>NW_024870719.1:10967500-11592142 GCF_019054845.1 Dipodomys spectabilis | reverse complement strand
CTTCCTTCTGTGACTTAGGAGAGATCAAGTTTTCCCCTTGTTTACGGGGGAAATCACAGATGCAAATTTCCTCCTTCCCTGACTAATGGAAAAAACTGCTTTACCTTACTGACCAAACAACACAAAATACTTGCTAACTCACATTGATTGAACTTTAGTCAAAGCTCACGGTTACCCCTAGATTCTTACCCTTAGACTCATTAAACATGAAAATGCTTAACAGTCTTCTCATAAAGACCTATCCTGGGAATCAGCTACTACAAAGAAAGATAATCCTACTTGCCTGTCCAATCAAGCCACATAGCTACACTCCAACACCCAGTTATTTCCAGCCTTCTTTATTCTTCCCAATGCAAGAAAAGACTTTTCTGCTGGAACGTTGTAAAAGTTGAGTATGCTTTGCCTTCTTTTTGCACTAGTTTTCTCCTCCTATAGCAGTGGTTTCTCCACTACAATGAATAGCACATCTTCTTACCTAAAAGGTTTTTTTTTTCCATTTCATAGAGAACAAACTAATGCTACTTACAGTCTTTTTCTGTGCACTCCAATTCCTACATGTGAAAATTGTGTTTTAATATTGATTTTATTGAGACATCCTTCACAGTATATACAGTATAATATTAATATAACTTATTCATATTAATATTGATTATAAAATTATATTAGCATATAACTAAATGTATATTAATAATCATTACTGGTAATAATATATTCATACTCACATGTTTGTAATATACACAGTGTATGACACAGTACACATTCCAGGAGTTTTTCGATCCAGTCAGAGCTGTGTGAAATGATTACCAGAGGCTATTACATCTTTAGCAATATATCAGTAAAAACATAAGCTAGTGATATTACTCTCTCTCTTTCTCTCTGGCAGTACTGTGGTTGGAACTCAGGGACTTGAGCCTGCTACTCTAGCATTCTATCTCTTGAGCCATGCCACTGGCCCTGCATTTTGCTGGTTATTTTGACACAGTATCTACTGAACTTTTCTGCCTGGGCTGGATCAAAAATTTGATCTTCCAGCTCTCAGCCTCTTCAGTAGCTAGGATTTCAGAGGTGAGCCACCCAAACCAAACTCCTTTCTTTTATTTATTTATTTTTTTTATTTTTTACGTTTTCCTCCTTTTTAATTAAATTGAGGACAAATGAACAAGATTTTAGAAGAAATTTAATGTGCGTGTACAATGAATAAATCAGTACGAACAAGCTGTCACTCACTTTTCTTGTCAGCCCTTACCCCCTAGGATGTCTTTTCCTTTCCTTTTTTTCACAATTAAAAAAAAAAACCTTGTTAACAAAAAAAAGAAAAAAGTTGTTAGTAAAACAAAATTGGTACAACTTACAAATTTTTCATAGTGTATAATCTCCACCTTTAAAAAAAAGGCTCCTTTCTTTTAAAATCTTGTATGAAAAACTTGTAAAAACAATCTCTATACTAATTTCCCCCTCTCCTGGAGATTGAAATTCATACTAAAACATTTATAAATATACTTTTCTTTATTGTTTTTATCTGCTTTACAATATTTAATCCATTCACTCTTCTACATATGTGAAGACATATTATGTTTATTTAATGAATTATTTAAATAGGGAAAAACCCATAAGACATTGTGTCATTCCATAAACAGAGCAATTTAATCTATTGGGGATAGGAAACATTGGTCAGATATGCCCTCGAGTAAATTTGTCAAGAGCTAAGGTGAGTTGGTGAATGTTCTGGCAAAGATGGCCATGAATAGGCAAGAACCAATGTCCATGGGTAGAAACTCATGGCAGCAAGCTAGCTACAGTCCAGTGTTTCCTGACCAGATTCAAGAGGCAAAGTCGTATCACACAGGACCTACAACTATCAATACAGGACCTACAACTATGAAACATTTAAGGCATTAGCAACAGAGCAAAAAGAAGCCCCTTGCACGCAAAAAGAAGCCCCTTGCACAGTTTTCTGCATGGCCAACACACATGATAAGATTCACATTTCCAACAGACACCGTGGCTGTAACCCTCAAGAATGATTGCAAGGGGCATAACAGGATAGGATTTTATTTTTAGCCTCGTGATTGGCTCACACGTACTCTTTATCTTAACTTTATAATAAGCAGTGCCACAATAAGATATCCCCTGAGCTTGGTGTTGGCAATCCTAATGTGAGAGGCACTATATTTTCCTGTTGGCAGAGGAGACTTTCCAGAGCTACTGTAGACTGGATGGATTTGGCAAGTCTTCTGGCAGGCCATCTGTGCAGAAATTGTCTGCTTGTTCCAGCACATTTAGCTCTGTGGCTCTCTGCTCAGAGCAGCCTAGAAATGTTATTTCATTATTTCATCTCACTTCCGAGCAGAACTTTTTAAAATGGCTTGTACTCAACTAATTTTTATCTTTGTTCCTTTTCTTTTTATGTGTACAATACCTGAAATGGTTTGAGCTAATTATGAACTGAAATATGTCAAGCATATCATTTGTTTGTCTGTATGCCAGAACTGGGACTTGAATACAGGGCCTGGGCACTGTCCCTTAATTGCAATGCTCAAACTGGCACGTTGCCACTTGAGCCACCTTGATGGTCAATTGGAGATCAGAGTCTCATAGACTTTCCTCTCTGGGCTTCTTTTAAATGTGATTTTCAGATCTCAGCATGTAGAGTAGCTAGATTACAGGTATCAGTCACCAGCAATGAGCAATAATTTTTAAACTTCTTCCAAGGTTTCTTACATTAATAATTAAACAAACGATTATGTGCTACACTTTCTCTTTGGCCCTTTATTTATGGACTGCCTCAAATCAGGTAGATTCCTGTTTAGTAAGGATATTTACTACTACTTTTATGATGAGTCACCAGACTCAGATACTCAAGGTAGACTCTTAAAATTTAATGTGGAAAAGGCATTGAGGAGCTACAGAGTTATTCACAAGATACTCTTCTTAGTCTTAAAAAAAAATAATGGATAGGGATTTCTGAAAGAAATCCAAGTTCAAGATTTTTCTTACAAAATAAATACAAGTTATTCAACTCATGCTCTACCAAGACAAAGTTTAAAAATATATTTCTGATGATTTTTCAAAATTTAGGATTTATAATGTAGATTTAAATTATATAATTCAGTCATGATCTGTGGTTGAAGTTCATGTGTCTAATTGCCTATTAAATTAAAACCTGTTATTTCTAAAATTTCAAAATATTCATGAATTAGGCCATTTTAACTTCTACTAAAATAATTAACAGAATTCCAGAGCTTATGATGATAATATTTTGTATTTTCTATCCAGTGACACTTTTTTTTTTTTTGGGTCCGGTCATGGGCCTGAACTCTGGGCCTGGGCACTGTCCCTCAGCTCTTCAGCTCAAGGCTAGCGCTCTACCACTTAAGCCACAGCGCCACTTCCGGCTTTTTTCTTTTTGCTTATGTGGTGCTGAGGAATCAAACCCAAGGTCTCAGGCATGCAAGGCAAGCGCTCTACCACTGAGCCACCTTCCCAGCCCCTATCCAGTGACACTTTTTATGTCAAAGGTAGGATCTATTTCAACTGTTACTCCATTTACAAACCTTCTCAATTCCTTCTGGAAAAGTGACTGTGATTTTCTCTGTGCTCCTGTTTTTGTCATAAAATCATTATGAAACCTTACTTAAAAGGTGAAGAAAGACAGTCTTAATCCAGAAGGAGATTGATTATTTTTTATTAGGCAATAAAACTGAAGAATAAAATATCATTTGAAGTTAAACACTAAAAAGTTTCAGCTATTGAGCTATGGGTTAATTTATATAATTGCAGCTGAAAAATAAAATCCTTACTTGTAATATACACTCTCTGGTGATATTTTAGATATATACATTTTCAATAGTTCATTTGTGCTTTGTAATAATAACGGATTCAGGAGTTGAAGAAATACAATATGGCTTATCAATTCATTTTTACGTGGAGTCTTAACACACGAAGGAGTTTATACAGTAGGCTATTGTATATCATGAAGACACACACAATTCTCAGCTGAATGACAAACCTTAATCATCCTGTGGAGGTGAAAGTACACATTTATGTATTCATATTCCTTGGTTATTAAAGAGATGATACTAAATTGAGCTCAAGGTTACTTAAAAGTAATTTAATTTTTCAAAACTCATGTATCTTTGGTCATCAATTCTGTTGATGGTGGATGGTTAACACAGTCTATGTTTTAAAACACATAAGAAGACATTGGTCACATTTCCTTGCCTCACCTGGAAATTGACTTAAGACACAGCCTACTAGTTTTCATTGAATCAGAAGTAATTGCTTGCTAAGTGAGCTTTAAAACCATGCTACATCTTGATTAACCATGCTCTCTTTTCCTTTGTGTCACCTGGCTTATTATCCAATGTGTTTCTTAATGAAGAATATGTGTTAAACACAGTACAGTCTTACTTGTTTTAGGGTAGTATTGAAATTTTGTTCAATGTTTCACCAAAGTTATTTATAGTAAATAACTATAAGAATATTTTCATAATTTTTGAAAATTCCTAAAATTCTCTTGTAGAAAATATTTTCTTACCAGTCACTAATAAAAATATCAGTTTTAAAACAGAATGCCATTCATCAAAACTGTACATTGAGAAAATGTCATTTGAAAATAAATTTTCAGGTCATGTATTCTAGCTACAATTCTATATAAGAAATTTATCATGTTTTTTAATCTCTGAAACTTTAACTTATGTGAAGAGTTTATAAATAATAATATAACTATTATTTGACTATAATAGACTCAAAGCCGTGGTACAAAATAGCTATAGTCATAGAAAACAGAATATGTGACAATAATTTATGTTAAATTTTGACAGGCAGATTCACCCACAATCAAATTCTCCAATTTGATTTTACAAGAAATGTTTAAGATTTTTTTTCTAATATAAGAGAATGTTCTATTTCACAGTAGAATTACATTTGCATATATGGGAACTTGCCTAAATTTCCTGAAAATGAGATTTCTAAATGATTTCCAACTATATTTTTGGCATTTATATTTACATAAGATTAAGCCTACACTCAGAGAAACGGTTTCCAGTCACAGAATTGAAATACTGTGGAAAGATATAGCTAGTCTTCTGACGTGCTGGCCATGAGGAGAGTACCCCTAAAGTGAACGGCTGAAGAAGTTTTCACTCTCCTTTACATCGGAGTAAATATATAAACATTTTATGTTATTTTTCAGCCCTATAGATACACCTTTATCTTCATTTTAGGCTTTTATTCAAGCTTATAAAATGAGGTATTTTTATTTTTGCTTCTGTAATTCTTTTACTATATTCCTTATTGTTCTCTCTTTATTAAAGGATGTCAGTTTCCAATATAGTTAACCAGGATTTTGTATACTTCTGATAAAAGAGAAGTTTACACCAAATATGTAATCAGTCTAAAAGTTAATTCTTGCTTTTAAATTCAATTATTTAATAGCTTTTCCCATCCATAAATTAAAACAATTTAATTCAATCATTCAGTAGTAATATATAAATCAAGGTCCACATGTAAAATACATCTATCTTTTTATAATATGGAATGCAGTATGTTAATATTATAAAATAATAGTTACAAAATAGTTATAAAAGTGATAGCTTACAAATCACACATTTGTGAGTACAAAAAATATACGATTAATTTTTGAAGCTATGCTAGGGCATTTAAAATTGATTGAAAACAATAAATTTCATGTGTATGAACATACTCTAGAGTTAATCACAATGTCACAGAATTACAACAGTAAAAAAAACAGTTGTTTATTCAGAACAGTTTATTCATATATGTGTATTAAAGAGGGAGAGAGGGAGAGACAGAGACAGAAAGACAGAGAGATAGTTTCAAAGTATTCTATTTTCATCTCTCTTTGAAGGTTCCTATCTAAGCAACAGTTTTAACCTAAGAACAGAATTCAGGTAAACATGGACTGCTGATACACAGGAGATAATTAATGTTTTAAAATTAAACCAGAAAAGAAATAATGGATGAATGCTCCTGCTTGACCTTTCTAAATCACTTTGTGGCTTACAATCGAATGTGGCCCTATCTGACTCTCCAAATGCATGTTTCTTGCTAATGTGCTTTCTGTGGAGGTCAGTGGTTCTCAGTCCTGGCTCTAAGTTTGAATCAGGATGCTAAGGATACCCTCCAGCCCATCAAAGTCAGAGTGTGTGGACCTAGAACCCAGCTCTCAGTAGTGTTAAAAACTCTCAGGGGATTTTGATAGGCAGCCAGTTTTGAGAACCGCTGGTCTTGGCCAATAACAGCATATTAGCCAGCTTAATTAACTCCTTTTGGTTATCTGATTTGCATTTCTTTTTTCAAACAGGATCCCACTGAAACATAATATGCAAAGAAAGATGATTCTACTTTTTTGGTATGGCCTCATTTATCTGTTAGTCTTGAAAAGTCAACTGTGGAGGTTGAGATAGAACAAATAAATAACAGAATATTTCTCTCTCTCAACACCCCATGCACTGTGTCTGGTTTAATCATTCCTATTCCCCCAGAATATGCTATCAGATTTAATTCTCTTTCATCTGGTGCTAGGTATTTTTAGTAACCTTCGTACTGGAAGAAAGAACAGAAGGAAGGAGAACCATTTCCATAACTACAGGAACATGATTTATTGAAGTTTGCCAAAGAATATCACAGGAGAATTAATGAAATTTAGAATTTCATTTTCTTTTTCCTTGCTAAAATGAAAGATCAGTTGGCACTTAACAAAAATGCCATTGTATATGGTATTATTAGATAAGCCATCTGCAGAATAATAGAAAAGGAATTAGCATGGCTGTAGTCATTGTTCCCAAATGAAACAATATTCTCCTATTGCCCTAGGCAACAGAACCTTTTTTTGTCTTCAAGATAATCTTAGAGTTGTCATTATTAGCATTAAAAAATGGGAGTTTGTATATAAATACCTAATTTGAATGTCCTTTTGGACTCTTGAGTTAAAGCAGAGTTACATCTTAGAAGCTTATTTAACACCAATCAATGAGCACTTGGTCCTCATTTCATAGTATTAGTTCATATGACTAATATTGCCTTAGGACAAAAGTCACTAAAAAACCAATATGATATCACATGTGACCCTCTAGCCCAGTGATTCTTCTTGCCTCTGAATTGTACCTATACTCATTAATAATTAACTTGATTCAGTATTAGAAATGATTAGTCTAGAAATAGACTAAAGTTTATTTTTATCTTTAAGAAATGATATGTTTAGGAAATCACATTAAAGATACACTCATGAGAAATTCTTTAACCACAATTTTAAAGTGCTTGCAATATAGTTATTTTCTACATATAAACAAATTATACCAGGATTATAAATATTTTAATCTCCTCATTAGTGATATTCTGATATTTGCTAGAAATACCTTACTAGCTACCAGCTTAATTACATGAAAGCAATTAGTTTTAAATATTACTCTGATATAAAATTTTCCCTGAAATTTAATTATGACCTCCGAGTCTATGATTTTTTAAAATATTTACTTCATATATTCAAGTAATAAAATTACAATGATATGCCTGAAATTATGTTCAAATATTTTTAACATCACCAAATTTATACTTACCATAACCACATTTAGTACATCATCAGATGTTCACAAAAGAAAATTTTCATGATATATCAGTTAGTATTTTAAGTTTATATGTGATTAAGTAAGATTTGTCTACAACAAATGACAGGTCCCATTGTTTCAAGTTATGTTAAATGTAGAAGGGCTACATGTGAACTGTGCACTGACAATCATTCAGACTTGAGACAGGTAGAACAGTTGCCACCTGTCCCAACCTACACAGAGTCTTAGCATGTGGTCCAGAGATTATTTTATGCTGCGAACAGAATGGTAAACATTTCCTTCTTTAAGGTTAGTACAATATGATAGGATGAAGAGTTTATGTACTCATGTCATTCAGTACGATTTATTCATTCATTTCTATTAAAACCAGTGTTTGGCTTGTTTTCAATTCTCAGTTTATTCTTCCTTATTCAATCTAGTGGGTCTAATTTAGACATTTGTTATATTTGTGTGTTTCTTATGCAAATATTTACTCTTCTCTGAATCACATTAGTTTCTTCAGTATGGGGTTCCCATTAAGGTAATTATATATTGTTTCTTCTCAGGTTGTATTTTATGTGCAATAAAAAATGAAATAAGAGAAGTTCTCTATCTTGAAATGTAATGTGTTTCTTGTATGATTCTTCAGAGTATGTTTGTGATTTAGAAAATATACCTTTTTTCCCCCTGTACCTACATCTGTTCCTGACATAGAACTCTTAAAGTCCATTGAATTTCTAACCTAAGTGACTTTTTATATTTCAATAAAGTTTGGAAAATCCATTGGATGAAATGGTTTTCAAGAGAATTGTCCAGATTAAGCCTTTTGAACATACTCCCTGCCTGGAGGTGAGAGAGAGACACTAAAGATTGAGTTGAAAGCTACTGGCCAATTACATAGTCATGTCTGCATGATGAAGATTATAGAAACACAACAGGATGGGTTTTGGAGGGCTTCTAGGTGGGTGAGCAGGTAGAAGTGATGGAGATATACATCATCAGGATGGAGATGTTCATCATCAGAAACTCCTTGTCCTTTCCTACATACTTTTCCATGTGTATCTTCTCATATGGCTGTTCATCAGTATCCTTTATACTCATTTGCCAGTAATTGTTGGTAATTGTTTTACTGAGTTCTGTGAAGTGTGCCAGCAAATACCCAAACTTGAAGAGGTGATTTGGTTTCTAGGAGGCAATTCAGAAGCATAAATATTAAGTAGGTTTGTGATCGGCATCTGAAGTAAAGTCTTGAAGGGGCTGAGTGCTTTTTTTAAAAAATGTTTTTTATTGTGAGAATGCTGTACAGAGGAAGGGTTACAGTTACATGAGCAATGTAATAAGTACATTTCTTATCAAGCATTGTTGTCTCCCCTTTTGCTTTTCCCCTACCATCCCTTCTCTCCCATCTCCACAACTAACTCCCCCCAACCCCGCCTAAATTGTAAAGTTCCTTTTTTGACATAGCGCCTTGTATCCCTGTTTAAACAATTTGTTTTTTCCCTTCCCCTCCCCAAATTATACCAACATCAAATACAGTGAAAACAGGGGTTATACCATGGGGGAGGGACATATAAAGCAGCAAAAAAAAAATCACGTAGACTGAATTCTTTATCTGTAGGATCAGATACCATCTCAGGACAGTGTCAGAATTGAGTGAAATTATAGGAAACTCCATTGGTGCCCTCCAATAATGTTGTAACTAGTTGACATAGAGAAGTATGACCATGTTTAGTGCAGTGATATAGGGCCATTGCAAACAGTCTATTTAATTTTCATTAACTATACTTGAAAAAAGCAGGTGAAAGGCTAGATAACAGATTTTTTTTAAAAAACTCAATTAAGGAGATACAGTTTTGAAAGAGGAATAGGCCAACATGAAATATACACAGAATAATCTTTTTTTACATTGTGAAGTGTTGTATTTTTACTATATCCATGTGAGCTAGTCTACATGAAGAAGACATTTTCTTAAATGATATGGCTTCATGGTTTTCAATCATTTCACAACTATAGATGAGCTCTGTTATTCTACCTCCAATTAACCATCTTCCAGTATAACCAAAGGAGTTTACACAAACTAGAACTGTTGGTACAGACATTTAAGGTGGTGAGCTGCATTCTGGAGCCTGTCACTTGCTTTTGTTAGCAGGCTGTATCAAGAGGAAATTGGTTATTATGCCTATCAAACTGTGCTTATTCAGTTTTATTTATTTTTATATGAACTTACTATGATTATTTATATATCATATAACTGGCAAAGAAGGAACACAAAATGGAAGGTATAATTCTTGTTAAAATGCTTTAAAAAAAAGTTAAATGCTTTAGGAAAATGTCCATTCTCTACTGTCAAAAGGATATGTTCAAGCCAAAGAGAAAGGATTGGGAGTAATTTTAAAACTCAAGGAAAGTTTCTGGGATCATGCATGTTTCTGTGATATATATATATATATATATATATATATATATATATATAATATATATATATATTATATATATATATATATATATATATATATTATATATATATATATATATATATATATATAATATAATATATATATATATATATATATATATATATATATATATATATATATATATATATATATATATATATATATATATATATATATATATATATATATATATATATATATATATATATATATATATATATATATATATATATATATATATATATATATATATATATATATATATATATATATATATATATATATATATATATATATATATATATATATATATATATTATATATATATATATATATATATATATATATATTTTATATATATATATATATATATATATATATATATATATATATAACCTGTATACTGCTTTCCAAAATGGTTGAATAAGTTTGCAATCCCACCAACAGTGTAGTAGTACTCCCCTTTGATCACATCCCTGCCAGCATCTGTTGTTGTTAGATGTCTTGATTATGGCATTCTAACTGATGTAAGGTGGAATCTCAATGTTGTTTTGATTTGCATTTCTTTTATAGTCAGAGGTCTTGAGCAATTCTTCATGTGTTTCTTGGCCATTTGTATTTCCTCTTCAGAGAAGTCTCTCTTAAGGTCTTTAGCCCACTTTTTAATGGGGTGACTATTTCTTTGGGGTTTTGTTTTAGGGGAATTTAATTTCTTGAGCTGTTGGTATATTTTAGATATGAGACCCTTGTCTGTTGTATGGGTGGTGAAGATCTTCTCCCAGTCTGTGGGCTTTCTATTGATCTTGCTAGCTATGTCCTTTGTCATGTAGATGCTCTGCAGTTTGATGCAATCCCATTTATCCAATCATTCTTTGATTTGTTGTGTTTCTGGATCTTTATTAAGAAAGTTTCAACCTGTTCCAAGGAGCCCCAGTGTTTCTCCTATTCCTTCTTGTAATATATTCAAGATATATTCTTTTACCTCAAGGTCTTTAATCCATATGGAGATGATTCTAGTGCAGGGTGATATATAGGGATCTAACTTTAGTTTTCTGCACGTGTTTAGACAATTCTGCCAGCACCATTTATTGAAGAGGCTCTCTTTCTTCTATCTTATTTTTTTTGGCTCCCTTGTCAAAGATTAGGTGGCTGTAGGTCTGTGGGTTCATTTCACACTGTTTTGAGTACTAGGGCTTTGTAATAGAATTTGAGGTTTGTCTTTGAAATTTTTCCAGCATTGCTCTGTCTGCTAAAGATTGTTTTTGCTATTTGGGACCTTATATTGTTCCATATGAATTTTTGGATTGACTCTTCTATTTCATTGAAGAAAAAATTGGGATATTGATGGGTATTGCCTTGAATTTGTATGTAGCTTTGGCAATATTGCCATTTTCACAATGTTCATCTTCCCAATCCAGGAATATTGAAGGTTATTCTATTTCCTGAGGTCTGCTTTAACTTCCTTTTTCAGAGTTTTGAAATTTTCATTATAGAGGTCCTTCTCTTCTTTGGTTAAGTTGATTCCTGGTTATTTTTTGAGGATATTGAAAATGGAGTTGCTTTTCTTATTTCAGCCTTTTTCTTTTCATTGTTGGTGTAGAGGAAAATTACCGATTTTTGTGGATTGATTTTATACCCTGCTACTTTGCCAAAGTTTTGTATCAGCTCAAGTAACTTAGGAGTGGAGTCTATGAGATTCTCTAGATATAAGGTCATGACATCTACAAGGAGGGAGAGTCTTAACTTCTTTTCCTATTTGGACCCCCTTTATGTTTGCCTCTTGCCTTACTGTCCTAGCTAGAAATTATAATACTATATTGAAGAGAAGTAGAGAGTTCGGAAAGCTTAATCTTATTCCTGATTTTAGAGGAAATGGCTTTAACTTTTCACCATTGAGTATTATACTGGCTGTAGGCTGAAGTGTTGGATTACAGTAATTGATTTGCACATATTAAACCAGCTTTGTATCCCTGGAATGACTCCTGTTTGATCATAGTGTATAATTTTTGGATTAGTTGTTGAATTTGATTGGCCAGAATTTTATTGAGAAGTTTCACATTAAAGTTCAACAGATAAATGGGTCTATGATTCTCTTTCTTTGATGAATCTCTGTCTGGTTTGGGGATGAAGGTTATGGTGGCTTCATAGAATGGGTTTAGTAGTGAGCTTCATGTCCAATTTCATTGAAGAGTTTGAGGAGACTAGGAGTAAGTTCTCCTTTGAAGGCCTTATAAAATTCAGCTGTGAATCTATCTGGTCCCTGGCTTTTCTTGGAAGGGAGGTCTCATTGCTGTTTCTATTTCGTTGCTTCATATGGGTCTATTTAGTTGGTTTAAATCTTCTTGATTTAGTCTGAGAATATCAATTTTTGCTGGAAATTCATCCATTTCTTTCATATTCTTGAATGCAGTAGCATAAAAGTCTGAAAAATATTCCCTTACCATATTCTGAATCTTGCTAGTTTCTGTGGTGATTTTTTTTCATTCTCATCTCCAATTTTGTTTATTTGGATGTGTTCTCTCTTTTTTATTTTTTTTTTGGTGAGGTTTGGTAAGGGTCTGTCAATTTTGTTGATTTTTTTCAAAGAACCAAATCTTTGTCTTGTTCTTTCTATGTTTTTTTTTTGTCTCTAATTCATTTAACTCTGATTTAATTTTAATTATTTTTTTCCATCTGCTGGATTGGGGTATGGCTTGTTGCTCTTTTTCAAGGAACTTAAGGTGTATCATTAATTGTTGGTTTGAGTTTCCTCCGATTTGTTGATATAGGCACTCAGAGCTATAAAGTTTCCTCTGAGAACTGTCTTTGTGTGTCCCAGAGGAGCTGGTATTTTGTGTGTTCCTTTTTGTTAAATATCATAAATGTTTGAATTTCCAATCTGATCTCATACATGACCCACTGGTGATTCACCAATGTGTTGTTGAGTCTCCATGTATTGCAGGATTTTCTATTGTGGCTTTTGGCATTTAGCTCTAATTTTATTCCATTATAGTCTGAAAGAATGCATGAAATAATTCCAGTCTTTCTGAATTTGCATAAATTTCCTTTGTGCCCTAAAACATGATCTATTTTATAGAATGAGCTGCCAAGAAGAATGTAAATTCTGGTGTTGTTGAGTGGAAATTTCTGTAGATGTCTGTTAAGTCTAGTTGATCTATGCAATTGTCTAGCTCTGTAGTTTCTCTGTTGAGTTTTTGCTATGTATATTTATTCAGGGACTACATGCTGTGTTAAAGTCACCAACAATCAATGTGTTGGGGTCTATGTGGGTTTTCTTTAGATTAAGTAATGTTTGTTTGATGAAAGTGGGTGCTCCAATGTTCGGTGTATAGATGTTTAGGATTGTTATATCCTCCTACATGGAATAATCTTAACAAAGTGTTAATGGGGATGAACTAGACATGTTAATGAGTTATAATGGTAGCAAAAGGAAGATAAGGCTAATCTGCCTTGTGCAAGGCAGGCAAATTTTAAATAAAGATTAAAAGCTGAAAGTAGAATAGTTGTTTTCCAGCTGATAAATGGAATGTAAAAACATAAACACACACCCCATCTTCACTAAAATCAAAATCTGAAGTAGTCTTCTTGACACACTCAGTGTCAGAGATTGTGACAATGGTTTGGAGAGGGAGTGAGAGGCCAGTGGAAGGTGTTACTAGATGGATATAGAAAAGGAGAGTGATTGTGTTTCATCTTCTGCCATAGAGAATCAGGAGACATTGTAGCATTTTAAGTGGAGAAATAATAAGGCCAGCTGTCTTTGGTAGAAAACTACATTAGGATAGGGCTCATATAAAATGACCCAGATATATGGCTAGAACTTAAAGTTGACTGTTAGAAAAGAAAAACTATTAGAAAAGAAAAAAGAAAAAAAACACAAAAGAAAAAAGAAATCATAGAGTACATTAAAAACAACAACAACAAAGAAAAGCCTCTTGTTTCCATGTCTTGGGAGTTCATTTCAATTAGCACCATCTTATATGGTCATATGTTCATAGTTATTGTACTATTCTGCTTATCTGCTAGGACTATCTTAGAAATATACTAATTATTACAAATAAGGGAAACAATGGAGTCTATGTTTATTTGGGCCTGGCTTACATCACCTAATAAGATTTTTTTCCAAGTGTTTCCATTTCCTTATGAATGGGTGATGTCATTCTTTCTGATGGAAGCATAGAATTCTATTGTGTATATGTACCACATTTGTTTTGATCCATTCAACTACTGAGGGACAGGGTTGGTTCCATATCTTAGCTATGGTAAATAATGCTGCAATAAACATTGTTGTGCTGGTAGCTTTAGTATGGCCTTCTTTGTGATCATTTGGGTAAATGTCAAAAAGTGGGATTGCTGGGTCATAGGGGAGCTCTATGTGGAGTCTTTTGAGGAACCTCCATACTACTTTCCAGAGTAGCTGAACAAAACGTTTGGTATCCCGGGTTGTATATGTGTTATCTGAATTAGGGAAGGGAAGAGGAACAACAAAATGGTGAGGTAACGGACAGATAAAGTGTGAACCAATGCAACAGCAATACTTACAAGGCAACATGTTGGAAATGAACTGTACAACTTGAGGTGGATAGGGGGAGAGGGAAAGTGGGAGAAAAATGAAGGAGGAGTTAACAAGTTTGACAAGGAATGTTATCACTACCTTACGGATGTAACTGTAACCCCTCTGTACATCACCTTGACAGTGAAATTAAATTTTTAAAAGGAAAAAAGGAAATGCATGAACTTTATGACCAAAGAGGAAGACTCTCATCACATCCAATTTTATATCTGTGTCTGAATAATATTGGTCATCCTTGAGATAAGAAATGAGAAAGGATATGGCTAGAGGGAAACATGATGATTTTTCAATGTATTACACAAAACATATAATTTGTCTGTCCGAGTAAATTCAACCAGTATGTTTTAGAAATGGCCCTCTGTGGTTTAGTAAGTTGAGAAGCCATTTGATGAGGAAGAGAGTGGCTGAGGTTGCCAAATTGGTAATCAAATAAAATGATTTCCCAAAAGTCATGCACAGACTTGGTGATCAATGGGTCATTGGTAACTTTGTTAAGACCTATTTGATGGGGTAAGAAACTTGATTATATTAAAAAGTGCATAAAATAGGTAAGATTAATATAAAATAGAAGACACTTATTAGTTTGCTTCTTAAAAAAAGAAGTAAAAAGGGTATCCAGAAGCAGGTATAGAATTGAGGTCGTTTCTTTACTTATTTAAGTATTTAAATTTTAATTTTATTTAAATATTAAATTTATTTGAGGGAGGAAGGAAGGAAGGAAAAAAGAGGGAAGAGAAAGAAGGAAGAGAAGAAAGAGAAAGTAGTGAGGAAGGGAGGAAGAAAGAAAGGAGAAGAAATTATGCCTAGCAAAGATTGTTTCACATATTCAAGCATACTTTTATTTTGTAATTGTCTTTCTCTATTTCAATATTTCTCTGTTGCAAAACCTTTACAATTTAGGTGGGGGTGGGGGTGCGGGTGGGGTATAGCTGAGGAGGTGGGAGGGAAGGGATGGTAGGGGAAATACAAAGGAGGAGGCAACAATGCTGGATTAGAAGTGTACTCGTTACCTTGCTCATGTAACTGTAAGCCCTCTGTACAGCATTTTCACAATAAAAAACAAATAAAAATTCAATATGATAGCATTTTAGGTTTTCTTCTACCTTTTGTTTTAATGGGTACTAAGTGAAAAATTTCAAAACCCTATTAGTCTATTAGTTCAGAATGACAAAAAATTCTTTTGACTAAGCTCAAAACAAAATAGTTTCAACTTTAGAATTCCCCAGCTTAATGTTGTTCACTCTATTACATTTACTTACTCAGAACCTTAAGATACTCTCATACTTATATGGATATTTTTTAAAATCTGACCATTTATGAATATTTTAACAAAATCACATTTCCATTCTTATTCTGCACATCATTTTCATCTTAGCATAATAATATAGCTCCTTCGAATTATTTAATATGAAATAGTTCCTCTTTTCCTGTGAGAAATACATTCCACCATATGCCTGAAAATAGAGATAAAATGCTGGACCCTAGATACTATATTTCTAAATATATATACCAGCTATAAAATTTACTTAGTACCTTAAGTACATTTGGCTTTTTTTCTCATAGCTGTGTCTGATGCTCCATCATCTGAGCCACACCTCCACTTCTGGCCTTTTCCTGGTTAACTGGAGGTAAGAATCTCATGGCCTTGAAATTTGGTCCTCAGATCTCAGCCTCCTGAGTAGGATTATAGGCATCAGCCATTCACTGGCACTTAGCTTGTTTGACTTTGTTTTTACTTTTTGTTTCTAGCTCTATATGCTCTGCTGACTTTCGTTTGCCACATAGTGCCATGGTTAATTTATCGTTCCATGTTTTATACCCCAGTGTCTCCTTTTACAAATGCAGATTCTATGGGCATCTTTGTCACGAGGTTCCTCGTTTTTATTGCACCTAAAGACTTTCTTTGGGTTGTACCCTTTCTCCTTAATCAACTTCTTCAATTTCACCAGAGCTGTGACAGCAGCATTTTATCAGCAGTAATTTATCTTCAGTCATTTTAGTATATTTTCCAGTCTGACCCTACTCCTGAATTTGTGAAACCATCCCTTACTTGCTAGTAAATGGTCTGGTGTCATTTATTTCAGGAGGTCTCTCAAACCTTTTTATAAATGCAGTGCTTTCTGGCACAACATGTCACCATCAATCAAACACTTCTGTTCATGTCTTCCACCCACAAATTGAATGTCTTTTTCATCCTAACTAAGCACTTAACACACTGCGGCCATAATTTCTTCAGTTTGAGGTGTGACAGCAAAAGCAGCATGAATTTCTTTTCTTCACAATTTCTTGGGTACAAGATTCATTCTCACTAGAGATCTGAGCAAACTAAGCATTCAGTTTTTTCCTCATTGAGTCAAGAACTTGCACCACACCATTTAAAGGAAAATACTTGATAGCTTCTATTTAGTAAATCTAAATACCCAACATCTCTATTTGTGTACTCTAGGCCATTATTTGTAAAATAAGGGTTAATTAAATGCAGCACTGGATAATATGACATTGGATCTGATAGCTAAGAAGTACTAATTGACTAACAGGTGAGTGGTAAATAAAGTATTTATATCATAGGAAGAATGATTAACATACTTGGAAGGACGAAGTGAGCTATTGTAAGATTACATCCCCATTATTCACCCTTTTGGATCCTCTAATTCTGGAACTTTCTATGTACTATTTTTAAGCCTTGACGCTACAGGTAACAGAAATCATAGGAAGCAAAAATCTAAAGGACAAGAGGCCACTGCACAGTAATGTGTTGCTCCATTTACAAAATGTAATGTTAATAAACAGATCACTCTACTAATAAATTCAGAAAAACTGATAATAAAGATGACTACATTAGCAATGAGACTTCTTTTCCCACTTGCCACATTATGTGAACTCATTAGCAAGGTTAGTAATTACTTATTTATAAAAGAAAATAAGTTGACTCTACAACTAAAGAGGCATTGAATACAGGTTGCTGAAAATTACTATTGTGTTTTCTAAGTATAGACAATGCTGATACAGGCACAAAAAATGCTTTTTTCCAAAGTGATATTAAAGCTTGCATACAATTTTATAAGTGTTATGATGATTTGGCAGAATACTACTTGAAATTGTCCTAAGGCATAAAAATAATTAATTGGGTTGAATAATTGAAATGTATGTTGTTTGGAAACATGCAAAACACTTTGCCCAGAGTTTTATCAGATTAGAAATACATCTTGCCAGAAAGCTAAATTTTTAATGCAATTCTGTTTCTGTTTCCATACTTCCCAGTTCTAAGCAAAGCAGAAAATGCTTCCCAGTCTCATTGGAACTGTTGTAACGTATCCTTTTTTTTTTCTCAAAAGAAACATGAAGACAGACACATTTTGTATAATGGCCTTCAAGTAATTCCAGAAATTACATTCCTGGCTGTTAAGTTGCTCCTATCTCCTGTCAAATTGTGGTTTTAAAAAGTTAGAAACATGGCTCATAGAATGCCTGATAGGAAATGTACTCATTACCTTGCTCATGTAACTGTAGCCCCTGTGTATAGCATTTTCACAATAAAAAAGTTATTTTAAAGAAAGATTGAAAAGAAAAAACGAAACTATGAGTTAATGAATGACTAGAACTCCAAAATGTATTTAAAGAAAATGAGGTTAGAGAGAATGAGTAAAGAAAGCTAAAGAAATAAGTCTATTGTTTTTCCCTTACCATCCCTTCCCTCCCACTTTCACAAAACAAAGGAGGAGACAACAATGCTTGATAGGAAATGTACTCATTACCTTGTTCATGTAACGGCAACCCCACTGTACAGTATTTTCACAAGAAGAAACTTATTAATAAAAGAAATAAGGGATTTTACATAGGTGATAGACAGATAGGTAGGTAGAGAGAGAAAGAAATTTGATAGGTAGATAGGTAGATAGATGATGAGAGTTACATGATAGAAGTTATACAGATGATAGGCATAATATATGTATGTGCATATATGTATATGTATATAAACAACAACACTTTCCATGATGAGGAACAAATTCCAAAGGAGAAATGAAATAAAATACAATCTGTTGTTGTTTTCACATCCATCACCTCTCCCAAGGTAATCTTTGAGTTAAATATAAATATGAAATAATGATTTGCCTACTGGAACATCCTCAAGCAACTTCTTATCTAAGAATAATCCTCTTTCCATATTTCAACAATTTCCATGGATTGAAAGTTTGTCTTGAAACCTGACTCTGTTCTTCGGAGCTACTCAGCTTTATTGCTTCCCATTGTGAGATATGGAATTAAATCACTGTCTAAAGAGTGTGATAACATTCACTGAAGTAGACTGTCTTGATATAAGTAAGGTATTTTATTTTCAAAATGACTTTAACCTTTCTACTCTTGGCCAATTGCAACATATACAGAAAAGCAGCTAGGCAGTCATTTTGCTATTATTGTATTTATGTTAGGGACTGAATTTTATAACTACCTTTTAACTACAAGCTATTTGACTTTCTTGGAATCTGAAATTTTTGAGCACCAGTTTTTTTTTTTTAATTTGATAGTCTACTTATTTATTTGTTTGCTTGTATAATGGTTTTGGTTTTGCTTTGTGTGTTTTTGATAGGTTTAGCTATGAAGCCCAGGTTTGTCTCAAACTCATAATCTTCCTGGTTCAACCTTCTGAATGCTGGTATTATACGTGTGTGCTACAATGCCCAGAGAGCTGGCACTCTTCAAGTTCTTTTTTGCATAGTTTCATTTAATTTTAACAATGTCTTTGCAGGTTAAGTTTAAAGTAGTTAGAATTCCTTAGTGTTATATTGATATTTATTAAAATTTAATGATTTAACTAATGTCTCCCAGGAGAAATCTGAGTAAATGCCAATTCTTTGAAATGTATTATTCTGGACTGCCTCTTTAATAAGAGAAATATAGGAGATTATTTGAATAAGTTAAAATTCATATATTTATGT
Organism: Dipodomys spectabilis; assembly: GCF_019054845.1. Taxonomy (NCBI): domain Eukaryota; kingdom Metazoa; phylum Chordata; class Mammalia; order Rodentia; family Heteromyidae; genus Dipodomys; species Dipodomys spectabilis. The sequence goes on along the minus strand of NW_024870719.1, from coordinate 11,572,608 downwards.
TATATTTCAACATTTTCTCCTGTCATTTATAAGAGAATATCCTTACTCTATGTATCCTTTCTCCACTCTCTAGACAGTTTGGATTATAAGCATGTGCAACAACACTGATCTCCTATTGTTGCTTTTCTTGTATGACTTTTTAATCATTTTTTAAAAAGTAGTAGGAAAACTTTCAAAAGTAGCAAAAATATCAGCAGAAAATACTGTCACACATTTCTTTTAAAAAGTTTCTTGAGGTATAGTTGATATACAAAAGATTACACATAATGTATATAATCAAGGTAATACAATAAAAATGTACTATTATCATTTTTATTTCTGTTTTTGTTTTGTATCAATAACACTTCGTGTGAGGTCCACCTTTTCAACAATTTGAACTGTACATTATCATCTTGATTATACAAATTATTTTATAGCAGCTCCTTATAATGAACTGCCAGAGATAAAGCTTTATACCCATTGAACAATCTGTATTTTCCCACAAACAAGCCTCTGAAACCCACTACAATATTTCTGCTTTTGTAAACTTGACTATTTCAGAGATCTCTTATAACTCAAATAATGCACAATTTGCCCTTCTGTGTCTGCTTATTTCTTGTAACTTGATTCCTTCAGGTTAATTAATGTGGCAATAAATGGCAGGTCTCTTTCATTCTTTAAAGATGATATCCTGTGTGTGCATACAAGATTTTCTTCTATCACTCATCCACTGATGGAAATTTACAGTGGTTCTATGCCTTCCTCTGTGAATAAATAATGCTGCTATGAACAGAGAGCTGTCTATCACTTTGTGATCATGATTTTCAATACCTTTGAAAGTAGATGTAGGAATATTGCATCATATGGGAATTCAATATATACATTTTTGAGGGAATTGCCGAAGTTATGGCACCATTTTACATTTCCACTAGCAGCTTATAAGGTTCCCAAATTTTTCACATTTGTGACCTTGCTTTTCTCTTTAGTTTTGCTGATTTTTTTTTTGTAAAAACTATCTTAACAGGTGGGAGGTAGTAGCACATTATGTTTTTATTTACATTTTCCTGATAATATTAAAAATTGTTTTTCTTACTTCTCTGCCATTTCTGTAAAATCTTATGGGATGGTTCAAGATCTCTGCCCAGCTTATAACTGGTTAATTTACCTATTGAATTACAGGGATTCCGTGTATATTTTGGCCCCTTATGCCATATAGAGTTTGCAGTTTTTCTGGAATTCTGTGGTTATCTTTTGTATTGTCTTGATTGTTTGCCGTGCAGAAATTTTTAGTTTGATACAGTTCTCCTTTGTGTGGTATTTAGTTTAGAATATTTGAGGTCATTGCCAAAGCCAATGTCAAAGACACATTTTCTTATTGTTCTGTTCTAAGAGTTTTACAATTTAAGGTCTTATGTCTAAACATTTATTCCATTTTGATTTTGTTACTATGTATAACAGAGCTTGATTTTATTCTTGTATATCTCAACATCCAGTTTGTATGACATCTTTTGTTAAAAGGACTGTTCTTTCCTTGACAGTAGTACATCTCTGGATTTATCTTGAGGCACACATCTGTTCTATGTGTTTATACACTTGTCTTTTCATTACTGCACCTTTTTTCCCACTAAAACTTTGTAATCTTTTGAGATCTTTCTTTTTCAAGGTGCTGTCTATTCTTGGTCTTTTTGTGGTTCCATATAAATCTTAGTTGGTTTTTACTTTGGAATTTAAATGGGGAGCACATTGAATCTTTAGATTCCTTTGAGGAGTATGAATAGTTCAGCCCATGTTCTACTGCACAAACATATAAATAAATATATATATTCATTTATTTGTACATGTTTATTTTTCTTCAATAATCTGAAGTTTTCTGTGTGCAAATCCTTTACTCCTTAGTCAATTTTATTTCTTAGCACTTAGAAATAATTTCTTAAGAGCTTCTACCTAGCCATACCATTTCTTTTTAGTGCTCAAAAAGTCTACTTTCATCAGAGGTTATGATATAATGTATATTACATATATATAATGTATATTATGATATAATGTCTTTATATTTAATGTAGTAGCAACACCCTGCATTATAAATAACATTTTATTTAAAAAAAACCCATGTCTTACATACTCATATAACTTTATAGGCACATGAAACAGACGCTACTTCTATAACTCTGGTTTTGTTCTCAAATTACCATAAATGATACTGTAATAATTATAGAGAAAAGAAATATTTCTTGTGTGGTGCATGCAAATTTTCTTTTTTCTCTAAAGTTATGTTTCCTTGTTGAAAGGGAAATACACAAGATCAGTGATGTTGTGAAATAATAATCACACAAAATCATATTGACAAATAATGTCAAGTTACTGTAAATACAATAAGGGAAGATTTTCTTTGAAAAAATATAATCACCATAAAAGATTATCTACAGAGTGATGAATGTCCTTTCTAAAAGTTGTCTCCATTTCCTCTTTGAAAAACCAACTGGAGAATGGTAATATTATTTTCTTTTGCTTTAATGTCCACAGTAATTGAAGCCACATGGTTTAAAATTTCTGAGTTTTTTCTGATTTGCATGTGACAATTAAAGGATAGTTGTTTCAGTTTTTAAATTCAGAGTTCAAGTTGGTTTCTGTATTTTAACATTTTTTTAAATTTATGTGAAGATGTATGTGTAAATAAAGTATCAGTCATTAATATTTAGTATTTTATTGTTTATATTCATGATTTATCAGATAACATATGTCTTTCTTCTATAAAAGAGTTGAATTTTAAGTCTTACTCCACTTACGGTCACAAGATCATGGCCATCAGCAATCAGAACTATCTCTTTCATGTTCACATAAAGAGAAAATGAGTATCTCCTGTAAACTAATTCTTCTGAAGTATAATATGCACACAAATCATTTAAAGATCTTATTAAGTTGGAAAATTATGATTCATTCTGCTTTCCTATTCCAGATCATGCATTTGTAACAAGCTCCCAGATGAGATCAAGGTTGCTGGTTCAAAGACCACACTGAGTATCATGGCTCTAAACCAGTGGCTCTCCACATGTAGTCTTCAAACCACCAATTATAGCATCTTGACAATTATTAGCAATGGAAATTTTGACCCCAGAAACTCTTGAGGCAGAGTCCAGAAACTTATTTTAACAAATAAGTCAGTTCATTATGATGAATGCTACTAGATTTGAGAAAAAGGTCTGGATTTACTCTTGAAGAAAATGACTTAGGTTTACAGGCTTATCTCTTCACTAAACTGTATGGGGGAAAGGCATTTGCTCCTGCCCAGCCTCAGTGTGACATAGATACATCATTCCTGAGTTAATCACTGAGAATGAGATAGTGCAAAATTAGTCTTTGCAAAACTGTTTGTGTACCAGAAGGTGAGACTTATCCAATCTAACCTTCATAGTGTCAACATGAATGAAAAATAAGAAATTGTGTCTTGGGGGAAAAAGAAACATTTTTGTCATGAACACAATGAAAAGAGGCTGAATAACAAAGAAATTAAGTCTCAAATTAATTTAACAAGCATTCAATTAATATCCATTGACTCCATAGATGAAGCTTGAAATGGGCACTGTAAGGCACAAAAACCAAAACACAGACCAATAAAAATATGATTCCAGGAACATGCAGGCCATTTGTACCAAAGAAATATCAAAATAAGAGCAAAAAGGTACAAAATACATACTGCAGGTTTTCAGGCTAGAAACTCAGGAAACTCTGAGCTTCAAAGGTGAGAGTGAAACTAGGTACATGGAGAGCAGAGAGAGACTTTTTAGATTGAACTGCAAGGTCTTAAATTTAAAGATCCAAATGTGCTCAGAAGTTGTACAGAGAAAGAGCTAGTTTTAATGAATTAGATTTCTTTTTCACATTTATGTAACTGAATTGAGTTAGATATAGATGGAGCCAATCAAACAGATGTACAATAAGAGGTTTTGAAGTTTGATTTAAAGGAGATTCTTATGAAATCTCACTCTATATTTTAGACACCTAAGTATTTAAACTTCTTTCAACTTGAGAAAGAGAAGGTAGCTTCAATTACATGTACATTACTTAGTAACATTTTTAGCTATTTCATTCTCTTCTTCATGGAGTCATGGCCCAGTAAATATTTAATATGGGGCAGGGGGGATTGTTTTAGTTGGTAGAAAAACAGCAGAAACCATAGGAACTATTGAAACATAATTCTTTTGAAGTCTATAAATAATAACATACAAATGAAGACTCTAGAGAGTTTTATAATAATATTTTGTCTGTGTGTAACTCCTTTTCATTAAATATCTCACTGGGCTTTATTATGAATTGCAATTATAATCAAGCTTTGCAATATCCCACTGAGTTCACTAGCATTAGAAAGAGTAGGGGTAACATTAATGTTTCAAGATCATTTAAGGAATCCCAGGCTGAAGCAGGAATTGAATAAAAGGTTCCTAACTCAATCACCTTGTAAATATAATGGTGGACTGACAAAGGTTTTGGCAAGGAACACTGAATTGTCAGAAGAAATCATAATTGGAAAAGTAAGTATACCACTGAGAGGAAAGAGGAAAAAAAACTCTGAAAGTTTTAATTTGAGAATGATTCAGAATATTTCTACCTCTGTGCTCTCCACATGCATCCAAGTTGTTCCATAATTCAAAATGATAAAAATTTAAGAAGGGAAAAACCCCACAAATTTCATTTCTTCTAAATGCCAGATTTATAAATAAAATACAGTTGAAAGTAAAGAAGGTTTTTCTTTGTATTATCTCAAAAGTGAAGACATAAAAGCTATTTGTTCTACACAGTGTTCTTCTACAAGAAAATCTTTGCAATATTTTTTTTAATTTGGAGAGATACAATTGTCAAAGTTTAAAATGAAACTTCAAAAGGTGTATTTGTAATTTTAATTTCAGATAGCAAAAGAAGTTTATGGAATGCTAACATCATAATTTAAGTAATTTTGCTGCAGCCAAAAAATAGATAACTCCTATAAAAGTTGAATGCATTATTTATTCTATACTCAACCTGAACTAATCCCTTCTGTTTATCAGATTTCTCAATAGATACTTACATGGACTACTGAAGTGAGATTTTACCAAAAAGCAATGAAACAAATTTTCATTCTTACCAGTGCTATCCTTTTACCCATTATATTTTAAGACATATGTAAGATATTACAATTAATTTTGTTCAAGTGTCATAAAATATATTTTATAACATTTTTACATCTAAAAGATTAAAACTGTACATCTAAAAATCAATATAAGAATTAGAATAGAATTATTTAATATTCACACATTCCGTATATTTAATCAAATTTAGAATAAATCATTTAATTCATGGCATTCATTGAATGACTTAGACATGAGTAAAATATCCCAACTTCCCAGGGCCAGTGGGACTCGAATACATGATCAGTGAAAGGAAATGCCAACACTCAGTCAATCAGGCTAGGAATCTTTATTAGCCAGGTGACTGCCCCTCACTATACCATGATAGTGAAGAACAGCAGTAAAGGCAAATAGCTCAGAGTATTTAAAGGTAAAATGTGGGGGACAGGAGAACTCGCAGTTGGTCAGTGATGGTTTCACGATCGACAAAGAAGCAAACTACAGAAGCAGAGCTAGCAGTTAGTGATTACAAAATGGCGATTACAATCCCAGTCATTCCAATAGCCAAGGCAATAAGTCAAAAGGCAAAGTTATAACCAAGACAATAAGTCACAAAGCAAAATCTTTAACCCAAATCTTCCCATCAAAGAAAGAAATTAGTGAAATAGCCATTACAGTCTCAATAAACAAATTAGTAAGTCCTCAAAGCAAAAACCACTTTCTAAATTTCTTAGTTATCACATCCAAAATCAAACCACCTTCTAGGTTTTCTGGCTCTTTGAGTTTTACTGTTATTTACCAAATTCCAGTAACCCAGTGTTTAACTCGCTAACTTACTTCAAGCTTTGTCTCTGGAATGCCTAGTCTGGAGTTTTTTCTCTACAGGGAGATCCTGAATTTTGAGTTTGACCCTATTCTTAACAATCAATAATCTTGTTCTGTTTTTAATTTCACATTTTATACATTTTTGTGGGGGTCATCACAATGAGTAATGTAATAGAATTGACATGACCATTTCTCAATATTTGCCTAAATTTTCTGAGGTAGTTTGGGGCAGAGTCAGTATGAATACCAAAATTATGAAGTTTATTTCACCATAAATAACCAGTTATTTCCTTTACTTTCAAATAACCAGCTATTTCCTTTACTTTCTGTTCAGATGCTTGTGAGAAACATAGGTACCATCAGATCACCAGTTGGATATTTTTCTTTATCAAATTACTTCCTAATTTTGCATTTCTACCTTATTTTATTGATGAAATGAGTATCAAATAATGAAATTTCATAAGCTTGGAGAATACTCCTAAAGGAAAAAAAATTTGTCTTCTACAACAGTACAATCTTCTGAAAATACACCAAAGCCATGATTCATAAGAATTCTCAGAATAAAGTTATTTTTCAGTGTGAAATATTTCCAACTTTAGTCAAGTCACAATCAGTTCGATTTCTCTTGACACTTGGAAGGACAAGAAGTCAAATCATTCTTCTGTTCTCTGCAAAGCTCATTTTCACCCACATAATATGGCTTGTACTTAATCACTGCATTATATAAAATGCTCATCATCCAACATTCAAAGCCAGGTAGTAGACCAAATATAAATGTATTCCAACTTACCAATAAAAGAAACTCTGAGTGATGATGATAATAATAATAATTTAAACATTTACTCAGAAATGTTTATACATGAAGTGTTACAGCTGTTGAGAGAATGCTGTATATGTCTAACAACACTGACACTGGAGTTAGTCTCCTTGATTTTCATAGTTTATCTTACTATACACTAAAACCTTTGTATGTCTGAGTAAATCCTTAAGTTAGCTGAGAGGCTTTAAATTCACAATGTAGTTGATGCATTTTTACCCTGTGTTTTCACAACTAGTTCTTGAAAATATCAAAAAATATCACTATAGCATGGTCAGTGTAGAGGCAGAATTAGAAGAGGGTACCCACGTTTAGGACTGCAGTTCCCCAGTGAACATGTCCTGTTGTAACCCACTGCCCCTGAGTGGACTGAGGTCCGCGAATAAGAAGGATACCCTTGGAATAGAATTTCACTTTCAAGTATTGGTTTTATTAACTGGCAAGAGTAAAGAACTTCTGCAGAGGTAGTTATGACCCCTACAAACTGACTTTATTGCAAAGAGATGTTAGCACAAAGGGACTGAGTGAGCACTTTTAAGATTCAAGCAGTAGATAGATTTTTGTGAATTAGACTAATCCAAAGCAGAGATGAACAAGAATGGTCTTTGAGTGCTGTGTTAGGATCAAGAAGAAGAAAGAACACCAGGACTCTAGTTGTTAAAACCATAAGAAGCCCAGTTCTGCCAACAACCAGTAAGACTAGAAGAAGACTTGCAACTTCAGTGGAGATTAGAGTCTGGGCTAACATATTGATTTCAGCAGGTAATTACCCAGAGGAGAACAGCATGCTGACATATACTTAGCATAATGGCCCACAAAAACCAATGTATTAAATATGTGCTATTAAATAAAGCTACTGTAATCTGTTACTAAGCAATAGAACCACATATAACCAGTAATCTAATTTTCTACAGAGTTTTGTGCCATTGATCTTGTTTTAGAACCTGTAGACACTTCTACATTTTCATATTGTGAATGAAATATCTAGGGAAATATTTGCAGTTGTAATTCAGATTGAAAAGATCAAAAGTTGAGTAATTTTATAATAGTAGACTATTGTTCCTATAAAAGTACAAGTATAACAAAAGCCAATAAGGTAGTTACTTTTATCCTAAAATAAAGATAAATTTTAAATATTAGTCCTAAATATTTAAGTAAAGAAAAAAGAAGGAACACAGTTAAATCTAAATGACTTATAATGGAAAATAGGCAATTAGAGCTGAAGCAGACCAGTAAAAGAAAGGACTATGCTTTAATCCCCACTACAAAAAAGGGAGGGAGGAAAATCAATTGCTTTCCTGTATGCCAATAATGAGAAGCTACTGGCTGAAATTAGGAAAGCAACTCATTTTGTAATAGCCCCACAAAAAATAAAATACCTAGGAGTTAACTAAACAAGTGAAGGACCTCAATAATGAAAACTTTAAAAACTTTAAAAAAGGAAATGAAAACAGAACTAAGGAAGTGGAAAAACCTCCCATGCTTCTGGATTGGGAGGATCAACATCGTGAAAATGGCAATAGTGCCAAAGGCTATCTACAAATTCAATGCAATACCTATCAATATCCCAACCTCATTCTTCAAGGAAATAGAAGAAGCAATCCAAAAACTCATATGGAACAATAAAAGACCCCGAATAGCAAAAACAGTCCTTAGCAGAAAGAACAGTGCTGGAGGAATAGCAATACCAAACTTCAAACTCTACTACAAAACCATAGTAATCAAAACACCCTGGTACTGGCACAAGAACAGAACTGAAGATCAATCGACTAGAACTGAGGACCCAGAAATGAACCCACAGACCTATAGCCACCTAATCTTCCATAAGAGAGCTAAAAAATAGAATGAAAGAAAGACAGCCTCTTCAGTAAATGGTGCTGGCAAATTGGCTAAACATCTGTAAAATACTAAAGCTAGATCCGTCTATATCACCCTGCACCAGAATCAACTCCAAATGGATCAAAGACCTGGAAGCAAAGCAGACACCCTGAAAATATTTCAGGACAGAATAGGAGAAACCATAGGTCTTGGCACAGGCCTAAATTTTCTTAATAAAGACTCAGAAACAACAAATCAAAGAAAGGTTGGACAAATGGGATTGCATGAAACTACAGAGCTTCTGCATGGCAAAGGACATAGCAAACAATAAAAAGCCCACAGATTGGGAGAAGATGTTCACTAGCCATAAAACAGACATGTATATCTAAAATATACATAGAACTCAAAAAATTAAATTCCCCAACAACAAATCCTCAAACAACTGTCCAGTAAATAAGTGGGCTAAAGACTTAAAGTGAAACTTCTCTGAAGAGGAAATAATAATGGCCAAAAGACACATGAAGAAATGCTCAACTTCTCTAAGCCATAAAAGAAATGCAAATCAGAAGATTCTACCTTACCCCTATAAGAATGGCTATAATCAAGAAATCTAGTAACAACAGATGCTGGAGGGGATGTGACCAAAAGGGAACCCTACTGCATTGTTGGTAGGAATGTAAACTTGTTCAACCACTTTGGAAAGAAGTATGGAGGTTCCTCCAAAGACTACACATAGGGCACCCCTAAGACCCAGCAATCCCACTTTTGGGTATTTACCCAAACCATCACAAAGAAGGCCATACCAAAACTACCAGCGCAACCGTTTATCGCAGCATTATTCACCATATCTAAGATATGGAACCAACCCAGATGCCCCTCAGCAGGTGAATGGATCAAGAAAATGTGGTGTGTGTGTGTATGTGTGTGTGTGTGTGTGTGTGTGTGTGTGTATGTGTATACATTTATATATGTATATATATATATATGCATTATATATGAATTCTATGCCTCCATCAGAAAGAATGATACCACCCCATTTGTTAGGAAATGGAAAAACTTGGAAAAAATTATATTAAGTGAAGTAAGCCAGATCCAAAGAAATATAGGTCCCATGATTTCCCTTATTTGCAATAACTAGTACTTGTGTAGGACAAGCAGAAAAAGGCTAAAAGCTATGTACATATTACCATGTAAGATGATGTTAAGCGAAATGAACCCCAAGATAGGGACACAAATAACTTTTTTCTTTCTTGCTATTGTTTTTAAAGTATTTATAATGTACCATGATTTTTTTGTTTCTTTGTATGTTCCTCCCCCATGGTATAACCCCTGTTTTCACTATATTTGATGTTGGTGCCCTGCATCTTGTATACACACTTCTCTAATTTGGGGAGGGGAAGGGAATAAACAAAATACTTAAATAGGATACAGATTGACCCATTGTAAAAATGAGGTATATAAAATACCATGTTGAAAACAAAATTTACAACTTGGGGGCAGGGAGGTAGTTGTAGAGGTGGGAGGGAAGGGATCCTAGAAGGAAAACAAAGGAGGAGGCAACAATGCTCAATAGGAAATGTACTCAATATCTTGCCCATATAACTGTAACCCCTTTGTACAGCATTTTTACAATAAAAAAGTACAAAAAATAGGCTTAATCTTTGTCACTATTCTTCTTAATGTATTTATAATGGACTATGTGATTTTTTTTTTGTTTCTTTTGTATGTTTTTCCCCCATGGTACAACCCCTGTTGTCACTGTATTTAATTCTGGTACCCTGCATCTTGTATACATATTTTTCTAATTTAGGGAGGGGAAGGTAAATAACAAAAGGCTGAAATAAAGATACAGAATGATCCATTGTAACAATGAGATATACAAGACAGTATGTTGAAAACAAATTTTACAACTTTGTGGGGCATAGGGTAGAGGAGGGAGGAGTTTGGGAGGTGGGATGGAAAGTGATGGTAATGGAAATATAAAGGAGGATGTAACAATGCTGAATAGACATTGGACTCATTACCTTGCTCATGTAACTGTAATCCCTCTGTACAGTATCTTTACATAAAAAATATATATTAAAAAAGGAGGGAAGGACCTATTAACTTATCTTCAGATACAAATGCAAATCATAGGTATTCTTAACACTCCTTGGGATCCTACTTTCCCTCTTATTCCTACTTGTGTTTAGAGAAAACAAATACTTGCCTTTTAAGTCAAATTTCCTCTGTCCATTGAGATTCACGTAGGAGTTTATTTGTTTGCTAAGCCTTTCTGTTTATTCCTTCTAGAATGCAGATTTCATGCTTGGGAATGTGGCTACCATTTTGACACTAAAAAGAGAAAGATGAAGTATTACAAATATGTCAGACACATATCATAACAATTATTGTAACTGGAGGAAAAAATGTATTTGTTTAAGCTCATATAGGTTTCCATGGCTACAAAATGTAAGAGATTCAAAAGCTACTGTGTATATATATAAAGTTAAGTATGCATATATGAATAGTTTAAATTGCCTCAGATAAGCAGTCTAGAATGGAAGAACCTGTGGTCCATTCCCTATTCCCTCCTCTTCTATATGTATTAAACATTCAGAATGTTAACTCTATAAGCTTAGAAAAAGAACAAAAGATAACACAGGAAAACACAGTTAACTTGGATATATAAAATGTAATATAATATTTTTAATTAAAATGAGAAAAGTTTTATCAATGGTTATAGAAAACTTTGGTAAATTGCCTAATTTTAACCAAGTTTTTTTTTACTTTGTTGTTTAAAGATAATTAATTTGCATTATTATAACAGGTAATGATTAGAAAATAAAAAGGTTGACTTTAATAGAATGGCTGATAAATCTAAGAATAGAATCAGAAAAATACTATTATATTCTACATAATAGCTAATTATAGTAAATTAAACTTCAAAAAGAAGCCAGAGGTAAAAAAAATTCAGGCTAAGTATCTATATCCTGTTGATAGCAATGTACCAATCATTCAAAGGCTGTATAAATTCTCTTGTTTCAGAGAATGGAGAGAAATTCATTCAGTCACATAGAAAACACACTGTATGAGGCTTGTATATCATCCTAGGCAGGGCCTGTTCACTTAGAAAAACAGCCAAGTTCTTTCAATAGCTAACTTCTTTCAAAGCAATTCAAAAGGACAGTTAAGCAAATAGCTTCTGTATATAAAGACCTCATTAAATCAATAAAGAAAACATTGAAACTCAAAAGGAATAATGGACAAAGAATTTGAATATTTAATTTTTACATTGAGGTTGCTAGATATTTTTTATAAAAAAGAAAGACTAGTCATCCTAGTAACCAAAGATACAGAAATATAATGTGAAAAAGCATGGTTCTGCTACTAGTATGGGTTTTAATAAGAATAATAATCTCTTGTGGCTATTATATGATTTTGAAGCCTCATTCAGTGTCCATTACACATTATTCATTCTTTGGGAAAAAGGATTTGCCATTAGAGTTAAGAGCTTTAATATTTTCTTCTTTGGCCTAAAAATTCATTTGAGGCAATGTATTTATATTAATTGAACATAAAACTTTTTTTAAATCTTATATTTCTCTTGCTATTGTTACCTCCTGCCTCCATTTGATAGGGTCTCAAAATACTTTGAAATTAGTTTGGTGGAGTTACCTATGGAAATGTGATTTAGCATATACAATTTCAAAATTACAAATCACTCCAGTCTATAGAAATTCACTGAAGTTTGCTTATAAAAGGTTAACCCAACATCATACATTAGAACCTGAAGATTCAAGGAATGGATCGTGTTGAAGATTAACAGGGACAGAGTAGAAGTGAGACCCATTCATTTGTGGTATTATATTAATTTAATGCTAAGCCATTATTCATCTTTAAATAATAATCTATTTTCTGAGATGGGGTCAATGCTTAGTTAAGTATCTGTGAAAATGTGGGTGATGAGAGAGTAAAACCAGTAACTAATGAAAGATTATAACATATTTAAAGAATTTGAAATAAAACTTTGAAAATACATGAGTATTGCTTACAAACAACATATAAATACTATAAACTGTGGCAAGATGAAAAAAGGGAATGATACAAAATAAATAATTGGTTTAGACATAGTGCAAGTAGAGGTAAATATGAACTCAACTTCTTTTGTCTCATAACTTTTCCATAAATATTGTTACTTTTAGAGAGATGTTTTAAGTGTTGATAAGTTCTTTCATTATCTAATACATCAATTTCACTATTTTTCTTCTTTTAAATGTCACTCTGGTTTTACTCATCTGCTAGAAAGAATACTATTGTACCATTTAGAAGGAAATGGAAAGATTTGGGGAAAAATTACATTAAGTGAAGTAAGCTAGACCCAGAGAAACAAAGGTTTCATGGTTTCCTTCATTTGTGGTAGCTAGAACATGTCTATAAATCTATGCATACACATAAAAAATGAGTGGTAAGCAAGTCGTTATAAATGAATTAACTGAAGTATGCTAGCTCCTATGGAGAGCTCATCTAGTATAATCTTTCAGAAAAACTAAGTCACAGCCCAACAAAATCAGCACCAGGATATGGGTACATGTAGGATGGTAGACAAGAGGAAAAGGGTAGACAAATGAAGAGGAGAATAAAGGGGAGAAAGTGGAAAGTCATGTGGTCAAGAATTCATTGTATATAACACAAAATTAAGAAAAGTAAGAGAAGGGGTGGGCCAAAGGGGGTGAGAATGTTGAAGGGGAGACATTGATCAAATTGCATTGTATTCATAAGCTGCTTTGTTATATGGCACCTTTTTGTACAACCACTTAAGGATAATTTTTCAATCAAATAAAAAATAACAAACACACATTATCTATAATATTCATCATTACTTACATACTTTAACTACATAACATTAGCCTCTGTTATTCATACAAACTCATAGGATTGTGATTACTGGAGTTAATATTTACTTCTTGGTAGTAAAGTTTGAAGTGTTTTTTTTCTCATTTTCTCCAGTGACTATAGTTTTACAGGACAATATTTTTACTATCTTACATATTCTTAGGGCAAATTAGCAGAGTGAGTCCATTCAGAAACTCTTAGAATCCTTGAAAGCCATATTAACTTGAATAAGAGTGCATCTCCAGGATCACCAAAACTTGTGTGAAATGCCACATGATTAAATCTAAACTACAGACCATTAAGTCTCTGTAATGTTGTGTCAAACATGTTGTGAATCCTTGACAACTGCTGCCTGTCCCCAGAATTTTGTACTGATATTGTACTGCAATTACAATTAACAAACAACTTATTAAATCGCTGTATCTGAAAGGGAACTGGCTCAATTCAGTGTACACTTCTAACTGATATTTTTCTGCTATAAGGAAATCAATAAAAGAATATTTACTTTGTAGATCATATAATAGAGAGGATGATTGGATGTCCAATGCCCTGTAAACAGACTGGAAAGCAGAAATCCACCCAAGGAAGTGTGAAACTACCAACCCAGTCATTTCACACCTTCAGAATAATTAGCTAATCAGAAATTGACAACTGAGGTGATATGAGGGTAACTGAATTTCAGTAAAGCCTGTCAGTTAGTATTCTTTCCCTGGGCTTCTCTCAGTTGCAGTTTTGAATTTAAAAAAGACTTCTAAAGTATTTTGAAAGACCAATGTTATTCACCTAATGGTAAAAAGTTCAGTTATCTAATTTCCTTACTTGAAAAGTTTACATGACATTTAGGAATGTAGGAAATATGTATAATAAACAATGAAACATGGTAGAACAGGAGAGAACGGCTGAGAAAGAATGCTCAGCTGAGTCAGACTGAGCTATAAAACAAGAAACAACAGGACAAGAGAACAGTGGAATATGCTGGCTCCCACACTTGAATTCTCTTGACTATGGAAGCTGATCAGTGTCAGTTAAACATTGCATGTTTTCAAGCAATTTCTCTATCACATTTATAACTCATCCATATTCTTTTAGAAAAGTAAGATTGAAGATAGGTTTAAAAAACTTTCACTTCCTGAATAAAGCCATAAGTACAATAGCGTTGTGACAACAGCTGTTTTCATTAGTGAATGATAATCAACTATCAGTTTTTGTTAGATCAAATAGTGAATCAAAACCAACAGTATCTCTATATAAAACAATAGAATCGTGTGTGTGTGTGTGTGTGTGTGTGTGTGTGTGTGTGTGTGCTAGGATTTTATTCTGAAACTAAACACTGTCACAGCATTGCTTACAACCTGCAATAAACTTTTAACTTATGTCCAGTAATATTAAAGTCATATATAGAGTATAATTTTATGAACCAGAAAATGAAAAATCCAGACATTACATCTTACTAAGCAACTGTTTTGCTTATTCAACCAGAAGTAGACTATGAAAACAATGAGCAAATTTGACTTTATAAAGTAGCTTTGTTCATCCTAATAAGAATAGAAAGAAAGATATATGTAAACCTTAAAAGAAAAGACAGTAGGTACAGATCTATATAAGCAAGTTCATTCAACAAGCATTCAAACTGCATATGATTATTACTGTTTTAAAAAACGTTATCTCTGCCATATTTTGCTTTGATATTTTTTTGTATTCCAAGTCAAAGTTGCTCAAGGTGACAATGTTTTATTTGGCTTTCTAGCCTACAAATAACCTTTGCATAGTGGTTGGCACTTAAAAAGCTTCTTGAGGGGCTGAGAAGGTGGCTCAGTGGTAGAATGCTTGCCTTGCATATATGAGGCCCTGGATTCAATTCCTCAGCACCACATGAGCAAAAAGAAAAAAGTTGGAAGTGGCACTGTGGCTCAAGTGGTAGAGTGCTAGCCTTGAGCTGAAGAGCTGAGGGCCAGCGCCCAGGCCCAGAGTTCAGGCCCCACGACCGGACCCAAAAAAACAAAAACAAAAACAAAGCTTCTTGAATGAGTTAATGCCTTTGTGCAATCTCCATGATTGATAAATACAGGGCTAGACATATTTAGAAGACTTGTCCTTTTACATTAAAAAAAATCAGTAATATTATTGGTATGATCTAGTAGCTGAGTATCTTCAATAAATAGCGTACATAAGCTAAACAAATAATTAGAAGCAGTCTTTTGTGGTTCCAGTTTACAAGACTAAATGAGACTCTCTTAATAATTTATTTCTTCAAATAGATATTTAATTCCATTCTACATGACTAAGGTCTTTAAAAAGAACCAAATGTCAGAAGTTGATCAACCTAAATGTAGAGTTTATTACTTATATAAATTTGACTCTAGGAATAGACATTATAATAATCAATGAAGAAAACAATATCTGGTTCATAATTATGTTTTAACGATCATATGGACTGTTTTTCCCCATGTTATTTCTCAGAACCTGTAAATAGTGAAGCCAATAAAGTGTAAGGAGTAGCACAGTTTTATATTTCATCCATCTATAAATGATGCATAAAAATTACTTAAATCAAAATTATATGCTTGATGTAAAACCCTAATTGTGCTCTATTTTATGCATGACAGAAGAAATTATAATAAGGAGGAAAAAATGAAAATATTTTCAATTCCTAAATATATAGATTTACTTGGTGTACTACATTCTTAGATAGCACTTTTTCTTGTAATTAATTAACATTTGATTAAATTTTCTAATATTACAGTTTTGTTAGCAGACAAAGCCTGCACAATTTGTGCAAGCTTTTTCCCATCAGGCATGAATGTAATTATCCTTATCTTTCAACACAGCCAAGCCCTGTAAATATAATTACAAAGTTTTACATTTACTCAAGCATAGAAAATCTCATAAAATTAATACTTTATTTTCATCTTACCTTTGTCAGTTATTAACATTCACCAGGGATTTCTTGAATTCATCCTTTATGACTACAGTTCTGACTATCATGAATTTTACCTCGATTTTCCAAGTTTTACAAAAGCATTTATTTACATGTACTGAAACTTCAGCCAGTTGGAAGAGTATACTTCTGACATTCACAAGGACTAAATGTGGATATACCTATTAAATTAGAAGAAACCTAGTAGATTATGTTTAAACAGCAAAATGTAACATACCACATGGGGAAAGACACACTAAGATTTATGGGGGTTTTTTGTAATGTCATATGGACTCAGATATTTTTACTTCCTAATATCTCAGTATGAAAGTAGAAAATATATCCAGTGACTATGTCATACTGAAAGACCTTTTCATTACAAAAGTGGTAAAACCTAATTACTTGAACATGCTTTTCGAACTTCAAATGTTCGACATGAGAGTACCAGGCCATTAAATTTAATTTATGCCAATTAAAGTTCAATGTGAATAATCAAAAACCTAAGAAATTCTGACAAAATTTGACAGGTAATCTATTTTTACCTGAGGATATACACAAACATGTGCCAGACCAGATAGTATATGTTATCTTGGTTGATGTTGAGTCACATTATACACAAAAATGATGATTTATTTGATATTTTTAACCTGTCTTCATGCTGTTTATACATTTTTTTCCTTCATAAACAAGTGATAAGTTACTGCTCATTTTTAAATAGTTATCTTTTAGAGAACTTGATTTTCAAATAATTACTTTACCCTCTCTCTTCTTTTGGTGGTGCCTTTTAATGTCTTTGTGAAAATTCATGTTTTAATCAGTATCAAAGGATATAAAAAGATGGTGATTAAGTATGACTCTCAGAGATTAAGGCCCTACAGAATTGCTATTCATTATACACCAAACCACCTCTTTAAGATCTAAGAAAACCAAGAAAGGGAGAAAATGCCTTGATTTCACAGAGTACAAACAAGAGACAAATTGAAGAAGGCAAGTTGGGAGGTTTTTCCCATATTAATAATCACCACCTGTAAACAGTGAAGCCTAGAAAGATAGAAGTCTTCCTCTTGTGCATGAGAGAAAGAATTAATTCTAGGCCTTGGTCTTGAAAATTAGTTCTGGCTCACTAAGGTGAAACCCTAAACCCGTAGTCAGGACCAGCTGAGTAAGCCAACTGGAATTCTATCAGTGTCTATCACCAACCTAAGAAGCTTCCATGGCTGAAGTTGGAATAAGATTTCCTCCTGTTGGGATCAGAGTGTGAAAGTTAGCACTATATTTCATCTTGGAGTTTGGTGCAGACCCCCACAGTCAGAAGAAATACTAAGTAGAAATAAAAGACCCCATAATCAGGACAAAGCTCACAAGGGAATCCTCTAGACCTGTCTTACCACAGTGTGGAGACTGGAATACTACTGGGACAGACTTGAGTTTGGGCTTGCATCATTGCCAGCCTTCGAGTCTCACTTGAGGTGAGACTCCATTTAGTGAAGCCTTGTGGCCAAGGGTCTGTGCTCACCAACTGCAGGAAGCAAAGCTATTCCTAGCCTAACGTTTGTAAATAATGCCTCTAGATCCCCTTAAGCACTAAACAGAGACAGTTTCAAATTTCTGTCTATCATTACCAGCTGCAGACTGGGCTGTCTATGTATTTAAGACCTTATACTATGACTGAGGGATGACTTCATCAAGAGACTTCCTTCACCAACAGTACCCCACATTCAGACAGGAGAGTTTAGGGCAAGACATCACTATGAATAGTAAGACAGGGTAATAAGCACAGGACTTTGCCCATGGAACTCAGTTCTGGACTAGTAAGATCTAACACTAGGTAGGACTTACTGGCCTATCTCTTAACTTTGTCTGTGGATGGAGCTTCTAGAAAGGCCCAGTTGCCAGGGAGAACAATGCTTCATGCTATTGGAATTCCACTAGGATCAGCATCATTTGTGGCTAGTCAGCAGTTTGGTCCTTGATATTATCTCAGTAGAGAATAGAATTCCAGACCTTGACCCTACCCAATCTGGGCTGGTCTCAATAAAGGTTAGAAGATTTAAGGTGTGACATATTTTGGTGGTACTGGTCATTACTGGTATGGCACAAAATTCTGGGGCGTTCCCCCCTGATGATTCCTTCCAGGTCCTGTCAAATTCTGAAGACTTTGACCACAAGGCAGTGATTATTCACGGGGTATCTGGCCTACTCAACTGGAAGGACAGATTTCTGTTCATCTAGATGCAACACCAGCTGTGCATTTGGGGCACACTCAGACTTCCATGATCCTTTAGTACCTAAACAGTGACAATATGCCTCTAAAAGACTCACAACAAACCTGGCTCCTACCACTGAAGTAGTTGATGGGATAATAGGCACTCTGATTAGAATTTCTTGAAACATATTCACAATCAAAGCCAAATTAAGAAGACTTGGATAAATACAATTAAAATTCAAGTCATGTAATGCCCAGAAAACACTGCACATCAGCAAGTATCAAGATTTTTCAGAAAAATCATGACCTAGCCCATTAGTCAAAATAAGGAACAAAATAAGAAAGAGTCAAAGAAAGACTTACAAAATTCACCATAGTATAGTATAAATAGTATAAATAATCCTAATAAGAAAGTAGCTAAAATAGCCAACATAATGTAATCAAAATAAGAAATCCATCAGATATTACCTTTGTGGAAGAATTCTCAGGTAGATTTAAAAGTGGTGATTTAAAGAAACTCAATGAGTTTGGAGAAAACACAGAGGATGATCTAATATTCTAATATAGAAAATTAATAGAAATAAAACCAATTATTTAAAGGAGTACCCAGAAACCCCTTAGCAAAAAAGTACACTTGAAAATATTTAAAAAATTTAAATGCAACAGAAACCATCAGTAGTAATAAGGTAAACCATAAGGAAGACAGTAAGCATAAAGATAGGTTTTTGAAAATAAACAATCGAAGGAGGAAAGAAGGAAAAAGGAATTGTGGGAATTTGGGAGGACATTAAAAGAGCAAATATTCAGGCTATAGGGGTTTAAGAGAGAACTGAGAGTACCAAATGGGAAGAAAGTTTATTTAAAGAAATAACAAAAGAAAATTTCCCAAATCTAAAGAACAAAAATATCCAAGTACAAGCAAGCCAAAGGTCCCAGCCATATTTAATTCAAACAGGTCATCCGCAAGCTATGTTACCTCAAGCCCCAAAAGGTGACAGATGAAGAGAAAACTTTCAAGGCTGCAAGAGAAAATGAAAAAAACAAAAAACAAAACACAAAAGACACCTGAGTAGTGTCTCAATTCACCTGACAGCAGAGTTCTAAGTAAAAACCTTATGACCCAGAAACAGTAAGATGTGATTTTTTTCACCATGTTATAGGAAAAGAAATGCCAACCAAAAATACAGTATCCCACATATCTACCACTCAGAAATGAAGGAGAGATAAAGCTATTCTCACACAAGAGAACAGATGAGAATCCCAGTCTTCACCACACATAGCTTATAAGAAATGCTAACTCTTCAAAGCAAATGGAAAAACATGTGAATGGTTAACAAGAAAGCTTGGGAAATTTATTGTTAGGAGTAATCATAGAGACACATTCAATTATACCATTTTTGACAGGGTACAGAAACCACTCATACTTTTAGTATAGAGAGTAAAATAAGGATAAAAATAATAACAGATACATTAATAAGTCAATATAGGTAATATTGAAAAAGTTTACATGATGGAAACATCAATATTTGAAAATATGGAAAAGAAAGAACATTGTACATAGTTTTCATATTTCACTCTTTTTATGTCATTTTTTAAATCATGTAACATTGCTACAATTTCAAAATAGCTTGTTAAAATCAAAAGTTATTTTTATAAGTCTCATGATAACGACAAAAATATCTATAATAGATAAAATAATGAGACCAAAGCACAGCAGTAGAATAAATCCCTTAACAAAACTGTCTTACTAAGAAATAGAGAGTTAGAAAGAAGGAAGGGAAGAAAGGAGGAAGGGAACAACAAAGGAAGGAAGGAAGGAAGAAGGAGAGAGAAAGAAAGAAGGAAAGAGAGAAAGAAAGAAGTAGAGAGAAAGAAAGAAAAAAGAAAGAAAGAGAGAGGGAGAGAAGGAGGGAGGGAGGGAGGGAGGAAGGAAGGAAGGAAGGAAGGAAGGAAGGAAGGAAGGAAGGAAGGAAGGAAGGAAGGAAGGGAGGGAGGGAGGGAGGGAGGGAGGGAGGGAGGGAAGGAGGGAGGGAGGGAAGGGAAGGAAGGAAGAAGGGATGAAAGAAAGGAAGAAAGGCAAGAAGAAAGAAAGAGCAGCGAGGTAGAATCCATACAAAAGACCAAAAATATTGCACATTTTTTAAAACAGTTTGAATCAACTCATTACTTTACTCATGTAACCCCTCTGTACAGTATCTTTACAATTAAAAATGTTTGAATCATAAGAGAAAGGCAAATCAAACTAGCAAAGGATATTACCTTACTAATTTGAATGGATTCAATCCAAAAGACAATTTTTAATGTACTATGTGATTTCTTTTTCCGTGTGTGTGTGTGTGTGTGTGTGTGTGTGTGTGTGTGTGTGTGTGTATGTGTGTGTTTTCTATGGTCTATCCCCTGTTGTCATTGTATTTGATTTTGCTATCCTGAGAATTGTATATACATTTATCTGAATTAGGGAAGGGGAACAACAAAACGACGAGACAAAGGACAAAGGCCAACCAACAGCAATACTCACAAGACAATACGTTGGAAATGAACTGTACAACTTGGGGTAGGGTGGGAGGAGGGAGGGAAAGTGTGAGAAAAATGAGGGAGGGGGTAACATTTGACAAGAAATGTACTCCCTACTTTATATATAAAACTGTAACCCCTCTGTACATCACCTTGAAAACAAAAGAAATAAAGAAAAAAGAAAATTGTTGGCAATGATGTGGAGAAATAGGAACCTATCCACACTATTGGTGAGACTGTAAGAAAATGCAATTATTTTGATTAAAATTAAAACTAGTATTTGAGATTAAAAATAAAACTAGGAGGCCATGTTCTGATACTTCAGACCTGTAATCCTACCTATTAAAAGGAGACTGAGACCTGGAGAATAAGCCATCCTGAGCAGAAAAATTTGCTGAACTCCATCTTCAATAAAATCAACAAAATTCCAGGCTGGATACATTGCTCAAGTGATAGAATACAAAAAACTTAAGTGAATTCACATCCTAATACAAGCAAGAAAAAAATAATAGGATCATCATATGATCTACCACAAGCAGTCCTGCACACTTATTACAGCACCTTTCACAACAGACAAGAAATAGAAACAATGTATGTCCACCAACTACTGAGTAAATAAAGAACATGCAATGCATATAAATAAAGAAATACTATTCATCTATTAAAAGAATGAAATTGTGTCATTTTCAGTAACATGGATGGAACTAGAGATCATTATGTTAAGTGAAATTAGTCAGAGAAAGGCAAGTCTTATACAATCTCGCGTACAGAATGCAAAACAATGTATCTCATAGAAGCTGAAAGCTGAAAGTTATCAGAGGCTATAATGGGGAGCTGTTGATTTTGGGTACTGTGGTATATTTAGGCAGTAGCAAGAAATTCTGCTGTCTATTAGTATAGTATTGTATAGTATAGGTAGTATATGGTGATAGATGACAGGCTGGACTTTACTTAACAAAGCTGTTATCAAAATTAACCTAGAATGTTTTCACAAAAAAATTGATAAGTAAGTATAAATGTTTAACTTGATCTAAACATCATACAATGTATATTTATCAAAAAAGCACATGCTACCTCATTCATATATCCAATTTTAATGTTTTTTCTTTTTTCTTTTTCTTTTTTTTTCATTTTTTTATTGTGAGAATACCATACAGAGGAGTTACAATTACATGGGCAAGATAACGAGTACATTTCTTCTCAAGCATTGTTGCCTCCTCTTTGTTTCCCCTTCCCATCCCTTCCCATGCTCCTCAGTTTCAGCTAACTTTCATGTTGCATCAGATTTCTTTTCTATACATTTCACTATTACTTGCATTCAGTCTATTGACAGTCTACTGAAGTCTATTCATTTTTGTTTGCAGAGAAAGTCATTTCATCTTTTCTTTTTGAAACATCAATTTTCTAAAAATAAATTTCTGAGTTTACAGAGATATTTTCTTTAGCTCTTTAAAAATGTAACTGAATTAGCCAGGAACCAGTGGGTTATGCCTATAGTCCTAGCTAATTAGGAGGCTGAGATATGAGGATTATGGTTTAAAGCCAGACCAGGCAGAAAAGTCCATGAGACTCTTATCTCCAATAATTCAGAAAAATCCAGAAGTAACACTGTATCTAAGTGGTAGAGCTCCAGCCCTGAGCACAAAGAGGCTCAGGGACAGCACCCAAGTCCTGAGTTCAAGCCACAGGACCATAAAAAAGTCACTGAATTGTCTTTCATATGTGTTTTCTTATGAGATATGAAATTTATTTCTTTTTTTTTTTACTTTTTAATTCACTAAACCATTAACAACGCAGCACACTACTTCCCAAAGAGACTTTGAAGTGGCTACCAAGGTCACATGCACATGGAGATATTCTCCAATCAAAACAAAAAGTATTTATATGCAGAACTGTAGATTTTGTCATAAGGATGAGAGAAATTCCTATACATTGCCATCTGGTCTTTCCAGTGCTACAATTGCTACAATTAAGAACTATTATTTATCTTCAAATAAATAAGATCCTGGTGCTGAATCTGGAGCACTACAGTTGAGCCCTGCCGTGCTGAACAACCCTTCCTCCACCCTCCACCCTTCCTCCACCTGACTGGCCTGCTGCCTGCCCGCCCTCTTCCCTTGATCTCTCTCTCTCTCTCTCTCTCTCTCTCTCTCTCTCTCTCTCTCTCTCTCTCTCTCTCTCTCTCCCTTTCTCTCTCTCTCACTCGCTCGCTCTTCACAGGTACCTGCTTTCAACAGTCATACTTCATTCCAGGTAACATGAGTTTCTTTCTAAACTGGTGAAAACCCATCCAGCTTCACTATTCTCTGATGTGATGACACACAGATTTTATCTCAATAAGAAAAGGATTATGTTGTAATAGGAAGGACCTGATTTGTAAAATACAAATGATAATTCTACTACAAAGATCATCCCAATCTCTTTAAGATTTTGATTCCCTCTTAATAGGGTCTTGCTTACTTGGCAAATATAACTTAATAAAATAATACAGCCAAGAGTAAGAATAAACTACATTATAAATGCTAAACTACATTATAAATGCTAGTGTAACAGACATTCAGTTGCAGCTAGGGATGCCATCACCAAGCTATTCCCTAGACTATGTCTCAAATGCTTATGAAGTAAAAATTTAAGAAACAAAGCCATTAAAAGGTGAATTTATTATTTTAATGAAGATTGATTTTTGGTTTACAAAGTGTCCCTTGTGATATTAAGTCAAATCCCAAAAGAATCACCTACTAAGGAAGAAAAATGCACACATTTCTGAACAATATCAATCTTTATTAAAACACTTTTGAAAGAAAATTGTTTACAAATGGAATAAATATTTATACCAAACAATGTTTAATCTCATTTGTATGAAATTATTTTCAAAAGAATCCTCTAAAAGAAACACATAAATATATGAAAAATGAACCAAAGGTAACAAAAGTCCTTCTTAATTTTAAGAAACATATTTTGTACATCAGTATGAATTATTTAATGGTAGCACTAATTTTAGAAAAACTAACATTTCATATTTATATTGTAATGCATTTCTTAGGAAATAGCATTTTTTTGTAAATGGAGGCAATTTAGTAAATGACTATTTACGCAAGCACTTCATGAGATTAAACTCAAGACACTAGTAACATAGCATGTTCAGCCTTGGTGTTAACTAATTATTGATGCCTGTATATAAGTAAATTATTGCCAATAATGGAAGCCTACAAATCCAGCAGATAAAAAATTATACATGCACATTGTGTCTATTTGGTAGACTCATTTGTTTAAGGTGTTTTAACGATTGCTGTGAGGATGCTTTTGCTTGTTTTTCTAGCTGACCATAATTTGAGCAATGGACATAGCAGGGATGCAGCTCTGTGCAAATGCAAAGAACAAAAAAAATGGTGCTGAGCAGTTCAGTGTTCCCTGCAATATAGCTAATCTATCTAGTGTTCTAAAACACCTTTGAAATGTTGTCTTTTCCATCTTTGGTAATTTGATGGATGGAGTCATCTCAGCTACTTCCTTTTTATAACTATATCACAGCGAGTGGTATGTTTTCCTCGGCTACTTCTTGCAAAATCATCACTCCTTGTAACTACAGTCAAACTGTAGAATAAAAAGAAAGCTGTGGCCTTTTCTTTCTGTATCTTTATACATCATACCCACCTTGATGGCTTCCCATGGGTCTTGCACAATATTTGCCTTCTCCCCTGGGAACCGATTCTCAGCAAAGGTAGCTGTATTCCTAGAGAGAAAAAAGGAAACCTCATTCATATGTGTGATCAATATGTAGTATCAAAAGGAATATCTTAAGATATAGAGAATAAGAATATTCTTCTAGAAGAATTATATTGGTCTAGAAAAAGAATATTTTTCTGAAAAGTCTAAAAGTAGTCAGATGTTTTCTAATATGAAGAATTTCGTTGTTCCTAGCATTTTAAATACAGAATTATTACAGGAAAGTTATACACAATACTTTATCCTATGTGCCATTCACTGAGGTTACCACGTGTCTTCTAGCAGTCATGATATATTCTGAGAATTGGTAGTTCCAAAACTCAACTTATGGGAAGGAAAATGGCTTTAAGCTGTTTTGTTCAGCTTTTCTTTTTCATCTTCCAATGAATAGTTTACTATGAATTATCTTCTCTGTTGTGGAATTACATGAACATATGTTCTTGTTCAGAAAAAAAGAAAAAATCTATTGTATTGTTTGAATGTCTCTTTCAAGTAATGAGATGGAAATTTCATGAATTTGGCATTTTAATTATCCATTAAATGCTAAAATTTCCCAATAATCATCATTTCTCAAGAATGAGAAATTCAGTTGACTTAGTATTGCCTACTCCGTGGCTCATTAAAGGCATCATGAAAGTTAATGTCATTAATGTTAAGCAAATCCATAAAGTAAATCAAGTAAATGATTATAATATTGTTCATTTAATGACATGCAGAATAGAAATTACAGATCTCTGTTTATAACAGCCAGTTAATTTGGAACACTGGGAACATCTTGATGATTAGTAGTGTGAAAATTAAATAAACTACTGTGACAAATTTTCATTCTTCAATAAATTGTTCTGCTATTTGGGTCAAATGCTACCTAGAAGAGCCTCAGTGAAAAGGACAGAGGAAATCCTACCAAAACAGTGACTCATAGGTTGTCATTACTATTGTGATTTGTAACAGTTTAACATGACAACATTTCATAACACTGTCAAGCTTTTTTAATAACGTTATTGGAAGTTACTTGTTAATGCTACCTAGGAAGATTATTTCTTTACTTTTTAAATTTTATGGTGATACTGAGGATTGAACTCAGGGTCTCATGCTTGCTAGGCAGGAACTTTACTTTTTTTTCTGAAGTATGGTCTCTCCCTTTATGTTTTATGCCCAGTCCTAGGCTGCAATTCTCCTACTAATACTTCCCAGAATTGCTGGGTATGGGGAAAAGCCATCTTTTCTACAGAGTAGGTTGCTTACAAGTTCCTGCATCGGCTTGTTGACTAGGCTCTTGTTTATTCTAAGACAACATTAGCTACTAAAGGGAAGGGACAGAGTAACTGCTTTGGGATAAGAAAGGACTTTTTGAAATGTAAGATTGTGTCTTAACTGGTAACTCCCAGATGGAATCAACACACGAGGCAGAAGACACACGTTAGATAGCTCAAGAAGTAGCAAAGGGTGTGGGTTGTGTATGTTTTGAGATTGCTTGTATATTATATACTACATATTGTTAATCTTCCAACGGCTACCTTATGTAAATACATCGTATTATTTTCAAACCAGCCAATCTCCAGATTATGAACCTGAGCTCAACCAATCTGAGCAGAGGGGCAGGGCTTGCTGCATTAAGGATAAGTAGAAAACAGCCTGCCTTCTCTGTGTGCTTGCTTGCCAGATTTTTGGCTAATGGTGCACCCTTGTGCAGAAGTACATTTTGCCTTGCTGAGGCAATTCATTGTTTTGGTGTCTGTTGTTGTAACTCCAGTGGTTCTTGGAGAGTTTATATTGATAACCTGAGTTTATATTTATAACATGGGCAGTATTTTCACAATAAAAAAAAATATAATTACAAAAAAAGAATAAAAATTAACATTATAAAAAAAAAACATGGGGACGATGGGCATCACTTTGACCAACTATTGGTTAAGCTCGAGTCTCATAAACTATTTTGGCCTGGCTGGAGTGGAATTGCTATCTCTGTCTCACTAGAAAGTATGATTATAAGCTTAAACCAATATAACCAATTAAGAACATAGTAATTTTCACATAGTATTTATGTGAAGAGGTTTTAGAAATTTTAGTTTTAAAATATCTGTAGACTAAACATGATGGTTCATGCTCTAGCTCCTCAGAAGTAGAGGATTTAAGGATCATGGTTTGAAACCAGGTACGACAGAAAAGTCTGTGAAACTCTGATCTCCAATGAACCAGCAATAAGCCAGAAGTGAAGTCATGGTTCAGTAGTATATCAGCCTTGAGCAATAAAAGCCAAGTGTAGAGCCTGAGGCTATGAGTTCAAGCCCCAGTACTAGCACTGAAAAAAAATAGCCTAATAAAATAACTTATTTCTTAACAGGTGACTCGTTTTAAAGGTTGGTTTCCCTTATTTGCAATAACTAGTATGTGTCTGAGACAAGCAGAAACGGTCAGATAAGTTGATGCTAGGCGAAATGAACCCCAAGAGAAGGACTCAAATGTTTTTTTCTTTCTTGCTATTGTTTCTAACATATTTATAAGATGATTTCTTTGTTGCTTTGTATGTCCTTCCCCCACAGTATAACCCCTATTTTCACTGTATTTGATGTAGGTATAATTTGTGGAGGGGAAGGTGGACCCATCGCAACAATGGGATGTACAAGACATTATGTCAAAAAACGAACTTTACAAGTTTGGCAAGGTGGGGGGGGGGGGGAGCGGTGGGAAGGGATGGGAAGGGGAAACAAAGAAGAAGGTAACAATGCTTGACAAGAAATATACTTATTACCTTGCCCATGCAATTGTAACCCCTCTGCATGGTATTTTCACAATTTTTAAAAAAAGAGAAAAAAAGATTAGTACAATGAGATAGGCTTTCCTATATTGTCCTAGCAAAGAGCTCCATTCGCTGGTAATGATTCAAGGAATTGGATAACTTCAGAGTGGAAGAAAGGTAATGGTATTTTCCATGTATTTGACTCAACATAGTTTTTCTTCCTACAGCCTTTTTGATAGATGTTTATTGGTTTCCAGTGATTCAAAGACATAAGCTCCTATTTGTAAGCACTAGCTCATTTTATGATCACATAGGTTCATCAACTTTCTTTGAGTTTAAAACCATCCTAGAATTCCAAGGCATAAAACAACAAACATTTAATTAGCTTGCAAGTCTTTAGGGCATCTGCAAGCTGGAAGGCCTTGCTCATGGTTTTTTAACAGCTACTGAAACTGCAAATTAGTTTGCTGATGTGAGATGGACATTCTCAAGTGTCAAGGGTCCCTGTTGTGCTGAACCAGCTAACTGCTCTGCTCCACATAGCCTTTCATTCTCCAAGAGGCAGGATTCAGCCTGTCCACACAGGAGTCACAGGGGCTTAGAGAAAGAGAATGTGCTGAGGCTCTGAGGGCTACGCTTTGGCATATTGTCATTTCTGCCATATTCTATTAGACAAAGCAAGCTTCTGTCTAGTTCAGGTTCAAGCAATGGAGAGAGACATTGTACCTATTTAAGATAGGCAAGTCCTCTCAAGGAAAAGGGTCATGGATAAAGAGAGGGAAATAGTGGAGACATTTCACAATTCACTAGAACACATCTTTCTAATAGCAACCTGAGCTTTTTGCCTCATAATTGCTTTTGGAGAAACTGAGACGCACAGTCTATGTTTTTTCTCCATGAACTTTAGTATGAGGTTAATGTTTTCACAGTATAAATATTTCCACCACTCCACCTGAACTTTTTTGCCATCTCTTGGACCATTCTCTGGAGTCTTTCTCTTCTGTTATGATTTTATTTGCAGAATTAAAACAAGCATTGTATAAGATGGAAACAAAGAGTAAAAAAAGCACTCAATGTCAGTGATGATAAGGACAGTCCCTTTCTAGTAGTATAGTGAAGTTAGGTTTTAGAGGAAGGCTATATACTATCAGCTCAATTCAATTTCAAACCCACTCATCAATTATATATCATTTATCAGAATTTGATGCTTGAACTAAATGCACAAATCAAAGAAAAACAGTGTCTGCCATAAGCAAGCTTGTAGGTAATAGAAAAGGTAGTTCAACAACCATCATTTCAAATGTGACAATGGTTAGTTTAACCATTCTTTTTTTATATATTTTTTTATTTTTGTTGTTTTATTTTTTTATTGTGAAAATACTGTACAGAGGGGTTACAATTACATGGGCAAGATAATGAGTACATTTCTTATCAAGCATTGTTGCCTCCTCCTTTGTTTCCCCTTCCCATCCCTCCTTTGTTTCCCCTTCCCATCCCTTCCCATCCTCCCCCTGCTCCCCGCCACCCAATCCTCCCCGCTCCCCCCCCCAGCACCAAAGATGTAAAGTTCATTTTCAACATAACGACTTGTACATCTCATTGTTGCAATGGGTCCACCTGTATCCCTATTTAAACGATTTGCTTTGTCCCCTTCCCCTCCACAAATTATACCGACATTATGGGAAAAATGAGAATCAAAAATAGAGATAATTTAAAATTATAATCAAAAATTGGTAATTGGGTTAAACTGTCCCAAATCACTAAGAAATGGAAATTTAATCAAATAATCTGCAGAGCTGATAAGTTTTTCCTGAGCATAATTGTAATCCCTTCAAAAACTAATGAATTATTAATATGAAAATTAGAAACAAATAGTATGAAATCTTTATTTCTCTTGTGAGTGGTATAGGTTGTACCCTATTTTACTTTTTAACTTTGTTTTGTATTGCACATTCACTTCAACAACGTTGTAATCGCATGGCTAATACCTGCCATAGGCTCAAAAACTTTATTCCCACTTTCTAATCTACCTTTTAGAAATTGTTTATTATTATCTTTATGTATTTGTACAAAAGAGTTGTCACTTAGCGTTTTATTTCATCCCAAAGTCTGCAATAAAGAATCCTACCAGACTTGGTAAACTATATTTTTCTCGAGGCTGTTATCTGGGAACTTCCTCTTACCCAATAAAATATTTATCTTCTCTCCAATCTACAAACTCTGTTCTTTCCAAGAAAACAACTGGTACTTTTCTAAGGAATACATGGCAAAAAAAAATGGTTGGCAAAGGCTAGCTATGCAAACTAATGTAGTGTACACACATTTTTCCAAGTGTATTTGGGAGATAATGTTCACAATGTATGCATGAATTGAAAGCACAAAATTCAGGGAAGAGCATCATGCCCAGTGAGGCAATGCACTGCTGGCTCAGGTTGTGAGAGACGTGTAGGGCATGACTCACAACTATATCTGCCTTTCAGTGTCTAACAGATATGAAATGTCAGGATTTCACCCCAAGTAGAAAAATATTTTCAATTCTCTTTTACACATGTTTCAAATAAGCTGATAGAAGTGACAGTCAAATATTTGAAATGTTCACAATTCTACTATGATAACACAATTCAAAGATTAGTATTATTTGACAGTAACAAAAAAAGTAACCAAAATTTAGAGCCCACAGGCATTACTGCATTCTTTATTCTGCATTAATCGTTTTGTTTACCATTAATTGTTTTAAATGGGATAGGTTCTCAGAAAATTACAATTCTCATTAAACAACAGGCCAAGTTAGCAAGTTCATTCATTATTGGCTCATCTTCATTCTGTGTACTTGGGCATATTTTACTCCAGTGAAAAGCTTATATAAACAGAAAAGTCACCCCTGTGATATGAACATAGAATCTATAATGAAATTTCTCCCCAATTAAAAGGCAATCCATCCAATTCTATGCCCAGGAGAAAAGATAAGCTATATGCAAACGTGATTACAAGATGGTATCCACATTAAGGCAATGTGAGGTATGCAACCACTTTAATTCTTATATCTTTCTGGAGCTTGCTAGTTTAACTCTAGGTAAATAGCAAAAAACATCTACATTGGTACTCTATATTTCTGAAAAAATAAATCTCTGTCAGGTAACGCCTACTGTAACATAAAATTGCTACAGGTATTTCAATGTTATGCATAAACTATACTATGGGAATTCTAATAATGTGTTAATATGTAACCTATGTACCCTAAGTTCATTTGATATAAATGAGCAATGATTTTTAGTGAATGTATAGCTGTACAACCATCAATATGATTCAATTACAGAAGTATCCACCGTCTTTAGTCTCTTTTGCACATTTGTGGTCATGTCTCATTTCTACACTTAACCTCAACAAAATCTAGTGTCTTCTCTGTCCTATACAGATTGTCCTCATCTAAATATATCAAGTAATATAATAACAATGAAGAGCCTTTGACATCTGGCTCTTCTCATTTTGCATATTATTTTTCAATTCTTTTATTTATTCATTTATTGTTTTGGGGTTTTTTTTGGGGGGTCCTGTCGTGGGGCCTTAACTCTGGGTCTGAGCACCGTCCCTCAGCTCTACAGCTCAAGGCTAGCGCTCTACCACTTGAGCCACAGCGTCACTTCTGGCTTTTTTCTTTTTGCTTATGTGGTGCTGAGGAATCAAACTTAGGGCCTCATGCATGCAAGGCAAGCGCTCTACCACTGAGCCACCTCCCAGCCCAGTTATTCATTTATTGTTATTGTGAAGGTCTGTACAAAGGGGTTACAGTTACATAAGTCAGATAGTAAGTACATTTCTTTTGAACAGTGTCATTCACCCCTTCCTTTTCTTTCTTCCAGTGTTTCTCTCCCCCCACAAGTTATAGAGTTCATTTTCAACATAGTGTCTAGTGAATATCACTGTTACATTTGCTCACACTTTGTCCCACCTTTTCTGTGCTCCTCCCTTAGGCTCCCCGAAACAGATAAATTTACATATATGACAAGAGGTGAAAACAAAAACAGAAACAAAGGAGAAAACCAAAAAACTAAAACAAAAAAGAAAGTAACCAAAAACCTCTTGTTTCCATTTCCTGGAGTTCATTTCAACAGCATTCAATAAGCATCATTTTATATGATCATATACACAAAGCTATTGAGCCTTCATGAACCTCTCCTAAGAGTATTCTTTACTCACTGTGTGAATGTCTAGTCATGTCTCAGTTCCTCATTCCCTCTTTTTCCTATGTGTATTTATAACCATTAGTTAAAAAAGAATAAGCATATAATCACATAAATGCCAGTAAATAAAATATGTTTCAAAGCAGAAAAATAAAAACAAAACAAAAAAACTTGACTGCCCTAGTATATTTCCTTTGTACTAGAAATCAGAAAATTGTTAGTTTAAAAGCGAGAATTGGGCTGGGAAGGTGGCTCAGTGGTAGAGTGCTTGCCTTGCATGCATGAGGCCCTGGGTTCAATTCCTCAGCAACATATAATAGCAGAAAAAGCCAGAAATGGCACTGTGGCTCAAGTGGTAGAGCACTAGCTTTGAGCTGAAGAGCTGAGGGACAGTGCCCAGGCCAAGTTCAGGCCCCACGACTGACCAAAAACAAACAAACAAAAAAACAGAGAGACTTTTACTTAAACATCATAAACCTTTCATGAGTAATTATGAATTGCATAGAGTCACCAGACTGATTTATATTTTCTTTTTCTATTAGCATGCATTTGTTATAGAAAAGGGGTTTTCATTGTGACATTTTCACATATTATACAATGTATTCCAATCAAATTCAACCTTCTATCGATTCTTCTTCTCTCTTCTTAAAACAACTTCAACATGATTTTGTTTTGTTTTGTTTTCCATTGCGGGGAATGGAATATAGCTGTTAACGCATCAGAGTCACTGGTGTGGTCGTACTCCCATACCTGGCAAACTAGTACAATTGAAAGGCTGAATAGTGGATTGAAGATTTCATTCATAGTCCTTACAAGAAATGTTGGAAATTAGACATTGTCTTTTCTGATGAATTAGATGTTGGAGTGGGAATGAGCAGCTGGACAATGTTTACTTCCCAGGTCTCCAAACTTGCGCATTGATGTTTTCAGAACTTAATATCCAAACAAGAGATAAATCCACCAGAAGAAAAACAAAGAAATACAAGTATATGGAATTTTGTGAAAATTCCTGTGGTATTTTTTTCTCTTAAACAACTATAACTCTCAAACACTGGAGGCACCATGGAGACACTTTGTCATAATATCTTACTTTTTATACTACTTAACAGTCGCTTTTTTCTAAGTCATGGACTAAAGATATCCTCAATATTTGGTAGCATGCCACAATATTCACTATCATATGTACATTTAGTTCCGGGTATTATTATGTCATGTTACTGATACTATGTCATTTAAAAGTGCCTATTAAACACAATCTCATTTGAAAATAAATTTTAAAAATGCTCAATGTTCACATTTAGAAATAGAAAATCAAGTGATATAAAACAATGAAAAATAAAATCATATTTCTACAAAAGATGTTGGAAATGGATACTTTAAGGCCAAGAGGAAGAATAGCAATCAGTGATAGTTGCTGGGGTTTAAACATAGGAAGGAGATGACGAGGTTTTAGATACTGTCAAACATCTCCCCAATAAACAGTGTATTAAATGTAACTAGACCAAGGGAACTGAGTTAGGTAAGTAAGACATGGCACAGAGCATGTCTGAGAATAGTAGGTAGGCTAAGGTAGGCCTGGGCACCGTCCTTCAGGCTCTTCAGCTCAAGGCTAGCACTCTACCACTTGAACCACAGTGCCATTTCCCGCTTTTTCTGCTTATGTGGTGCTGAGGATTCAAATCCAGAGCCTCATGCACTCAAGGCAAGGACTCTACCACTAAGCCACCTTCTCAGCCCGCAAAGGGAAATTTTTTTAAAGATAAAGGATTTTTTTTAAGAAAACTGAACAAAGGAGGAAA
Organism: Dipodomys spectabilis; assembly: GCF_019054845.1. NCBI lineage: Eukaryota > Metazoa > Chordata > Mammalia > Rodentia > Heteromyidae > Dipodomys > Dipodomys spectabilis. Next base: position 11,539,109 of record NW_024870719.1, on the reverse strand, counting down.
GGAAAGAAGAAAAAAAGCAAGTACTAAATAACACAAACACAACACGCATAACTTGATCAAAGGTAAAACCGTGATCAGTGATGTCTTTCAGTGTTGGCAGAAAGGTCATGAATGGGATTATGCGGAAAGAATAACAATGATAACATGTCAATATGCTATTCTAGTTTTGAGTCAACCATAGTCTTTTATATACCCTGAAATCTGCTTTGGAAATGCTCATGAGACTATCCTAAGGATGAATTTAAAGGTCTTTTGACCAGATTTTATGTCTCAGAAAGTTGTCATTTAGAATGACTAGTAATTTTTCTTTTAGATTAAAAGAGATTCTTTTCATAAATGTCTAATTTATTATTTAGGAAAGCACAGCAGTTTATGTTATGGATGCAAGAAAGAGTTTTCCCACTTCCCAGTCCCAGAATGGATTATCTTTAGTTTAACAACTACACAATTTAAACCAAGTGATTTTGCATTCATCTGCTTGCCTGGTGACAGTTCTAAGAATATCTGATGATATTTCTCCTAAGCCTGTGACATGATAGAGAGAAGAGTACTGATGGAGGAAAAGACTTTGAAATGTCATTTTGGATCAATGCACAGCATGATTCAAGGTTGTACAGATGGAGGAGTCTGAGAAGCTATTAAATATGTGTGCGTGTCAATATCTTGAAGTGCAATGTGACTCTAAACTGGTCACTCATTTTTTAAGCCAATTGATAGGTTTATCTTAGCTTTTCCCATGAGCTATTTTTATGTTGGCTGACAAGTAGGATTAATTACTATGCCTTCCATCAAATTTAATTTATTTGGTGTAAGCATCTTATCCTGAAGATTGACTGACATTTCCTACACACTGATATAATGAGTATACCCATCAGAACTATTTAAACTCATACAAACATAGAAAAACATTATAACCACACATGACAGATTTTGATACACAATTTTCTGTTAATATATTTATAATGGTTAATGTATTTATAAGCTCTTATATGATTCCAAATTTGTGAAATTTATCTCTTATGAAAATAGTATATTAATGTGTTTGTACATATTTTGTCTTTACAACTCCATTTGTATCTTTTCTGTAAGAAAGTTGAGGCACCGAGATCTCAATAATTAATATATGTTTATTATGAATATAGGGTTTTTTGCGTGAGAAAGTATCCTTCTGACGTTTAACAACTTTTGGTTCAATTCTACTTTAATATTAGGAAGTAGAATTGCTTTCTTATTGTTAATTTGCCTATTCCATCACTAGGTTGAGCATTTCTGAATCACTTTAAGTATATGAATGAGATACAAAATTGGACATTGCTTGAAGCCTTCCTAACCGGTGAATTTTTTCACTCGTTTTTATTGATATCATTTTCCCTAGAAGAAACAGTGTTAGGTTCTTATGAGAATCTGGTTAAAGCATTCTCAGTAACTGATCAATGGCGTTGCTTTGTGTGACTTTCTGTGTTGAAGGCACTCGTGCAGTATGTATTCTTTATTAATTAACACTGGACCACTAGTTTTGATTAAGAGAACTATAATTCACGCCAGATCAGGCTTTTCTAACACACATCCCCCCGCACCGCCCAGGCACAATTCTGCCTTCTAGAATTTAGAAACACTATGGACTAGTGACTTAGGGGGCATTTTATGCACAAAATCCCCAGCAAAAAATCACAAAAAACCCACAAATATATCACTAAATTGGTCATAAAGTACACTTGTGGAGCAGTATAGGAGCTGAAACCCCAAGGCAGAAATACTGACCTTGTTCAATGTCAACTGAGAATATGCAAACCAGATGCTTCAATGCTTTTAAATTGAAAAAATACATATTACCAATATTAATTGTTCAGTGTAGTTTCATTCTGACATTTCCATGCATGTATATGATTTATTTCAATCAAATTCTTCTCCTCTATTTTTTTTCTTATCTCCCTTCTCCTTTACTTAAAATTTTATTGGGTTTCATTATACTATTCTCATATGTACATAGAAAGTATTTCCATCATATTTACCCCTGACCCTTTGCCTTTTATTTTTACATGCTTTGTGTGGTGCACAACAAAAAACCATTCCAATCACTGAGAATGTTAACTTTTTAATTATAAATACACTTTAGCAGGGAGGCAAACTTGTAAGGTCAGAGTCCAGAAATAAGCAGGACTGATCGTGTTTTTCTAAGTTTCTTGGAAAAGCTATTTCATGTTGCTTTACTTTGATGTTATTGTTGAGAACTTTGATATCAGCCTTTTTCTCTTGCTCTAAAAATTGATCTTTTTTTGAGGGCTTGAGAATTCCTTTTCTTTCAAGTTAGACAATTTCCTAAGAATATTCTTCAGGTCTCATTGTTATTTTCCTGTGTGCTAATGTTCTCTTCAGTATGCAGGCCTACATTCTCTTTTATTTCTTGTATTATAATTTTAAAATATAATAGTGGATTCCCAAAGATGTAAAATACAGGTTGAGAGAGAAACTGAGTGTTAGAGCACTTGCTTCTTGTATATAGCACTTTGAGTTTAATCCCAGCGAAACACACACACATACACACACACACACACACACACACACACACACACACACACACCACATTTCAATAATATACTTGGTCATCACTGCACATTCTTTATTCCAACAATATTCTCTCTTATGAGAGAGTATGCTTATTTTTTATATTACCTTAGTGATTTTTAATTTTTTTAAAAAAAATCTTTCAATGGTTGTGTAAGAGTATTACACTTTAGCAGGTTCATTTTTGTGTGTACAGTCCACTTTGATCAGAGTTACTTCTTCCATCTTCCTCCCTTCTCCTCCCAACTTCCCCTTCTTTTCATGCCACATATATTTTATAGTTCCTTTCCCACATATGTGCATTGGATATTACAAGTATATTCATCCACTGTCACTGTCACGCTCCCTTTATTGCTACCTTCACTTAAAACATGTACTAGCTTCTGGTATTCATTTTGTAAAACTACCTTTTCATTGTTTGAAAGGTATTCCTCTACATACTATGATTTAGTCAACTTGATTGTGTATATATGCACATGCCCTGGTATGTGTTTACATGGGAAGTTATATCTTGGGCTTAAGCTTCTCATATGAGAGAAAATCATGTGCCCCTTATCATTCTGGGCCTAGCTAGTTTCACTCATAGAGCTTTATCTTATTTGAAGGGAAATGGATGAATCTGGAAAAAATACCATTCACTACTGATTTTTATTATTTTCCTTGTTTACTGTCTATCTTCGCTGTTCCTCATTGTTATCAAAATATACTATTCCTTTTAATTTTTAATTGTTTTTTCTTTATCATTTGGGATTTCTTTTATTCATTTCTTTCTTTAAGTAGGAAAAATATCATTTTTATCTGATTGACTCTTAAATTTCCCTCTCTTGCATCTACTACTAGTTTCCAAATGGAAATTTCCCCATTCTTTGTAGCCACTTTCTTCCTTCAAAAAAGTCTCTATGAGACAAGCACATGTTCTGTGCCATTTGCTGCCTCTGATCCCTGTGTGACTCAGCAAGAAGTTCCTATCGTAATTTTATACTAAGATTGCATTTCTCTCAATGGATGTGAGGTGATCTCATGCCTGCTTACCGTGTGCTTTTTCGTTTTTGTAAAAAGACTTTTTCCAGAACCCCTTACTACTCCACAAGTGTTTGCAATGGAAACTTGAGAGGTAACTTCTAGAAAGCGTTCTTTAATTTTCTTTGTTTTAATATGTACTTTTTTATTGGAAAGGTACTGTACTGAGGGGTTACAGTTACTTGTAATGGTAATGAATACATTTCCTATTGAGCATTGTTACCTCTTCCTTTGTTTTTCCCCTACCATCCCTTCCATCCCCACCCCTCCAACTCCTTCCTCCGAACTGCCCTGAAGTTGTAAAGTTCATTTTCAACATAGTGTCTTGTACATCTCATTGATACAATGAGTTAATCTGTTTCCAAGATTCAGCATTTTGTTGTTTCCCTTCCCCTCCCCAAATTAAAAATATGTATATACAAAATGCAGGGCACCTTAATCAAATACAGTGAAAACAGGGGTTATACCATGGGGGAAGAACATACAAAAGAAAAGAATCACAAAGTACATTATAAGCACATTAAAAGCAACAGCAACAAAGATAAAAACTCTTATTTCCCAATCATGGGGTTCCTTTCATTACCATTATATTATATGGTCATAGTACATACTTTGGCCTTTTCTGCTTCACCTAGACATATACTACTTATAGCAAGTAAGGAAAACCATGGACTTATGTTTCTTTGGACCTGGCTTACTTCACTTAACATAATTTGTTTCAAGTCATTCTCTTTCCTCAGAAATGGGGTAGGATCACTCTTCCTGATGGAGGCAAAGAATTTCATATATATATATATATATGCATATATATATATAGAGAGAGAGAGGGAGAGAGAGATCACATTTTCTTGATCCATTCATCTACTGAGAGGCATCTTAGTTGGCTCCATATCTTAGCTATGGAGAATAATGCTATTATAAACATAGTGGTGCTGGTAGCTTTAGGATGGCCTTGTTTGTGATTGTTTGGGTAAATCCCAAAAGTGGGATTGCTGGGTTATAGAGGACCTCTATGTGGAGTCTTTTGAGGAACCTCCATACTGCTTTCAAGAGTGGTGGAACAAGTTTACACTCCCACCAACAGTGCAGTAGTGTTCCCTTTTGGCCACATCTCATCCAACATCTGTTGTTATTAGATTTCTTGATTATAGCCATTCTAACTGGGGTGAGGTGTTTTGATTTGCATTTCTTTTATGACCAGAGAAGTTGAGCATTTCTCCATGTGTTTATTGGCCATTCTCATTTCCTCTTCAGAGAAGTCTCTCTTTAAGTCTTTAGCATACTCATTAATCGGGTGCTTGTTTCTTTGAGGATCTGTTGTTGGGCAATTTAATTTTTTGAGTTCTAAGTACATTTTAGGTATGAGACCCTTGTCCATTGTATGGCTAGTGAAGATCTTCTCCCAATCTGTTGGCTTTCTATTGATCTTGCTAGCTATGTTCTTTGCCATGAAGAAGCTCTACAGTTTCACGCAATCCCATTTGTCCAACATTTCTTTGATTTGTTGTGTTTCTGGGTCTTTGTTAAGAAATTTTCAGCCTGTGCCAAGGAGCCCTAGAGTTTCTCCTATTCCTTCCTGTAATGTTTTCAGGGTGTCTGCTTTGACTTTGAGATCTTTAATCCATTTTTAGTTGATTCTGGTACAGGGTGATATAGAAGGACCTAGCTTTAGTTTTCTATGAGTGTTTAACCAATTTTGCCACCACTATTTACTGAAGAACCAATTACTGGTTTTATTGATACTTTCCATGTTTTTTTTCACTCTAATTCATTTAATTCTGATTTAATTTTAATTATTTGTTTTTGTCTATTGGATTGGGGTTTAGCTTGTTGCTCTTTTTCAAGGAGCTTTAGGTGCCTTGTTAAATTGTTGGTTTCAGATCTCTCCAATTTGTTGATACAGGAACTCAGAGCTATAAACATGCCTCTCAGTACTGCCTTTGCAGTGTCCCAGAGGAGCTGGTGATTTGTGTGTTCATTTTTGTTAAATATCATGAACATTTGAATTTCCTTTAATCTCTTCCATGACCCACTGGTGGTTCAAAAATGTGTTATTCAGCCTCCATTAGTTATAGTATTTTCTATGGTGGCTTTTGGTGTTGAATTCTAATTTTATTCCCTTATGGTCTGAGAGAATGCAGGGCATAATTTCAATGTTTCTGAATTTGGACAAGTTTGCTTTGTGACCTAAAATGTGTCCTATTTTGTAGAATGTTCTGTGAGTTGCTGAGAAAAACATTTATTCTGATGCTGCTGGGTGAAATATTCTGTAGATGTCTAGTAAGTCTAGTTTGTCTATGCAGTTGTTGAGATCCAAGGTTTCTCTGTTGAATTTTTGCCAGGTTGATTTATCCAGTGGTAATAGTGGTATGGTAAAGTCCCTAGCAATTAATGTCTTTGTATCTATGTGAGATTTTAGGGAAAGTAGTGTTTCTTGGATAAATTTGGGTGCTCTATTATTTGGTAAGTAGATATTTAGAATTGTAATGTCCTCCTGAAGGTGAGATCCCTTAATTAGTGTGTAATGATCTTCTTTATCTCGTCTCACTAATTTTAATTTGATGTCTCTTTTATCTGATACTGGATTGCAACTCCCACCTGTTTATGGGGGCCATTTACTTGTAGATTTTATTCCAGCCTTTCACTTTCAGAATATGTTTGTTTTGGTGGGTAAGGTGTGTCTCTTGAAGGCAGTATACAGAAGGATCTTGCTTTTTGATCCAAACTAGACAATCTATGTTGCTTAATTGGAGAGTTAATTCCATTCATGTTGAGAGCTTGTTTAGACCCCAGCTTCTCCTCCATCATCTTTCTCCAGACTCAGCATTCTTTAATTTTCTACTGACAAAAATATAAAATCTATATTTTTCTGTGACTGCTATGCTGAAGCCATGGATTTTTATAATTGTTACTATAACAGTTATTTAAAAAATAAATTGAAATTTTTCTTATTCTGATAACTATCTAGTAATGCTTTGACATGATATCCACTCTTTATATTAACATATGATTCACCAATTGTTTTTTGCTTATACTTTCCTCCCTTCCTAGACTGAAGTACATGAGCCATACCATCATTCTGCACAGAACTCTTGTCATTCTCTTCCTTCAGTAAAACCACCATGTGAGTTGCTTCCCAATATTCCTGCAGCAAATTTCAAAAAACTTGCTGGCTTAAAATAACACAACTATACTTTTTTCTTTTACAATTGTATTTAGAAGTAAAACAGCAGTTGCACAATTCTAAAGTCAAGAAGCTGGAAGATCTGGTTCCTTTTGGAGATTTCAAAGGTGGAATCTTGCTTGGAATATAAATTTTAAAATCTGAATTATATTCACAGGCTTCCCTAGAATCCTAGTATATTCTCTATTGAATTCATTCACTGCTCTATAAACCCTTCAAAAGTTTCTAACCATTTTGATTATACACATGTGTATATGCCTCCCTTTGTGTTTTCAAATATGCCTACATTTTATGTCTGACTTTTCCATCTGAGAGAAAACACAAGCATTTAGTCTCTCTGAACCTGAGTTTTTCCAGGTTCACTCATTTTCTGACAACTTAATATTCATTTTTCTGATAGATTATAAATAATGTTTTACTGCTTGTGCCAAACACATTTTCTTGATCCATTCATTGGCTGGGTGGGAATTGAAAGGATGAAGGGAAGAAAAATGAAAAAAAGAAAAGTGGATAAATATAGCTATAATATTCAAAGTGTATACATGAAAATTGAATAGAAAACTTGGGAAGAGAGATGGAGGAGGCAGGGGGAACCAGATAGATTGATATGAGTATAATGATGGAAGGGGAGATTCTAAAAAAATTCATCTTACACAAAAATGGACATGTTAAACTGAACCCCCTTTATACAACTATTTGGAGAAGCCAATGTTTAAAAGTTTCTGACCAAATATTTTCTACTCGGAAGTGACGCTGTAGCTCAAGTGGTAGAGCGCTCGCCTTGAGCTGAAGAGCTGAGGGACAGCGCCCAGGCCCAGAGTTCAAGCCCCATGACCGACCAAAAACAAACAAACAAAACAAATGTTTTCTACTATTTTAACAATTTCCTAAGTAATTATTTTAGTGAAGAAAATAGCTGAGCACTTGTGGCTCATGCATGTAATCCTAGCTACTCAGGTTGAGATCTGAGGAAAATTTTTGCGACTCTTATCTCCAATTAACCAACAAAATCCATAAGTGGAGGTTCAAGTGGTAGAATGCTAGCTTTGAACAAAAAGCTCAGAGACAATGCTCATTCCTCAGTTCAAGTCTTAGGACTTACATAAAAAATAAAAATATAAAAGTCATCTTTTTGACATATTTTAAGGCTATTATGTACAATATCACCCAGAAAGAGTTGTGATGTATGATAATCCTATAGCTACTGAAATATGTTGAGATATTTTGAGCTTTATTGTCACTCATGCTTACTTCTTATACATACATGAATCAATAGTATGTTGACTGCCTCAAGACATACCCACCTATTCCACTGGAAGCCCCACTCTTCTTCCATTTAGTCCTATTGTCTTCCGGAGTCTCCATCCCCTGAACCCAACACAGTTTAACAGAAGAAATCTGTAAGCACATAATCCAATTCCTTCTTATTCCAATTTTATGAGTAGATCTAATTCATGAGTAGTGTACTTCCAACACCTAACATCATAACATTTGTGAAAAAATATTTCAACAAATGACTTTGGGGGAAATCAAATATTCTCATTATAACTATCTCCATTTTAAATTATGAATCAGCTTTCACTCCATTTGAATACATCCTCACCTGAATTTTTTTATTTATTTTTTTGGTCGGTCATGGGGACTGAACTGTAGGCCTGGGATCTGTCCCTCAGCTCTTCAGCTCAAAGCTAGCACCCTACCACTTGAGCCACAGTGCCACTTCTGGCTTTTTTCTGCTTATGTGGTGATGAGGAATTGAACCCAGGGCCTCATACATGCAAGACAAGCATTCTACCACTGAACCAACTTCACAGGCCCCTTAACTGAATTTTAAAGAGCAAGTATATTTTGTATATCTTTTTCATGTTTAAGGATGCCTGTAGTAATATCATGAAAGAAAATTTAGCTGGGTAAAATAACAAGAACATAGAAAGATGTTCCATTATATTCTGGTAGTTCGATTTGAATATATCCAAGATAAATTTAGCTCTTCTTACACTTGCTTTTAATATGAAGCCAATAAACCTATTGTTTATCACTATAACCCAACTTTTTGTGAGGAAACATAATTTGGGAGTCTCTTTTCATTGATTTTTCCTAGAGGAAGGTAAACATTTCCGTCTGAGTAGTCAGATCTTTTTCAGGTTATGACCATATTCTTCAATATAGGATTTCATCATTTTCTCTATTCAATTTTTTCTTCTCATGTTCAATACCTATATATGTATGTATATATACGCACATAAATATGATGGTTTTTCATTGTTATTGTTTAGTGTTTCTCTTTCCTTTCCATTGCAACTAAGAATATTTCTCAAGTTTTATGTCAGCAACAATGCTTTTCATACAATTCTTTCCTCAAGGTCATTACAGTAGATTTTCATTTTGCTGTTGCTTCACTTTTAGCTTTATCTAGCCCTTCCTTGGATCATCCATTTTTCCCATGAATTTTGTGATATTTGTATTTTTATATTTTCTATCTTAATTTCTTTCCAACATGTAGTTGTAATTAATGCTTTGTTGTATATACTAAACAACAACAAATTCTCTAAAATTTACTTAAATGTTGTTTATGAAAAAATGGAAAGGTGGCTTGACCAGGTGAGATCAAGCAAAAAGCTGACAAGTTATCAGGACAAGTTGATATGAATGACACAGGCAAACACACACAGAGCATAAGCCAGAAAAGTTCCATTTGGAGAATAAGCCCTTAACCAGTCCAAAGCTAGGGCTGGATTGGAGTGGTTAAAGGCTCAGTGAAATGCCTTGATCATTTCCTGTAAATAGCAGGTAATAAAGGCAAGAATGTAAATCCCTGTCTAGTTAGAAGGTAGATAGGTATGGACATTAGATGGGCATTAATGTGTATTAATTGGATGGGCACTAAATATTTTCTTTTATCTCCTGGCTCTGGTTTATTTTGAAAAGGCAACTCCACTTTGGATGTGATAACATCTCCTTTTACTATAAGACTACCTTTTGTCTGGGGGTCTAGGTGCTTGGTGCTTAAGGCCTAGGCACTGTCCTTGAGCACTTCTATTCAAGCAGTCTGAGCCACAGCACCATTTCCAGAATTTTACTGGTTCTTTAGAGATGAAAGTCTCTTGAAGCATGCTTCCAGCCTGCCTCTTTGCTGGTTAATTGAGAGATGAAGTCTCAGAGGACTTTCTCTGCCCAAGATGGCTTTGAACCCTGATCCACAGATCGGATAAGGTTTTGTCACAAAAACCCTTTTTATTTCCAATTAAAGCAACAAGGAGATCAAGTAGAAATATGGGGCAAAAATAAAAAAGAATGGAATTATATTTGACACAGAGTAATGAATTCTCCTTTTTTTTTGTCTCAGCAATACTGTGTTTTAGCTAAATTCTAACGTACACACTCATACACACACACATACATGCACAAATCCACACATGCACACACACTGCTATATGTATTCTCTTCTTCTTTTTCCTCTTTTGTCTTAAAGGAGTTACTTCTAATGGGAGTCAGTTTCATTTATATGTGTGTTTATCCAGAAATACGATGTATAGTAGGACTTCATCTTAGATCGTTATCCTTTGCAGTTTTTTCAATCTAATCCTTCTTTGGGATTTATTACCTTGTCCCATTGCCTTGTTCTCTAATATTTTGAACTGAATACATGAAACATATGACATACAAAATGATTTGTTCCCAGGACTCTGTATGTCCTATGTGAGTGATTTACTTCATGAGAATGTTACCTCTAAAAATCATTCTACTTTTGATAGCCCTTTCTACATAAAGTTCTGAATTCTGCATGCTACATACACTGTCTTTTAAAAACAGCACTACAAGTGACAAGGTGTAACAGAAATAGTGCTCAAGCCCAATAAAAGTACAGAAATACCAGTAAAATTATGATCATCCAGTAGGTACCACTTGAAAAAGACTCATCTTACACGTCATTGAATTGAGTGTGTCTTTGAAATTATACCTAAGTTCTCATAGCAATTTTCTTCATTTAGTTATTTGTCATTATGTAATTTTGTCTGTTCAGTGTCTTTTAAGCTTTAACTAGATTCATAAGGCATTTGTGTTATTCCAAATTTAGCAAGAAATGATTTTCAATTTCTCCTAGATACATCAGGGAGAATCTATATGATAAATAGGTAAGAATACAATGACCACATGTCAACCATGTGGAGGAAACCATGACTTAATATCATTTAACTTGCAGGAAAAAAAACTATGACTACCAATTATTGAACTAATCTACACACAGTAAGCACATAGCACAGTATTTTATTGATTAAGAACTTTTTATATTACACTCTACTTACTGTGCTGGGAAAATAAAACTATGCAAACAAACCAATTTTTTTCTTTACTGATTCTATAGTTTAGAGAGACATTAACCACATAATCACACTAATGTAAAATTAAGCAGTAGATTCTTTTAGTGAATGTTTCATAAAGCACCTACATACAAGATACGATATGCCAGGAAGAGTCTTTTGATCTGGAATCTGAAGATGAAATAGATATAATGCTCAAAATAAATATAAACATTGAGAACTGAACAAGCAAAGACCTTGAAAGCCCAAAGCAGGATTCTATGTGCTGACTTATGCAGACTTTATGTTTTATCATAACTTTTCAATGTGGTAAAGTCTTATTTTCTTTATCATTGTAGGTATTTAGTGAGAAGCTAAAAGTGATTGCTCCATGGTTTGGTGAATACATATTTTGAAATCATATTTAAGATTTTAATATCATTTCATATGATATAGCAACATTTAAAACCAGTTGGTTGTCAAAGATATATTGCCTATCCGTCTATTATCCTGAGTATTATTTTGTTATTTTGAACACAAGCAAATATAAGTCTAGAGGTTGTCAGGTAGTATGGTATTAATTCTCCTATTAATTTCTTTTGATAGTGGAAAATTAAATTCATATTAGTAACACTATTTTGTGGGCAAAGTGATTTAGTTACCTAGATATTAGGGAAAGATTTTCCCTAGGCCTTCATATAAACTTAAGTTAAAAACTATGTTTAATTCAACCAACCAAAAGTAAATGAATTTATAGTCTAATCTAAAAAGCTGGTCAACTTGATGGTATATAAATAAGTCCAGAGAAGTCCACATTTGTATTCAGTTGCATGGGAAACAGAGTGTTACACAGGCTTCATTCAGACTTGACTGTGAAAATACTGATTCATTTAACAACCAGAGTGACATTGCCCAAATGTAAATGAATCTTCATTGACTTTGTTATATTTTGAAATGGGCCTTGTTGGATTTCAGCAAAGCCTTAAAATAAGTGATAGTATTTAATGATTTAGAACCCCCAAAAGTATGTATCCTCAGCTATAATGTGACAATGGATGTTTGACTGCATATACTTAGGAGAAAAAGAGCAAAGTTCCACAAAATAATGCCTCATACATAAAGAATGTATTTGCTGTTGGTCACTGCTTTTGTTTTATAAGGCTTAAGAACTCACCTACATGTGTGTGTGTGTGTGTGTGTGTATCTGTTTGTGCTCCCTGTGTGTGTGTGATGTTGGATAATAATAATGACTCCACTATAATGACCACATTATTCATAATAACTAGCTTAGAAAATCACTCTAGAACACAATTAGTAGACAATGGCTGAAGAAAATGTGGTATATAAGCACATTGAAGTACCATTTGGTAATTTTAAAAAGTATAATTGTGCTACTTGCAATGATATGAAGGGAACTAGAGGACCTTCTGTTAAGTAAGAAAAACATCACAGGACCTTACTCAGAAATGAAACTTTAAGAGTAGTTGATTCCATACAAGTTATGGTTATTAGGAACAGGAGAGAATAGAAAGAAGGGCAGAGAGGGAGAGGTGGATGAGTGCCACACTATTATGAACAGAGAAATAAGTTTTAGTGTTCTACAGTACCTGAAGGTGGTTATAACTTATAATAACGTCAGTATATATCTCAAAATAATTGAAAAGAGGCAAGTAAATGTAATTATAAAAAGAAAATGATGTGTGAGGTGATGGGCATACTAATTACCCTGACTTAATTGATACCCAATAGGTGTATTAGTCAAAATACTTCATTTTATCTCATGAATGTGGATGAAATTGTATGTCTAACAAAAAATTTAAAATAACATTAGGAAGATAAATACTCCCCATCTTTGCCTGTATGTCAATTATGTGCTTTCTCAGGAACAATATGTTTTATCTGAAAACAATTTTGTTCTGACAAGTATTTGCTTCATATTTAACTTTATCTGTCATTGGACATTGAAGATAAGAATCTTGTGTTCAGACACATTGTTTTTCTTTTGTAGGCAATCTTTTCCCTTTGATTGCAGTACTTAGTTACCCTTATCTTTGGTGGTCTATAGGGTTACTATAATGTACACCTGTGTGTTTGTATATATCATATTAGTAGTATGCATTCGCACTACTTGTATGTACTTTCTTTGAAAGTTTTTTTTAATTACTAAGTCTCAGAGATCATGTTTTCCTTTAGCTTTGTTTCTACTAGTTCTTCCAATAGCATTCCTCATGCTTTCTATTTCCTACTCTCAAAATTTCTATCAGATTTACAGTGGGTTCTTCCTTTCAGTCCTCATGGTTCTCATCATCCACTTTCAGTATTTCCATTTCTTTAAGCTTCTGGTACTTTTATGCTCTAGGTATACATTTTGTCTAGTTGATCCAATGTCTGTGTGCATTGGCAAACTCATACTAAAAGAATTAACTAAGGTACCTTTCCATGGTGCTCCCTGACTTGTCCAAGCCTGATGTCAATATCTCTTGTGCAAAGCATTTCTTACCTGCATGCTTCAGCACACATGAAATTGTTTATAGGAAATGTCTCAATTTGTGCTTCCTAATCATGAGTTTACCTCACTTGTAAATATTCTAGTGTTAAATGAGTTGATTATTGTCTTCTTTTATTTTATTTTATTGGTTGCTCATGGGACTTGAACTCTAGGCCTAGGCACTGTTCCTGAGCTCTTCAGCTCAATATTTAATAACTTTGAGCACATTTATTTTAGTGTTCCTGAGGATTGAAATTATGCTTTCTTTGAGTAAATTCCTGGTTTCATGTTTCAACTATGGGTTTGACTTCAGAAGAGAACTATCAGTGGGAATTAAATTTGATTCAAAAGGCTATCTCTCCCAGATGTGGAATGTTTAATTTGATCAAATTTAGAAGTGTTTTTCTATCCTGCAATCAAGTTTTGTACCAATTCTCAGCTTAAATGTTGCTGAACAGTGGGTATATTAAAGACTACTTCAAACCTGCAAGAAGTTAGGTCTAGAATTGTGGATTAAGATTGTGTATTAGGAGAGTTCCGGGAAGATGGTGGAGGAGAAGCTGGAATCTAAACAAGCTCTCGCATAGAAAGCAGTTTTAGAGTTCCAGTGAACAGTCCTAAGCCAGAGAATCACACCAAGTGTGCCATCACAGGACAGAGAGTTAGGCCAGAGAGGGAAAATCCAGGCAACGAGACACATCTGAGCTCTTGCCAACAGCCTCCGCAGTGGCGGCAGCAGCCGCGGTGGCTGTGGCGGCCACGACAGCGGCCATACCTGAGCCACAGAGAGTCCAGGACGAAGGAGCCAGACACAGCAGGCAAGCGGATTCTACTCAACACCAGCAAGAACTGACAAGGAGCAGACATCTTCATCCTACAGTTCGCAGACCAAAGACGACCCAGGAACCAAGACTCGGCATGAGTAGAAGCCTGACGTCCTCACTCCTTCTCAGGGAGCAGAGGAGGGAAGGCCACCCCTCCCCCCCCAGTACTGGAGATCCCCATCTTGGATATCGACAAAGCTCAGCGGAGCTGCTAGCTCCAACTCAAGCTTTGGAATAAAATGAGTCATTTAGCAGGTCATAAGAACTTAAAGGTGGCGTGACCTGCCGGACTCAGATCAACCCAGGGAAAAGTCACCCAGCTCGGGCGCCAGCCCTAGGAGTGGCTTTCTTCACTGGGTAATCAGAGCCAGAGGCTGCCCCTCCCTCTAGCAGCCTCAACTATCAATTGAAATTCAGTAAACAGAAACCCTGAGAATGGCTCCAGGCTGGGCTCTGTGAGCTTTTCACCAACTAGCCCCCGGGAAAAACTACTGTTTGTTGAAAGGCCTCAACTCTACCCAGAACCTAGCCTCATCACTGCATCCTCCTCTTTGGTGATACTCAAAGCAGATCTGCCTCCCATTGAACTAGCCTGGGAGGAGGATAGCAAAATCCTGGGTAAAGCAGAGAATTTTTCTGCCTGTTCGAACAAACTGACTTAAGAAACCAACCAAGCCACAGGACAACAAGCAGACCAGAGACTCCAACAAGGGGCTGGTTACGAACACAAGGGAGATACAGGATTTTTCCCACCCCTCCCAAAAAAATCAAAGAACTTCTTTTTTCTTCTTCTTCTTCTTCTTCTTTTTTTTTTTTGGTACCTTATATAAAAAAATTTTTTTTTCTTTTCTAAAACTTTTTTTAATCTTTAATTTTTGCCTTTTTTGAAAAAAAATTGTTTTCCAGTAACTTTTTTTTCCTCATATAATTTTCATTTTAGGGATATGTGAGTGTGCATTTTCTTTCTTATTCTGTTTTCTTTCTCTTTTTTTTTCTTTTGTAATTATCTTTTTGTTTTTTTGTTTAGCTCTACTGAACGTCTGATCGTTTTTTCTTCCTTTCTTATCCTTTTCACCTTTTCTTCTCTTTCGTTCTTCTTTATGTGACTTAATTCTTGTCCTGCACATCCTCAGATAAACCTGCAGTTGACTATTAGACCCTATCCCCCATTGTGTACACACTTAATCCACAAATTTATTACTCAATTCAAAACCTCTAAGACTTAAATTCCTTAATAGCAGTACTACCTCTTTATACCTACGTAACATTTTAAGCATTTTTATTTTTTAGTTATTCACATCTCCTTTATATCCCCCCCCTTCTCTCAATATATTCACGTTCTTCTCTAAATAGATTGGTTTCGACTCAATATAATATTAATTTTTACTTTTCTATTTTTTCTGGTCTCTTTTTTCCCTTTCCTTTTCCTCTTTTTTTCTCTCCCTCTGCTTTCATCCTACCCAACCTATTTCCTGCTTTGAGATTAGGACTTAGTTAACTCTCCCTGTGCCTCCCCACATCAATCTATTCCTATTTCCCACATCTCTCCCTAACCCTAATAATTTCTGGTTTTCCAAATTCTTCTTTGCAATTCGTAGCCCATTAACATATAGTTGTTTGATGTTGAATAGATGTATCTGTTGAACTAGATTGTATCTGTAGACTATAGACTGTGCAAATTCAGACTTTGATTGATGCTTGCCTTAAGATAGTGTTCTAGCACAAAACTGGTGCTATCTTCATCTCAAATGGGCAGAGTAAGCCGGAAAAATGCAAAAAGAATGGCAAATCCGGGTATCTCAATTCCCAATCTTGATAATCAGGGGACCGAACAGATAATGAATAATCCAGAGGAGAGTTCCCAAATAGTTCTACAAACACTGCTGGAAAACATGATAAATGAAAAGATGGAAAACATACAAAGGACTCTGTATAAGCGTGATAGGGAGAGAGAGGAGGCAATCCAAAAGTTGATACAGGAATATCATAAGCGTGAGGAAGCTACTCAAAAAGTGATACAGGATTTGCGTGAGCAGCTTGAGAATACTCAAAGAGAAAGGCAGGAATGGCGTGAGCAGGCTGAGAACACTCAAAGAGAACTACAGGAATCCCATGAACGGGAGGAAGCTAATCAAAGAGTAATATAGGAATTGAGAGAGCAGGAAGAGAATACACAAAGATCACTAAAGGCATTCATGGAACCCATTAACAAAGAGCTGAAGGAAGTCAGGGAGACCACAAAAGGAATGCTGAATGGAACCCAACAGAAGGAATGGGAGTCCAAGGAAACCATAACCAAACAACTAAGTGATTTGAGAATAAACACTGAACACCAAATTAAGGAAGTAAAGAAATTCATACAAGATCTAAAACAAAGCTTCAACAAAGAATTGGAAGCCATCAAAGCTGACCAATTAGAAGGAAAAGAGATAAAAAAAATAAGTAGAAAGTCTTGACAGCAGGTTAGACCATGCAGAAGATCGAATCTCAGGGATTGAAGACAGCCTAGATATTATAGAAAAGAACATACAACCATCCAAGACAATCCCAAGAAATATGATAGATCTATCCAACACCTGGAAGACACCATCAGAAGGCCTAATCTAAGGATAATGGGTGTAGAGGAGCACCTAGAAACAGAAGTTAATGGTCTAGGAAATTTGTTCAACAGGATCCTAGCAGGGAACTTCCAAAACATGCAAAAAGATAGGCCTATTCAGATACAAGAAGCTTTTAGAACCCCAAATAGACCAGACCAGAATAGGACATCCCACCATCACATTATAATCCACACAGGATCAACTCAGACCAAGGAAAAGATCCTTAAAGCTGTCAAGGAGAAGAGATTAAAAAAAAATTGAAACAATACACCTCCACCAAACCAGCCCAACAAAAAATTCTTAAAGATGTTCTACACATAGAAAACTAACAAGACCACAATAAAGGCAAAGAAACAGCACCCAAATTGAGAATCCAAGAACCATAGGAAGAACCCAGTTTTCGCAACCCCCAAGAAGGTGGAAACATGGAAGGAACTCCCAAATACCTCTCAGTCCTATCTCTTAACATTAACGGACTTAACTCTCCAATTAAGCGACATAGACTGTCTAGTTGGATTAAAAAACAAGACCTTTCTATCTGCTGCCTGCAGGAGTCACATCTTGCCCGTAAAAACAAACACATTTTCAATGTGAAAGGCTGGAGCAAAATCTACCAAGCAAACAGCCCCCATAAACAGGCGGGAGTTGCAATCCTAATATCAGATAAAATAGACTTCAAATTAAAATTCGTGAGAAGAGATACAAAAGGTCGCTACATACTAATTAAAGGATCTCTCCTTCAGGAGGATATTACAATTCTAAATATCTATTCGCCAAAAAATGGAGCACACAAATTTATCAAAGAAACACTACTTTCCCTCAAATTCCATATAGATCCAAAGACATTAATTGTTGGGGATTTTAACACACCACTCTCCCCACTAGATAGATCAACCCGGCAAAAACTCAACAGAGAAATCGCACATCTAAACAGTTGCATAGATCAACTAGATTTAACAGATGTCTTCCGAACATTTCACCCAGCAGCATCAGAATACACGTTTTTCTCAGCAGCACATGGAACATTTTCTAAAATAGACCACATTTTAGGCCACAAAACAAACTTGTCTAAATTCAGAAACATTGAAGTTATACCTTGCATTCTCTCTGACCACAAGGGAATTAAATTAGAACTCAACACCAAAAGCCACCAAAGAAAGTCCGGTATCACATAGAAGCTGAACAACACACTGCTGAATCACGAGTGGGTCGTGGAAAAGATTAGAAAGGAAATTCAAATGTTCATGCTATTCAACAAAAATGATCACACAAATTACCAGCTCCTCTGGGACACAGCAAAGGCAGTACTCAGAGGCAAGTTTATAGCTCTGAGCTCCTACATCAACAAATTGGAGAGATCTGAAACCAACAATTTAATGACACATCTAAACCTCCTTGAAAAAGAGCAGCAAGATAAACCCCAATCCAGTACATGGAAAGAAATAATTAAAATTAAATCAGAATTAAATGAATTAGAATCCAAAAAAACTATAGAAAGAATCAAAAAAACAAAGAGTTGGTTCTTCAAAAAAATTAACAAAATTGACAGACCCTTAGCAAATCTTATTAGAAAAAGAAGAGAACACACCCAAATAAATAAACTCAGAGATGAGAATGGAAACATCACCACAGAAACAACCAAGATTCAGAACATTATAAGGGAATACTTCTCAAAACTTTATCCTAATAAGTTTGAGAACTTGACAGAAATGGATCTTTTCCTAGCAAATATTGACATGCCAAAACTAAACCAAGATGAGTTAAACCAGCTTAACAGGCCCATATCAACCATTAAAATAGAAACAGCAATAAGAGACCTCCCAGCTAAGAAAAGTCCAGGACCAGATGGTTTCACAGCGGAATTTTGCAAAGCCTTCAAAGCAGAGCTCACACCAATACTCCTCCAACTCTTCAATGAAATTGAAAGAGAAAGTTCACTACCGAGCACATTCTATGAAACCAGCATAACCCTCATCCCAAAACCAGGCAGGGACTCATCAAACAAAGAGAACTATAGACGCATTTCTTTGATGAACATTGATGCAAAACTTCTCAACAAAATTTTGGCCAGTCGACTTCAACAATTCATCCAAAAAATCATAAACCACAATCAAACAGGATTCATTTCAGGGATGCAAAGCTGTTTCAATATACACAAATCAATTAAGGAGCAAGAATAAGAACCACATGGTTATCTCAATAGACGCAGAAAAAGCATTCGACAAGATCCAACACCCCTTTATGATGAAGGTTTTGGAAAAATTAGGAATCCATGGAACATTCATCAATACAATAAAGGCTGTATATGACAAACCTACAGCCAGCACTATACTTAATGGTGAAAAACTAAAGCCATTTCCTCTTAACTCAGGAACAAAACAAGGATGTCCACTCTCTCCAATTCTCTTTAATCTAGTATTAGAATGCCTAGCTACAGCAATAAGACAAGATGCAGACATAAAGGGAATCCAAATAGGGAAAGAAGAAATAAAACTCTCTCTCTTTGCAGATGACATTATCTTGTATTTAAAGAATCCCATAGACTCAACTCCGAAAATACTCAAGCTGATTCAAAACTTTGACAAAGTAGCAGGGTATAAAATTAAACCCCCAAAATCAATGGCTTTTCTGTATGCCCACAATGAGAAAAGTGTGGCCGAAATTAGGAAAGCAACTGCATTTGTAATAGCCCCACAAAAAATAAAATACCTAGGAATTAACTTAACCAAAGAAGTGAAGGACCTCTATGAGGAAAACTTTAAAATCTTGAGAAAGGAAGTTAAAACAGAACTTAGAAAATGGCAAAACCTCCTATGCTTCTGGATTTGAACGATTAACATCGTGAAAATGGCAATACTTCTCAAGGCTATCTACAAATTCAACGCAATACCTATCAAAATTCCACCCTCATTCTTCAAGGAAATAGAAGAGGCAATCCATAAATTCATATGGAACCATAAAAGACCCCGAATAGCAAAAACACTCCTCAACGGAAAGAACACTGCTGGAGGAATATCAATAGCAAATTTCAAACTCTATTATAAAGCCATAGTAATCAAAACAGCTTGGTATTGGCATAAGAACAGACCTCAGGACCAATGGAATAGAATTGAAAATCCAGAAATGAACCCACAGACCTATAGCCATATAATCTTCGATAAGGAAGCTAAAACAATAGAATGGAAGACAGACAGCCTCTTTAGTAAACGGTGCTGGCAAAATTGGTTAACTACTCGTAGAAAACTAAACCTAGATCCTTATATATCACCCTGCACCAGAATCAACTACAAAGGGATCAAAGACCTCGAAGTCAAAGCAGACACTCGGAAAACATTGCAGGATGGAATAGGAGAAACCCTAGGTCTCCTTGGCTCCAGCGGAAATTTTCTTAATAGTGACCCGGAAACACAACAAATCAAAGAAAGGTTGTACAAATGGGATTGCATGAAGTTGCAGAGCTTCTGCATGGCAAAGGACATAGCTAGCAAGATCAATAGAAAGCCCACAGATTGGGAGAAGAGCTTCACTAGTCATATAACAGACAAGGGTCTCATATCTAAAATATACTTGGAACTCAAATAATTAAATCCCCCAACAACAAATCCTCAAAGAAACAACTGCCCAATAAATAAGTGGGCTAAAGACTTGAAGAGAAACTTCTCTGAAGAAGAAAGAAGGATGGCCAATAGACACATGAAGAAATGCTCAACATCCCTAGCCATAAAAGAAATGCAAATCAAAACAATATTGATATACCACCTCACCCCAGTTAGAATGGCTATAATCAAGAACTCTAACAACAACAGATGCTGGAGGGGATGTGGACAGAAGGGAACCTTACTTCATTGTTGGTGGGAGTGTAAACTTGTTCAACCACTTTGGAAAGCAGTATGGAGGTTCCTCAAAAGACTTCATATAGACCTCCCCTATGACCCAGCAATCCCACTTTTGGGCATTTACCCAAATGTTTACAAACAAGATCACACTAAAGCTACCAGCACAACTATGTTCATTGCAGCATTATTTACCATAGCTAAGATATGGAACCAACCCAGATACCCCTCAGTAGATGAATGGATCGAGAAAATGTGGTATATATACACAAGGGAATTCTATGCCTCCATCAGAAAGAATGACACTGCCCCATTTGTTAGGAAATGGAAAAACTTGGAAAAAATTATATTAAGTGAAGTAAGCCAGGCCCAAAGAAACATAGGTCCCATGATTTCCCTTATTTGCAATATCTAGTATATGTATGAGTCAAGCGGAAAAGGTCAGATAATGTGATGTTAGGAAAATAAACCCTTAGATATGTATTTTAATGCTTTTTTATTTCATGCATTTGTTTCTGAAGCATTTATAAGATTATCTCTTTGTTGCTTTGTATGTCCCTCCCCCACTGTATAACCCCTGCTTTCACTATATTTGATGTCAGTATAACTTGTGGAGGAGATGGGGAAAAACAAGTCATTTAAGGATACAGGTGGACCTGTTGCAACAATGAGAAGTACAAGGTTATGTCGAAAACGAGCTTTACAACATTGGTGGTGGGGTGGGGAGGATTGGGATTAGGGGGGAAGGGGGGAGGCTGGGAAGGGATGTGAAGTGTAAACAAAGGAGGAGGCTGCAATGCTTGATAAGAAATGTATGCATTATCCTGCCCATGTAATTGTAACCCCTCTGCACAGTATGTTCACAGAAAAATTAAATTAAATTAAAAAAAAAAACATTGTGTATTAGGAATGACTTTTACCCAGAAAAAAGGATCAGAAAAAAGGAAAAAGCAAAAAACTTCTCTTTTTGTTCCAACACCCACAATTTTATGTAGCCCAGAATTTTAACCAGGCTCCCTCAAAGAAGGTCTAATCCATACCTCACTGAAGACAAGTCCTCCTTTCCTTTATCTAACTTAATAAAATCTAGGTGTCAGGATGGTAGAGATTAGGAAGTGTCATTGCAATTCATCCTCTATAGGCCTATGAAATCAAATCTCTTTTTTAGTTTTGGCCCTATTTTGGTCCTTAGAAGCACAATTTCAACTATTCTCTTTATATGTTTTATTTTATCATATTTTATTTACTCTTCTGAAAGTTGAATAGCTTTTACATCCAAGATTATTAAACTTCCATGTTGTTTGATATTGAAAGCCAGTGCTTCTTTTTTACTTTTTAGAAGGAACATTTTTTTTTTCATACAACTGTATGTATGAAAACTTTTACAAAAGAAATTGACTATAGGAGTTATATTTGATGCAAGAGAAACAGCTATTATAAATAATTGCAATTAGATGCACCCTAATAGAGTGCTTTGAGGAGCCCTGGAAAATACAGGCTGTAAAAATGTTGCAGTAAATTTCTCAGGGGAAGGACAAACATGGCTCAAAACAAGAAAGTTAGTGAACATTTCGGTCTAAGATGAATGAATATATTCGAAGAAACACATGAAGTAGTTTGTGGCTTAAGCACATAATAAATCTGGATGAATAATTGGGCATAAAGCAGGAGAAGGTTGTGAGCACAAAGAGATTTCTTTTGTGTTGATGTGTTTAAGTGCAAGATTTCAATGACAGTGATGGCAGCAGTGTGTGGCATGAAATCTACAATATGACACTTATAAGAATGAAATGTAGATTAGGATGGAAGGGATTAGAGGTCATAGCAGGAAACCAAAGTATTAGGAATGAAAATTAGAGAGAAGTACATACTTAAGAAATTATTTAGAGAAAACATTTGTGACTGCATATGTGACCTAACACTGCTTGAAAGAAAAAAAATAGGGAATCGTCCTCAGTTGTCTACTTTGAGTACTAAATGCTTAATTTCTGAGGAAGATAGTGTAGTACACATATATTTAGTGAAAAATAACATATCTAGCTTTAGAAATGTAGATAAGAAATGTGCTAAAATAATGCATACATACAAATACACAGATTTTTTTTCACTCAAACCTAGAGGCTTGGGATTCTGTCGTTTAAATATAGAGATAGGTGTTCCATTTAGCTCCATTCTCTGCATAATTTGGCCTTCAAAACAGAATTAATTATTTTCCTAGTTCTCAGTATAAAAGTATTGAGAAGTTATTTAATCAGAAGTTCTGAGACAAAATCACCTTTCACAACCCAAAACCAGAGATTCTGACTTTACTAGACCAAGTGTGGCCCAGCAATGTTCACTTCAGCATCTTCCGCTCATTGTGCTGCTCTTCCTCCACTGAAAACACCAGAAACACATTGCCCTGAGTCTTTTTTATTTATTTTATTTTTTTATTTTTTATTTTTTGGCAGTTGTAGAGCTTGAACTCTGGGCTTCAGCACTATCCCTCAGCTCTTCAGCTCAAGGCAAGCTTTCTACCACTTGAGCCACAGCACCACTTCCGGTTTTTTAGTGGTTTATTGGAAATAAGAGTCTCATGGACTTTCCTGCCCTGGCTGGCTTTGAACCGTGATCCTGAGATCTCAGCATCCTGAGTAGCTAGGATTACAGGTGTGAGCCACTGGCGCCCGGCCCTTTTATATTTTTTAAGTAAGACCTATATCAACTCTTGGTATATACTTTGATTTCAAAGTCTAAATTATCTATATAGGTTGTTCGAGCAGAAAACACAAACAGAAATCATATCATAGGGTTGAACCAAACGTTGACTAAGAGATATAAACCAATGTGAATATTATACATCAAGTTTTATATAATGTACAAAAATCATCTAAACAATAAGTTCATTGAAATCACTAGTGCATTTTGACCTGTCAACCACTGGTTTTCTGTTCGGAGTCTGGTACAGAAGTATTTGTCATATGTACAGTGGTGAGAGAAAGAGAAAAAGGATGCTCTCTGAAAGAAGTGCCATATATATATATATATATACGTATATATGTATACACATATACACATATATATAGCCATGTCTGTCATATATATATACCCATGTCTGTCATTTTAACAAATGGTGCCCAAATAATGGGCCATTTGCAGGCAAAAATCATGAATCTGGAGATACCCTCATGTCTTCCACAAAAATAACTCAAACTGTGTAATGCAAGACTATAACATTTCTAGGAGAATTGCTAGATGACCTTGAGTTTGATGATGGTTTCTTGCCACATACACAACAGCAGAAAAATGAAAACATGTTGAGTTGGATTTCAGTAAAATTTAAAACTTTGTTCTTTGAAAGATAAATTAAAGAATTAAAAAACAGGCATAGAGAAAAGCTATCTGTTAGTGGACTGGCTTTCAAACTGTACAAAATGCCTCTTAAGACTCAATAATAAGTAAAAAAGGCTCAATCATAACAAAAAAAGCTCAGTTTTAAAAGTGGACAAAGAATATGAATACACTCTTCATCAAAAGATAAAAACAGTAAATAAGCATATAAATGTTTAACGGTATATGTCATTAGGAAATTAGAATTAAACTCAACAATTTTATACCACTCTATTCCTACCATAATAGCTAACACACAGAGAGAAATCTGACAAGAAAAAAGAATAACAAAAACATTTGTTCATTGTTAGTGGAAATGCAAAGTAGAAGAAAATTTTGTCATCTGCTACAGTTACATTTCCCATATGACCTTCCACTTTGAAAAAAATAATAGAACACCTGAATTTTCTTACAAAACCAAATATATTCTTGTCATATAATCCAACAATTATATTCCCTTTGGTCTTCCCAAACAAACTGAAACTTGCATCTTCACCACAACCTGAACACAGTTGTTTATAGCAGTTATTCATAATTGTGAAAACTTGGAAGCAATTAAGAAAGCATTCCACAGACAAATGGATATGGAAACTGTTAAAAAATCAAGATAATGGGCTATTATTCAGTGTTGAAAATAAAAATCAAGCCACAAAATGACATGGAGTAATCTTAACTATATATTGTCTTCTGAAAATGCTACCCACTCCATGATTCCAATTTTTGGCATTCTGTAAGAGGCAAAACCATGAAGACAGGTCAGTAGTTATCGAGATTAGAGGTCAGCACAATTAAATAAGAAAATAAAGGTGGATTTTTAGGGCAGTAAAATTATTATGTATGATACCATAATGATAGAAACAATCTACTACACATTTCCCAATGTCCATAAATACACAATACAAAGACAAATCTCTAATATAATCTATGTACCACTATTTAATAATAAATGTGTTGGGCTGGGAAGGTGGCTAAATGGTAGAGTGCTTGCCTTGCATGCATGCGGCCCTGGGTTTGATTCCTCAGCACCACATAGGCAGAAAAGGCTAGAAGTGGCATTATGGCTGAAGTAGTAGAGCTCTAGCCTTGAGCTGAAGAGCTGAGGGACAGCACCCAGGCCCTGAGTTCGGGCCCACAACCAACAAAAAGAAAAAAAAAACAAAGAAGTGTGCCAATTTTAGATCCTCAGCTGTAAACAAATGCACCACAGCAATGCAAAAATGTTAATAATGGAAAATAAATAGGGAACAGGAGGCTTAGGAGAGTAGATGGAGTCTTTGTACTTTCTATTACTTTTCTATAAAATGTAGAACTACACCCTCAAATAAGTATATTAATTTTGAAAATTGCTATGCATTTTAAAAATGGGAGAATTATACGCAACAGATGGTTCTAAAGCATTGGTTCTTTAAAGATTTTAATATTTTGTCCTTGTAACAAGTATCTGGGGTTGTGTTTTCCAAACAAAAAGTATGACAAGTAAATGAATTGGTAAAAAGCTAACATTGTAAAATCATTAACTAGAAAAGAAGATCACTGCATTATACATATGTTATATACTATAGGACAAACACACACACACACAAACATATACACACAGACTAACCACTCAACATATACATCATAATATCTCCCCAATCATTCTTTTGAACGTATTATCTCATCTAGCTTCACAATTGCCTGGGTCTCTTAAGAAACATCATAACTAAAAGTTACCTGTTTCTCTCATCTAAGTTCTGAAAATATTGAGCCAACACCAAAAGAAAAGGCATAAAAGGCTTAGCATTTCATTTTCATTCCAGATGAAATTTAAAGCTCAAGTCTACAGCTTAAGAAAAAAGCTAATGGGATTTCTGAACTCTTAGTGGATCCCCTGTAGAACAGTATCCCTAAACTGAGAAGGGCATCATCTTTTACAAGAGAGGAACCTTGCAGGAAAAGTGTAAATCACCACATCCTGTCAACTGCCTCATCACAAGTTCTCATCACAAGAGAGGCTGGACATAATAAGCTCATTGTAATATTCCTAAGATTACCAGGCATGTACATTATCCCAACCTCTCTGAAGCAGCACAAGAGACAGAGAGAAAGATTATAACTATTATATTAAGAAGAATCAATTCACATGGGGAGAGATCATCAGGAATGGAGAGTAGGCACTTTCTCTCAATAATTATGCTGTGAGATAGAATTATGCCCATGTATAAACTTTGAACACATGAATTTTGATGTTTTTTCACAAATCTGTGTATCCATGAAGATAGTCAGCATCCTTCATGTGTATTCATGGGAAAGTGATTTCAGTATTGCACATGCCTTACTACAGGGCCAATTTGGAATCCTATGCCTCCATCAGAAAGAATGACATTGCCCCACTTGCTAGGAAATGGAAAGACTTGGGAAAAAATATATTAAGTGAAGTAAGCCAGGCCCAAAGAAATAATAGGTCCCATGGTTTCCCTTATTTGCGATAACTAGTATATCTCTGGGATAAGCAGAAAAGGTCAAAAGCTATGTACATATGACCAGATAAGATGATAAGCAAAATCAACCCCCAGATAGGGACACAAGTGGTTTTTTTCTTTCTTGCTATTGTTCCTAACATATTTATAAGGTACCATATGATTTTTTTTTGTTTCTTTGTATGTTTTCACTGTATTTGATGTCAGTACCCTGCATCTTGTATATACACTTCTCTAACTTGGGGAGGGTAAGGGAAAAAACAAAATGCTTAAATGGTGATACAGGCTGACCGATTGTAACAATGAGATGAACACAACACTATGGTGAAAAAAGAACTTTAAAATTTATGCGATGGGCTGGGAAGTTGGCTCAGTGGTAGAGCACTTGCCTTGCATGCCTGAGGCCCTGGGTTTGATTCTTCAGCACCACATAAGCAAAAAGAAAAAAGCCAGAAGTGGCACTATGGCTCAAGTGGTAGAGCACTAGCCTTGAGCTGAAGAGCTGAGGGACAGTGCCCAGGCCCAGAGTTCAGACTCCATGACCGGACCAAAAACAAAACAAAACAAAACAATTTATGCGAGGCGGGGGAGTGGTTGTGGAGGCAGGATGGAAGGGTAGTAGGGGAAAAACAAAGAAGGAGGTAACAATGCTTGCTAGGAAATATACTCATTACCTTGCTCATGTAACTGTAACCCCTCTGTACAGTATTTTTACAATAAAAAACATTAAAAAAAAGAAGATACTCAAAAAGAAAAAAAGACAATAACAGACTGAATTTGGGTTTCATATTAAAGAATGATAGGATTAATTGTTAAAAAATTTCTCCCAAAGACATGAGGAGAGATGAAATATGAATCTATCTGGCTATCTCTTATCCACTGTATTATGTGTCGGCCTGCTGCTAGAGACTATGGGTTAGAATTCAGAGTTACAGTGAACCGTACATGAGGAGCTTAGTCTAGGTACAAGAAATCGTATTTTTGATTAATTACATGAAAAGCTATCTATAGGCTGGGGGGAAAAATGTAGCTTGGAAATTTCTTTCCCTTTGCCTTGGGATGGAAGTGCTCTGAAATACAGTTTGCTATTGCATATGTCAGAACCACGAGGCAGGAGCCCAGCCTTTCTTCAGTGCACCTTGGGGGCTGTAACTTGAAGGGATCTCAGGCTTTGTAACTAATGTCAGCCATGCTTCCTGAATCTTCCAAGAAAGAATGAAAGGATCTCTGCCGAAAGCACTCAACACCAGACACATGGAAAGTAGGAAGGAATCCAGTGAAGACCCTAGAGTAGGCTAGTAGAGTCCAGCTCCAATCCACCAACTGGGCGGCTACGGAGGAGGAGCTCTGACTCAGCAAACACCACCATTGCAACTGCCAGAAATCAACACCACTGGGTAAGAGCCCCAAAGTTGCAGCTGGAGCTAATGTAAGGTCCATGCCCCATGCCGGCAGCTCCATTGGGATCCTTACAGGCTCCCATCACCTCCCACCACCACCTCCATACATGGTCCCCAGGACACAGCCAACCCCTCGCCCCACTGGCCAACCACCCCCATTGACTGGGTGCTCTGCAGGGACATGCTCCCTCCATGCCACCACTGGTCGCTGACCCCAGACTCCCACCATCACCAAAGCATCGCTCTGCGGGCTCCACTCACCCTGCACAAGCCAGGCTTGCACCTTCACCACTGCTACTAGCGCAGTCCAGAGCTGCCCACCACAGCCACCCCACCCACCACCACTGCTGCAGCCCAGCACCACCACCGCCCATCACAGCCCGCCTTCCCAAGCTCCACTTGGTCCTCCCAGTGCCTTGACTCCCCACTCCCCAAGAGCAAGTCCCTTCAGCTGCTGCAGATGCCAACCCTCCCACCTGGTCCAGCCAACGCCCAGACTCTCCCACTGAGAACCCGCCAACACCATCCTGGGCGCCACAATACACGCTCTGTGGTCCAGGGCACCACCAGCTACAGATCTTGTGAGTAACCCATTTGGGTTTACTCTTTGGGGGTGGCAATTCTCTGGAGGGTCCCAAAGACCTCTGAACTAAGCCCCTGCCCAAAAGGGAGGGATTACATCAGTGCTCACAGATCAAAGTTCTGTTCTAAACCTTCTGTGGCTACCTTGGGAAGCCTGGGAACACAGCTCCATGCCTGTGATAGCAGACTACAAATCCCAATCCCCCTGACTGCCCTGCCATCAGACCTGAGAGTGGATTCTAGGTAGCAGTCACCTTCCCTTGTCAAAAGGCCATCTGGATCCAGCCAAGCTACAAGGAAAGCAGACTTGTAAGGGAAACAAGGTTTTATCAGGAATTTGCTTAGAGGAAAAACTCACTCTTCAGATTATTTTTTAGTTTTTTTTAATGTTTGATTATTGTTTGTATTTCTTTCTTTGTGTTATTTTTTAGTTGTGTTCTTAGGATCTGCTATTTTAACTAAATCTTCTTTTTTTCACTAATATTTAGTTCATTCATCCACTTTTCAATTTCCTAATTTTAACTTTTTTCCTCTCACTCTTTCCTCATCGCTTCTCTCCACATTATACTACTACTCTAGCAGAGCTAACCTGTTTAGTTCTATACACAAAGTAAGGACTTGTATGTGTATAAATATGATAACTGCAGGAACTATCTTAGATTAATCAACTTTCCAATACTCTTTCAATAAAACTTTTTCTAATATCAGCAGTTCTCCCTAATATACACATAAATAATTTCTTTTCTTATTTTTCTCTAGATTTCTAAGCTATTCCTTATATTATCTTTCTTCAAATTCTTTTCTACTTCTTACACAATGAAACTAGGTCTCTATTACCTTCCCACTATACATACCTATCCTCTAAGCTGTTCTTACCCCTCTACTATCATTATACTCAATTTTTCTTCTTAACTTAAACTTATATCTCTCCAATCCTAACCCTTCTCTTCTCCACTTTCTTCAGTCCATTGATCCCTAATGGTTTATATATGATACAACTTGTAGTTGGTTCCATTTTGACTGAGTACAAGGGGCCCATATTGTTAACAGTAAGGTGCAGACTACTTAACAGCCAAGCTCAGATTGTCTCACAACTATACATAATCTTCACACCAGAACCACAACATCCTTCTCCAAGCAAAGAAAAGGAGCGCTAAATAGGGAAACACTTACTCATAATTTTGAAACTGTAAGTTCTATACATCTACATGACACCAGGATGGCTCCTATTGTCGTATTGGAGTGGCTCTTGTCTCTAAATGGATATAATTAACCACAGAAACATGGCCAATCAACTAACCCCAACTCCATCTCCACATAAACAAGCTGTACAGCAGTCCCAGAATGAATTAGAGGATAATGCTCAAGCTATTTTAAAAGCATGGCTGGTAAATCTGCTGAAAGAAAAGTTGGAAACCCTGCACAGGGCTATAAGAGAACATGACAAGGCCAACCAGAAGCTAATAGATGACTTGATGGCCTCCACAAATAAAAAGATAAAGCAACTCCAACAGAGAGAGAAAGAGTCCAATGAAAAGATAGAAGCCTAGCTAAAGGACTGGAAAGACAAGTCTGAAAGCCAACTCCAGGAGGTAAGGCAATCTATTGAAGACTTAAAAGAAAACCTCAATGAAGACCAGGCTATCCTTAAGAAAGACCAGCAAGAAGAAAGGGAGATAAATTGCAAAGTAAAATGCCTTAAAAGCAGAATAGAAGAAGCAGAAGACAGAATCTCTGAGGCAGAAAATAGTTTAGACTCCATAGAGAAACAGCACACAGATATTCATAACAAAAACAAGAAGCATGACAGATCATTATAGGAGCTACAAGATACAATTAGAAAACCTAATTTGGGACTAATAGATATTGAGGAGGGCCTGGAGAGGGAAGCCAATGGATGAAGAAATATAGTCAGCAGAATCCTAGCAGAGAACTTCCCAAATATACAAAAGGACAGGCCCATCCAGATACAAGAAGCTTTTAGAACCCTCAGTAGACCAGACCAAAATATGGCACCACACCACCACATTATAATCTGGACAGGATCAATGGAAACTAAGGAAGTAATTCTTAAAGCCACCAAGAAGAGAGCAATCACCTATAAAGGTAAGCTAATCAGGATACCTCAGGCTTCTCCACAAAGACCATGAAAGCAAGGATAGTCTGGAAAGAGGTATGCCATGCCTTAAAGACAAATAACTACCAAGCAAGAATAATTTACCCAGCTAAGTTCTCATTCATAATGGAAGGACAAATAAAAACCTTCCACAGCAAGGAAAAATTAAAACACAATATTTCTACCAAGCCAGCCTTACCAAAAACCCTCAAATATGTTATACTCATAGAAAACCAACAAGAACAGGATTTTGGCTGTGAAACAACCAGCCAACAGGGAACTACGTAGTCACAGCAAGAACAACCAAGGTCCAGCCCAAATTTTTAAAAAAAAATGGATAAAAAGGAAAGCAGAGACAAACACCTCTTAGTCCTAACTCTTGATATTAATAGACTTAACTCTCCAATTAAGCAACATGGATAGTCTAGCTGAATCAAAAAGCAAGCTCCGTGTATATACTGCCTTCAAGAGACACACCTTGCCCACAAAAATAAACATATTCTGAAAGTGAAAGACTGGAATAAAATCTACCAAGCTAATGGCCCCCATAAACGGGTTGGAGTTGTAATTCTAATATCAGATAAAATAGACCTCAAATTAAAATCCACAAGAAGAGATAAAGAAGGTCATTACATACTAATTTAGGGATCTCTCCTTCAGGGATTTCTCTCACCAAATAATGAAACCCCCAAATTTATCCGAGAAACACAACTTTCCCTATAAGCTCACATAGACTCAAAACGTTCATTGTTGGGGATTTTAACACACCAATATC
Source organism: Dipodomys spectabilis (assembly GCF_019054845.1). NCBI lineage: Eukaryota > Metazoa > Chordata > Mammalia > Rodentia > Heteromyidae > Dipodomys > Dipodomys spectabilis. Next base: position 11,507,593 of record NW_024870719.1, on the reverse strand, counting down.
CCCACTAGATAAATCAACCCAGCAAAAACTCAAGAGAAACCTCATATCTAAACAACTGTGTTCAGGCCCACAACCGACCAAAAAAAAAAGAAAAAGAAAATTAGGAGCTCATAGCAGAATCCAGCAACTGGGAAAATACATCCAACACACCTGATCTCGACAAGAGCATCTGTTGGAGTAAACAGGAGCAGTCTAGGCTGCTCAGTGCCTCTAATGGTGGGACCTGCCAATGATCTACAGCAGACAGCTGAGAGTCCTACGTGGGTCAGACTAGCAGCTGGAGGCCTGCCTCTCCCCTAACAGAACTGAGACTAGGTACAGACTTTCTCAGCCAACCCAGAACCAGCAACCAAGCAAAGAAAGACATGTATTGACCAAAACTAAATTTCAGATTAGTCTCCAATAGCCCCTGAATCCCCATGTGAAAATCACAGAGAAAAATTACAAAGTTTATCAACACCCAAGACAGCATACCCCCAAAAGCAAGCAGCCACCCAGGGGAGAGACTCAGTAGAAGCAAAGCAGAAATGGAAGACAAAAGCTATATCCAAGAGATGCTGGAGGCAATGACTCAAGAATTAAAGTGAGAATTTGAGGTTGGTATAATTTGTGGAGGGGAAGGGAAAAAACAAATCGTTTAAATAGGGATAGAGGTGGATCCATTGCAACAATGAGATGTACAAGTCTTTATGTGGAAAAACGAACTTTACAACTTTGGTGAGGGGGGGAGGAGGATTGGGTGGAGGAGGATGGGGGAAACAAAGGAGGAGGCTGCAATGCTTGATAAGAAATATACTCATTATCTTGCCCATGTAATTGTAACCCCTCTGTACAGTATTTTCACAATAAAAAAAATTAAAATAGAATAAAATAATAAAAAAAGAAATTCAAAGAACACAGAAATGAAATATCAAAAGAGATGTGAGATTTCAAACAGGAGATGCACGCAAAAATAAAGTCAGTATACACCTCACTAAGAGCTGAGATTAGTACTCTGAGAATCAACATCAAATCTATAAATGAATCAATCTCATCTATGGAAACCACAATGGAAGCCATAGTTAACAGAGTGAACGAAATGCAATTTAGAGTGTCAGATACAGAAGACAAAATGCACCAACTGGACAAAGAAGTCACAGATATGGAAAAATAACTTAAATTATACCAAAGGGAAATCCAAGAACAAGCAGACAGTGCCAAGAAATTTAACCTTCATATAATCAGAATGGACGAAGGTGAGGAATATCAAAGCAAGGGAATGCAACACCTATTCAGCAAGATTATCAATGAAAATGTCCCACATCTTAAAAGAGAACATCTTACCTACATAACAGAAGCATATAAAGCACCTAACAAGAAGGATCCCAGGAGAAACACTTCTAGGCAAAATAAAGTAAAAATGATAGATATGAATAATAAAGAAGCAATCTTGCATGCAGCAAAACCAAAGGAGCTATAATACAAGAGGGAAAAAAATTAGAATCACTACAGATGTCTCCAAACAGACACTGAATGCAAGAAAGGCCTGGGAAAGTATGATCCGAGCCCTGAGAACCAATAACAGCCAGCCCAAACTGATATACCTATCAAAGCTAGCATTCACATTCGATGGAGAAACTAAAATTTTTAATAGTAAAGTAAAACTAAATGAATTCATAAACAATAAGACAGCACTACAAAGAATGTTAAGAAGGGGAACACAACCTGAAGAAAGCAGTCAGGAAATGTGATCTCATCAGACAAGTATTACTAGAAGTCTAATTTAATAAATACAGGAGGAAAGGAAAGAAGAAAAACTTAGGAAAACAGCAAATGACAGGAAACCCAATGCATGTCTATATAATAACCATAAATATTACAGACTCAACTCACCAATCAAAAGAAAAAGAACTGCAGATTGGATCAGAAAATAAGACCCATCCATCTGTTGCCTTCAGGAGACCCACCTCTCAGCCAAACATACAAACAAACTCAGAGTGAAGGGTCGGAGAAGGATCTATCAAGCAAATGTCCCCAGTAAGAAAGCGGGAGTAGCTATCCTGATATCTGACAAAATAAACTTTTCATTAAAATCAATACAAAAAGACAAGAAAGGACACTACATATTAATACAGGGAACAATCCAAAAGGAGTATATTACCATTATCAACTTATACTCCCCAAACACTGGAGCATCCAAATATGTTAAGCAAATACTCTCAAACCTACAGAATAAAATAGATCCAAATACAATAATACTAGGAGACTTTAATACACCACTCTCACCAAAGGACAGGTCTACCAACCAGAGGATTGGCAAAGAAGCTACCGAATTAAGTGAGGCCATATCACAAGCAGAACTAACTGACATCTACCGAATATTTCACCCTACAACATCACAGTACACGTTCTTCTCAGCAGCTCATGAAACCTTCTCCAAAATAGACCATATCATAGTTCATACAAGGAACTTAAGCAAATACAAGGGGATTGACATAATTCCTTGTACTCTATCTGACCGCAGTGGAATCAAGCTAGTTCTTAATAACAAACTATACAGTAGAAATTACTCAAATGTATGGAAATTGGACAGCACACTTCTAGCAACACCTGGGTAATAGAAGATATTAAAGAAGAAATTAAAAATTCGTACAATTCAATGAAAATGAAGACACATCACAAAGAAATCTGTGAGACACAGCAAACACAGTCCTAAGGGGCAAATTTATCACCCTTAGTGCCCACCTCAAGAAAATAGAGACAGACCAAGTAAATAATATCATGTTGCAATTAAAAATGCTAGAAAACCATGAAAAATGGAACATAAAGTTACTAGATGGAGCCAGATAACCAAATTAAGAGTGGAAATTAATAGAAAATATGAAAGTTGTAAATAAAATTAATGAAAAACAAAAAGCTTGTTTTTTGAAAAAATAAATAAAATTGATGGACTTTTGGCAAGATTAATTAAGAAAAGAAGAGAGGAAACCCAAATCAACAAGATTAGGGATGTCAAGGGAAAAATCACAACAAATACCTAAGAGATCCAAACAATTATAAAGAACTATTTTCAAAAGTTATACTCTAAAGAAAGAAAACCTAGCAGAAATGGATGCATTCTTAGAGAAATACAAGTTGGCCAAACTGAGCACAGAAGAAATAAACCAATTAAATAAGCCAATATCTTACAAGGAGATACAGGAAGCAATCAGAATTCTTCCAACAAAGAAAAGCCCAGAAAGAGATGAATTCACAATGGAAATCTATAAGACCTTTAAAGAAGAACTAATATTCATACTCAAGCTCTTCAGAGTAATAGAAAAGGAGGAAGCTATCCCAAACTCATTCTACGATGCCAGTATCACACTCATCGCCAAACAAGCAAAGACCCAACAAAAAGAGAACTACAGACTAATCTCCTTGATGAACACAGATGCAAAGATCCTTAACAAAATCCTAGATAAGAAAATCCAGAAACACATAAAAAAAATCATACACTACTACCAAGTAGGCTAGAGATGCAGGGATGGTTTCACATACTTACATCAATAAAAGTAATCCAAACACCAACAGATCTAGGGTCAAGAACCACATGATTATCTCCACAGATGCAGAGAAGGCTTTTGATAAGATACAACTTTCATTCATGTTAAATGCTCTGGAGAAAATAGGAATAGAAGGAACATTCCTTAAAACAATAAAAGCCATACATGACAGACTAATAGCCAATATTCTATTTATTGAGGAAAAACTACAACCAATTCTCCAAAAATCAGGAACAAAGCAAGGATGACCACTGTCTCCATTACTCTTCAATATAGTCCTGGAACCCTTAGCCAGAGCAATAAGGCAAGAAAAAGACATTAAAGGGAAGAAAGAAGTTAAATTATCCCTTTTCACAGATGACATGGACTATACCTTCATGACCCCAAAAACTCTACCCTAGACTCTTAGAACTTATAAACCACTTTGGCAAAGTAGCAGGATACAAAATCAACCCACAAAAATCAGTCACCTTCCTGTACACCAACAATGTACAAGCAGAAAGGAAAATAAAGGAAGCAATTCCATTCACAATAACTGCCCCTGCCCCTAATGCTTAGGAATTAACCTAACCAAAGATGTAAAAGAACTATTTAATGAAAACTATAAAAACCTAAAGAAAGAAATTACAGAGGACACCAGGAATTGGAAAGACCTTCCATGCTCTTGGATAGGCAGACAATATAGTGAAAATGGCTATACTGAAAAAATTAATATACACATTAATGAAATTCCTATTAAAATCCCAGTGACGTACATCACTGAAATACAGAAAACAGTCCAAAAATTCATATGGAACAACAAAAGACCTAGAATAACCAAAACAATTCTAGGCAAAAAAGACAACATGGGAGGGATCTCAATGCCAGACTTCAAACTCTACTATAGAGCCATAATAACAAAGACAGCATGGTACTGGCACAAAAGCAGACCCGAAGACAAATGGAATAGAATAGAAGATCCAGAAATAAAGCCACACACCTACAGTCAGCTGATATTTGACAACGGAGCCAAAGACTTACAGTGGAAGAAGCACAGCCTCTTCAACTACTGGTGCTGGGAAAACTGGGAGGCCACATGCAGAAAACTAAAAGTGGACCCCAGCCTATCACCATGCACTAACATTAGCTCAAAATGGATTAAAGACCTTAAAATCAAACCTGAATCTCTGAAACTACTGCAGGACAGAGTAGAAGAGACACTTGAATTTATAGACACAGGCAGGAACTTCCTGAACAGAGTCCCAGGGTCACAACAAATTGGCGAGGGACTCGACAAATGGGACTACCTTAAAATAAAAAGTTTCTGCAGCTAAAGTCATAGAAACCAATCTAGAAAGACAACCAATCAATGGAAAAAAATATTTTCCAGAAATATCTCAGACAAGGGGTTAATATCCAGTATATACAGGGAACTCAAGAAACGAATCCCTCCCATACCCAACAAACCAATTACTAAATAGGCAAGGGAACTAAAGAGAGACTTCTCAGAAGAAAAGAAAAATAGCAAAGAAAAACATGAGGAAATGTTCACCATCCCTGGTTGTAAAGGAAATGCAAATAAAGATAACCCTGAGATACCACCTTACCCTAGTCAGAATGGCCCACATCCTAAAGTCAGCCAACAACAACTGCTGGAGGAGATGTGGAGAAAAAGGAACTCTATTACACTGCTGGTGGGAATGTACACTTATACATCCACTTTGGAAAGCAGTCTGGAGAGTCCTCAGAAAGCTAAATATTGACCTCCCCTATGGCCCAGCCATACCACTCCTAGGCATCTATCCTGAACAACAGGAATCAGAATTCAAGGACATGTGCACCTCCATGTTTATTGCAGCACTGTTCACAATAGCTAGGATATGGAAACAAACCAGATGCCCCACCACAGATGAATGGATCAAAAAACTGTGGTATCTATACACAATGGAATATTATGCAGCCATTAGGAAGGACAAAATAATGGCATTGGTAGGGAAATGGATGGAACTAGAAGAAATCATGTTGAGTGAGGTAAGCCAAGAGCAAAGAGACAAACGGCACATGGTCTCCCTGATAAGTGGATGTTAAATCCAAAATATAAGGTAATATGACAAAGTTAACAAGACTTGAGAAACAAAGGACCTCCACTCATCTGATTGAATTACTACTAAATAACCCCATGCTGCTGATCACATATATGGTATATATGTGAGGTATATATATGGTATACATATGTCCTCCAGGAGGAGGACACAGAACCAGAGCAAAACAGGGAAAAACATACACCAGCAGGACCTATCACCTGCACTGGACATTGATCAAAATGAACTAAGCAACTCAACCGCAGTGATGGGAGGGAAGGAACGAGTGGGAAAGAGGGAACAGCTGACCCTGTGCAAAAGGAAAGAAATGTACATAGCACCCTATGTGGAAGAAATAACTGTATTGTCAAAGCTCATAGAATTCATAATTTTTTTGGGGGGGGGAGGGTCCGGTCGTGGGGCCTGAACTCTGGGCCTAGGCCTGTCCCTCAGCTCTCAGCTAGCTTCTCAAGGCTAGCTCTCTACCACTTGAGTCACAGCGCCACTTCCGGCTTTTTTCTTTTTGCTTATGTGGTGCTGAGGAATCGAACCAAGGGCCTCAGGCATGCAAGGCAAGCATGCTACTACTGAGCCACCTTCCTAGCCCAGAACTCACAAATTTTATAGACCATGATAAACAATTTGCCCCATGAAAGTTAGAATGTATTTGTGACTTTAACTAAACATTCACTATCCCACAATACTGTGAAATTTGTGAAATTATGTAATCAACCACAATAAAGAAATTGCAAAAAATAAAATAAAATATACTTAGAACTAAAAAAAAAAATTAACTCCCAGAACAACCTCAAAGAATTGACCATGTGATTAATAAGTCAGCTAAAGACTTAGAGAAACTTCTCTGAAGAGGAGATAAGAATGACCAACAGACACAGGGAGAAATGGTCAAATTCTCTGAGTATAAAAGAAATGCAAATCAAAGCAACATTGAGATACCACCTCACCCCAGTTAGAATGGCTACAATCAAGAAATCTAATAACAACAAATGCTGGAAAGGATGTGACCAAAAGAAACCATACTGAATTGTTGGTGCGAATGTAAATTTGTTCAACCTCTCTGGAAAGCAGTATGGAGGTTCCTCAAAAGACTCCACATAGAGCGCCCAGCAATCCCACTTTTGGGCATTTACACAAACGATCACAAACAAGGTCATACAAAAGCTACCAGAACAACTATATTTATCATAGCATTATTCTCCATAGTTAATATATGGAACCAACCCAGATGCCCTCAGTAGATGAGTGGATCAAGAAAAGGTGGTATATATATATACAACGGAATTCTATGTCTCCATCAGAAAGAATGATGCTGCCCCATTTGTTGGGAAATGGAAAGACTGGAAATAATTAGACTAAATGAAGTCAGTCATTTCCAAAGAAACATAGGTCTCATGTTTTCCCTTATTTGCAAGAACTACTATATGTCTAGGATAATCCTACCAGACAAGTAGAAAAGGTCAAAAGCTATGCACATATCACCATATAAGATGGTGGTATGCTGGGTGCCTGTGGCTCACACCTATAATTCTAGCTACTTAGGAAGCTGACATTGGAGGAACGCTGTTCAGAACCATCCAGGGCAGGAAATTTCGTGAGACTCTTATCTCCAATAAACCACTAGAAAACCAGAAGTGGTGTTGTGGCTCAAGCAGTAGAGTGCTTGCCTTGAACTGAAGAGTTGAGGGACAGCACCCAGGCCCAGAGTTCAAGCCCCAAAACCAAATATATGTAGATATAGATATATAGATATAGATATAGATATGGTGCTAAGTGAAATGAACTCTAAGGTAGAGACACAAGAGTTTTTAATCTTTGTTCCTGTTGGTTTTAATGTAATTATAATGTACTATGTTATTTCTCTTGTTTCTTTCATATGCTCTTCTCCTATGGTATAACCCCTGTTTTCACTATATTTGATTCCGGTACCCTCCATCTTGTATATACATTTTTCTAAGGGAAGAGAAGGGAAATAACAAAATGCTGAAACAAGGATCTAGGTTGACCCATTGTAACTATGAGATGTACAAGACAGGACATTAAAAGTGATATTTACAACTTTGAGGTGGGGGCAGGGAGGAGTTGGGGAGGCCGGAAAGGAAGGGATGGCTGGGGAAAAACACAGGAGGGGGTAACAATGCTCTAGAGGAAATGTACTCATTACCTTACTCATGTAACTGTAACCCCTCGGTACAGTATCTTTACAATAAAAATGGTTAACATAGGAAAAAAAAGTAGCCTGCACATATTATTTAGAGCACTTTGCAGCTTTTAACTGAAATGGCATTTACATTAGCATTGGAAAGCATCTAAAACGCATTAAGTTCAGGAAGCCCATTAATATTTGAGGAGGCACAACTATGTCTCTTGAGTATAGAGACAATGAAGTGGAAACGATTATGACTAGAATAATAGCTTGAAAGCATATGCCTGAACCCTTCAAACACTAGGCAGAGAACTTTTTAAAAATTCAGTTGTGTGTACTGAAGAGCCACAGAAAGACTTCAAGCTAAAAAGATGTATGATGTGTGCATCATTTAGTAAAGAAGATCTACTCTACAGCAGGATAAAACTGGAATAGGCAGAGAAAGAAAAAAGTGAGAGAAAATTGTGAAATCAGAGATTCTCCTCAGTCAATGAAAAGTGTGCTAAATATTCTCCATAACATGCAGGCCAATATACAACAAAACAATTAGTACACTGAGAGAAAGGGGCTGAGGCCATTTCATTCATCCTCTCAACAACTTCTGCCCATTGTCCTAATTCTTCTCTTTGGATTTATACAGAACTACCAAACCTTTCATCCTCGCAACTTGATTTGTTTCCCCTGAAAACAAGTATATTCTTTTGCCCCAGAGTAACACTATTAGTGGTTTTTACATTTCCTTATCTGTTTTTTGTTTGCTTATCCGTGACCCAATAGGATATCAATCATCCTTCTTATCATGGGCTTTATGGTAAGATCCACATGGTTCTATTCTCAGCTCTGTCCCTTTCTAGATGTGGAACAGTCTTTCTTGAAGTTTGTACTTGGAAATTAAGCCCTGTGATATTCTGCATGGGCTAGCAAAGAGAAAACTCTGGTTTCTGTGTTCCAAATCTGACAATACTATGACTCTAATTGAATAACGGTATTTGTTAACATTGGCCTCATGTCAACCTTTCTCTATGTGGATCTTATTCTAAAGCAGGGACTATTACCACTTACATCTCATGATGTGTTTCTCTTTAGGTTACAGTGGCCTTTCTTTTTCCTCTGACTACCTTTCTTTATCACAAGAGCAATCCATGATCTCAGAGGGCTAATGTACACTGTGCTACAATCAGTGATTCTGGAACTTGGCTGAATATATGAATAACTTCAAAAACTTTTAAAAATCCCCTATGCTTATAGGCTTTATACTATAAAAATAAAATAAAATCATATACATCTGAAGATGGATCCTGCACATTGGAGCTTTTGAAATTTCAGCTGGGTTATCATCATGAATACTCAGAGTCAATGTCTACTGTCATATGTGCTTTGTTCATGTGCTTCTGTTAAATCTAATTCCCTGTATTCTATACCTTGTAATTGATTTGAAGTTACAAAGGCAGGACCTAATGTGTCACAATTACATTTTATGACAGTGGATTTGGCCCATTATTTCAGCCTGGAAATGACCTTGATGGAACCTGATTCTGTCACCTGGCATATTTTTTTTATAAACCTCTAGTTTCATGGCATCTAAAAATGTCACAAGCTTTCCTCTGATATTTTCATCCAAATCTCAAAGCAAATCACTGAACAGGAAACAGCCTTCAAGCACATCAGCTTGACTTCCTCAGGCACTGGCATCCAAATACAGATTTACATAATTATGCTCGCCTGCAGTTCATTTTTTTTCCATTTTGTTCATAGGAAGGCCATTAATGACCTTTAAAAAAATAACTTGAAGTACAAATATATGATCTGTAGCACATTTCTGTGCTCTATCAACTAATAGTCTTTTCACAGAAATGAATTACTGAACCCCTGTCATGGCCTTTTCTTACTTTTTGAAAGGTGTACAATTAGGAATTAAAACAACCTAAGTGAGAAGTGGGAGGTGGTGATGTTGAAGGAATAGAAAGAAAAGCAGAAACATCATGCTCAGTGTTGTGGGAGTTTGAAATGTGACTGATTGTGTGAAGAAATGAAAGGGAAGAAAGACCCCCCAGTCCTAGAAGCCTCCATTGCTTACCAACTGATAAGTGGCGCTGACACTCAGTACGATGCTTTCAGGATCAGTTTGTGCAGTGTGCTGTGCTTGCCTCACCAGGAACACATGTAAAGGAAAACATCTAACACACAGTGGGAGGCAGTGACAGGTGCCACTCAGATCCCTTTCCAACAGCATGAAGTATGATCCCAACTGCTAGAGCACCAGCAGCACCAGTCCTTTGGAAACTTCATTACACCCCCAATGCCTGGCTTCCTTCAAAGTACACTATCTAATGGCTGGCTAATGAGCTCTGGGTCAATAATGCCTAATCCTCTCAGATTTTCTGTATTCCATCTTCCTAACTCCCTACAAGGTAGCCAAGACTTTCCATGAGACTGCATCACAAGTAGGCCATTTTCTTCCTGTGTCCTGTTTTATGTTCTTCTCATCCTTTCCACAGGTATTGATTATGAAAATACTAACAAACGTCCTTCATATGAATCTTCGCCTCAGGTCTTCCTCCCCGGAAAGGGGAGGACTCTATGTCAAGTAGAGTTTAGGGATGATTTGAAACTCACATAGTAAGATGTAACCACATTGTCTTTTCAAAATATGAAGGAAATTAAGGAGAATTACTTACAGGAAACCTCTCTGTTTGAAATCAGGACATAGGTTTACAAAGACCAAAGGTATCCTGTTCCCTACTCTCCTATTTTTTACCAAGGGGAACAATGACTAACTGCTAGACATTATAGTTACTTATCATAGCTTGGTGATGGTACCCAAAGAAATGTATTAGCCTTAGCTACAGTCCTTTACATGAGAGTTATTTGTCTTCCTCTTAAGTCATTGCCATAAAGACTCAAAATATTTTATTTTGTCATACCGTGTTATAGGGGTTACATAAAGTGGAATCCAAAGCCATCTCTAAGAACTGTGCATTCCCCTTTAAGTAGATGATAATATAATATGTTCTTTTTCTCTTGTTATTTTATCTTTTGTAACAAAGTCTCCTGCAAGTAAATATGCATGGAGCTATCATTAATCCCAAGCAAAAGTAATGGGAATTTGTATGCACCTTGAGAGGATGATTGAAAAAATGAGCACAAAGATGGCAGTGGACACACATCACAGAAGAGCTATGTGTGGGTGCTTGGGGAAAGTTTTACAATGATATGAGACTGGAGACAGGAACAAAGAAGGTTAGGGGTGGTCAGAAGTGGCTCTTGTTTAAAGAAGGCTACAATTCCCAACATTGAAGGATGTGTAAAAGTGGAAGAGGATGGCAGTTAAGTAATGTCAACCTGGGCGCCGATGGCTCACGCCTGTAATCCTAGCTACTCAGGAGGCTAAGATCTGAGGATTGCGGTTCAAAGCCAGCCTGGGCAGGAAAGTCCGAGAAACTCTTATCTCCAATAAAGCACCAGAAAACTGGAAGTGGTGCTGTAGCTCAAGTGGTAGAGTGCTCACCTTGAGCTGAAGAGCTGAGGGACAGCGCTCAGGCCCAGAGTCCAAGCCCCACAACTGACCAAATAATAATAATAATAATAATAAGACATGCCTGCATCCATGCTCACTCTCAGGTGGTGTTTTAGGAAGTGATAGGATTGGGTAGGATCCCAATTTATGACAGGGAAAGAAAAGAGGCAAAAACTTGGGAGAGGGAGAATGAATTCAGCTGTGTCCAGATGCAAGAGAAGCCTTAGCTGACCCTGCAGGAAGTAATGAAAATGAAATGAGCAAGTTGAGAGAAATGACCTTTAGGGCCTCATGTTCATTGGCCATTGAATTTGAGTGCCTGGAATGGGAGCTGTCTGACTAGTGACAGTTTTTCATAAAACAGTCTTTGTTGACATTTGAAGCAAAAAAAATCTTAAGATAGGAAGGAAGGAAGGTAGGAAGGAAGGAAGGAAGGAAGGAAGGAAGGAAGGAAGGAAGGAAGGAAGGAAGGAAGGAAGGAAGGAAGGAAGGAAGGAAGGAAGGAAGGAAGGAAGGAAGGAAACCGTAGATATTCTGTCTCTCTCCCTTTCTCTCTCTCTCTCTCTCTTACTTACTCTGCTCTCACTCATTCCTTCACTCCTGCACATATTACTAAGGCTGAGTGCCATGGTTTACAGGGTCATTCATGATCTGATACTCACCATCTCTATGACTTACTAACCTTTTTGTTATTTTAACCTTTAGGATGAATTCTCTTCTGGAGACCTTTCCACCTCTAGCCCCTTCTACCTTTCCTAGCATTGAAACTAACTCCACTTCCTCTGTATGACTGAGCAAATGTTACAACCTCAGAAGTCCATTGTATTCTAGATTGAAACACACCCACCCTGCTACTTCCTTTTCTCTGACCCTGGGTTTTTTTCTGTAGCAGTTATTATTTTAGTTACTATTTTCTAACTTTGTCATATATTTATCTAAACAGCTAAGAATGGAAATTTTTATGTTACAATGGAAAAGGCAAATATTTACCTTCAGCTGGGCCTTTTCCTAAATATAATACTGGATGTATCCCATATTGTGGCCTTCTAACAAACTTACATTTTTAAAAAGAGAATCATATTAAAGTCATATGTCAAAGATAAATTAGCAAAAGGAGAAATCAACTTACTCCCTAGTGAAGGAAGGAAATTATTTTGTCATCAAATCTAAATAGTTTCCATCTGTAATTACTGACTGCCTTATAGCAACTATAAATTAGCTATGCCTTTCTATTTTAATCTGAGAGCCAAAGTTGTCTTGACTTCATTTCATTATGCTCTATCATGGAAAGTAAAAACACTATTTTGTGCTAAAATTCATCTATTTTTCCCTTCACAAATTTATTGCTTGTCTCCCTTGTTGGAATGTGAATTTTTCTCATTTACCTCTAACCATGCTCACCTGGCATGAGGAAAGAGTCTAATGTAGAAGACATTCAGTATATGCATTGCCAAAATTTGTTGATTTTGATCTCTAGGAACTTTGAAAAATAATATTTATGATAAAGCCAGAAGTGAAAGCAAAAAATGTTTAAGGATAAGGAATGATCAAGCACTGAGATTCTGTAGCAAGATAATTTAGGCAAGCACTGAGATTCTGTAGCAAGATAATTTAGGCAAGCCAGCACTTTTCAAGCAGAGAATAGATTCTGTAATAAAACTGGAGATTGACAGAATGACATTGGTGGGTAGGAGACATCAGGGAGGGACTGTATTGTTCACGTCTTGATTATAGAAACCCAAGTTGACCTAGATTTGACAAAAAGAAATTAACCATTTGACTCATGTAATTCAATTGAAGACAGAAGTGTGCTGTGGGCATTAGAAAGCCAAAACAGTAAGCTGTTTGTCTTCTTTCTTCTGCTTTTTATTCATAAACAGTTTCATTATCTTCTACTATAAACTTTCTATTCATAAACATATTCATATTGTCTTTTACTACAAACTTTCTCCCTGCTAGGGGCTTCTACACTGATCTCCTCTGCTAGAGCTCAAGTATTTATTTCCCCCCAAAATTCATATTGAAATATACTGTCATTTGTCAATCATGACTTCAAATATCTCTTAAAAATTATACATCTACTATGCCTAAGCAAGCTAATGGCAGTACAATGTGTAATCTGTTCTATTGAGCCTTCAATTTTTAATATAAATTAGACTTACCACTAATTCTTGGGAACAAAATTTTCCAAAATACACATAGCGAAGGAAATATGGAGATGACTGAATAAAAACTTTTCCAGAACTACAGACTCCTACAACTCATCAAGATACATATATTTCTTTGATTTCCTTCAATACCCAAAGCTTCTGATCTCTGGTCAAGCAAACTATTATCATTTTCCTTGTTCCATCTTAATTGTTACTAATCAATATTCCCCAAAATTTCAAATTTTATGAAGAATGGAAAACTGTTTCACCTATCTCATCCCTCTAGTAAATCTCTGTGTTTCTATTTCCCAAATGTCTCTGTCTGTATAAAATAGTCTTTGAACAATTACAGTTAATTAAGATAATTTATCACCTAAAAGTTAAAGCTGCCTTATCTGCAAGCATCAGCTTGTTAGGCCAACAAAGAACAACTTTCAGGAAAATAGTCAGCCTTTGTCACCAGGTAGAGCACAAGTGCCCTAGAAAAAGATCTCTTCCTAATTCTTCCAGTTGGGAGGTGTGATGTTTTCAGACTCATTAGATGCAATTAGCTAATTGTGCTTCTCTAGCAGCTTAATTTGCAAGACAACACTACAGATTCAATAATTTACATGTTGGCAGTCTTCTTGCATGTGAATCGTGATACAAATTCTCATAAAAACACCAAGTATGTTAACTGCCAAAAGAGCTCTCTAGCCAAAGCCCCACAGAAATTAAATCTTCTTTAGTATGTGCCACACTATTCAGCAGCAGCAGTCACATAGACTAGATAGGTGTTAGTGTAGCTGTCCTCTATAAATAAGCAATCTGAATACATTGGAAATGTTTAGACTGACACTGAGAAAGAGTATCAGGAGGATGGGGGCGGGGTTGTAAAATGCTGGAGGACATTTCTGAAGGTACTAAATTACTTCTCAAACACAAAGCACACTGAAAATTGGAATGCTTCCTTATCATTATTATGACTATTGTTATTTGTAGATAAAAGAATGCATTAATTAGGAGGAAAAAATACTTACAGGAAATTCCAGAACTTTATAATCTTCCCTTTATAGAAGGCATCATTTTAAGTATATTCAAATATAACAACTCATTCATTTTGTTGATTAATGTGTTCAAGTCACCCCAAAATGGAAGGAGTGACACTGATCAAGAGGCATTGTACTCCTAAGCGGGCATGTTGAGTTGAAACCCATCTATACAACTGTTTAAAGATTTTTTTACAACACACATATATTATGTATGATTTTTATATGTATATAATTAGAACATCTGAAAGACAAAAAATAAGAAAAAGATGATAGATTGTTTTTCTTGAAATAAAGTAAGATATGAATCTAAATACTCATATGACAAAAAGAGAAAAGAAAATAACTCAATCTGATTAATTTCAAAATATATCCTAGTCAACTTACTAGACACTTCAAAAAAAGTTATATCAGATACATGGCAAAAAGGATTATACAGAGGGAAAATTATCAAGCATCAGATATCTACACACTAATATTTGATAATGAACAAAACTATAAGAAATTTATTTTTAGTTTTGGCATTGATACTGGGGCTTGAACTCAAGACTTCATGCTTTCGCTTGGCTTTTCTGCCTAAGGCTGATGCTCTACAACTTGAGCAACAGCTCCACTTGCAGCTATTTGATGGTTAATTGTTAATGTCTCAATGCATTTTTTTTCAGTCTGTTGTCAAATCAGAGTCCACAGATCTCAGTCTCCTGAGCAACTAGAATTACAGGCAGGCACCACCAGCACCAGCCCAAGAAATGACTATGTAAAGTAGGTGAGAGAAACTTAATAAAATAATTAATATCTAATTAATCTAAGAATCTGAATAGAATGAGCAATTTTCTAAGAAATGTAGCTCACAGTACCTGACCCAAAGTAATTCAAATATTAAGAGCCCCCAAAGTATAGTAAATATGTCTGTTTTCAAAGGAAAGTTGAGGTAATTAATTAATGATAGATCACATGCATGGAAAGTAATACTGAAGAGAGTTCTTCATGTAGAAAAAAAATGACTCCAGATGGCAAAACATTCATGCAGGAAAGCAGAAAGCACTGGAAAGAAAATTATGTAGGTCAGTAGAAATGAATATTAATAGTTTAAACAAAATATAATGATTCTAACATAAGTATTTGTTAAACAAAAGCATATGACAACACAGAAAATTAACCAACAAAAATTGGGTGAGCTATCTCTCTATGTCTCTGTCTCGCTCTCTCTCTGAGTATGTGTATATATATATATATATATATATATATATATATATATATATGTATATATATATATCCATATATAGGATGAGATCTATAGATTTTTCTCTCTATATATCTTTCTCTATATAGATCTCTCTATATATATTTGTGTATATATATTTATATAGATCTATATGTAATCTATAGATACCTATCTAAATAGAGATATGTATAGATATAGCTATATCTAGATATAGATAGATAGATAGATAGATAGATAGATAGATAGATAGATAGATAGATAGATAGGTATGCTGGTCCTGGTGCTTGAACTCAGGATCTGGTGCTCTCCCTGACCTTCTTTTTTTTAAGGATAGCTCTCTACCACCTAAGCTACAGCTCCACTTTTGGTTTTTTTGGTGGTTAACTAGAGATGAGTCTCAATGATTTTCCTGCCTGGGCTGGCTTTGAACCATGATCCTCAGATGTTAGTCTTCTGAGTAGCTAGAATTACAGGTATGAGTCATGAGCAACTGACTATAGAATGATATTTTATTAATTGTAATGCCATGAGGGGAAAATTAGTAAACAAACAAAACTCAGAAATCGAGAAGGGAGTATACTTAACCACAAGATGAAAGAAGCCTCTGTTACATTCCACATTTTTCACTCACACAGTTCAACTATGACTATCTCCAGACCAGATTTTTTAAACATTTTTTTTACAAATAAGCTCTTACTTTAAAAAAAAAAAAAGAGGTCTTGAGAAACCAGTATCATTTCAAAAAAGAACAAAAATAGAAAGCAACAGGTAACAATGTTCAGTCATTCTTGCATCATGTCACTCAGCTTTCCCAAAGCATCACAAGGCCACATAGGGTGTAATCATCACAAAAAGCCAGTCTTCCAGGTGCCCTAGCATTCCAAGATGCTTCCTTGGAGACCAACTCTTGTCTGATTTCATGGAAAATAAAGAGTTATACCATAGTAGACCACCTGGAGTATAGGTGGAAGCAAAATGGAGATGGAAGACGTAGTGACTAGTATATAAAATTGGTGGAGCCCCTGTGTTCTACTAGCTCCTGGGCTGCCAGATTTTAAGCAAAGCTCACTCAATGGCTCACCAGCAAAGCAGAGATGATTGCCTTCAGAAACACAGCGAAACGTGGAAATCCCTACATAACTAGTCTCCATGCCCAGCTCATTTTGGAAAAGTACAAGAGCTAACTTTTGTTGTTGTTTCAATTTTTAATGTGTTTGTTATCTTTAAATTGTTGCTCACAAAAGTTGCCATTGACTCAGGAGAAGAGCAAGGAGCAATCTGCAATCATAGATGTAAAGAATTTAGCAATAGTTAAACTATAAATGACAAAACAAGAACTCTACCCTCTTAGGGGCTGAGTCTACAGCCTTGTTCACAAAGAGTGGAATTTCTCAGCAAGAGAAAGCATTCTGTGAGTAGTCTGATGAGAAGCCATTATTATTATTATATTATATTTATTATCAGCTCCACATGATAATAAAAGCTGGACATTGGTCTTGCAAGAAAATAAAGCCCAGACATCCAACCCAGCCAATATTAGAGCAAAGGTAAAATCTCCACCAGTTTAAGAAACCTATAACAAGGTCTGCCTGAAGTTGTCCCCATCTAGATTTTCCAGGATCACAGGTCACACTAAATAATCAAGAGTTATAATGACAAATAACAGCCCTAACAACCAGAAGAAGGTCACATCTCCTCAAAAATACAAACACTGATGTAAAAGCACTATGATTATGAAGTCAGGGAATGATGACAATTCCAAAAGAAATGGTGAATTTCTAATAATAAACCCTAAAGAAATAGAGATCTACAAACTTTCTGACAAAAATGTAATTCTGAAAATTCAAATTAATCCTCTTAAGTGAAGTTGTTACATGAATGGCTAGGCACTATGGATTAAGCTTATGGGAGGCTGAGAATGGAAGATGGTAGTTCCAAGCAGAAGTTTCCAGGAACTCCATCTTGCCCAGTGCTGGGAGTTTCAAGGGTGTGTCATACCAGTGAATTAGGGAACATTGCAGTCTAGGCTGTCAGGAGAGTAAAGACCCCCATCTCAAAACCATGTAAGATGATATTAAGCGAAATGAACTCCAAGACATGGACACGAGAGATTTTTCTTTGTTGTTGCTGTTCTTAATGTACTATGTCATTTCTTGTTTCTTTCATATGTTCTTACCCCTATGGTATATCCCTTGTTGTCACTGTATTTGATTTTGGTACCCTTGGTACTGTATATAGCTTTATCTGAATTAGGGAAGGGAAGGGGAACAACAGAATGGTGAGACAAAGGACAAGGGAGAACCAATGCAACAGTGATATTAAAAACAAATATGTTGGAAATGATCTGTACAATTCAGGGGGGTGTTGGAAGAGGGGAGAGAAAGTAAGAGAAAATGAGAGAAGGGGTAACAAGTTTGACAAGAAATGTACTTATTACCTTACTTATGTAACTATAAAGCTTCTGTACATCACCTTGACCAAAAAAAAAAAAAATGACCAAGACCAAAATGACTGATAACCTTGACAGAACACCTGCCTAAGTAGGGCAATTGATGCCACAAATTTAACTTCTAGTACTATAAAAATTTTCATGTGCATAAAACAATGATTTTTTTTTGTCAGTTGTGGGGCTTGAACTCTGGGCCTGGGCGCTGTCCCTACACTCTTCAGCTCAAAGCTAGCACTCCGCCACTTGAGCTACAGCACCACTTCTGGTTTTCTGGTGGTTTATTGGAGATAGAGTCTCATGAACTTTCCTCCCTGGGCTGGCTTTGAACCGCAATCCTCAGATCTCAGCCTCCTGAGTAGCTAGGATTACAGGCGTAAGCCACCAGCGTCCAGCAACAATAATGTTTTGATATTTATTTGCTCAGTCATCTACAATAATGTATGCAAACAATTGGACCTGGGCAGTGGTACCTGGGAGGAAGACTGAAGTTCATAGCCACTCTGAGCAGACAAGTTTGGCAGGCTCTATTTTCAAAATAATCAAGAAAATGCTGTAGATGTGGTTCAAGTAATAGAGTTTGAGCTGAGCAAGCAGGACAAGATAACTCAAGGTCATGAGTTCAAATTCTGCTATTGGCCACTAATTAAGCAAGGAAATAAATAATCTTTTCAATACAGCTATTTATAATCTGAATGCTACAAAGTGAAAAATGTCTGTTTTCAGTTTGGTGTGATCTAGGATTTTTATATGCTGAGAGCACCAAAGTTTAATTCATCTCCAAGGTGCCAGAAACTAAATATTGCAGTATAATATTTAAGAAATCTTCTGAAAACTAAAAATCTCAATATTTAAGTTAAAACCTGACATCACTTCTTGTCATTTTGAAAGTAACCATAACCAAATCTCTGAATCAATTTTAGTTGTTGAATCCAACCCCTAAAAGTGGTACAGTGTTTAATTAGATCTTGTGTACACGGTTGCACATTTGCATTCATAAAGGCATTAGTCCATTAGGGTAAACTGACATAATACTGTGCAAAAATTGCTAAAAGGTGATGAGGAATAGTCATTTAAAAATTAATTTAAAACAATTTCCAAACTCACCAAGGGAAAACAAAAATCATTAAGCAATATTATTAATATTCACAACAGCTGTTACACAATCACACAGCAAGTCCCAGTGTTCAAACTTACTGCTTAGTATAGCATCTTATATTACTCTGTTATTCGGCAGTTCATCATAAAACCATGTACTGAAAATGACTTTGATTTAAATTTCTTATGTGTTTAATTTTGGGTAGAAGAGATGCTCAATATATATCATATATCATTACACTTAACCTCATTTCTATAAGCATTTTTTGAAATTACTTTTTCCCTATTCATTTGCCTTCTTTAGTCAAGCTTTCCAGTCAGAGAGAAACCACAAGACCATCACAATTATTGTATCTTTAGGTCATCTACACATTTATCTGTGATATTCACAATGTTCAGACATCGTCCACAATACTTTCAATTCTCAACACAGACTGAAATATTTGTATTAAGTTGTAGGGTTGAAAACATACATCTAAGTAAATGACTGGTTTAACTAGCTTTTCCAAGATCTGACAGAACAGAAACATTCTAGAATTTTATATCATAGATGCATGATCATATCAAATCCCCCATGTCTTATGCTCAAGTCCTTGATACTTGTCTTTCTTTTTAAAAAATTTTTATCGTAAAGATGATGTACAGAGGGGTTACAGTTACATGAGTAAGGTAATGAGTACATTTGTTGTCAAGCATTGTTACCTTCAAGAAAATGTGGCATGTGTGTATGTATGTGTGTGTGTGAGTGTAGGAATTCTATGCGTCCATCTGAAAGAATGACACCACCCATTTGTTAGAAACATAGAAATACTTGGAAAAAATTATATTAAGTGAAATATAGACCCCATGGTTTCCCTCATTTGCAATAATTAGCATATGTCTAGGATAATTTTATCAGATGAGCAGAAAAGCTCAAAAGCTATGTACATATGACCATATAAGATGATGCTAAGCGAAATGAACCCCAAGATATGGATACAAGATGTCTTACTTTGTTGTTGTTTTTAATGTACTATGTGATCTTTTTTATTTCCTTTGTTTGTTCTTCCCCCTATGATGTGTGTGTGTGTGTGTGTGTGTGTGTGTGTGTGTGTGTGTGTGTGTGTGTGTGTGTGTGCTTCCCCCTATGGTATATCCCCTATTGTCATTGTACTTGATTATGGTACCCTGTATCTTGTATATACATTTAACTAATGGGGGGGAAGGGAATAACAAAATGCTGAAACAAGGACACAGGATGACCCATTGCAACAATGATACTCACAAAACACTAAGTTGGAAATGAACTTTACAATTTGGGGTGAGGGGGAGAAGTGAGGGAAGGGATAGTGGGAGAACAACAAAGGAGGGGGTACTTGTCTTTCTGAGTCTGCCTTACTTTGTTTTATGTGAAAATAGTTTAGTTCCATCCATTTTCCTAAAAAATAATTGATTTTATATTTCTTTCTCTCCTTCTTTATTCTTTTGTGAGTTGTGGGGCTTGAACTCTGGGCCTGAACGCTTTCCCTCAGCTCTTCAGCTCAAGGTGAGCGCTCTACCACTTGAGCCATAGTGCCACTTCCAGTTTTCTGGTGGTTTATTGGAGATAAGAGTCTCACAGAGTTTCCTGTCCTGGCTGGCTTTGAACCATGATCCTCAGATCTCAGCCTTCTGAGTAACTAGGATTACAGGCGTGAGCCACCAGTGCCCAGCTGTTTTTATTTTCCTTTGTGATCAAATAATGCTCTCTTGTGAATACAGAACCAGATTTTCCTAATTAATTCATCTATTGACTGAAACTTAAGCTGAGGCTATGATTTTGTTATTGTGAAAACTTCCTCAACAAATATGTGTACGCAACTATGCCTAGCATATACTGACTTTGATTCTTTGGAGCATATCTTAAACTGTATCATATGGTACCTCTATTTTTAGGTTTTTTTTAATGAACCTCTATATTGATTTTCTAAGTGACTAGGCTACTTTGCATTTCTGCCAACAATGTTTAAATTAGGGTTTCTTTTGTGCTACCTCCTCACAAATGTGTTTTATTTTGCTCTTTGTGATAGCTATTTTGGTGGATAATAAGAAATTTCAACATACTTTTTATTTGTGATTGCTAAATATCTTGGTCTTTTATATAATTATTGACCATTAGTTGTTCCTTTGAGAACTGTTCGTTCAGTTTATTTGTATATTATTGATTAGATAATATGTTTTGATAGTTAAATGTTTGAGTTATTTATATGTTTTAGATATCAATTTTCTGTTAGAAGAATAACTGGCAAAAATTTCCTCCTGTTGTGTAAATTATTTCTTCACCCTGTTAATTGTTTCCTTTTCTCTGCAGAATTTGTTATAAGATACAATCCTATTTACTCATTTATGTTCCTGAACTATTGCCATCCTATTCAGGATGATGTTGTCTATCTGTACATTTCTTTTTCTATCTCTTTCTTCTAGTAAATTCTGTGTCAGAACTTAAAATTATTGATGCATGTTGAGTTGATATTTTCTTGGAAGAATAAAAGGCCCTAGTTTCAGCCTGGTACCTGTGAACATGCAAGTTTTCTTCTCCATGTCTTTTACATTTTAAAGCCAAAAGCAACAAGACAAAATTAAACCAAGTTTTTAAGCTTTTTAAACTGTTTTATTCAAGTATTTTAATGAGGGAAAAATATATTTTGTAAAATGGACACATAAACCTCATAAAGCTTTCTATATGTATAAATTATGTTTTTTCTTTTTTAATATATATTTTATTGTAAAAATACTGTACAGAGGGGTAACAGTCACATGAGCAAGGTAATGAGTCCATTTCCTCTATTATGTTTATGTGTACATGGATGCTCTTGATTTATACAGTATTACATTGTAGATAATATGATACTTGCATATTGCCAATGAAGAAGAAACTGAGAATGCAAAAATGTCAGAACAAGTGATGCTAATGATGGTTGCCACCAGCTTTACTATAGACTCGTGCATTTTTGCTACATGTCAAATATATTATAGGGCAGGATATTTGGATCTGGCCAAAACATAACTTGACACATCCCAATGAAAGAGCAAAATGTGAGGGATTTTGGTTCCACTATATTTGAGCTATTTTGGATTACTATAAAATAGGACTATCCATTGTCTTAATGGCATATCTATTCTTTAGTTGGGAGAAGCATGGAATTATATTTCTTTTAGCTTATTATTAGTAGAGCTGGCAAACTCAGTACTCAAATTCCTGAGTTATCAAATGCTGGTGCACATATAGACAATTGGAATTTTAACTTGAAAAATTACATTCCTTCTCATGGTATTTAGTATCCAGAGAAGTGCACAAATGGAAGAATATTTAAAAATTATAAATTCTGAAATTTTTCTTGCATCTACATACATTGAAAACAGAGATGGCAAAATCAATCTGAAAGAGAAAGGTCTTAAGATTAGAATGGCAATATAAGATTATCCGGTGATTGTTTTCACTGTATTTGATGTTGGCATAATTTGTGGAGGAGAAGAGAAAAAACAAATTTTTTAAATAGTGATACAGGTTGACCCATTGCACCAATGAGATGTACAAGATCTTATGTTGAAAATGAACTATACATCTTTGACATGGGGGGGGGGGCGGTGAAGGAGGGTAGGAAGAGGATGGGAAGGGATGGGAAGGGGAAACAAAGGAGGAGCCAACAATACTTGATAAGAAATGTACTCATTATCTTGCCCATGTAATTGTAACCCCTCTGTATGGTATATTCACAATAAAAAATAAAATAAGAAAGATTATCCAATCTCCAACAAAAATAAAAGATTTAGGGGCTGTCCAAAGGCAATGGGAAACTATGCCCCAAGTATCTTGATGAAGGTAGAAGGCAATGCATGCCTCTCAGTTATTTGGGCAGATAGGCTTTTAGTGTGGAGAATAATCCATCACCTGGCAGCAGCTATAGCACATATTACAGCACCATCTGGCAGTCATGCCCTCAACTCTGCAAGTACATGATCTGGATATCATCCGGTTTATTACCGTCTGGCAACTATGGCCTTGATCCTGATGTACAGACTCTAGTGTTGAGCAGTGGATGGTCCTTGAAACCATAGCAAGCTACTTTTGCAGTAAGCTTTCAATCTCATTCTGCACAGTGTGGTCACTCCTAATTGTAAGATGCACATGTTTATGATATTGTAATGTTGGCTACACAAGAAACCAAAGGTAGTAGATTTATTTTTAGCAATACAACCTTAATATCCTGAAGTTCCAATTATGTGAATTCATTCATTTATCTGTAGGCTTGTGAAATTTGTTTTGTTCTGTTTTGTTTTGTTATGGAGATTATTCCATTTCCTGTATGTAAGTCTTTCAGAAGTGATGGAAACTGGCATCTAGATAGATATGTCCAGTATAGATTGGTATGCCTCACACCCAGATAAAATGCATGATTATGTAGTTTGCAATTTGCATGCACCATTTTATAATTGTGGTTCCCAACAGAGCTTAAATTTAAATAAGAGCATCTATGAATATATTCTATCAGGTTGTTTCACATAATGAGCAAACCAGTGTATGTCCTGGACCTACTTTTTTTTTTTTTTTGCATTTCCTAAACTTTATTTTTTTTTTTATTTTTTAATAATTTTTTATTGTAAAAATACCATACAGAGGGGTTACACTTACATGGGCAAGGTAATGAGTACATTTCTTTTTTTTTTAATTTAATTTTATTTTTTTGTGGACCTACTTCAATGATGAAGATGATATATGATGTTCACTTCTTATTAGTGCCCATAGCTCCAGTGTTCCTTCTCACTCCAGAATGAGTTACATTCAGGGAATATGAACACTGTAGGTAGGTTGTTACCTAGACTTTGTGTCTTTAATCTGTTTACAGATAATTGTTTACTTTAACTTTCCTTAAGAGTTATAACACAAAAATGAAGTGAGTTTAGTTTTATTTACTAAATAAGTATATAAACTTGAAGTTTTTCACTAAAGCTAAATGGTTTAAAACAATAAAATAAATATAGGCATCATAATAAGAAGTGCCTATAAGTTCTAAACTAACTTAGAAAGTATAAAGTTAAAAAATATAAAAGGGATAAGGAAACATATTAAAATTAGAAAATAGATGTACCATGGGTGTAACTCTAAGCTAGAATACTTGCCTTGGGTGCATGAAGCCCAGGTTTCAAAACCAATGACAGCAAAACATAGATAAGGAGAGAGAGAGAGACAGAGCAGAGACAGCATGCAAGAAGGAGGGAAGAAAGGAGGAAAGACAGGAGGGAGGGAGGAAAGAAGAGAGAGGGAGGACAGAGGAAGGACGGAAAAAAGGGAAGGAAGAAAGGAAATAAGGAAGGAAGGAAGGAAGGAAGGAAGGAAGGAAGGAAGGAAGGAAGGAAGGAAGGAAGGAAGGAAGGAAGGAACAAAAATATAATGCAATAATGAAATTATAAGTCTGAAATAAAATGTAATTATGGCTTTATAGTATAAAGTGTGCTATTGTGATGCCTCCAGTGTTTTGTTTGTTTTGCTCAGGATTACTTTTGCTATTTTAGGACTTCTCTGCTTTGTGAATTTTAAGAATTCTTTTCCTATCTCTGTGATGAATGACATTAGGGTTTTAATGGGACTTCTATTAAATTTATAGATTGCTTTTGGCAATATGGACATTTTCACAATATTGACTCTACTAATCAAGAAACATCTTAACATCTTCAATTTCTTTCTTCATTGATTTATTGCTTTCATTATCATGGTCCTTCACTCCTTGGTTAGGCTTATTCCTTAGTATTGTTTTTGCAGATATTGTGAATAGAATTGTTTTCCTAATTTTCTTCTTATAATGTTCATTGTTGGTGTGAGAGCACTACTAATTTTAGTGTGTTCTGTTACATCGTCAAAAACCTTTCCAGGGACTGGGAAGTTGGCTCAGTGGTAAAGCGCTTGCCTTGCATGCCTGAGGCCCTGGGTTCGATTCTCAGCACCACATAAGCAAAAAGCCGGAAGTGGCGCTGTGGCTCAAGTAGTAGAGCGCTAGCCTTGAGCTGAAGAGCTGAGGGACAGTGCCCAAGCCCAGAGTTCAGGCCCCACGATGGGACCCAAAAAAAAAAAAAAAAAAAAAAAACCTTTCCAGGTCTAGAACTTTTCAGTTGGAAGGATCCTTCAAGTGTAGGATCATCCACAAATAGGAATAGCTATGATAACAAAAACAGCTTAGTACTTGTACAAATATATATATATATATATATATATATATATATAACCAATTAATAAATAACAGAACTCAATTAAACTCAAATAAAGTAGCTAAAGACATTTAGACCAGAAAGGATAAAAATCCAATATACTAGTATCAATCTCAAAAAAGGCAGAAAAGCTTTAAGTGGAATACAAATCATATTAACTATGAAAGCCAAAATAAAAAAATTAGAAACAAGCATAGAGAGGAAAACAATAAACCAAATTTAGTTTTGAAAAATCTAAAAACATTGGATAAGTCTTTGGAGGACACACCAAAAGGCATAAATCACTAAGAGAGAAAACAAGAGAAGTTGTAAAGCTAATGTGAAATGCTGTATAATTTTAGGCCTATAGCGTTAAAATATTGAGTGAAGTAAAGTGTAGTAAAGAAAATAGAAATTTTAAGTATTTAAATTTAAGTTAAATAAAAAAGAAAATATAATCAAGAAGATAGAAAATATCAAATTTTCAATAATGATTATAAATGAATCGAGAAATAGAAACACACCAATAAATAATACTGGTAATTAGAACATCTGGAAAGTCATAACGGTCATCATAGACAAAGTTTTGAAGAAAAATGAAAAATAAAGAAACTCCTAATCCATCTTATGAAGCCAACAGAATTCTGATGTGAATATAATGCAAAAACAAAACGTTCATTTAAAAATATAAAATCTTAGCCGGGCGCTGGTGGCTCACGCCTGTAATCCTAGCTACTCAGGAGGCTGAGATCTGAGGATCGCGGTTCAAAGCCAGCCCGGGCAGGAGAGACAGTGAGACTCCTATCTCCAATAAACCACCAGAAAACCAGAAGTGGTGCTGTAGCTCAAGTGGTAGAGCGCTTGCCTTGAGCTGAAGAGCTGAGGGACAGCACCCAGGCCAAGAGTTCAAGCCCCACGGCCGACAAAAAAAAAATAAAATAAAATCTTCATCTTGCTGAAGAAAATCAATGAGTAGGTATAACTTAAAGAAAACAGTTTTTCTTTTAAGAGTGTACAATGTTCAACACAGAATTACAAAGGGACTGAGCCTGCGAACTTGACCACATCAACAAAAATAAGAGACTATTGTTACAGTATCCCAAGCAGCTTCTAAGCACTTCATTCCTTTAATGACTGTAGCCATCCTTTATGGAGAGCACTATTCTAATTCTGTAACACATTGTTGTTTCCTCTCACTCAATAAATAGCACTGGGACATTATTTTTCATGTCCTTTCTCTAAACCACACTGCTTCCCAACACAGAGTTGAAAGTGATTGAGATTTAACCCAGCAGGGTAGTTTCTTAGTGTGGCCCAAAATTCACATTTGTGAACTGTGGTGAATGTTACTTAGTAAAAGGAAAGAAAGGAGGAGACAGGATGAAAGAATCTCTGAAAATCTCCAGGCAAAAGAATGTTTTTTGTAAATCAGCCCTAGATATTATGAAAGCAACAGAGGCCTTAATTTGCCTCAATTAGAATGAAAACCATGAGGTAAGTAAAAGCAGTTAGTTTGGGGATGGTGTTCCAGCACAATGCTGAACTGCTGTTTCCACTGAAAAATGTCTTGACTCTTCTTTTAAATTAGCACTCTGCAGAGAGCTGTTTGTCCTGGTTCTCGATGTGCAAATGCAGATGCACATTAATTAAATGTGACACTCTAATGGGTTACAATTCAACTTCCAGTCTCTCTGAAAATCAAGATATTTATAAAGTTTTGCCAAGTGCTTCCAAAGATTCCCCAGAGAAAGGCACAGTGGCATATAGATTGTTTCCATTATTAATACCAGTACTTTGGTTGTATATAGCCTTTGTTTCAAACTCCTGAAAGCTCTTACATATCATTTACTTGTGAGATATACACAGTATCTTTCTACAAACAATGTATTTCCTAATTTGTTAAACAGCATTTAGATTAGAAAGCTCCAGGTAACCCAAAACTAATGAGATTGACAACCCCCTCTCCCTTAATTAATCACGTTGATGGCATTGTGTAACATGAAGCAGGTGTCAAAGTTGTTACCACCAAACAGAAAATTTGTCAACATCCCAAAGCACCAACTCATGATCCCAAATATATTCCCACATAGATTTTTGCTTCTTGGTATGGTATGATATGGGTTGAGTTGAGTTAGGTTGGGTTTGTTCTGTAATATTTTGTCTTTTTCCCCCTAGGGAGAATTTACTATGATTGATTTGTTAGCTCCAATATTACATTTATAAATTAGTATCAAATTTAATAAACTAAATTAGTTTAGTTTAGTTTAAATATTAAACTAAAACATTCAATTAAGATACAAGTTAATCTTAAGAAATATTGACTTTCTGGAAGTAACTGCATTGTATATTATGTAAATTATAATTTCGAAAGTACTATTTTTTTGATAAATCTTTTCTGCTATAAATATTGCTTCTCCAGTCTTTTTGCTAAAAAATAAACACTATAAAAGCTGATTTCAAATTAATTTTGAAGCTATCACTATTGATTTATGAAAAACGTTTTAAAGCAGTATTTTAAGTATTTCACAGGAAAATTCAAGTATAAACTAGAAAATTACTTTTCCACCAATATTCTATTGGTAGAAATATTGAACAGCATAGATGAGAGATTAAGAAAAGTGTACCACTAAATGGGAATGGCAGGAAGATGTTTTGTACATTAAATATTTTGCTGCAATAAGGCTATGTAACAATCTCTACTGACTAAAACTCAGTGGCTAAAAATAGTACAAATTTTGTTAGTACCTCATTTATAGAAAAACAATATGCAAAAGATCCTTTAGAAGATTTACCAATAGATATGTATGAAAGACATTAAGAATCCCATACAGATATACTGAAAACAGTAAATCCTGACATATCGTGATACTATTTTCCATTCCCACGGTCACCTTTGACATCTGACAATCTTATAAAGCCCCAAACAGCCATACAAGGGAGTTAAGTAAAATCAGCACATATGTGTGAAATATGCTACCATAACATAACATAAATTTGTAGTGCTTAAAATTGTATAAGATTATGCATGGACTTAGCACAACACCTTATTTTCAAGGTGATGTTTTATCTGGCCTCTTCTCTGGCTAGCAAATGTTTAGATGCTTTTTCTAGAAATAACCCGTTCCTATCATCTAATCTTTATTACTAATACTTTAAATTCTCTCTTTGAAAAATAGAGCTATACTTATTAATTCATGTGTTAAATACAATTATTCAATATATCTTTCTTTAAAACTATGATGTATCATAGATAGCACTGGATATTTGACAAGTAAATTGGAAAACATGAAGTTTATTACCTACAGTGATTGTACTAAAAAAAAGTTAATTTAATATGAGATGCATTAACAACTGTGTTGAAGTACATAACCGGGTTGTCCAGTCTAGTTTGAAGGTTATGAAAGAATATGGATGCTAATGGGATCTTACCTCATAATTTCACACAAAACTGTAATTTTATAAATCAAAATAATCAAAGCAAAAATATTTTAACTTATGAAGCATATTATAGTTATCTGCAACTACCTAAAAGAAGATAATGAAATTTATGTAATATTAAGAGATAAAAGACTATATGCAGTATGCTGTTAGAAATATGCAGCTGATTGGATTTTCTGGTTAGCTGAGCCTTAAGAGATCTTGTAGTAACATCACAGTCGAATTTACATTTTGCTTTAGTATAATCACATATTTGGCTACCAAACCACTTACTACTCTCGTGGGCATAACATTTGTGAGACATGCATTCTAACCATCTTTTCACAATTGGAAAATAAAAACACAATGCAAGTATTTTACATATATTTTACATATAGGGATAATGTAACTTTCTTCAAGGTGCACTCAGGCTCACCACCAATTTTTCTGTTATCTTATGGCTGGCAGTGATTTATTCATAGGGAAGCTTTTACAATAGGGAATCCATTCTTATTACAACTTGTATTAGAGGATTCAGTTTCAGCTGTCAGTCCACCAGGGGAGGCTATTAAAAGTGAATTTGGTACAACAATATTCACAAACAATTTAGTTGCTGATGCCTTTAACATAGATTTTCATTAGCTGCTGATAGAGGTAGAGATGTGAAGTAACACTAACTGAGTACTGATCTAAATTATTATTACTTGTCCTTCAATTAAGAAAAAGAGTCTGCTGCTTTTCTCCATTAATATAGGATGTGTGCATTATTGCAAGAACTCTTCTCCAATAATGAGTGAGAAGGTGATAGATTCATTGGCTAGACACATTGGTGGAGCTACATTGTTACTGCATTTTGTTCCTCAGAGATCCCTCACCATGTTTAGTGAGGTTACATTTATTTTCTTCCTCTTTCATTTCTCCCATCCCCTTTTTTCTTTAAAAATATCCCACTGGAAGTAAAGAGTGGCATGACCCAAAATAAATGTATTTATTGCCTGACTTTTGAAATATTAAATCCTATATACAACACCTTAATAATAACATAAAATCCTACTGACTGTATACAAAGATATTATTGAATTGATTAGTGTTATTTCCCAAAAGGTTTGAAGTGAATTTCAACAAAGTGTATATAAACTATCTAATAAAAATAAAAAGAGTAGCCAGGTACCAGTCGCTCATGCCTGTAATACTAGCTACTCAGAAGGCTGAGATCTGAGAATAGTCTATGGTTTGAAGCCAGCCCCCCAACAGGGAAGTCTGTGAGACTCTTATGTCCAATTAACTGGGGCACTGTGGTTCAAAGTGGTAGAACACTCAAAGTGGTAAAGCTCACAGACAACACCAGGCCCTGAGTTCAAGCCCCACCACCGATGAAAGAAAGAAAGAAAGAAAGAAAGAAAGAAAGAAAGAAAGAAAGAAAGAGAGAAAGAAAGAAAGAGAGAAAGAGAGAAAGAAAGAAAGGGAGAAAGAAAGAGAGAAAGAAAGAAAGAGAGAAAGAAAGAAAGAGAAAGAAAGAAAGAAAGAAAGAGAAAGAAAGAGAGAGAGAGAGAGAGAAAGAAAGAGAGAAAGGAAAGAAAGAAAGAGAAAGAAAGAAAGAGAAAGAGAGAGAGAAAGAGAGGAAGGAAGGAAGGAAGGAAGGAGGGAAGAAAGGAAGGGAGAGAGAGAAAGAGAGAAAGAAAGAGAAGGAAAGAAAGACAGAAAGAATAAGAGAGAAAGAGACAAAGAAATAGAGAAAGGGAAGAGAGAAAGAAAGAAAGAAAGGAAAGAAAGGAAGAAAGAAAGAAAGAAAGGAAGGAAGGAAGGAAGGAAGAAAGGGAGGAGGGAAAGGAAGAAAGAAAGTAGAATACCTTAGTAAGGAAATAAGTAGTTAAGATGAGTGTGATCATGTAGGATAAACATGGAAATCTATCCAGTGTGTCAGTTCAGCCTTCAACAAAAAATTAAATTATTTAGCTGTAACATAAAAGGAAATAATTATGCCAAAGAAAGGAAATATTTATGATGAGACAGAAAATTATATTTAAAAATCTCTCACATACTAATTAATATGGAAATGAAACAATGGACAAAATACTGGAAAATAGCAGCGATATAAGTTATACACAATATAGCTATTTCATGGTTATATTCCTTTATAGGAAATTTACCATTAATTAAAATCATTATTTTTTTCTCTTTAGCCTAGGCTTACTTTATAAACAGTTAATATATTTGTGTAGAAGCACTCTTAATTTTGTTTCTATGGATATAGAGAGAATAATTTGAAAGTAATACATGCATAAAAAGATATTTTGTTATTGTACATGGTAAAATTAAAATGTTTCATTTCCTATTATAAGTCAGTGAATGATACTTAAAAGCAAGCTAATAAAATACAAGCTCTCATTCTATTATAAGGACAATTATATGATAAGTTCTGTCACAGAGTACTTAGGGATGGCTGTGTGCCTGGAAATAAATGCACTTGTAAGGCATAAAATAAGAAAATGATAAAAGAAATAAACCAAAACATTATTTGCAATTTTTATATTGACAGTGAATGCTAACTTTCTTTAACATTCTATGGGAAAAGATGTATTTAATTAATTACATGTTACTTACAACCTGTCTCCCTTTATGTAGGCCTCAATATAGGGTCAATAAAACAACAATTAAATCAAGACTTTTAATAGTAAATTATTTCTGAATATCAATTATGTGTTCAGCACTTTGCTCTATAAAATAGAGTAACATAAAAAATGACAAGGTGACAGCATACAGGCTCCATTTTTAAGGATATATTTAAGGAAAAATTTCACTGCTTGGAATTTTATTTCCTAATACCTAGTAGTCTTATAAATACATAAATGAGTCAGGGTTTAAAAG
Organism: Dipodomys spectabilis; assembly: GCF_019054845.1. NCBI lineage: Eukaryota > Metazoa > Chordata > Mammalia > Rodentia > Heteromyidae > Dipodomys > Dipodomys spectabilis. The sequence continues at coordinate 11,475,895 of NW_024870719.1, read as the reverse complement.
CTTGGGTTTTTAGCCAGGCATCCATAGCTTATGCTTTTATTTCTAGCTACTCAGGAGGCAAAGATCTGAAAATTGTGAAGCCAGCTGGGGCAAGAAAAGTCCTTGAGATTCTTATCACCAAAAAAAATTTCCCATAAGCCAGCAGTAGAGCTGTGAGTTAAATGGTAGTAGAGCATTAGCCTTGAACATAAAAGTTCAAGGACAGAGCTCTGGCAGTGAGTTCAAGCCCCAGGACTAGCGTGGGGGGAGGGGATGCGCCGAATGGTGGGGATGGGGATGGGAAGCTTGGGTTCTGAGCCGTGGATAAAAGCTTGAGACTGTAAAACGTGCATTCTGGTTCCAGACTTCGGATTTCATTGGCCCTCTGCTGCTTTCTTGTTGGTTACATTAGACAAGTTGCTTGTTTTCTCTGGCCTCGTTTCCTAGAAAGAGTAGCATGTACTTGGTAGTACTGTAGTTCTTACAGGGGCAACAATTAGTGTCTGGCATACAGGAGGTTTGCAATAAATGTTACCCTGTTTCTATGAGGAAGAGAGTCTTGAAAGAGATTGAACTGCATTTGGAAATCTGGATTCGGAGGAAGACGTCACCACAGTGACTGGGAAGGAAAGAGATTGAGGTTCTTGCTACTAACATTTGTGAAGAGAGGCTAAAACGCCTACCATATATGAAAGAGCATCACAAATGACAAATTACCCCCAAATGCCAGGAGCTTTGTAACTGAGAAATATTACCATAGATATGAAGGCTTAAACACAAATGGAAGATCATTAGATACAAATATATTTAAAGAAAAGACCACCTGACATTGTTTCATGATTATAATTGCATTTATGAGTTATAATTAGAATTGCATTCATGAAACACCTTAATTGCAGGAAAATGAACAAAGCATGCCTAGTAACTTAATTACCTGGTATTCAGAGAAAATTATAAAGTGATAGCTTGTTCAATAAAGCCTAATAAAATTAGAAATAAAACAGTAAAACTGGCAAATTATCCTTAGTCATAGTCAAAGTTATAACAAAATGTCTTAAGAAATAAATTAAAAGAAAATTATATTAAGTGAAATAAGCCAGGCCCAAAGAAACATAGGTCCCATGGTTTCCCTTTTTTGCAATAACTAGTATTTGTCTGAGACAAGCAGAAAAGCTCAGATAAGATGATGTTAAGTGAAATGGACCCCATGTTAAGGACACAAGTGTTTTTTCTTCCTTGCTATTGTTATTGTTTCTAACGTATTTATAAGGTACCATGTGAATCTTCTTTATTGTGAAAATACGATACAGAGGGGTTACAATTACATGGGCAAGATAATGAGTACATTCCTTATCAAGCATTATTGCCTCCTCCCTTGTTTCCCCTTCCCATCCCTTCCCATCTGTCCCCCCCCCCCCCACTTCCCAAACTTGTAAAGTTCGTCTTTGACATAACGCCTTGTACATCTCATGGTTGCAATGGGTCCACCTGTGATTTTTTTCTGCTGCTTTGTATGTCCCTCCTCCATGGTATGTCCCCTGTTTTCACTGTATTTGATGTTGATATAATTTGGGGAGGGGAGGGGAAAAAACAAAATATCTAAATAGGGATACAGATTGACCCATTGCAAAAATGAGGTGTACAAGACACTATGTTGAAAAACAAACTTTACAATTTAGGCAGGAAGGGCGGGTTATAGTTGAGGAAGTGGGAGTGATGTGATGGTAGGGGATAAACAAAGGAGGAGGCAACAAAACTGGATAAGAAATGTACTCATTACCTTGCTCATGTAACTGTAACCCCCCTGTACAGTATTTTCACAATAAAAACTTGTTTTAAAAAAGAAATAGATTAAAAGAAGATCCTTTAACATTTTTCAAAATTGTTTAGCTGGTACAAGAGCAATGATTAACAGCCATTTTGATACAGGCATTTTGATAGTCAGCTACTCAAATTGTTTTCTTGTACCACTTTAGTGAGCTTGCATCACATATGGGAGCTTACACCACAAATACCTGCGACATGGCATAGTGTGTCACTGGATTATAAAAGAAAAAACAAAACAAAACAGGCTGGGCACTGTTGGCGCATACCTGTAGTCCTAACTACTCAGGAGGCTAAATTATCAATCCAAGTAAGCAAGACCCAAAGAAACATAGGTTGCATAGTTTCCCTACTTTTTGATATCTAGAATGTGCCTATAACTCTACAAATAAACACACTGGATGGTAAAAGACAAAAAATAATACTTGATCATGAAAAATTATACAGGCCCCTAGACATTCACAAAGTGAAATCAAAGGGGAATAGTCTTAGGAGAGGATCACAAAGGATCACTAGCTATATGCATATGATCATATAAAATGATATTAATCTAAATGATCTCAGAAATTGAGACAAGAGGTTTTTTCCCACTTTCTTGCTGTTTTTGTTTTCTCTATTTTTGTCTTGTTGGTAAGTTGATCTTTTGTGAGGAGGGTTGGGGGAAGGGTAGAATTGGTGGAACAAAGGCTAACCAAATGCACTAGTGATACTCACTAGACACTATGTTTAAAACAACTATACAATTGTGGAGGGGGTTCAGGAGGGAAAATCTAGAGGGAAATAGGGAAAAAATGTCATTGTTCAAAAAGAAATGTGCTCATTACCTGACTTATGTAACTGTAACCCCTCTGTACATCACCTTTACAATAACAATAAAAAAAGAAGTGTTGGTTATTTCTTAACGTAAGAGTAAACTCAAATCACAATGGGAAAATAATAATAAACAAATAATAAAGTTCTTTTTATGAAATGAAGTACATAAATTAATTTGATGAGCAACAAAATATTTTGAAAGACTAATCTCATAAATATTCTTAGATAGTCATGGAAAGTAGAAAATATTTTCCTTAAAAAATACAAATTTTTTATTTGGTCAAATGTCTTTTAATTACATTTGGTTTACTTTTCTCTTACCAAATTAACTATTACTTCTCCAGTTACTGAGACTTCCCAGGCCATTTGGTGGTTGTTTTTTACTTAAAAAACAAGAAAAAAATGTATTTTTTAATTCTCCAAATAGGACAATAAGTGTAAATTAGAGAAAACAGCTATCATTATGAACCTTCTAAGATGTGATATGTACGCTGTTCTTCAAGGAAAGATTTTTTTTTGGGGGGGGTCCAGTTGTGGGGCCTGAACTCTGGGCCTGGGCACTGTCCCTCAGCTCTTCAGCTCAAGGCTAGTGCTCTACTACTTGAGCCACATCGCCACTTCCAGCTTTTTACTTTTTGCTTATGTGGTGCTGAGGAATCGAACCCAGGGCCTCAGGCATGCAACACAAGCGCTCTACCACTGAGCCACCTTCTCAGCCCCAAGGAAAGATTTTTAAAAATATATTTTCAATTCTTTTTTTCTGTTATTTTATTTTATTTTATTTTTAATTGTGAGAATACCATACAGAGGAGTTACAATTACATGGGCAAGATAACTAGTACATTTCTTATCAAGCATTGTTGCCTCCTCTTTTGTTTCCCCTTCCCATCCTCCCCCCTCCCTCCACCCGATCCTGCCCCCACCCCCCCACCAAAGTTGTAAAGTTCGTTTTCGACATAAGGACTTGTATTTCTCATTGTTGCAATGGGTCCACCTGTATCCCTATTTAAACGATTTGTTTTTTCCCTTCCCCTCCACAAATTATACCAACATCATATACAGTGAAAGCAGGGGTTATACTGTGGGGGAGGGACATACAAAGCAACGAAGAAATAATCTTATAAATATTTTAGAAACGATTGCATGAAAAGAAAAACAAAAACAAAAAAACCCATTTGAATACTTACCTTGGGGTTCATTCCCTTAACCTCAACTTATCTGAACTTTGCTGCTTGACTCAGACATATACTAGTTATTACAAATAAGGGAAACCATGGGACCTATGTTTCTTTGGGCCTTCGCTTACTTCATTTAATATAATTTTTCCAAGCCTTTCCCTTTCCTAACAAATGGGGCAATGTCATTCTTTCTGATGGAGGAATAGAATTCCATTGTGTTTTATACCACGTTTTCTTTATCCATTCATCTACTGAGGGGCATCTGGGTTGGTTCCATATCTTAGCTATAGTAAATAAATAATGCTGCAACTAACATAGCGTGCTAGTAGTTTAGTGTGGTCTTGTTTATGAACATTTGGGTAAATGCTCAAAAGTGGGACTGCTGGGTCATAGGACAACTCTATGTGGAGTCTTTTGAGGAACCTCCATACTGCCTTCCAAAGTGGTTGAACAAGTTTACACTCTCACTAATAATGCAGTAAGGTTCCCTTCTGGCCACATCCCCTCCAGCATCTGTTGTTATTAGAGTTCTTGATTTTAGCCATTCTAACTGGGGTGAGGTGGTATCTCAATGTTGCTTTGATTTGCATTTCTTTTATGGCTAGAGAGGTTGAGCATTTCTTCATGTGTTTATTGGCCATCTTTCTTTCCTCTTCAGAGAAGTTTCTCTTTAAGTCTTAAGCCCACTTATTTATTGGGCACTTGTTTCTTCGAGATTTGTTGTTGGGGGATTTAATTTTTTGAGTTCCAGGTATATTTTAGATATGAGACTATTGTCTGTTGTATGACTAGTGAAGATCTTCTCCCAATCCGTGGGCTTTCTATTGATCTTGCTAGCTATGTCCTTCTTCGAAAAAATTAACAAAATTGACAGACCCTTAGCAAATCTTATTAGAAAAAGAAGAGAACACACCCAAATAAATAAACTCAGAGATGAGAATGGAAACATCACCACAGAAACAACCAAGATTCAGAACATTATAAGGGAATACTTCTCAAAACTTTATGCTAGGAAGTGGCGCTGTAGCTCAAGTGGTAGTGTGCTCGCCTTGAGCTGAAGAGCTGAGGGACAGTGCCCAGGCCCAGAGTTCAAACCCCACGACCGACCAAAAAAAAAAAAAACAAAACTTTATGCTAATAAGTTTGAGAACTTGGCAGAAATGGACCTTTTCCTAGCAAATATCTTGCCCATAAAAACAACCACATTTTCAATGTTAAAGGCTGGAACAAAATCTACCAAGCAAACGGCCCCCATAAACAGGCGGGAGTTGCAATCCTAATACCAGATAAAAGAGACTTCAAATTAAAATTCGTGAGAAGAGATAAAGAAGGTCGATACATACTAATTAAAGGATCTCTCCTTCAGGAGGATATTACAATTCTAAATATCTATTCGCCAAACAATGGAGCGCCCAAATTTATCAAAGAAACACTACTTTCCCTCAAAATCCCATATAGATCCAAAGACATTAATTGTTGGGGATTTTAACACACCACTCTCCCCACTAGATAGATCAACCAGGCAAAAACTCAACAGAGAAACCGCAGATCTAAACAGCTGCATAGAGCAACTAGACTTAACAGACATCTACCGAACATTTCACCCAGCAGCATCAGAATACACGTTTTTCTCAGCAGCACATGGAACGTTTTCTAAAATAGACCACATTTTAGGCCACAAAGCAAACGTGTCTAAATTCAGAAACATTGAAGTTATACCTTGCATTCTCTCTGACCACAAGGGAATAAATTTAGAACTCAACACCAAAAGCCACCAAAGAAAGTCCGGTATCACATGGAGGCTGAACAACACACTGCTGAATCATGAGTGGGTCAGGGAAGAGATTAGAAAGGAAATTCAAATGTTCATGCTATTCAACAAAAATGAACACACAAATTACCAGCTCCTCTGGGACACAGCAAAGGCAGTACTCAGAGGCAAGTTTATAGCTCTGAGCTCCTACATCAACAAATTGGAGAGATCTGAAACTAACAATTTAATGACACATCTAAACCTCCTTGAAAAAGAGCAGCAAGATAAACCCCAATCCAGTAGATGGAAAGAAATAATTAAAATTAAATCAGAATTAAATGAATTAGAATCCAAAAAAACTATAGAAAGAATCAAAAAAACAAACAGTTGGTTCTTCGAAAAATTTAACAAAATTGACAGACCCTTAGCAAATCTTATCAGAAAAAGAAGAGAACACACCCAAATTAATAAACACAGAGATGAGAATGTAAACATCACCACAGAAACAACCAAGATTCAGAATATTATAAGGGAATACTTCTAAAAACTTTATGCTAATAAGTTTGAGAACTTGACAGAAATGGACCTCTTCCTAGCAAATATTGACATGCCAAAACTAAACCAAGATGAGTTAAACTATCTTAACAGGCCCATATCAAGCATTGAAATAGAAACAGCAATAAGAGACCTCCCAGCTAAGAAAAGTCCAGGACCAGATGGTTTTGCAACGGAATTTTACAAGGCCTTCAAAGCAGAGCTCACACCAATACGCCTCCAACTCTTCAATGAAATTGAAAGAGAAAGCTCACTACCGAACACATTCTATGAAGCCATCATAACCCTCATCCCAAAACCAGGCAGGGACTCATCAAAGAAAGAGAACTATAGACCCATTTCTTTGATGAATATTGATGCAAAACTTCTCAACAAAATTTTGGCCAATCGACTTCAACAATTCATGCAAAAAATCATCCACCACGATCAAACAGGATTCATTTCAGGGATGCAAAGCTGGTTCAATATACGCAAATCAATTAATATTATTCATCACATCAACAGGAGCAAGAATAAGAATCACATGGTTATCTCAATAGATGCAGAAAAAGCATTCGACAAGATCCAACACCCCTTTATGATGAAGGTTTTGGAAAAAATAGGAATCCATGGAACATTCCTCAATACAATAAAGGCTGTATATGACAAACCTACAGCCAGCATTATATTCAATGGTGAAAAACTAAAGCCATTTCCTCTTAACTCAGGAACAAGGCAAGGATGCCCACTCTCTCCACTTCTCTTCAATCTTGTATTAGAAAGCCTAGCTACAGCAATAAGACAAGATGCAGACATAAAGGGGATCCAAATAGGGAAAGAAGAAATAAAACTCTCCCTCTTTGCAGATGACATGATCTTGTATTTAAAGAATCCCATAGACTCCACTCCCAAATTACTCAAGTTGATTCAAAACTTTGGCAAAGTAGCAGGTTATATAATTAACCCCCAAAAATCAATGGCTTTTCTGTATGCCAACAATGAGAAAAGTGTGGCTGAAATTAGGAAAGCAACTCCATTTGTAATAGCCCCACAAAAAATAAAATATCTAGGAATTAACTTAACTAAAGAAGTGAAGGACCTCTATGATGAAAACTTTAAAATCTTGAAAAAGGAAATCAACACAGAACTTAGAAAATGGCAAAACCTCCCATGCTCCTGGATTGGAAAGATCAACATCGTGAAAATGGCAATACATCCCAAGGCTATCTATAAATTCAACGCAATACCTATCAAAATTCCACCCTCATTCTTCAAGGAAATAGAAGAGGCAATCCAAAAATTCATATGGAACAATAAAACGCTCCTCAACAGAAAGAGCACTGCTGGAGGAATATCAATACCAAATTTCAAACTCTACTATAAAGCCATAGTAATCAAAACAGCTTGGTATTGGCATAAGAACAGACCTCAGGACCAATGGAATAGAATTGAAAATTCAGAAATGAACCCACAGACCTATAGCCATATAATCTTCGATAAGGAAGCTAAAACAATACAATGGAAGAAAGACAGCCTCTTCAGTAAATGGTGCTGGCAAAATTGGTTAACTACATGTAGAAAGCTAAAGCTAGATCCTTATATATCACCCTGCACCAGAGTCAACTCCAAATGGATCAAAGACCTTGAACTCAAAGCAGACACTCTGAAAACATTACAGGATGGAATAGGAGAAACCCTAGGTCTCCTTGGCTCAGTCCGAAATTTTCTGAATAGAGACCCGGAAACACAACAAATCAAAGAAAGGTTGGACAAATGGAATTGCATAAAGTTGCAGAGCTTCTGCAGGGCAAATGACATAGCTAGCAAGATCAATAGAAAGCCCACGGATTGGGAGAAGATCTTTACTAGCCATACAACGGACAAGGGTCTCATATCTAATATATACTTGGAACTCAAAAAATTAAACCCCCCAACAACAAATCCTCAAAGAAACAACTGCCCAATAAATAAGTGGGCGAAAGACTTAAAGAGAAACTTCTCTGAAGAAGAAAGGAGGATGGCCAATAGACACATGAGGAAATGTTCAACATCCCTATCCATAAAAGAAATGCAAATCAAAACAACATTGAGATATCACCTCACTCCAGTTAGAACGGCAAAAATCAAGAACTCTTACAACAACAGATGCTGGAGGGGATGTGGACAGAAAGGAACCTTACTTCATTGTTGGTGGGAATGTAAACTTGTTCAACCACTTTGGAAAGCAGTATGGAGGTTCCTCAAAAGAGTTCACATAGAACTCCCCTATGGCCCAGCAATCCCACTTTTGGGCTTTTACCCAAATGTTTACAAACAAGACCACACTAAAGCTACCAGCACAACTATGTTTATTGCAGCATTATTTACCATAGCTAAGATATGGAACCAACCCAGATGCCCCTCAGTAGATGAATGGATCAAGAAAATGTGGTATATATACACAATGGAATTCTATGCCTCCATCAGAAAGAATGACATTTCCCCATTTGTTAGGAAATAGAAAGGCTTGGAAAAAATTATATTAAGTGAAGTAAGCCAGGCCCAAAGAGACATAGGTCCCATGGTTTCCCTTCTTTGCAATATCTATTATATGTATGAGTCAAGCGGAAAAGGTCAGATAATGTGATGTTAGGAAAATGAATCCTTGAATATGTATTTTAATGTTTTTTTCTTTCATGCATGTGTTTCTAACACATTTATAAGATTATTTCTTTGTTGCTTTGTATGTCCCTCCCCCACAGTGTAACCCCCGCTTTTACTATATTTGATGTCAGTATAACTTGTGGAGGAGATGGGGACAAACAAGTCGTTTAAGGATTCAGGTGGACCTGTTGCAACAATGAGAAGTACAAAATATCATGTCAAACACGAGCTTTACAATGTCGGTGTGGGGGGGTGAGGGGGGAAAGTTTGGGTGGGGGGGGAAGGGGGAGGCTGGGAAGGGAGGTGTAGGGTAAACAAAGGAGGAGGCTGCAATGCTTGATAAAAAATGTATGCATTATCCTGCCCATGTAATTGTAACCCCTCTGTACAGTATGTTCTCAAATAAAATAAAATTAAATTAAAAAAAAAAAAGTTAAGCCAGGCACCTGTTGCTCACACCTATAAACCTAGCTACTCAGGAGGCTGAAATCTGAGGACTGAAGTTCAAAACCTGTCTGGGCAGAAACCACCTTGATAGTCTTATTTCCAATTAACCACCATAAAACCAGAAGTGGTGCTGTGGCTCAAATTGGTAGAGTGTTAGCCTTGAAGTGATGAGCTCAGGAACAGTGTCCAGGCCCAGAGTTCCAGCCCCATGACAGACAAAAAAAAAAAAAAGAGCCATGTGTTAGTGGCTCGCCTGAGGATCACAGTTCAAAACACCTCAGGCAGGAAAACACATGAGACTCTTATCTCTAATTAACTATTAAAATGATGAGAAATGGCACTGTGGCCCAAAGTGGTAGAGTGTTAGCATTGAGCACAAAAATCAGGAACTGGGGCTGGGAAGGTGGCTCAGTGGTAGAGCGCTTGCCTTGCATTCATGAGGCCCTGGATTCAATCCCTCAGCACTACATAAGCAGAAAGAAAAAAGCTGGAAGTGGCACTGTGGCTCAAGTTGTAGAGCACTAGCCTTGAGCTGAAGAGCTGAGGGACAGTGTTCAGGCCCCACGACTGGACCCAAAAAAGAAAAAAAAAAGCTCAGGAACTGTAAACCGTCCCTGAGTTCAAGTCCCAAGACTGGCACCAAAAGACAAAATATATATATTTATGGACTATTTCACAATTGAAGCACATTATTTTTGTCTCTGACCACAGAGAGCTTTCATTATTATAACAGGAACAAAAGCCTTCTTGAAAATAATACTGTACTATGGAATATGATGGATAAATTTATAATATTGTTTACATGATGCCATGAGGGTTATGCTTCAAAAGTTAGTGGCTAATATACTGTTCCTCCCCTGTCTCAAGTTGGAACCACCTCTTTCTGTTCATATTGACTCATTAAAGCACTCTTGCCCATTAACTGATTCAAGGTCAGTGGTAATTTATTTATCTTTGTCCCTAAGTAGCTAAATATTATTAATCATAATAATTATCATTCCCCTTTTAATAATCATCATTCTTCCTTTTAATAATCACATAGAATTAAAAATGTTAAAACAGATTTTTGCAAGTTTATACACATACACACACACACACTCACACCTTGAGTTAAATGTCAGTACTAGTGATCATTCCATGAATGCTTTACAAAAGAAGATGAAAGTAAAATGAAAAAGTCTTTAGAAATAATTTGTTCCCAAAGAAATTATTATGGTACCATTATCTTCTATTTCCTATTTTGCTAATTGAGTGTTTGGAGAAGGTTTTTATGGTAGTTGAAGATTTTCCCTGTTAACAATATCAATTTTCCGCAGGAAATTTTTAATGTTAGTAGTTTCTGCTCCTGCTTAGTCATTCTACCTCTTTTTTGGCTATAGTTCATGGGAATTCTATTCTGATCTCTTTTATATTAAGTATCACATGTGAAGAAAATACTGTATCATTTTTGCCATTCAAATCTATGTAGGACAGATACATGAATGTTTATTATATATACTGCTTGGTCAATTGAAGAATGCAAGGAATGAGCAGAGATATTTGCATATCAAACATGTAGAGAGACTACTTGGGGACCCAAACTGGAGCTGGAATGCCAAACTATAATGAGTTATTTTATTACCCTTGGACAAAAGGCCAATTTACTCTGTCTTGCAGGACTTGCCTAACACAGATTAAGTGATGTATTATTGGAGATATAGTCAGTCTCCCAGATTATCCAGAAAAAAATAAGCCCTTACAGGAAAAAGAGGTCCCATTATATAGGCCAAAAATGCAGATTAAAAAGGAATTTGCAATGTGGAGAGGGGTAAGGACTTAATCTGGGAGGTGTAAAGAAAAAGGTCCTCTCTGAGATGAAGGAGTGCCTACACACATAGCGGCATGACTGCGATCTTACTGGAGTCCACAGGAGAATGCCTCCGAGTTGGGTCTTGCCTTCCAGTGCCTTGCCATCTTAACAATGAAAAAGAAACATTTAAACCCTAGATGGGTTCCATAGTTTCTAATTATCTCCAAGTCTTCAGTAAAAGTGAACAGGCTGCCATCCTTTGGTGTTGATAGTATGGAATAAGGTAGTGAAAGAAGGCCTGTGTCAAGTTTACTTCTTCCCCCAAGGCCTATGTCTTGTACTTAGGGGACCAATTGGAATCATAGTGCTCAGCACGGAAGAGGAGTTGGGCCTCTGCTAAGCAATTAAGCTTAGCAGAAATATGTTTGAAGCAAACTTTTTTTCTAGGAGTTAGAATTGGAGAGCTCTTGAATACCTAAACTTCAAACTCACCGAAATTTCACATCATAGTCTCTAGGACAATTGTTCATTTTCTTTCCATAGCAAAGAAAGGCCTTTGTGAGGTTATAGGAAATTAATTTCTGGTTATTAAACTAATGAAATACCTTCTAAAGATGGTACAATGTTGGGTAGAAACAATGATGTCACGTATGAAGGGGAGGTAGGGACACTATGCTTGTAATTTTTTTTACAATTGCTTCCTTGCAGAGGACTGAAAGTGATCAAGAAGTCGGGTTCTTAACTCAGATAAAATCTGTCATTAACTAGTTGTGTGAGTTGATGCTAATGGCTTTCCAAAACTAGCTTGGAAATCATAATAATGTTATGAGAAATAAATGATATAAAATATACAAAGTTCTTAAATGCTTGGGTCAAATTTTCAGTGCTATCTAATGTCATTATCTCATTTTAATCTTTACTTTGTTATATGTATATGCCATTTGCCATTGTATATGCCATTTCATAATGAGAAATTAATTTACACTGGTCATAAAGAAGGGGCTGTAGATTCTGTAAAAGTTGCTTATTTGGATTTGTGGTGTATGGTATTCAAAACTGTCCAGACAAGATGTAAATTACTAGCAAAACAAATGTCCTTATCTTTTGGCAATAATTATACAATACTTTTTCACCTGAGAAAACTTGAGACATATACATCCAAGCCATTTTTAGAAAAGTTACAGTTAGAACATGAACATGAAAGTTAAGTAAATGGCATAGATGGATCTTGAAGACAGGGAGATTGCCAAGATTTTGTGAACAAGAGACAAATGAGATGTCTCATTCCAGTAGGAGGATGATAAAGAAGCACAACATAATGGGGGCCAAGATGAGAGAATTTGGGGAGAGGAAAGACAATCTGTGTCAAATGTTCCACTGACAGCAAGGAGAACTGATAGAGGTATTCTGTGAATTTGGCAGAAGGCCAAGTTGAAAAATGTTTCCTTATAAAAGAAAAACAGCAACTTGTATAAATGTCCACGTTAGGCTATTTTTCAGGAACTTTGAAAACAAAGAAATAGTATAAGAGAGATCCAAAGCCAGATGAATATGGAACTGAGTTTTACTGAACTACCACAACATCCCAAAATAATACATCTTGGCAACTATCCAGATAGAAGTAAGGAGCAAGCATATGCATGCCAAATCTTATTCAGTATGGGCATATAGCATGGTCTGTACGCATACTAATGCTGATGTGTTATGGCTGGAGGAACAATATTCCTAAGATCATCATCTTTTTTTGCATTTTTAATCACTCTCTTCTTTTTATTGCTATTGTAGAGTTGATATACAGAAGGTTATACTTGCATGAATCAGGTAATGAGTAATGAGTACAATTCTTTTTGAACCATGTCTCTCCTTCTGTTACTCTCTCCCAGTTTTCCCCTTCCCATCCCTGCCCATAAGATACACAGTTCATTCCTGTTCCACCTTTTCTGTGCTTTCCCTTACCCTCCCAAATACAAACAAACTTACAAGGGAAATGGAAAAGAAAACAAAGACAGCAACAATGGCATCTAAAAAACGTATCTTATTTCCTTTCCTTGGGGTTCATTTCATAGAATATTGTTTTGTATGATCATCTGCACATAGCTATTGAGCCTTTGTCCACCACTCCTATGCATATCCTCAGTATGTGAATAACTAGATTCCTATATAATTTATCATGTCCTAAAGAATGTGTGTGTATTCATTTATTTAATTATTCATTGTGTTTGCTTGTCGATTCATAGAAAGACAGTCTCTTCAAGAAACAGTGCTGGCAAAGTTGGTTATCTACATGCAGAAAACTGAAGCTAGATACTCATATATCACCTTGTACCAGAATCAGATCTACATGGATCAAAGACCTCAATGTAAGGCCAGATACTGTGAAAATATTACAAGAAGTGGTAGGGGAAACTCTAGGCCTTCTAGCATGGGACAGAATTACCTACATAAAGATCCAGAATCACAACAAATCAAAGAAAGATTAGGTAAATGGGATTGTATCAAACTGAAGAGCTTCTACATAGCAAAGTACATAGCTAACAAGATAAATAGACCACAGAATAAGAGCAAGTCTTCACTATGCCTCAGACATGGGTCTTATATCTAAAATATACTTAGAGCTAAAAAAATTAAACCCTTAGAAAATAAACCCTCAAAACCTTAACAACCCAGTCAATTAATGCCTAAATTTTAGAGAGACTTCTCATAGGAAGAAAAAGAATGGCCAATAAACATATGAAGAAGTGTTGAACATCTCTGGCCATAAATGAAATGAAATCAAAACGATATTGAGATTTTCGCTCTCTCCATTTAGAATGCCCAATAACAAATCCTGGCAGGGATGTGGCCAAAAAGGAACTCCATTACACTGTTGATAGGAATGCGAAGTCATTCAACCACTCTGGAAAGCAGAGCGGAGTTTCCTTAAAAGACTAAACATAGAGGGGCTGGGAAGGTAGCTCAGTGGTACAGTGCTTGCCTCACATGCATGAGGCCCTGGGTTCAATTCCTCAGCACCACCTAAACAAACAAAAAATCTGGAAGTGGTGCTGTGGCTCAAGTGGCAGAGTGCTAGCCTTGAGCTGAAGAGCTGAGGGACAGTGCCCAGGCCCAGAGTTCAGGCTCATGACTGGACCCCCACCCCCCAAAAAAGACTAAACATAGGGCTTCCCTATGACCCCGCAATTCCACTCCTGGACATTTATCATTCAATGGACCTCAAATCACGGCACACTGAAGGCACCAGCACATTGTAGCATTTTTTTTACCATAGCCAAGATACGGAATCACCCTAGATGTTCCTCAGTGAACAAATGGATCAAGAAAATGTGGTACATATACCCAATGGAATTCTACTCATCCATCAGAAAAAAAAAATATTGTACCATTTACAAGGATATGGAATGACTTGGTTTTCCTCATCTGTGGTAATTACGATGTGCCTATAAATCATCATCTTCTTTACCACTATCATCCCACATATTTGGTATATTGTTGATGTGTTGATGGTACTAAGGTCTGAACTCAGAGCCCCCTTAGGAAGGTGCTCTACCACTTGAGCACCCTAACCCTTTTAGTTTTGACTCTGTGTGTGTGTGTGTGTGTGTGTGTGTGTGTGTGTGAGAGAGAGAGAGAGAGAGAGAGAGAGAAACAAGTCCTTGGGCACTGTCCTGAGATTTTTTTTTGTTCAAGGCTAGTGCTCTACCACTTGAACCACACATCCACAGTCGGCTATTTTTTAGGTGGTTAATTGGAGATGAGTTTCATGGACTTGACTACCCAGTTTGGTTTTGAACCATGATCCTCAGATCTCAGCCTCCTGAGTAGCTAGGATCCTGAGCAGCAAGGACCCTGGCTAGTTTGCGCTATATTTTTTAGATATTTTCTTTGCACCATGCTTGCCTACAACAGCCATCATCTTGATCTCTGCCTTCCAAGTGGCTGGTATTACAGGGATCACTAGGCATCAGCTCACAGAATCAAACTCTCCATTTTAATATCTTCAGTTTAAAAGATGCAAACTGAGAGAGGTTCAGTAATTTACCCAAGGAAAATAGGTAGTGAAAGTCAAATTCTCCATTGGATCTAGGTTTTCTGATCATAGACTAATGATCCTTCAAATAAATCATACGTTATTTAATTTTATTTTAATATTTATTGCTGGTACTAGGGCCTGAACTCAAGGACTTGACTTGTTCTCTCTCTCTTTTTCTTTTTTTACCAGCAATGGCTCATGGTGCTCTACCACATGAGACGCGTCTCTACTTCTGCTTTATGACTGGTTGACTGGAGATAAGTCACAAATTTAGTGGAATTATCTACTTAGGCTGTCTCTGAACAGAGATTCTGAGGTCTCAGCCTCCTGAGTAGATAGAATTATAGGCATGAGCCTATAACATTAGTGTGGCTAATATTTTGTTTTTGATTGGCAAGTGTGTGCATATGGTAGTGTTTTGATAGCTATATTATATAGTTTTAATAAGTTATATTGTTTCTAAATTCTAGCTGTTTTGAAATATATGGAATTGTTTATATTTTAGAAGCTCAATGGTAAAGTAATACAGCACTAGAAGTTGGTACTCCTATCTACTTGTAATTGTTTCCTGTTATCTATTGACAAAGCCTTTCATGTACTTTTGAAAAGACCAAAAGTTTAGCCTTTAAAAAAAGGGTAGGTCATTTTACTGAAGAACTAAGCCTTTTTATTAACTTTGAAGTATTTGTTCTAGTAATTCTACTTTTCTGTACATGTAAGAACATTTATATTGGGCTGGGAAGGTGACTCAGTGGTAGAGCGCTTGCCTTGCATGCCTGAGGCCCTGGGTTCGATTCCTCAGCACCACATAAGCAAAAAGAAAAAAGCCGGAAGTGGTGCTGTGGCTCAAGTGGTAGAGCGCTCGCCTTGAGCTGAAGAGCTGAGGAACAGCGCCCAGGCCCAGAGTTCAGGCCCCACGACCAGACAAAAAAAAAAAAAAAAAAGAACATTTATATTTTATATTTATATTTTAATTAACAATTATGACATTTTATATGATAAAATATTGATTGCTTTTAAACAATATTTTTAGTTGTGAAAATAGAAATGAAGTAGTCAAAATTGATTCTCCTTTTCATAGCAAAGCATGTATTAAATAATTTTGACTTAGCACCCTCTTCCTTGAAAGATTTCTGGGAGTTCTAGGCTGATAGCTGTCCTCTAACTTTCATAAGAGTAAATGCAAGAGTTCCTCTGGAGTAATAGCCCAAAGGTAAACATACAAAGTGGGGAAACCAACACAAAATGTATAACTAGGCATGTGGCCTGAATTTTGTAGCTTGTTTCATAGTCTACCATTACTAGCCAAGTCTCCCACTTTAAGAACAAACAATGTGACAGTCTAGTAAATGTATCAGTGTTTTTCACACCTCTACTTTCCTGAGGTCGCCTCCCAGATTAAGAATTGCTAATGTTTCCCTTCAAAGGACCTTTATGTTTAGTCTAAACCCTTATGTTTAGTCTTAAGAGTGTTATTGAATATAAAACTCTGCCCTTAAAAAAGTCCAAACATCTTTCTTCATGATCTTTTTTACTTTTTAAAAAAATGTCCAACCTCCCTAGCCATAAAAGAAATGCAAATCAAAACAACATTGAGATTCCACCTCACCCCAGTTAGAATGGCTATAATCAAGAACTATAACAACAACAGATGCTGGAGGGGATGTGGGCAGAAGGGAATCTTACTACATTGTTGGTGGGAGTGTAAACTTGTTCAACCACTTTGGAAAGTAGTATGGAAGTTCCTCAAAAGACTCCACATAGAGCTCCCCTATGACCCAGCAACCCCACTTTTGGGCATTTACCCAAATGATCACAAAAAAGGCCATACTAAAGCTACCAGCACAACTATGTTTATTGCAGCATTATTTACCATAGCTAAGATATGGAATCAACCCAGATGCCCCTCAGTAGATGAATGGATCAAGAAAATGTGGTATATATACACAATGGAATTCTATGCCTCCATCAGAAAGAATGGCACTGCCCCATTTGTTAGGAAATGGAAAGACTTGGAAAAAATAATATTAAGTGAAGTAAGCCAGGCCCAAAGAAACATAGGTCCCATGGTTTCCTTTGTTTGCAATAACTAGTATATGTCTGAGGCAAGCAGAAATGGTCAGATAAGTTGATGTTAGGCAAAATGAACCCCAAAATAAGGACTCAAATGGTTTTTCTTTCTTGCTATTGTGTCTAACATATTTATAAGATTTCTTTGTTGCTTTGTATGTCCCTTCCCCACTGTATAACCCCTGTTTTCACTGTTTGATGTTGGTATAATTTGTGGAGGGGAAGGGAAAAAAAAACAAATTGTTAAATATGGATACAGGTGGACCCATCGCAACAATGAGATGTACAAGACATTATGTCCAAAAACTAACTTTACAACTTTGGTGCGGGGAGGGAGGGTGGGGAGGGGGCAGGAGGGGTGGAGATGGGAAAGGATGGGAAGGGGAAACAAAGGAGGAGGCAACAATGCTTGATAAGAAATGCACTCATTACCTTGCTCATGTAATTGTAACCCCTCTGTACAGTATTTTCACAATTTAAAAAAAAGAAAAGAATATCCACAATAAAAAAATGTCCAATTTCATTCACACTTACCTTCTCATGCCAGCCATGCTATAACTATAGACGTGTTCTTTCTATTCTTTCCAATCTTACCCCTGACACAAAATTTCTTACACAAACAAATTACCCTCTCTCACACAATCTATCATTTTGTGTAACCCCTCCTCGCTCTTAACATTCATGTTAAAACTAACCTTCCGTAGTTTTCTAAAACCCCAAGCACAGTCTACAACATTTCTATTTGTACACAATGTGATTTTTTTTCTCATAGGGCTAAACACAAATGCAAGTAGCTATTTCTATTGTTACTGCTGGTGTCAGCCTCACTGACAACCCTTCTTTTCTGTTCTCCACATATGCCAGGTTTCAGGACATGGAACATGATCTTCCACGTTACTAGGAATGTCTTTTTTCAGATATCAACTGCTCCCTTCTCTTCTGTGCTCCCATGTGACACCATGAAGACTTGCCCTGTTCAAACTCCAGACACACCCTTCCCATTTCCACTACAAACCATTCATTTTATTCTTTCATTTTCTACATAGTAGCAACTAGACGTCTAAACTATTATATGTGTAAATGTATTTACATAAACTTTTCACTGACCTTCTTCAACAACTAGAATAGAAGCTCATCAGAACTGAGACTTCTTTGTTCACTATTTTCCTGACACCTATAACAATGCTTTGTATGGAGAACATTGTACACAGTAAAGATGTGAAGCACATGATAAAAGTAATCAGATCTTCTCTTTTATGCCCCTGGTTTGATTGTGTACACAAAATCAACATTAAAAGATACAGTAGATGTGAATGTAAATTTATATTCTATATTCATGCTGAATTCCATTCATCAATGCATCTAAAATGCTAGTCTAAATTGGAAATTTTATTTTCAGCATTATTTTTCAAATCAATGGACTACTATTGAGAAATTCATTATACTTTATAAGCTGGAGGTCCATTGAATCCCATCAGTAAAAACAACACCAAAAATATCTGAAGTTAAACAAAAATTATGCAAATTATCTGAAAGTAAGTTAACTCAGATGAATGTGCTAGGAGAAATAAATTACCAGATAAGTGCCTGAAATCCATGTGCAGCAATTAAAGTTTTGTAATCATTAGGAGAATGCTAGTTTTACAAAAATATAATCTTACAGTCTAGATTAAAGTAATCATATAAAACAATTCTTTTAGTGTCTTTCCTCTGAAGTGACTAAATATTCTCAATTTTTATTAGTCCACGGGGAAAATGGAATGGCTTTAGAAATTACATAGAGTTTTTGTTTTGTTTTGTTTTGTTTTTTGCTGCTCCTGAGGCTTTAACGCTGGACCTGGAAACGGTTCCTGAGTTTATTTTGCTTAAGGCTAGCACTCTACTACTTGAACCACAGCACTCCTTTTGGCTTCTTCTGAGTAGTTTATTGGAGACAAGAGGTTTTTTTCATTTTATTTTTGTGTTTTGTTTGCTTGGTTTTTTTTCAGAATGGTTCCCTTTTTGTCACTGTTTTTGTTTTCTGTACTTTTTGTCTTGTATGTAAGTGTCTGATTTGGGGAGGGGAAGAGGAGGCACAGAAATTGTGGGACAAAGGGGGAACTAATTGAGCAGTGATACTCACTAGATACTGTGTTGAAAATGAACTACACAACTTGTAGGGAGAGGGAGTTAGAGAGGAAAAAACTTGGAGAAAATGAAAGAAATGACACTGTTCCAAAGGCAAAGTACTCATTACCTGAATTATGTAACTGGAAACCCTCTGATATCACCTTTACAATAGCAATTTTCATGTGTTTTTTATGTAAAAATAGTGCACAGAGGGGTTACAGTTACATGAGTAAGGTAATGAGTACATTTCCTATTGAGCACTGTTACCCCTCCCCTCCCCCACAAGGTTGTAATGTTCGTTTTCAACATAATGTCTTGTACATCTCATTGTTACAATGGGTCATCCTGTATCCTTATTTCAGCCTTTTGTTATTTCCCTTCCCCTCCCCAAATTAGAAAAATGCACATACAAGATGCAAGACACTGGAATCAAATACAGTGACAACAGGGGTTGTACCATGGGGGAAGAACATGCAAAGAAACAAAAAAATTCACATAGTACATTATAAGTACATTAAAAAGACCAGCAACAAAGTTAAAACCTCTTATGTCACTATCTTGGTGTTCATTTAGCTTAGCATCAGGTTATCTGGTCATATGTACATAGCTTTTGACCTTTTATACTTGTCTTAGACATGTAATATTTATTGCAGATAAGGGAAGCCATGGGACCTATGTTTCTTTGAGACAGGCTTAGTTCACTTATAATATTTTTCAAGTCTTTCTATTTCCTAACAAATGGGGCTATGTCATTCTTTCTGATGGAGGCATATATATATATATATATATAGAGAGAGAGAGAGAGAGAGAGAGATACCACATTTTCTTGATTCATTCATCTACTGAGGGGCATCTGGATTGGTTCCATATCTTAGCGATGGTGAATAATGCTGCAATAAATATAGTTGTGCTGGTAGCTTTAGTATGGCCTTGTGTGTGATCGTTAAGGTAAATGCCTAAAAGTGGGATTGCTGAGTCATAGGGGAGCTCTGTGCGTAGAAATGTAAGTTGTGCTTATGAAAAAATACTATGTGATATAAAATAATGGTAATCAAGAAACACATTGTAATAGACAACAGAGATATAACACTGAGACTTAGCATAGAAGCACAAGATGTGATTTTTAAAGCCCCCAAAAGTTTTATGTAAAGAAAATACAAGATCAAAAGGAATAAACAAGATTTAAGATATAGTTTGTATAATAAAATTTAAATATGGTAACAATTTACCATTTAGATTTTTATAAATTAAATATTTGTTTTAAAAGTGACATTTCTGGAAATGTTCAATCATTTTCCTCAACTAAATTTTGTTGGACCCAGTAATAAGATGTAACATTCTGTTATTTTTATTCATGACACTTATGAAGATGGACATCAACCAATGAAGGAATTACTAATCCCAGAAAAGAATTAAGTTTTATCTGAGTAGCCAGTACATGGGTCCAACTCAAAGCAATATACAATTTAGAGAGGACAATAAAATTATATTTTGTCTGCATTATACACAGAAGCACAATTTTATTATGCTTTCAATTGCCTTTACACATCATTACCCTGTGGGCTAGAACACTAGACCATGAATTTGAAAGCAATGTATGAGATTTTGCCATACAACTCCCACTAAAAAAAGTCCTTGCTTTGTGCAATCAAACTACAGGGTTCACAGACTCGGGAAATGGAAATGTTTCATTAGGTCATCCTGCCCATTATTTTGAAAAATTATTACACAATATATGGCCTATATTCCCAAATGGTTTACCCAGTTAGACTTTTAACAACTCTACCATTATAACTTTCTCTGCTGACTTCTGAAAACCATTTTATAATGCCCTAAGGATTTTTTATAGCTTACGTGTATATTTTCCATGAAGAACTTAAAATAAGGGGTGAAGTACCAAATGTTCTTGTATTTCCATTTACACTGAATCTCTCCACTGATTTATTCAATGTATTTTCTTCTTTCTGTAAGTCTCACAAGTTCTGCTTTCAATTTAGACCAAAAGCAAAATGGATTAATAACATGAGGAGGTATTTAATATTTCTATTTTAATTATCAATGTATAATATAGTAAATACTTCAACCATTGCAAAAATTAATACAATTACAATGTTGTTTTCTAAATTAAAAATCCACTTGACTTTAAAAAGAAATATATTTAAATAGGTCCTGAAACAAAGACGAATAGAAATGTAAGTACTGAAAATGAAGTTATAAGTTTAGTATGCTTTGACACTAGAATAAAAAAAATTGACACCAGGGAAATTTTTGTTCTAATTTCTCTACACAGTATCACTTAAAAGTAATAAGGCCAAATTTTATTTATACCACTGATCTTTCAGTATTGCAATATCAATTGCAGTGAGGTACATGAAAAACCAGTTAGTACTCTTATTTCAGGCAGATTCACAAATGATTTTGAGATTAGGATTATGGCAAACTCCAAAATGTTAGAAAATAGCAATGAATGACAGGGCATAATAATTCTAAAGTGTATGGTAATTGTATATATTAATTTCTGTATTACTTTATGTAATATTTTATATTATTTCCTTATTGATGTATTGCAAATATGGCTATCATTCTGAATTTCTGTGAAAGGCTTATATTAAAATATTTTAAATGGTATAGAAATAAAATGATTCTATTAAATTTAATGTTTTTCAAGTCTTTAATCCATCAGTGATATCTCAGTAAATTCAAAAATCTCAAAATAGTATAAAAGACAAATATGGACCACAGTTTAAATCAGATAAAATCAGAAAAAAATATTAAGAGTCAAAACCCAAGCATGCATAAAATTACATATGACTTGACTCTTAATAAGGATTGTTAAAATGTAGGGAGAAAACTTATGAAAAGAATCAGTTACATTATAACTACATTAAAAACAACAGCAACATAGATAAACATCATCTTATATGGTCATATTTACATAGCTTTTGACCTTTTCAGTTTGTCCTAGACATATACTACTTACTGCAAATAAGATATCTAGATATAGGTATATATGTATGTATGTATATACATATATATGTTTATATAAATATATACATGCACACATAAATGAATATATGCTCTCCTCTATACTAAATATTTCATTAATAGTTACAGAAGTCGTTATAGTCTTTGTTAATATAATAAAATATCTAGATACTGTATACTTAGCATCCAATTATTTCATACTGTACATACTTCAGAATTATCCTATCTTTCAAGAATCTACTTATGTTCTTAGAACATGGGCCATAGTATTGTATATATAGTACTTGCTGCATCCTACCTGTGTATTAACTAACAACACACAGCTAGGTACGTTCCTCAGATTATGAGATTTCTCAGTTAACACTATACCTGAGAAGAGGACCAAAACTAAGTGAATTCTGATTTCATCAAAAAGATATGGTACAACAATGGATTGTTTTGGTAAATTAGCATGCTATAATGATGATGATGATGATGATGATGATGATGATGAAATAAGAATCAACTTGATATCTTCTCTAAAAGAAGAACATTATACCAGATTCTATCATAAAACATATTAAGTGAAGTAAGCCAGGCCCAAAGAAACATAGGTCCCATGGTTTCCCATAGTTATTGCGATAACTAGCATAAGTCTAGGACAAGCAGAAGGGTCAAAAGCTAAATACATATGACCATATAAAATGACATTAAGTGAAATGAACCCCAAGATAGGAACACAATTGGTTTTTTATTTCTTGCTATTATTTTTAATGTATTTATAAAGTACTATGTGATTTTTTTGTTTCTTTGGTATGTTCTTCCCCCACAATATAACCCCTGCTTTCACTGTATTTGATGTTGGTGCCCTGCATCTTGTATATACATTTTTCTAATTTGGGGAGGGGAAGGGAAATAACAAAATGCTGAAACAAGGATACAGGGTGACCCATTGTAACAATGAGATGTATAAGACACTATGTTGAAAACAAACTTTGCAACTTGTCACGGGGGAAGGAGTTGGGGAGGTGGAAAGGTAAGGGATGGTAGGGAATAAACAAAGGAGGTGGTAACAATGCTGGACAGGAAATATACTCATTACCTTACTCATGTAACTCTAACCCTTCTGTACACTATTTTGCCAATAAAAAAAAACATTTAAAAAAGAAAAACTAGGAAGAAAATAAAAAACATCTACAAGTCTATTAAATATAGTATTAATCCCAATTACATTAATGAAAAGAGATTTAAAGAAAATGGCAGGTTATATAAGAGTTCACAATTTGTAAGTGGTAGAACAATGTTTTAAAGACAGGTATATTTGATACCAATGTCAAAATTCTTCCCATGACAAAAACAGCACTAACCTGTTTTACATTCCTCTCTCTCCCTCTGCCTCTCTTTCTTTTCTTTCTTTTTCTTTCCTGTAATTCTGAGGTTTCAATCCAGGACCTTATGCTTTCTAAGCAGGTGCTCACTTTAACCATAGTGATCATCCATGTTGCTTTTGTTCTCTTTCAAATAGTATCTTGTATTTTTTGCTTATAGCTAGCTAGCTTCAGGTAGTGATCCTCCTATAGTGCCTTCTTCTTAGATGGGATTACAGGCACACACCACCATGCTTAGCTTGTTGGTTGGGATGGGTTTTTGTTGTCTTTTGGCCTACGCTAACCTTTAAACCATTATCTTCTTGATCTCATTCTTGTGAGTACCTGAGATGATAGCTACTCAGGCCTACAGATTTGTTTTCTATCATAAATAAGCATCATAGAACATAATAGCACATTTCCTGCTCAAGTCAGTCATTTATATACCATTCAAAAAATATCTTCTAAGCTCCTCATAAAAATAATGTAGTATTTCATAGATTACAAATGAAACAAATTTATCAAAAGAGCTAAAGCAGTTGTCTTGTTTGAATGTTATCCTGTATTATCAACCCATTAATATTTTACTTCTGGTTAAAAAAATCTTAGTCCTCAATCTATTTTGTCAATTAGCCCTAACTAGATGGTTAAGCCAGGAAGAGATGTTCCAAGGCAATTTCTCCATTGCTTCCAAGGTATACCACTGGAGCCATGCTGCCCACCTTTCTTTCCTTTAGTTGTTAAAGCAAAATAGTATTATTCCCATTAGTATTATTCCTATTATTAATAGGAATTAATAACTAATAATAATCATCTTAATGCCATTTGTAGTAGTAATAATCTCTGGTCACAGGAGAGAAAGATAGGAATTGTTCCCAATAACCAGGTTGTGGATCCCAAAATAGTAAGTACACTAAGCACTTTCCCTGAAATTTCTGAAATTTTCCTATTCTTCCACCCAAAGATAACTTAATTATACAGTTCTTGAAATAAATGTCATGACAGAAACTGCTTTTGAAGACTATTTGCAATCGATGGTCTTACTATATTTATTTAACACCAAATAAAACTAGGATACCACTGTATAACATTCATGGTTGCTAAGAAAAGCTTTCTCCCCAAAGATACACTGGTTGTACAATGTATTCACAATAATTTCTAAACAGTAATGTGTCTTTTTGAATAGCAGAAAGTAAGTGTACATGCCAAAGGTTACCATATTAGCTTTTTTCTGTATGTTACTACTTCATAGAAGCACTAACAAGTTCTTTATAAATTCCATTTATGAAACATAATTGTTTCAAGAATTGATAGCCAAGCTATTCATCAAGTCATTAATGTTGTAATGTTTCTTTGTAAATGTGTGAAATCTTGTCTTTTAATTTAAATACAGTTAATATTGAACTCATATTGTTCAATGCACTAGAAAATAGCTGGTCATCTAGCAGATATCTTATGTGACAATTTCCCAAACATTCTCATCAGGAACCATTCTCATCTATGTAATAGGGGCTTTGGGAAAATCACTTGAAAAAAAGACGTCACTATTTTCTGACATGAATGGCTTTTTGATTCCCTAACATTGAATAGCCTTTTGTGGGTTTTGAATACTGCCATTTAAGACAATGCTTGTAATTACACATAACCATCAGAAGAAAAAAGAACATAAAACCAGATGATGAAAATAGAATGTCAGAGCATTAATCTGTCAACATATTTATGCTCTTACGATTATTCACATTAGGACATTACACGTAAAAATCAAAGTAAAGTTCAGTGAGAACCCTGAAGTCTTTACCTTTGTGCCAAAGCCTTTCAGAAACAACAGAAAATGTATTGCTGGGTCTTAGAATCATTTTGCAAAATGTAAAACTTCTAATGCTTTAATATTTTTACCTTTACAAGGAAAACCTTTCCACCAAGAAGCCAGTTTCTCCTATTCTGTCCTGAGGTCGCATGCTTCTCCCAATTACTGAAATTCTAATAATATCCAGCAAATTTATCCCAAGGCAACACATTTTTCTCCAAGGATTTCTCTCTTAGAAAATGTTAGCAGAGGATGGGAAGGGAAAACAAAGGAGGAGGTTACAATGCTTGATAAGAAATGTACTCACTATCTTGCCCATGTAATTGTAACCCCTCTGTACAGTATTTTCACAATAAAAAAATAAGAATAAAAATAAAGAAAATGTTAGCAGATGTGGACAAAGAGGATTAAAATTTGTGAATGTGTGTGTGTGTGTGTGTGTGTGTGTGTGTGTTATCTTTAAGTAGTTGTACAAGGGGTTTCAATTCAACAGGTCAGTTTATTAGTACATTGCATCTTGATCAATGCCACTTTTCCATCATTCTCCCCTATCTTTTTGAACTCCACCCATGAACTCAATTTTCCTGTTTCCTTTTTCACATAGTACAATGAATAACATGATTACATTTGCCCAATCTTCCTCTCTCTATTCATGTGCCTTCTCTCCCCTTTGACAAAACATGTTTCAGCCTTCTTGTAATCATTTTGTTAAACTGTAAATTAGTTATTCAAAGGAGATTAAACCACTAGAATCTTCCCTTAAATATCCCATGTTCTTGTCTATTTGTTTGTGCATTTAAGTTTATGATACTCCATATACTTTCATATATGCTTATAATTTAGATCTAACTTCCACATATAGGATAAAATATGTGCCATTTGTCTTGCTGGGCCTGAGTTATTTCATTTAACATAATTTTGCTAGGTTTATCCATTTCCCTGCAAAGGAAATATTGTTCTTTCTGATAGATGGGTAAAATTGCAGAAAGCATGTTAAGGATGTTCTAAAATATATCTCAACCCATATGCACACGTACACACACACACACACACACACACACACACACACACACACACACACACACACACACACACACACACACCCCACATGAAGCTGGGATGAATCAAAGTATCATGGGGAATAAGCAAGAAGTAAAGGGGAAACACATCACTAGGTAAGATTAATCATTTTTCCTCTTTCATTCTATCTGGGCCTCCAATCTGGGGGACAGTGCAACCCACATTCAAGATAAGTCTTCTTCCACTTATTTAACCCTCTCTGTCAACATCCTCACAGACATACCCAGTGGCAGAATTTACTAATATAAGTATCTCTCAGTCCAATAATGATTTACCCATCACCATGTTAATAAATATTATAAAAGATACGTATGATGAATCAAGAGATCCTAATTTATCTCAAGGCTCAAGAAGACCTTGCTGATGGGGCTGGGAAGATGCTCAGTGGTAGAGCACTTGCCTTGCATGCCTGAGGCCCTGGGTTCGATTCCTCAGCACCACATAAGCAAAAAGAAAAAAGCCGGAAGTGGCGCTGTGGCTCAAGTGGTAGAGCGCTAGCCTTGAGCTGAAGAGCTGAGAGACAGCGCCCAGGCCCAGAGTTCAGGCCCCATGACCGGACCCCAAAAAGAAAAAAAAAAAAAAAAGAAGAAGACCTTGCTGACAAAAAACTTACAATATTAGTAAGAACACACTTGGATGATGGAATTATGCTCAACATAGTAGGGGAAAGACAGAACTACCTAAACTGACATGGAAGAAACCCAGCGTGACTGGAACAAATGAGGAAGAGCAGAGGAATTAAAGCTACTGCTGACTGAAATAGAATCCTACTTGTAATGATGTTACAGGATTCAACTCAAGACAATAAACTCATGTCTGATGAATGTACATGATACAAAAGCAAATACCACAGAAACTCTTAGATGGTATTACAGTAGTCTACACACAAAGTATGAGTGGATTTGGTTAGGGTGATAGCAATGAATTTAGAGATTAGACAGATTAGAAAGACATGTATGAGATATGTTGACAAGATTAAATAATAGTGAGCAGTTAGACTAATAAATGACCAAGTATAGTTTCAAGATTCAAGTCTTGAGAAAATAAGTGTTTAATCTTTATAACTACATCTTCATCATATCCATCATACATATATATCCATAATCATGCTGTTTTTGAGTGGCATGCCTTCAATATAAGGATATAGAAAAGTAAAATCATAAATATCACTCAAAAAACCCAAAAACAAACAAACAAACAATAAATAAATATCACTCAAATAATAAAAGCATGTTTTATAGCTACATACACACTGAAGACTAAATATATTAAATCTGAAGACCTAGAAAGTTACCTTTTCAGATAACCAGAAATATGAGAAACTGTAGTATTTAGAGAGTATGATCTGTAGAAAGTAATCAGATAACATTAGAGCACAGGGATATTTCAGAACCAGTCTCATTGATTTATAACTACCTCTAGAAACCCAATTAACAATCATCCTCATTCTCTGTATTTTGTGGATTTTCTTTCTTCCAAACATTCTGAAGGCTGATGTAATCAATTAGAGCTAGAATTCTTTAAAATAGGAATGCTCAAACCCTTTGTAAGAGTCATTGGGGAAGCTTTTTAAGGTCTAAATACTAATGTTTAGACCTTATTTCCAGGTAGTTTGACTGCTTTATATCAGGTTTTTGTGTTTGTTTTTTTTTTACAAAAACCAATCACGTGAGTTTAATGTGATGAGTCCTCTTGTTGTGTATATTAAAAAATAACAGCCCCAACTTCCTTCTGGCTCTGCTCTTCTTCTGTAGAGGCCATTGTCCACTGCCAAGGCCTGCAGGTCATTTGAGGCAGATTGTCCAAGCACAACTATAAACTCCTAAATTTTTACTCCAAATTCATTTTGAAATCTGATATTTTGCTGCTTAACCATGAATTGCATCCTTCCCCTTGTAGTTAAAGAAAAAATTAGAGAAAAGCAAGAAGTACTGGATTGAGGTCTGGGAGAAGGATACTACTTGATTCAACAGGTCATAACCTTTAACAGCACTGATTGGTTAATACCCTAATAACCAAGTAAGGTGCTGAATTGAGTTTGGGAATATAAAACTAAACAAGATGTACCTAGCCTAGAAATAATAATTGAATATGTTGACTTCAAATAAATACATTTTAGACTTGCGAGAATAATGTTAACTGGGGCAGGGAAGGTAGCTCAGCGGTAGAGTGCATGCCTTGCAAGCGTGAGCCTGGGTTCGATTCCTCAGCACCATATAAGCAGAAAAAGCCGGAAGTGGTGCTGTGGCTCCAGTGGTAGAGCGCTAGCCTTGAGCTGAAGAGCTGAGGGACAGCGCCCAGGCCCAGACTGGCAAAAAAAAATTTAAAAAAATAATAATAATGTCAACCATGAAGCAAATTAAAATAATATGATTAGTCTATCCACTTACAAAAGCTATTGTCCTAACATTTCACTATTTGCTTGTTTTTCATATAATTTATAGTGCTAGATTATAAGTGCTAAATTATATCTAGATATAAGTTAAAAGTTAACATTATGTGCTTAAGTAGTAAAAGAAATAACTTGAGGGGCTACGAAGGTGGCTCAGTGGTAGAGCGCTTGCTTTGCATTCATGAAGCCCTGGGTTCGATTCCTCAGCACCACATAAGCAGAAAAAAAAAGCCGGAAGTGGCTCTGTGGCTCAAATGGTAGAGTGCTAGCCTTGAGCTGAAGAGCTGAGGGACAGCTACCAGGCCCAGAGTTCAGGCCCACGACCCCTTCCCCCCGCCAAAAAAAAAAAAAGAACTTGAAAAGTTAATAGTAAAAAAGGCAACTCCAAAATAATTTATTTCAGACCTTCTTAAAATAATGATGAAACTGCCAATTTGATCTCAGGAAATTCAGAATTTACTTCTGAAAATTTATGTAAGTAACTATGACTACCAAATAATCAAAAGCTTTGTCTTAGTAAACTTTATTTCTGAGCACTGTACCAGTACATGAAAGAAGTGCCGGCACAACTCAACAGGTTGTTACAGTACTGAGTGTGAATCGCCATGAATCTCTGGATCCATCTGTTTCCCTGAGGCCTAAAGAGAATCCCCAGGGAATTACATTAAAAGCATTACAACTATTGATGAGGTGCTTCCTTTAAAATTTTAAGACATGACTAAAGATTTTTAAATAGGATTCAGCCTGAAACAACAAATTATCATTTCAAATTTATATTGTTGCTATTAGAAATAATACAACTTTAGCCACATTTTCACTTGTGGTTTTGAAAAGAAAGCAGTAATGACTTTCAAAGTATCCTGAAATTTTTCTAGTTAAGCATTAAATGTTATGTGTTTTCCACAAGAATATGAAACTTGTCATAATGCAAAAGCAAAATAATTGGTTAAGGGCGATGAAGAAGATTGAAGTGTTTTTCACACACACATATATGCATACATACATATATAGATATATACACACATGTAAGATAGGTCAAACTTGTTCGAAAGACACTTTATTTCTATGTAATCACATGAAACCTTGTACTATTCCTGCAGGCTAATAAAAATGTGCTAAAAGGAAGCAAAGACATATTGATGCTGCATAAAACAATTGCTGCGGGGACTGGGAAGGTGGCTCAGTGGTAGAGCGCTTGCCTTGCATGCTCAAGGCCCTGGGTTC
This sequence comes from Dipodomys spectabilis, assembly GCF_019054845.1. NCBI lineage: Eukaryota > Metazoa > Chordata > Mammalia > Rodentia > Heteromyidae > Dipodomys > Dipodomys spectabilis. The sequence continues at coordinate 11,445,892 of NW_024870719.1, read as the reverse complement.
TATTCCTCAGCACCACATAAGCAAAAAGAAAAAAGCCGGAAGCAGCACTGTGGCTCAAGTGGTAGAGCACTAGCCTTGAGCTCAAGAGCTGAGGGACAGCGCCTAGGCCCAGAGTTCAAGCCCCACAACCAGACCCAAAATAAATAAATAAAATAAAACAATTGCTGCATTGTAATAAAAATAATTCAATGAACATACATGCTTATAATAATAACAGCTCACATAATCATGGATTAATTAAACCCTTGTAATTGTACAAATACCTCAGTTGAAATTTCTTTCTACAGAAATACACATGGGGAAATGTTTCACATCTGTATATTTGACACCAACACCAACTTGAAAAAAGTCGCAAACTGTATGCATGTTATATATAATATAACATGTAATATGAAATCACAACAGAACAAAGCTGGATTCAAATCTCTCTCTCTCTCTCTCTCTCTCTCTCTCTCTCTCTCTCTGTGTATGTGTGTCTGAGCATTTGGCAAGAACTCTTGACATGAGATCTATCCTCTTAATGAGTTTTTAAGTGCAGAATACAGCATCATTAATTACAGAAACATTCTCCAGAGCTTTCTCATTATGCAGAACTGAAAGTGTGTACCTATTAAACAACTACACAAACCTGCCAGTTCTAAAATTATTATCAGAAATATAATATCTAAATAGGCAATATTCCACTATGCTTTTGTTCTTATTTTGCTTTGAATTTTTATTAGTATATATTGAATATAAAGCTGTATTTTGATATTCCCTATACTTCCTGAGAGAATATCTTTCCACCACTTGCATTATAGCATGGAAGACTGTTTTAAGAAATGTGGTGATACCATTAGTATGTCATCTTTAGGAAACTGAGTTCAGAGGACCAATCAAGGAAGTTACTGGAACTTGTCTTTTTTCATAGTACTAGATCGCCTCTTCTAATAAAAAAAAGGGCAATAATGTTGAATGAGAAATGTACCTTACTCATGTAAATATAACCCCCATGTACAGCATCTTTACAATAAAATTAAATGTAAAAAAGTAAATGCTTTTATCTAGAGTGGTCATTCTGCATATGATTTTATAAATAAGATTTTCTTAAAGCCTTGCCAAATATGCCAGTTCTATGAAGGACACTATAGTTTCTTAAGAGATGAGGAAAATCTCTCAATGTTTATGAAAAATTATAATGTTGAGTTACAGTTTTATTTTAAAACAATAAGTGTAGCTTTCCACACATCAAAAATGCTTAAGACAAACTTTTGCTTAGCTATTGCCTTACAAGTCCATGAATGGTTATATTTGGAAGGGAAACACAATATCACCCTAAAACCTTAATCCTGAGCCAGGCCTTCCCAGGACATCTTAAGAAAAGACTAGAGTATTTGAATGGTGAAAGGTATTCTAACATTATTTCATGTCACTTTCAAATGTAGAACAAACTGTTTCTATAATAACATTGAACCACAAAGGGAAAAGTTGCTTAATCAGTCTTCCCAAAAGACTTTAGCCTTTAGGCAAATTTGCATATTATAATCTAAAATCTATCCTTTCCTTGTACCTTCATAAGTGTCATATGTACTTGAATATCGCTACAGAGTTGGAATTTAGCTTTACTGTCACCTCACTCCAGAAGATTTATATTCTTCACTTTTCATACATATAGCAAACTGAACCATGGTAATGTTTTTTAAGGGAACTTGATCTCTCCACTTCTAGACCTAAAAGTGGCTGCCAGTCATCAGTTCAAAAAATAAATAATTCCAGACATCAGTGCTCATATTGTAATCCTAGCTACTCAGGAGGATGAGATCTGAGAGTCATGGGTTCAAAGCTGGCCTGAGCAGGGAAGTTCTTAAGACTCTGATCTCCAATTGTCAGAGTAAATGGCCACACTTAGGAGAGTATAAATCAAATAGACCTAGAATCATATTCAGGCATTTCTCAGTTATCTGGGATTTGGCTCCTTTGCTGGTGATTATCTCCTGTACCTGTTTCCTAAATCCAATCTGTTTCTAGACAAATCACCAATTGCAATTTTATGCAGTAACAAAACATGATGACTACATTAAACAAAGAATGCATCTCTCAAGACACATGACAAGATTTGCTGCTGCTCTTGTTTGAAGGATGACTCTGAATGCTGCATTTTAAAGGAATCTGATAAAAAAAAACTAATAGATTATGACAATATGGATAATTCTCCAGTGTTATTAAAAAAAACCTTTTTCCTACTAAATTTAAGTCTCAAATTTATGTGTTTCAAAAAACTATTTCCTTCCTTCTCTCACTATTGCCCAACATATGGGCATACTCACCAACATATGCCATAGGTTGTCTATTTAGACATAGCTGAGCCTTAGAGTTGGTCAGATGATTTTTTTTCTAGGTCCAACTTTAGAAAAGGCCAAGAGATTTCTGATGAGACATTTCTTAAGGGGAAAAAGTATTACTCTAAATGGGTTCTGACATTTCTTCTTATGAAAGTCTAATAATAAAACTACCATATTCTAATGACCTTAAAAAGGCAATTGACAATTTTATGTCGAGGGCAACACAGGCTTTAAATTTTAGCTCTGCTTTGTTTTCTCTCTTCCATAGGCATTTTTAGCTAGCTTGGATTTCTGTGCATTGGGGTGGGAGATAAAATCTTCCAAACAGATTAATGCTGGGTTTTTTTCTTTTTTGTATTCCTGGTGCATGCTAGGCAAGTGTTCAACCATGTGAGCAACCATCATCCCTGTTTGGTTGTTTGTTTTAGAGAAGATCTTGCTAACTTTGCCTTGGCTGGTCTTGAATTGACAATCAGCTGGGATTACAGGAATGCATCACCACTGCTGCTTGTCATTTTAAAACGTTTTTAATATAAATATCATTGTAAATGTGATGTACAGAGGGATTACAGTTACATAAGTCAGGAAATGAGTACATTTCTTTTTGAACAGTGTAATGCCCTTCCTCATTTTCTCCCAGTGTTTCCCTCCCCTCTCCCTCACTAAGTTATATAGTTCATTTCCAATATGGTGTCTACTGAGTGTTACTGCTGAATTGTCTCACCATCTCTGTGTTTCCCCTTCATCTCCCCAAATCAGATAAACTATATACAAGACAGGGGGTAGAGAGATCAAAAACAGTGACAAAAAGGAATAAAATGAAGGCCAAAAAATAACTGCAAACAGTACAATTTAAAACCTCTTGTTTCCCTTTCTTGGAGTTCATTTTAATTAATATCATTTTATATAATCATGTGCCCCTTGCTCTTGAAGCTCTGGGATCCTCTCCTTAGAATATCCTCCTTTGATCTCACTGTGTGAATGTCTAGAATCCTGTTTAATTTATCATGTCCAATTGTATTTTTTTTTGTCTTTTACTATCCAGTACCTTTACTGGTAGATTTATAGGCACCTACTTGTTCCAACAAATGAAGAATACAATGCAGCCTATGTTTCTTTGGGTCTGGCTTACTTTACTTAAAATAATTTTACAGAGTGTTTCCATGTCCTTGTAAATGGGACAATGTCATCCTTTCTGATGGAAGCATAGAATTCCATTAGGTATATATACCACGTTTTTGATCCATTCATCTTTTGAGGGCGGAAGCCCACAGGCTTTACATGTACCTTCAGTGCAAATATAAGACCACTTTAAAGGCTTTTAAAAGTCTAATTACCGAAGTACTGCATTCGGGAGAAACATCCAATTTTAAGTTAAAAACTATCTTGATTTTTTAAACCTACAATAATCTATTAATTATAGCTTTTATGAGCTGATTTCCCCTAATTTATTATTTTAAAAGTAAATTAACTAGCTGGGCACTGGTGGCTCATGCTTTTAATCCTAGCTATTCAGGAGATTCAGATCTAAGGAATGCGGTTTGAAGCCAATATGGGCAAGAAAGTCCATGAATCTCTTATCTCCAATTAAAACCAAAATGGATGGAAGTGGAGTAGTGGCTCAAGTGGTAAAGTGCAACCTTGAACAAAAAAGCTCAGAGATAGCACCCAGGTCCTGAGTTCAAGTCCCAAGACTGGAACCAAGAAAAGGAAATGAACTGGTATTTCTTCATAAAATTTTCCTATTTGGTTAAAGTTTAAACATCATCTCTTTTAATGTGTGAGGACTAGAGTGGCAGAGGAGACATTTCAGTTTTATTACAACTATATTTGTAGTATTTCTGACCACAGTCTTCTAGAAAAAATAAAATAATTGATGAACCATATTCCAATTAGTTAAAGATTTTGTGCAAAACATATCTTCTGAGGTACTTACTTAAATATGAAGTAATAATGTGTATTCACTAATGATTAAGACTACCAAGTAAAGCAAGCAACCAGTCTACTTTTACTCATAAAAAAAATCTTAGAAATACTTTTTCACTTTAACATTTAGAAATGATTCTATAATTTAGAAATGGTTTCTAGTGTAACTTGAAGGATGACTTTTTTGCTCTCCAATTTAAAAATTCCAGTTTTAAATATCTGTATATTTAATAATAATAATAATAAAGAAAATTCCAGTTTTCAGTAAATTCTGTTCACTTAGCCCATTAGTTGGCAAACATGAAATCATCTTGTCAAATCCATTTTCTTGACCACTATTTACTTTCTTTTCCATATCTGTTACATGTCATTGTGTAAATTAAGTACCTGTATTTACATAGGCTTTATCGATATTCTCAAATGAAGAATATATAAATTAGCTTTAATGGTATACTCCAACATGCTGTTTTATCTGACTCCAGATTCTATTTATTACCAGCCACTCTACAATCTGAATTACTAAACCATTTACAATGCAGACAGCATGAGGTCAGGTTTCACAGAGATTTCTTGAAATGCATGAACATCATGACACATTTATTAATAACCATACTGCCTGAAATACAAAATACCATTTTTGCAATATGCTCTTTGTACTGTGAACAAGTAAAGGGATTTTTAAAAGTCAGGTAGTATAAACAGCATGCCCACTGAAGTAAGAACAGGTTCTTACGTACACAAAAATTTGACAAGTATGAATAGCATCACCATTTGGTAATCCCTGCTTTTCCATTTTATACGTTCTGGAGAAAGACTGAAAAATATGTTTGCAAGATTTTACAACCTTTCTTTTCCTCTCATTTTTTTCTCACAGTGAGAGTTTTCACATAAGATGGAAAGAAACATTTCTAATAAATAATATGCTGGTATGGGGAGCACAATGTATTCAGAATGAAATTATGTTATTGAAATGAATTCCAGGAAATGGAAACATGGGTGTTTTGTTATTATCAATTGTTATTATTGTTGTTGGTATTATTTGTTTTTGCTTTTTTGGAGGTGGCAACATGGGATGCACAGAAAGGGAGGGAAGGAGGATAAACAAATGCAATCATACTATTCAGTATGCACTATGTGGAAATGAACTATGCAACTTCTGGGCAGGGATAGAAGGGAGAAACGCAGGGGAAAGAGAAGGAATGGATGGTGTTGTCCAAAAGTATTGCACTCATGATCTCATTTATGAAATGGCAACTCCTCTGTATAGCAACTTAATGATAACAATAAAATTCTATTTTAAAAAGAATTTCATAGCCAGGCACTGGTGGCTCATACATATAATCCTAGCTACTCAGGAGGCTGAGATCTGAGGGTAGTGGTTCAAAGCTAGCCCAGGCAGGAAAGTCTGTGAGGCTCATCTCCAATTTACCACCAGAAAACTGGAAGTGGTGCTGTGGGTCAAGTGGTAGTGCACTCTCCTTGAGTTGAAGAGCACAGGGGCGGTGCCATGCCCAGAGTTCAAACCCCATGGCTCAATGAGAAAAGTGACTGCCCAACAATTGTGAAACTCTGTGAGTCATGTTTATTTTACCAAAGAACCAAGTCTTTGTTTCACCGACCCTTTGTATTTTTTGTTTTCATTTTATTATTTTTAGTTCAGATGTTTATTCTAGCATTCCTTCTAATACTTCTGAGTCTGGCAGGTTATTGTTTTCCTAAGACATTTAGATGATTTAAGAAATCTCTAGTTTTCTAGTAGATAGATACCTTCCCTTTTAGAATGGCTTTCACAGTTTCCCACATGTTCTTCTATGTTCTGTTTTCACTTTTATTCCCTCTCACACTTCAGGTTTCTGTCCTGAAGAACTCTTCACTCAAAAGATTGTGTTCAACTTCTATATGTTTCTCTAGCTATTTTTCTTCAGGTTAATTCATCATCATCTTTAAACTCAAGAAGTTATTCCATTTTTCTTGCTTTCAGACTTCATGTTCTAAATTATATTCTATTTTAGTTAGAGTTGCATGAATCCCTGAGAAGAGAATGTATATTCTACAACTTTGGCTTGAATATTCTGTATATTTCTGTTAAAGTCTATTTGAGCTATAGTGGCTTCAGTTGATAAGAGTGGGCTCATTGATCTGAACAGTAGTTCATGAAACTGGTAGCAGTGAGGCTTATTTCGATTCAGCAATAGAGTCTTCCCATTGTCGGTATGGAATAACTTTTTCTCTATTGGTTTGAAATCTTTGTTTGATATAAGTGGAGCTGTAATTTCTTGATTTCAGGCTCCATTTGCTTGGAATATCTTTTGCATCCATTCACTTTCGTTCTGCTTTTGTTTTTGCTAGTGTTGTATGTTTCTTGAAGGCACTAAACACCTGGATCCTATTTTTTAAATACACAGAAAAAGCCAATGGTAAAATTAAATAGCTCTTCATGATAAAAAAAAACCCTAAAGAAATTATAAGTAGAAGAGCCCTAACTCAATATAATGAAACACTACATACAGAGTGTGAGTCCCTGAATTCAAGTACATATATAGGCTCAAATTCCCAGCTACTCAGGAGGCTGAGATGATAAGATCAAAGTTCTGAGCCAGCCAGGGCAGGAAAGTCTTTGAGGCTTTTATCTCCAATTAACCATCAAAAGGCTGGAAATTAGAGTTGTATCTCCAGTAGTAGATCACTAGCCTTGAACAGAAAAAAGCTCAGGGACAGCACCCATCCTGTCAAAAGAAAGAAAAGAATAGGATAGAAAAGTAAAGAAAGGAAGGAAAACTTGAGTTCATCTTACCTAACTCAAAAAGGTTACCATCAATGAAACTAAAAATTTACACACACACACACACACACACACACACACACAAAATGGAGTATGATTCAGTCATTATGAATAACAAAATAGTGTTGTTTGTAGAAACATATATGGAAGTGGAGATCATTATGTTAAGTGAATAAGCCAGACGCAGAAAAACAAGTATCACACATTTGCATGTTTCCTCTAATATATGGAATCTAAAAACAAAAACAAAAATGAAAGAAAAGAGGAAGCTAAAGAGGAAATATTGGGAAATAGGAATGGGACCAATGGGGAGAATAATAAGTGCAGGACTAATAACGAGGACTAATAAGTATGTATAATCATGATACCAAATATGATCAAATAAGCTATTTGCTTATGCAAAAATATAATAATGAATCCCATTACATTGTACAATTATCATACACTGGAAAACTACTTCTTAATATAATTTATGATAATTTAAGAAATCTGTCCTCCAGAAACCTTATTGAAAAGAGAACTTTTACTCCTTGAAGTACACACAGGTGTCTTACTAATTTGGATGTAGAAAAGGTTTCCAGGAAAAACCAACAACAACAAAAAAATGTCAAATGGCAGTACGATTTTCTAGAGGATTCCACTAGAAATAGTTGACTAGCACTAAGGTCCGACTGCAACTACATTATACAAATAATTTGGTTTGTTCTTAATGACTACATTTATATGAAAGTCTAGATTTTGGTATTTATTCCAAGGAAAACCCTGAACAGGGAGTATTTTGTGTGTTTCTGTGGTGATTACATATGCTGTCACAACTAACGGCAGAGCTAATTAAACGCATCCTGTGGCTCTACTGGAAAAGAACGATGGAAGCTTCTACTTGAATTCTATCAGAGTTTTCCCCAGGCTTCCTTTCCTTCTGCTGACTTTATGCTGTATCTTCCAATGTAATAAATCATAACTGTGAGTACCTTTCAACCTCCTCATGAATCATTGAAGTTAGAGGTCATCTTCAGGACTCTCCAACACAGCATCACTAATCACTAGAGAAATGCAAATTCAATTTAGGTAAGATTTATATTTCCCATACTATCAGATTTGTGTTAGATTTCCCATTTTACCCATACTCTTGACATTTTAAACAGCTTGCCTGCAATTGCTACAAAAGGAGAATTGGAGCTAGAATTCAAGTATGAGTCTTTGACTAACCACTTTACCACCGTTAATCATCATGTCTTATAGCCATCTACAATTTCAAAAAGTTTTATTTACCTTATTTAATCCTGCCTTCAATGCAGTTCTTCAACAAATAATTTATAAGATACAAGGCATTTTTTGCTAGAAAATGAAGACCAACACTAAAACATTCATAATATGTACTCCAAATGTATTTTTGACCTCCTTTCTGAGGAATAAGTAAAAAATATAGTCCATATTCTTTAAAAGCAAGGTAATATTTTCCAAAATTTTTAATTTTCCTTTAATTACCAAGCAAAAGTTTCTTATAACTATTGTTTCATAATTGATTCATTTTCTTCCAAAAAACTTCAAGGTTCACTCTATTCAGCAAACATCGATTTATACATGGTTTAATTGTCTATGCAATGTGTTGTATCATTTATTCTTGTTGTATCTGTTTAAGTTCTTACTGTTTTGCCTACCACATCTAGCTTTCATTATGAGGGAGTTCAATGCTGAGTTTGTCGGTCATTCATAAAATCAGTTGAAGTGAATTTATTTCAGGTTACTCTCCTAATTCACATTTTTGCACTTGACATGCTTTTGCAGAGGCCATCAAAGTCATATTTTCATTTGGTGTTAATTAAAAATAGATAAAATCTGAAATCTAACAGTATGAGATTCTTCACATCTTATTGATGTACAATTTAATCTTGCTATTTATGAACATACAATTTACTAAAAGCAATCATATGGCATATTTTGAAATTTGCTTGTGTGTAGATGAAGGAAAGCTGGACAAATACTTGATTAACCTTTGTGTAAGAAGCTATTGAAGATATAAGAAAATAGGAGCTTTAGATTTACAAGAGTGTCAACACCATCGTCAGTGCTTAATCTCTCCAAGTGCCATTCTTCTTAGCTGCACAAGAATTGGAAGTTGATATTGCCTGGCTGTTTAAAGAACTTAGTGAGAGGACATAAGTGTGCACAGCAAGCAATTGATGTAGAGAGGTAACAGAGAGCTCTAACTGTTATTTAAATTACCCTAAAAGACTGACATTTCATTGTAATTATCTTGCTGCTTAGTTTAGTCTTTTTTAGAATAGCTTAAGTACTCCAAAAAGAATCTCTGTACCCATGCAGCATGTATTTTGCAAGTATGTGTCATAGAAGATGTGTACACAAGAAGTGTCCTATTATCAGTGCCCTTCATAATCTTACAACCCTGAATTCAATTCACCTTACTTATCATTTACTAAAAATAATCAGGAAAAGTATTTAATTTCTCAAGCATAAATATCACCATTTTCAAAGTATGAATAATAATCTCCCAACTTCACAGATCTGTGGGAAGACTATTTCAAAACACAAATTCAAAGAGCTAACCAATTGTCTGACAACATCCAGTTAATAAATGGATTCTTGCAGCAGGCTTAGGATTGTGTATATGAGAACAGGCCAAAAACAAATTCCTATTGTGAGATTACTAAAATAATAGTGTGGACTACCAAGGATCTTGAAAATCCCTTCTGTGATTATCTTTGCAAAATAGACAAAATTGTTTTTTAAAAGCCTAGAGATGAAACCTTGCATTTCAATACACTCAGATGCCTGTACTGACCATCAATTTCCAGCTACATCATCTTATAATTAATAGGTGTAGTAATCTGCGACTCTATGTCCAGGGGATACAAAGCTCTTGATTTAAATTAGAATTTGTAACGTTTACTATGGATCCCTAGTTGTGGTTCAAGTTATTGGATTCTTATTATTGATTACTTGCTGATTATCTCTAAGCAATATGCTAAAACCTGAAAAGGTTAGATTTAAGATGAAAGTATTTCACTGTAAGTCTTGCTCTAGCATCATTCCTGAGCTTCAGGTTCAATGCTTATTTAAGATTGTCTATCTTGCCTATCTCACAAGAAAAATTCAGTCATGTGATAGGGGCAGTACAGGAGTCTAAGGACCCAACACAAAGAAACACTAGCTACTGAATCAAGCCAGTGAGGGCAGCTCAGGCATTAGTTTTATTATAAATCTAATATGACCTCTCCTAAAATAACTCTATTCACTAAAATATCCTAATTTAAAAGTAGGTTGCCAGTAGGTTAACCCAGATGCCCCTCCATACATGAAGGAATCAAAAATGTGCTGGATATATAGATATATCTAGATCTATATATCTACATATCTATATATCTATAGATAGATATATATAGTATGTACATATATATAGGAATTCTATGCCCCCATCAGAAAGAACAACATTGCCCCATTTGTTAGGAAATGGAAAGACTTGGAAAAAATTATATTAAGTGAAGTAAGCCAGGCCCAAAGAAACATAGGTCCCATGGTTTCCCTTCTTTGCAATAACTAGTATATGTCTAGGACAAGCAGAAAAGGTCAAAAGCTATGTACATATGACAAGATAAGATGATGTTAAGGGAAATGAACCCCAAGACAGGGACACAAGTGTTTTTTTTTTGCTTGCTATTGTTTTTAAATATACTTACAATGTACTATGTGATTCTTTTGTTTCTTTTGTATGTTCTTCCCCCATGGTATAACTCCTGTTTTCACTGCATCTGATTCCGGTATCCTGCATCTTGTATATACATTTTTATAATTTGTGGAGGGGATGGGATATAACAAAATGCTTAAATAAGGATACAGATCGACCCATTGTAACAGTGGGATGTACCAGTCACTACGTTGAAAATGAATTTTACAATATTGTTGGGGGGGGGAGGTGCGGAGGGAGGAATTGGAGAGGTAGGGAGGGAAGGGATGGTAGGAGAAAAAAAAGGAGGAGGTAACAATGCTTGACAGGAAAATATACTCATTACCCTACTCATGTAACTGTAAGCCCTCTGTACAGCACTTTTACAATAAAAATATTCATGAAAAGAAAAAAGTAGGTTGTTCTTTGTGTATGTGCACATGTGTGTGTACATGTGTGACTGTATGTGTGCACAAACAAGCATAAACACATTTTTATCTAAAAAGATATTTGATGTTGATTACATAGGTCCTTAATTTGTACTTGGATACATCTATCTGTTTTCTGTGTTCCTTTGATTAATAACTATCTTTCATTACTCCTTCCCTTCCTAAAGTACATTTCACATGACAGTGCTTTTCAAAGTATATTGCCCTAGGACTTTATGAATGAAAGAAGCAGTCTATGTTGGTGTTCGATTACTATAGAATTTTTTTTGCTTCTGAGTTAATCTCTATGTGTGGAATAGTCCGTTTTTACTTGGATTTTCAAGCGAAAGTGTAAAAAGTTTTGCAATTTTCATGCTTTTTTGACAAATTTAATTTAAAATGTAACTTTTATTTAATTCAACTTTAACTTTTATTTAATTATTATATAAGTAGTACATATTCACTGTTGAGAAAAGAGTAGACATTGAAGAAAAATTTTAAAAAATCACTTAAAACATTATTACTCTATTTTTTATTATGTGCATATAGTACCACACTCTAACCAACTGAGCTACCCATCAGGATGCCTCCCATACTTTTAAATGAAATTATGGTATTGCAAGTAGTATCTGGAATTAATTCCAGATGTCTTTAATGGCTGCAGAGTGTTCCGCTGTATTTTAACTTTGTATTAGTTAGCAAAGAACTTTTTTTGTCTGTCATGGGGCTTGAACTCAGGGCCTAGGCACTGTCCCTGAGCTCCTTTGCACAAGGCTAATACTCTGCCACTTTGAGCCATAGCTCTACTTCTGGGGGGGTTTTTTTGTTTTTTTTTTTTGTTTTTTTGGGGGGGTCCAGTCATGGGGCCTGAACTCTGGGCCTGGGCGCTTTCCCTCAGCTCTTCAGCTCAAGGCTAGTGCTCTACCTCTTGAGCCACAGCGCCATTTCCGGCTTTTTTCTTTTTGCTTATGTGGTGCTGAGGAATCGAACCCAGGGCCCCATGCATGCAAGGCAAGCACTCTACCATTGAGCCATCTTCCCAGGCCTCTACTTCTGGTTTTTGAGTGGTTAATTGGAAATAGTCTCACAGACTTTTCTGATGAGACTGGCTTTAAACCATGATCCTCAGATTTCAGCCTCCTGAGTAGCTAGGATTACAAACATGAGTCTCTGGCGCCTGGCTACGAATTTTTTATATATTAATAGTGATGATTTTTACTATCTACGTGTTACACATGTATGACTTGTTATGCATGTTTATTATAATTTTTATTACATAGAGGATTTACAATCATGATATTTCTGTAAGTTCTCACAACAGTAAGACAGTATAAATATAAAAATACTTATATTGAGAAATACAAGCTTCTATTTTTTGAGGTATTCAGGACCTCAAACATAAAGGCAGTTGTTCCACGACTTGAACAATGAATATCATCAGACATTTTGGCTTTATTCTGTTAGCTCCTTCCATTTTTGCTCAGGTCAGACCTCAGTCCATGATCCTTCTAACCTGTGTCCTCTTTCTTCAGAGTTAAAATCACAGGCATGCTCCACCTCTAGCTTACTAGTTGAGATGGAGAGGTCCCTGCCTAGACTGACCTCAAACTGCCATGTTCCTGATCTCTGTTTCCCAAGTGGCTGGGATTACAGACATGAACGACCATAACCATTCTCCACCCTCCAAGTCTCCTTGTGTCTTAAAGTCAAAAGTGTTGTTCATTCTCAAGTCCAGTAAGTGTATGGTTAGGATCCTTCTTTTAATTCTCCACTTTCTACACTTCCCCATCAAGATATTTAAAAAGCTACACTACCAGCATCTTTTTACTCTTCTACATCCACTCTCTAGCCATAAGCTCCTAGAGGCTGTGAGCAGTCTTATTTATTAGCATAAGAGAAAATTTTACTAAGTGAATCAATTAGTTCTCCCACTGCTTCTCTCGTAGACATTCATAATTTGTATTTAAGCTTGTTGATAAAATTGCACTTCCCAGTTCTATTGATATAAATATTTAAATTTTAATATATATATATTTATTATAAAAATACTGTACAGAGGGGCTACAGTTACATGAGCTACAAGGTAATGAGTCCATTTCTTATCGAGTATTGTTACTCCCTCCTTTTAATTTTAAAAAACAGTTCTATGTTCTTTAAAATACACCTCATGAGTTATAATACTCATGTTAATTATGTAACTAAAATGACTACTTGTTCTTTCTTTAGAGACCAATTGAATCTATTTTGTGTTTACTAGATCACTATTTTATTTCATTAACTAGTGATAGGTAGAGAATAATGGTTGAGAATGGTGAATAAATCAATTGTAGTGGTTATAACCACTGAGATCTAGACAGGAAGAAATTGATTTAAAACACTTTATGATTTTATCCACATGCAATAGGAAACACCAGAACTGAAATCCTATAAAATATTTCTAGTTAAGTTCCTGTACTCAATTATCATACTGAAATAGCTCCATTTGTTTATAATAGTTAAACTTCAACATAACTTTATAATAAAGTCTTTTACCTCGATCTGCTAAGGGAATACTGTTATTTTAGTATGGCTTCATTGTATGCATGAAAATACATTGCAAGTTTTAAAACAATGCTGGACAGGAGAATAATAAAAACAGATGGAAGACAGTTTCAGTTGGCTGACCTTCCAGCTCATAGGCTTGAATAAGGCTGCATCTACTTATGCTAAATAACTATTGGTACCTGTGAGCACCTGTTCAGTCTACCTAATGAATTCAACCATTGCCTCTGGGTTCTTGAGAACAACAGGCACTTTGTGATGGGTGGCAGATGTGAGGATGCTGATGCATCCATAGAAGCCATTCTAGTAAATCCTCAAGGGTAAAAATCCATAACCTTGAAGATCAACTATAAAGATGACAAACTCTTGATTAAATTCTTTGCCTACTATAACACTTTCACAGAACAGAGAAAAATTCCACATTCTTCAGTCTTTTGTCACAGTGACAACAGTATCAAATTGGATTTATTCACAATCATTACTAATAGTTGCAAGATTACATTTATATTAAATTCATTTTAGTAAACGGAACCAATTGCTTTATTTAACAAATAATACAGCTACTCTAAATCTTAGTTGTAGCTCCACATTGCAACAATTAGATACATGCACTTATACCAGCTCTTTTACTTTTAGTTTTCTCGACTATAACATGGAGTATGTAATCATTGAACTGAAAAAGATTGCTATTGTGTTTAGACAAGGCCTTCAACAGGACATGGGAGTCTTAGCTACAGCAAAATCATTCTTTTGAATTTAAATGTGGTGTGTTTACACTAGAGATCTAAAATAATTTTATGTATAGTTTCTTATTAATCTCCAAGGTAGTCTAAAAGCACCCAAAACTGGAAAAAGTGAGATCAGTGATCCATTAATTGTAGGCCCATTGACAGATTTGTCTATGCAATGCAGAATTTCCTCCTACTTATTGGTGTAACTTGGTCACATTTTGGCCTTCCTTTAGAAGACAAACTGACTATAGATAGTCACCAAATTGACTACATTCACTGACTTAGTTCTTGTTCATTCAACTCTTGTTGATTACATCATCTGGAAAAACTATTTATTATATTCAATTCAATGGGAACCTAACTTTTTCTGCTATACAGATCGATGAGTACTTGAAATTACCATAAATAATTTTTGAGAGAACTGATTTCTAAAATAATCTATTCTCCCACTAAGACTGAGACCTTCTGAGGCCCCTTCAGATACTGAAATTTATCCATAAAATGATATAACCAAAGAATAGAACGTTTCGTATAATTGAAAGGCTCCAACTACAAAATTACTAAATACAGGGTATCATACAAAAAAGTCATCGTACAAAAAATCCATGAGTGAATTAAATACAGAAAAGAATGAAAGAACTATAATTCTTTTTTAATTTTATTGTATTGTAAAGATGCTGTACAGAGGGGTTACAGTTACATGAGTAAGGCCATGAGTACATTTCTTGCTGTTCTCCCACTATCCTGTCCCTCTCCCATTTCCCTCACTCCTCCTACCATCCCCCCCTGAAGTTGTAAAGTCCATTCCCAATATACTGTCTTGTGGGTATCATTGTTGAAATGGGTCATCCTGTGTCCTTGTTTCAGTATTTTGCTATTCCTCTTCCCCTCCCCAAATGAGGTATATACAAGATACAGGGTACCAAAATCAAGTACAGTGACAACAAGGGATATACCATAGGGGGAAGAACATACAAAGGAAACAAAAAAAAAAATATATAGTACATTAAAAACAACAAAAACAAAGAAAAACCTCTTGTGTCCATATCTTGGGGTTCATTTCGCTTAGCATCATCTTATATGGTCATATGTACATTGACCTTTTCTGCTCATCTGATAAAATTATCCTAGACATATACTAACTATTGCAAGTGAGGGAAACCATGGGACTTATATTTCTTTGGGTCTGGCTTACTTCACTTAATATGATTTTTTCCAAGTCTTTCCATTTCCTAACAAATGGGGCAGTGTCATTCTTTCTGATGGAAGCATAGAATTCCATTGCATATACGTACCACATTTTTTCTTGATCTATTCATCTACTGAGGAGCATCTTGGGCTGGTTCCATATCTTAGCTATGGTGAATAATGCTGTGATTAACATAGTTGTGCTGGTAGCTTTAGTATGGCCTTGTTTGTGATCATGTGGGTAAATACCCAGAAACAACTATAATTCTCAAAATCATCTTGGAAATGTCTGTGTTTAAACGTAATTATTTATATTTTATTGATCTTAGTAATTGTAAAGTAACTACGGCTTGGTAGTAATATAATTGTTATCATATTATATGAAAGAAACATTTCAAATGAAAAGACAAAGGTAGACATTTTTAATTTTTTGCAATGTACCTACATGCTTAAAAGAAGAAAATTGAAGAAATTGAAATATCTGGGAAAACTGAAAAAAAAAAAAAGAATTGAGAAAGTTTAGAGAAAACATATACCTACTAAATAGCTGCAAATGTAAATCTTTAGTAAATGCTTCTCTTCAAAGTTTTGTGAAGTTTGATGGTTGTGAAATAATAATAATAACTACAGCAACAACAAATACTTAGTATTTGCTAAAATGGTATAAAAGAAGAAAGAATATTGTTCCCTGTGAGAAACAGTGAGTTTCGGTGAGTGGGACAACTTTATCGTAGTTGATACCCACAAAGTGCTGGGGATGATAAACCAGATTTCTACCTGACTTTAACCTTCCTGAGTGAAGAAATCATTTCTTCCACTAATATCATGCTCTAAGCTTGCAAAGAAAGTGATGTTACCCCCTTGAAAGAAAGATTAAACCAGTCAAACACATACAAGTGTGTGTGTGTATACAAACAAAAATGTCTACTTAGCTGTGGTTTTTTGGATATAGAAGAAAATATCATCCTGTTTACTATTTTTAGAATTTTACATATTTTTTTCAAAAAATTAGAATGTCAACATGGCACTATACTGATTTTAAAGCCAAAATATATGAAAAGGATAATCATATTCAAAGAAATACCAACCACACAATGAATCTCAAATAAATAAATCACATTTTTGTATCAGAGTAGAAGAGAAGAGCAAATCTAATTTGAAATAAATACTATACACACATGTACACATATAACTAATTCTGGGTGAAGTTTTCAAAATTAAATCTAAAAGTAGCTATGTCTATCAGCATATCGCAAAATCCATCATTTCTTAGAATTAAAAACATTACCACCTTATCTACACCTAATCATGCACTGCCAATTTGGTCAATGTATACAATCTCAATTAAGTGGATAGTTGTGAAAAACTATAGTTCCTTTTGCTTAGGTTTATCAGTTCCATTTACCTTAAACTGATGATACTATCTCTGAGGAGCCAAACAAATTCAGGAGGCATTCACTTCTCAAGCTCTAAAAGATATCCTATTTGTTTTTTCCCTTCTGCTCCCCAAATTATACCAACATCAAATACGGTGAAAAGAGGGGTTATACCGTGGGGGTGGCACATACTAAGCAGCAAAATTCACGTGGTACCTTATAAATACGTTAGAATCGATAGCAAGAAAGAAAAAAACCACTGTGTCCTTATCTTGAGGTTCATTTCCCTTAACATCATCTTATCTGACCTTTTCTGCTTGTCTCAGATATATACTAGTTATTACAAATAAGGGAAACCATAGGATCTATGTTTCCAACAATGAGATGTACAAAACACTCTGTCGAAAAACGAACTTTACAATTTAGGAGGGGTAGCGGGGGAGGGAATGTAGTTGTAGAGATGGGAGGGAAAGGATGGGAGGGGAAACAAAGGAGGAGGCAGCAATGCTTGATAAGAAATGTACTCATTACCTTGCCCATGTAATTGTAACCACTCTGTACAGTATTTTCCCAATAAAAAACATTAAAAAATAAAAATAAAAGATATTGTATATCCTGAAATGCAAAAAAAAAAAAAAACTTGGAAGGAGAAGTTGGGAGGTCATATATAGATTTTTAATGTATCCATAGTTTCTACTTGAAACTAGGAATCTCTCTGCATATATCCAACTGTGATGTTCTCTCTAATTTAAAGTTCTAAAAGAAGATTACATAATTGGATAAGTTATAACCTACAAGAATTTCTCTTTTATTGTCTTCTCTCAGCCAAATCCTTTTATATGAGGATTCTATTAGCTGGCTTTGGCCAGTTCAATTACCACATTTTGTCTGCCATTTTCTTCTCAGGCACTTAATGTCTGTTTTGTAGCAGATGAAAGACATTTAATGCAAATCCTCCTTGAAAGTGACCCCAAATAAGTTCAAATAGTCATAAATTAATTACAGGTAATCTTCCATTTCTCCCTGTTTGTATCCTTTTGTCTGGTTGCCCTATTACCCCTTTTCCTCTGAAGTTTCAAATTTAAGAGGAAAGATAATGCCACCTTTAAGTATAATTAGAATGGACAACTGAATGGAATAGAGAGAAGCATTCTCAATCATTTATTGTCCTAGGGGCTCACTCTGGGAAATATGAATAATGAATATGGTCAACAGAACAAAGAACAAGAATAAAAGCAAACCAAAAATTGGTGAATTAATTGGCCTGCTGGAGACAAATAGAAGGTGCACCTAGCCAAACATCACTCAGCTAGTGTAATCTGCCTCCTTACTGTGACAGTCATCACAAGTTTTGGTAGGTATATAGAGCTTTATGTTCCAGTGAGCAAGGTCTTAGAAACTAAACTTACCGATAGGAATAAGGCTGATGTGAAAATATCCTTCGTAGATTATGTTTATTTATTCAAATTATTTCACACTGCTATTACCTAACAGGTTCAGTTGCCAGCACTCTGGTAATGAATATATAGCAAATAAGAATTACTGTATATCTTGAGAAGCATGTTTCATTATTTTTCTTCCTATCAGGGAGACAATATGGTAAAGAAGTTACAATTCAAGAGCAAATTCATTAGACTTAACCCTCACCTCTGTCATTTACTTGCTCTGTAATCCTGCAAAAAAATTATTTGTTCTCTCTTCCTGAGCTTTCTGCTCAAAGTGTGGTTATTGGGAATTAGGTATTAGAATTTTGTCAGAAATAATTGATTGAATATAGAGAAAGTTCTTAAACAATATACAGTCCTGGGAAATTACCTCATATCATGATAAATATAAAATATGCCAAAGCAGGGTAACCTTGTCTACTGTGTCCTAGTTGATATTGGAAGGTGGCAACAAATTTTTACTGGG
Source organism: Dipodomys spectabilis (assembly GCF_019054845.1). Classification (NCBI taxonomy): domain Eukaryota; kingdom Metazoa; phylum Chordata; class Mammalia; order Rodentia; family Heteromyidae; genus Dipodomys; species Dipodomys spectabilis. The sequence continues at coordinate 11,427,003 of NW_024870719.1, read as the reverse complement.
TAAACTTGGGTTTAAAAACAAAATCTATCCAGAATATAAAGGCATGTACAGACAATGAAATAGTAATAATCATCAGTGGTTGACAAAGCTCCACAAAACACATTCAGAAACAGGGCAGATCATATTATCCCTCCTAATGGATCGTGATCAGGGAACACAGGCAGAAGGCCTTTCCCTTGTAACTGTAAGGTCAAGTCATCTCTTTCTCCAACACTTCCACCTACAATAGTGAAAGTAATATGAAAAAACAAGTATAGGGGCTGGGAAGGTGGCTCAGTGGTAGAGTGCTTGCCTTGCATTCCTGAGGCCCTGGGTTCGATTCCTCAGCACCACATAGGCAAAGAAAAAAGAAAAAAGAAAAAACAAGTATAAAATTCTGTACATTTCACACACAAAAACGTTTAAAAAACCACAATAAAAGTGTTTCAACCACAGAAGCGAAGGTCCTTTTAGACATAGATTTCTGTAATGTTATCCCAAGCCCAGCTAATAGTTAAATAGTGGTTTCCTAGTCAACTAAATTAGTTATAAAAAATAAAAAAGCTCCATTTTCTTTCCTGGTACTAGTACTGATTTTAAAATGTCACATGTTTGTACTTCTTTGCTTCAAAAGACAAATGTATTGGCATACGTGAAAATTGGTTCTACTCGTATTATCAAAGACCCAATATGTTCACACTTACATACTCATTTCACTTTTCTTTTAGTTCAAAATTATAAAAGTCATAAGAAAAAAAATGGCAAATCTTCTAATGAAGTGAGCCTATTTTGAGTGGAGTCTTGTTTTGCTTGGGAGGGGGGATTTGAGGCAGGGATTGATTTTAGATCTAATTGTAGATTTCTTTTCCATGCATATAAAGAGTAACAGGGATAACAAAACATTTTTTTCTAGAAAATAAGTCACAAAGCAATCCCAGAAGAGATTAGTGGAGTTTCCTAGGAAGATAATTTACACCCAATTTGTAAGCAGTGGGAACCCAAGGACCAAGAGGGAACGTTGGATTTGCACTAAACATCTTCTATTTCTCAGAAGTTTGTAAAACACACACACTATCACACACACACACATGCACAAGCCTTTTTTAAACTTCCATTACTGAATATTCTTTTTTTGTACATTTTATATTGTAAGAATGCTGTACAGAGTGGTTACAGTTACATGAGCTAGGTAATGAGTACATTTCCTATTGAGCATTGTTGCCTTCTCTTTTGTTTTTCCCCTACCATCCCTTCCCTCCCACCTCCACAACTACCCCCAGTTGTAAAATTCGCTTTCAACATGGTGTTTTGTACATCTCATTGTTACAATGGGTCTACCTGTATCCTTATTTAAGCATTTTGTTTTTTCCCTTCCCCTCTCCGAATTAGAGAAACGTCTATACAAGATTCAAGGGCACAGTATTTTCACAATAAAAGAAAAAAAAGAAATGTTAAAGCAAAAAAAAAATATTCAAAGGCACTGACATCAAATACAGTGAAAATAGGGGTTATACCAAGAAACAAAGAAACAAAAAAATCACATGGCACATTATAAATACTTTAGAAACAATAGCTAGAAAAAAAAAAAGATATTCTCAATGAATCTTTTCCCAGGAAAAATAGAAAACATCTATATGATCTCTAATTAATCATACTTAACCCAAAGCCAAAATATAAAGAATTTCCATAGGAACAAGTAAAGAAAAGTTTACTCCACTACTTCAATGTGACTCTGATATCAAAATATTTCCAACAACATCTTGAATATTCATAAAATGCTCTTAAACTTAACTAAAGTAAATAAAAAAATCAATGCAGTTTTGCGTTGGTAATCACCTTCCTTAAAAAGTGATTCAATGTTTTTCTCCCCAAGTCCATGTGATAAGGATCTTGGTCTCAGGATTTTGGTATTGGGAAGTGATAACTCATTTAAAATATGAGGCAAAAAAATAAAATAAAACGTGAGGCAGAAAAGTCACTGGAAGTGTATGGCAGTTCTCCTGAGATTCCCATGAGAGAGATTTTATAACAGAGCAAGTCTGGCTTAATCCAACTGTTTCTGCTTCTTATCTTGAGATGTGACTATTTGCTCTGTCTGTGTCTTTCAGCCAAAGAAGAGTCTCTACCGAGAGCATGCATCATCCGGTAACAATTATGGAGTTACAGACACAACTAGCATAGAAGACTACTGTGATCAGTGAGACAAAATTGAAAGAACAAGAATTCAGAGAACAGATTCACAATTTAGAAGACCGTCTGAAAAAGTATGAAAAGAATGTATATGCAACGACTGTAGGGACACCATACAAAGGTAGCAACTTGTACCACACAGACGTCTCGCTCTTGGGAGAACCTACAGAGTTTGAGTATTTGCGAAAAGTGCTTTTTGAGTAGATGATGGGTCATGAAACTAAGACCATAGCAAAAGTCATCACCACCGTCCTGAGATTTCCCAACGACCAGACTCAGAAAATCTTGGAAAGAGAAGGTGCTCGGCTAGTGTTTGCCTGCAGTGGTATCTTCTGAGTAAGCCACTGGCCTGTGCTTAGCTAGCACATGTTGTGGCTCCTGGATCTGGGTCTTGAAGGAACATGGAGTGATGCTGCCGGCCACTGTCCTGGTCTGCCCTGGTCAGAGTCCTGTGGTCAGGAGGGAGGCCCTGCTCATAGCTGAGCAGGGACAGCCCACCTGCCAACAGACAGGCCCAGAGGGGCTGCTTCCAGATCCCCACACCCACCCCTGCCCCCAGTGGAGAAATGGTGATTGGGGATTTTTCTTTTCCTTCAGTTTTCTCTTGGGAAGAGTTTTATATTTAAAATAGTTTGAATAACCTCACCTACTCTCTTAACAATGTTCCTTCCCCATTCTTTTTGACCCTACTCTCCCTTTTAAAGAAAGGCTTGCCTTTCTTATTTACTTTAGGGTGTTTTTTCCCCCTTTTAAAAATTTGTGTAATATGTTTTGAGGTAAAACAGTATTTTTTCAGATAAATTAGAGTTTTATTATTACCCAGATGTTTTTTGAATATTTGCTAAAGATTAATTCTTTAAGCTATCACACGGAAGTCCCAAATAGCGGTACCTCATTGTACTGAGCTTTTGTACTTAACTTTTTCAGAAGAAAGAATACTATTGTAAATTGTAAATAGCCAATAAATAACTATTGCATGAAAATCTATGTTGGCAATGTCATCTGGGAAAAAGAGATAAATAAAGTTTATTTCCTGAAAAATAAAAAAGAGCGTGCATGAGCATGCCTTTGAACTTTGAACCTCCAGAACCATGAGCTAAAGTGGTATCCGATTAAAAGTAATAAAAGGCTGAATAATAGAGTAAGTTTTCCTCCTTAAACATGCAAAATATGTGTCCTAAAGTAGTCTATAACACATAAAGCTTAATTAGGCCTCATATTTATATTGCAGAATAGGTTCATCTTAACTCAATAACTCATATACATTTAATAGAAATAATTTAATATATGCAATTCATGATTCTAAAGATAAAGACAAAGATAGTGTTTGTGAATGCATGAGTTAAGAGACTGACTTTCTCAGTCTTTACCTAAGACAAAGAGAAACAGAACTGAAACAAACAAACAAAAACAGAGCTGAGTTTTAGAGAAAGTTTATTAGGCTGTTCTGACAAAATACATTTCAGGTTTGCTGATTGATTCGTTGATTGATTGATTGATACCAGTCTTGGGTCTTGAACTCAGGGTCCTTGAGCTTTTCTTTGCTAAGGGCTAGTGTTCTACCATTTCTGGCTTTTGATGGTTATTTGGAGGTAAGAGTTTCAGACATTGCTGCTCCTGCTGGCTTAGAACCATGATCCTCAGATCTCAGCCTCTTAATTTGCTAGGATTATAGGTATGAGCTACTGGCTCTTGTCTCTGAAGCACATTGTTATACTCTTCTCAAGAGATTACTGCAGAATTCAGAAGCCATTGGGACGTTTAAGAACAGAGTCTTCCTGGGCCTGCTAACCATAAAGCCACTATAAATTGAGCAAATCCTAGATCTCTGGACTCTTCATTTGTAAGGTCTTATCTGATCTATATGCTCACTGTTCTAGGTGTCTCTTTTAATGTGCCCAAGTACAATACTATTTGGAATAAAATTACAAATGAGACTTCTACCACTAAACCACCCATGTACATTTCTTGCATATAAGATTATCTGATTTGGGGAGGGGAAGAAGAAGCACAGAAGACAAAGGGACAAAGGATAAACCGATTCAACAGTGAAACCTACTAGACATTATGTTGGAAATGAACTATACACCTTGTGGGAGAGGATAACAAGGAGGGAGAAAACTGGAAGAGAATAAAGAAGGGGAGGACACTGCTCAAAAGGAAATGATGTACTCATTGCCTGACTTATGTAATTGTAACCTCTCTGTTTTTGAAATTTTGTACTTCATTCCTTGTTTCATGGCTTCTCTTGAGTATGTATTTCTATAGAGTTTTTAAGAAAATCATGAAAAAGATAAGGAACAAAAATCTTGGTTAATGGCATGAGTCAATAGAAATGTTTGCAGAGGCAAAAGGATAGGAATTAATACAATGCTTACTTGCTTTTGTGATAAATAAAGCTTCTACTTTACAAATCTCTAATCTTTACCTTGTTTGTAACTTCAGTCTTTTTATTCATTCTTGACTCACTAGACTGTTTTACTGGCTATGAACTCATGAATCATCAACAAAACCTGAAGCCATTTTTCATGGATGGTACTTTTCTTAGAAAAGAATTACTTGAAAACTATACAGAAGCAAAAGGAAAAGAACTAGATTCAGTGATCTTCATGAAAAGTAAAGTTCTAAATAATTAAGTTAATGTTTTTATAAGTTTTTTATTGTGAAAATACTGTACAGAGGGGTTACAGTTACATGAGCAAAGTAATGAGTACATTTTTTATCAAGCCTTGTTGCCTCCTCCTTTGTTTTTCCCCTACCATTCTTTCCCTCCCACCTCTACAACTACACCCTCCTCCCCCTGCCTAAATTCTGAAGTTTGTTTTTCAACATAGCATCTTGTACGTCTAATTGTTACAGTGGGTCAACATGTATCCCTATTTAAACATTTTGCTCTTTCCCTTCCCCTCCCCAAATTATACAGACATCAAATACAGTGAAAAATGGGTTATACCGTGGGGAAGGAACATACAAAGCAACCAAAAAAAATCACATGGTACCTTATAAATATGTTAGAAACAATAGCAAGAAAGAAAAAACCATTTGTGTCCCTATCTTGGGGTTCATTTCACTTAATGGTTTTCCTTATTTGCAATAACTAGTATATGCCTGAGACAAGTAAAAAAGGTCAAAAGCTATGTACATATGGCCAGATAAGATGATGTTGAACGAAATAAGTTAACATTTTTTACCTACTCATATTGTTCTACCATAAACTACATTCCTTCAATGTGTATTTGAATATTTTTAGCTCTCATATGTACGAAAATCATGTTATAAGAACTATTCAGGTTGTTCTCGGAGTATCAAAGTACAAACTTGTAAAGGTTTTATATGTGACTGAGCAAAATTGCCAGGTAGCCAGAAACCAGAACTAATATAAATGGACTCTTTTTTCTTTTACTTTGATGTGGAATACAAGACACCATTTCATACCTTTATACCTTTCACTGTTTAATAGAGAATTCAGATAAAAGACTGCACTAACAAGATTCCATTGCAAAATTAAAACACACTTTTGTTAATACAAACTTGTGGCAGAAACCAAGAAAATTATTAAAATGATTAACCTTAATCATATTTATACCTATGACTGGCTATATAAAAAGCAGAGATCTCAAATAAGTAGCCTAATTTTGTGCCTTAATAGAGACACAGAAACACAATAAATCAAAGAATGGTTGGACAAATGGGATTGCATGAAACTGCAGATCTTCTGCATGGCAAAGGACATAGCTATTAAGATCAATAGAAAGCTCAAGGATTGGAAGATCTTCACTAGCTATAAAACAGACAAGATACATCTAAAATATACTTAGAACTCAAAAATTTAACCCTCTGGCAACAAATCCTGTAAGAAACAACTGCCCCATCAACAAGTGGGCTAAGGATTTAAAGAGATATTTCAATAGATTCAGAAAAAGCATTTGACAAGATCCATCACCCCTTTATGATGAAGGCTCTTGAAAAACTAACAATCCATAAGAGCTGTGTATAACAAACCTACAGCCAGCATTGTACCTAATGGCAAAAAACTAAAGCCATTTCCTCTAAACTCAGGAATGAGCCAAGGATGTCCACTCTCTCCACTTCTCTTCAAATTAGTATTAGAATTCCTAGCAATAAGGCAAGATGCAAACATAAAGGGGATCCAAATAGGGAAAGCTGAAGTAAAACTCTCCCTCTTTGCATATGATGTGATCTGGTATTTAAAGAATCCCATTGACTCCACATCCAAATTACTCAAACTGATTCAAACTTTGGCAAAGTAGCAGGGTATAAAATTAACCCTCAAAAATCAATGGTTCTTTTGGAATAGCCCCACAAATATAAAATACCTAGGAATAAAGTTAACTATAGGGAAGGACCTTTATAATGAAAACTTTAAAAGCCTGAAAAAGAATATTAAAGCAGAACTTAAAAAGTGGAAAAACCCTCTCAAGCTCCTGGATTAGGAGGAATAACATCGTGAAATGGCAATACTTCCAAGGGCTATCTACAAATTCAATGCGACACCTATCAATATACCAACCTTATTCTTCAATGAAATAGAAGAAGCAACCCACATGGAATGATAAAAGACCCCAAATAGCAAAAACAATCCTTAGCAGAAAGAACAGTGCTGGAGGAATTTCAAAACCAAATTTCAAACTCTACTCCAAAGCCAAAGTAATCAAAACAGCTTGGTACCGGCACAAGAACAGACCTGAGGACCAATGGAATAGAACTGAAAACCCAGAAATGAACCCACAGAACTATAGCCAACTAATCTTTTATAAGGGAGCTAAAAAAAATAGAATGGAAGAAAGTCAGCCTCTTGAGTAAACGGTGCTGCCAAAATTGGTTAATCACCTGTAGAAAACTAAAGCTAGATCCTTATATATCACCCTGCACCAGAATCAACTCCAAATGGATCAAAGACCTTGGGGTCAAGGTAGACACCCTCAAAACATTACAGGAAAGAATAGGAAAAACTCTAGGACTCCTTGGCACAAGCCAAATTTTTCTTAATAGAGACCCAAAAACACAACAAATCAAAGAAAGGTTGGACAAATACGATTACATGAAACTGCAAAGTTTCTGCATAGCAAAGGATGTAGCTAGCAAGATCAATAGAAAGCTCATGGATTGGGAAAAGATCTTCACTAGCCATACAGTGGACAAAGGTCTCATATCTAAAATATACATAGAACTCAAAACATTAAATTGTCCAACAAGAAATGGTTTCCTTTATTTGCAATAACTAGTATATGTTTGAATCAAGCAGAAAAGGTCAGATACATTTTTTTGTTTTTCTGTTTTTTCAGATACGTTTATGTTAGGGGAATGAACCCCAAGATAAGTATTCAAATTTTTTTTGTTTTTTTTTCCTTTCGTGCAATTGTTTCTATCATATTTATAAGATGATTTCTATCTTGCTTTGTATGTCCCTCCCCCACAGTATGACCTATATTTTCACTGTTTTTGATGTTGGTATAATTTGTGAAGGGGAAGGGAAAAAAACAAATCATTTAACTCGGGATACATGTGGACCCATTGCAACAATGAGATGTACAAGTCCTTATATCCAAAAACGAACTTAACAACTTTGGTGGGGGGTGGGGGGAGGATCGGGTGGGAGGAGGGGAGGAGATGGGAAGGGATGGGAGGGGGAAACAATGAGGAGGCAACAATGCTTGATAAGAAATGTATGCGTTATCTTGCCCATGTAATTGTAACTCCTCTGTATGGTATTCTCACAATAAACAAAAAAAAAATCCTCAAAAAAACAACTGACATATTAATAAGTGGGCTAAAGGCTTAAAGAGAAACTTCTCTGAAGAGGAAATAAAAATGGCCAACAGACACATGAAGAAATGCTCAGTGTCTCTAGCCATAAAAGAAATGCAAATCAAAACAAAATTGAGATTCCACCTCACCCCAGTTAGAATGGCTATAATTGAGAAATCTAATAACAACAGATGCTGGAGGAGTTGTGGACAAAGGGAACCCTAATAAACTTGTTCAACTACTTTGGAAATCATTATGTAGGTTCCTCAAAAGACTCTATCCACATAAAGCTCCCCTATGATGCAGCAATCACACTTTGGGGCATTTACCCAAATGATCACAAACAAGGGCATACGAAAGTTAACAGCACAACTATGTTTATTGCAACTTTAAATACCATAGCTAACATATAGAACCAACCTAGATGTCCCTCAGTAGATGAATGGATCAAGAAAATGTGGTGTGTGTGTGTGTGTGTGTATATATATATATACACAATGGAATTCTACGCCTCCATCAGAAAGAATGACATCGCCCCATTTGTTAGGAAATGGAAAGACTTGGAAAAAATTATATTAAGTCAAGTAAGCCAGGCCCAAAGAAACCTAGGTCCCATGGTTTCTCTTATTTGCAATAACTAGTATATGTCTGGGACAAGTAGAAAAGGTCAGATAAAATGATGTTAAGTGAAATGACCCCAAGATAAGGACACAAGTGTTTTTTTCTTCCTTGCTATTGTTTCTAGTATTTATAATGTACCACATGATTTTTTTTGTTGCTTTGTATGTCCCTCCTCAATGGTACAACCCCTGTTTTCACTGTATTTGATGTTGGTATAATTTGAGGAAGGGAAGGAAAAAAAAATGTCTAAATAGGAATACAGATGTACCCATTGTTGCAACAATAAGATGTACAAGACATTATGTTGAAAACTGAACTTTACAATTTAGGTGGGGATGGAGGTGGGAGGGGGTGGTGGGAGTGTGTAGCTGAAGAGGTAGGAGGGAAGGGATGGTAGGGTAAAAACAAAGGAGGAGGCAACAATGCTGGATAATAAATGCCCTCATTACCTTGCCCATGTAACTCTAACCCCTCTGTACACTATTTTCACAATGAAAACCTTAATTAAAAAAAAAAAAGAAATCTAGTAACAACAGATTCTGGAGGGGATGTGGCCAAAGGGAACCCCACTGAATTGTTGGTAGGAGTGTAAATTCATTCAACCACTTTGGAAAGCTTTATGGAGGTTCTTCAAAAGACTCCTCAATGACCCAGCAATCCCACTTTTTAGCATTTACCCAAGTGATCACAAACAAGGTCATACTAAAGCTACCAGCACAACCACGTTTATTGGAACTTCATATACCATAGCTAATATATGGAACCAACCTAGATGTCCCTCAGTAGATGAATGAACCAAGAAAGTGTAGTATATTTTTAAAATATACTACACACACACACACACAGTGGAATTCTATGCTTCCATCAGGAAGAATGGCATCGCCCCATTTGTTAGGAAATGGTAAAACTTGGAAAAAATTATATTAAGTGAAGTAAGCCAGGCCCAAAGAAACATAGGTCCCATTGTTACCCTCATAATTTGTATATGGCTAGGACAAGCAGAAAAGGTCAAAAGCTATGTACATATGACCATATAAGATGATGTTAAGAGAAATCAACCCCAAGATAGTGACACATATATTTTTTGATTTCTTGCTATTGATTTTTAACATATTTATAATGTACTCTGTGATTTTTTGTTTCTTTTGTATGTTCTTCCCCCATGGTAAAACCCTGTTTTCACTGAATTTTATTCAGGTGCCCTGCATTTTATATATATATTTCTCTAATTTGGGGAGGGGAAGGGAAATAAAATACCAAAATAGGAATACAGGTTGACCCTTTGTAACAATGAGATGTACAATATAGTATGTTGAAAATGAACTTTACAACTTCAGGAAGGTAAGGGGGTGGGAAAGGAGTTGTTGGGGAGGTAGGGACAAAAGGGATGGTAGGGGGAAAGTAAAGGAGGGTGTAGCAATGCTTGATAGGAAATGGACTCATTACCTCACTCAGGTAACTGTAACCACTCTGTACAGTATTTTTACAATAGAAAACAGATATTTAAAAAAGACTTGAAGAGAGACTTCTCTGAAGAGAAATAAGAATGGTTAATAGACACATGAAGAAATGCTCAACTTCTCTAGCCATAAAAGAAATGCAAATCAAAACAACATTGAGATTCCACCTTACCCCAGTTAAAATGGCTACAATCAAGAAATCTAATAGCAACAGATGCTGGAGGGGATGTGGCCAAAAGGGAACCCTACTGCATTGTTGGTGGGAGTGTAAACTTGTCCAACCACTTTGGAAAGCAGGATGGAGTTTCCTCAAAAGAGTACACATAGAACTCCCCTATGACTCAGCAATCCCACTTTTGAGCACTTACTCCAATGATCACAAGCAAGGCCATATTATAGCTACCAGCACAACTATGTATTATTTACCATAGCTAAGATATGGAACCAACCCAGATGTCCCTCAGTAGATGAATGGATCAAGAAAATGTGATATATATATATGCAATGGAATTCCATGCTTCCATCAGAAAGAACAACACTGCCCCATTTGTTAGGAAATGGAAAGACTTGGAAAAAATCATATTAAGTGAAGTGACTCAGTCCCAAAGAAATTTAGGTCTCATAGTTTCCCTTATTTGCAATAATTAGTATACACATAGGATAATCTTATCAGATGAGCTGAAAAACTCAAAAGCCATGCACATATTATAAGATGATGCTAAGTGAAATGAACCCCACGATATGGACACAAGACACAAGAGTTCTGTATTTACTGTTATTATTTTAAATGTACCATGTGATTTTATTTTGTTGTTGTTGTTTTTTCCATTCTATGTTCTTTCCCCTATGGCATAGGCATATCCCCTTCCTAGAAAAAAATGAGAATTAGGCAAACTCCAAATTGGAAAATGGAAATAAATAAAGATTAGAGCAGAAAAAGACTAAGAAATCTAAAAGAATAATTAAGAAAACAAAGTTGTGGGTTTTTTGTTTTGTTTTGTCAGTCATAGGGCTTGAACTCTGGGCCTGGGCACTGTCCCTCAGCTCTTCAGCTCAAGGCGAGCGCTCTACCACTTGAGCCACAGCACCACTTCCAGTTTTCTGGTATTTTATTGGAGATAAGAATTTCACTGACTGTCCTGCCCAGGCTGGCTTTGAACCACGGTCCTCAGATAGCCTCCTGTATAGCGAGGATTACAGGCATGAGCCACTTGCACCCGGCTGTAAAGTTCATTTTTTAACATAGTGTCTTGTACATATCATTGTTACAATGGGTCAACCTGTATCCCTATTTAAGTAATTTGTTTTTTCCCTTTCCCTCCACAAATTATACCAACATCAAATACAGTGAAAACAGGGGTTATACCGTGGGGAGGAACATACAAAGCAACAAAAAATCACGTGGTACCTTATAAATATGTTAGAAACAAAAGCAAGCAAGAAAAAAACACGTGTGTCCCTATTTTGGAGTTCATTTCACTTACCATCATCTTATCTGGTCATATGTACATAGTTTTTGAGCTATTCTACTTGTCCCAGACATATACTAGTTATTGCAAATAAGGGGAACCATGGACCTATGTTTCTTTGGGCCTGTCTTCACTTAATATAATTTTTTCCAAGTCTTTCCATTTCCTAACAAACAGGGCGATGTTTTTGCCTTTCTAAGGTATTACACTATTTGAGTTATCCCTTGAAACTACTATATTTCAATTAATTCATTTGTATACACTTGCATGCCACCCAATGTATTTATTTATGCACTTAATAAGTTAACTCTAATGTACTCATTACCTTATGTAACTATAATAAAATAAACTTTAAAAAATAAATAAACTTAAAAAAATAATTCTTTGAAAAAAAATTCATTCTAGCTTCTACATATGAGAGAAACCTAGCAACCTTTGTCTCTCTGGCCTGACTTATTTCACTTAGCATAATTTTTTCATTTCTTTACAAATAACAAAATATCATTCTTTCTCATAGATAAGTAAAATTTTGTACATATACCACATATTCTTTATCCATTTGTCCATTGAGTGGCATTCCAGCTGATTCCATACCTTGACCATGGTGAATAGTGCTACAATCAACATGATTGTGCTGGTGGCTTTACTGTGCCCTGGTTTGTAATCTTTTCAATAAATGTCCAGAAGTGGACATTTATTGCTACATCATAGTGTAGTTCTATGTTTGTTTGTTTCTATTTCTTTCTTTCTTTCTTTCTTTCTTCCTTTCTTTCCTTTTCTTTTTTTCTATTTTTTTGAGAAACCTCCATAGTGCTTTCCAGAGTAGTTAAAGAAGTTCACATTTCCACATGCAATGTATTAGAGCTCCTTTTTGGCCACATTCCTGCCAGCATCTGTTATTGTTAGTTTTCTTTTTTATTATTATTAATAAGCTTTTTATTGTGAAAATACTGTACAGAGGGGTTACAATTACATGAGCAAGGTAATGAGTACATTTCTTATCAAGTATTGTTGCCTCCTTTGTTTCCCCTTACCATCCCTGCCCTCCCAACTCCCCCCCCCCCAGTTGTAAAGTTTGTTTTTCGACATAACGTCTTCTACATCTCATTGTTGCTTCTTGATAATGGCCATTCGAATTGGGGTGAGGTGGAATCTCCATGTTGTTTTGATTTGCATCTCCTTTATGATCAGAGATGTTAAGCATTTCTTCCTATGGCTATTGGCCATATTTACTTCTTTTTCTGGTGCATACTTGGCAAAATTCTTCTCCCACCCTGTAGCCTATCTTCTTAGCTTACTGGCTCTGTCCTTTGCCATGCAGAACCTAACTTTAGTTTGATGCAATCCCATTTATCAAGTGTTTCTTTGATTTGCTTGGAAAGTTTCTTTGATTTACTTATGAAAGTTTCAACAGCAAGTGCCAAATTTTCCTAATGTTTCCCTTACTGCTTCCAGAAATACTTTCCTGGTTTCAGGCTTTTCACTGAGGTCTTTGGTTCATTTTGAAGTGATGCTGATGCAAGGTGATAGATAAGGATGCAGTTTCAGTTTTCTATGTGTGGATAACCAGTTTTCTCCCAGTACAATTTGTTGAAGGAGCTGACTTTCTTCCAGCCTATGTTTTTGGTTCCTCTATTGAATATTGGATGACTATATGTTTGTGGGTTTATTTCTGTGTCTTCTTTTCCGTAAGTACTCAGGCCTATTTTTGTGCTTGTACTACTTTTTCTCCTAAGGATTGCTTTTGTGATTCATGGACTTCTGTGGCTCCATGTGAATTTTGGGATTGTTTTCTCTATCTTTTTGAAGAATAATGCTGGGATTCTGATGACTATCTCATTGAATTTGTAGGTTGCTTTGGGCAGTACTTCCATTTTTACAGTATTAATTCTGCCAGTCCAAGAGCATGGAAGACCTTATGTCTTCTTCAGTTTTCTTCTTCAAATTGTTATAGTTTTCACTCAACAAGGCCTTCACATTCTTACTTAAGATTTTAGATTATTGCAAATGGAGGTACTTTTCTTAGTCTCAATCTTCACATTGTTATCATACAGAAAAGCTACTGACTTTTGCGGGGTTAATTTTATACCCTGATACAGGTTTACCAAGTTTTCAATCCATTCTAGTAGCCTGGGGAAGGGGTCTATAGGGTCTTTGAAATGTAAGATCATATCATCCAGGAAAGGGGATAGTTTTACTTCTTTCCCTACTTAGATCCACTTTATATCTTTCTCTTGACTTATCGTTCATTAGGAATTCCAGTACTATATTGAAGAGAAGTAAAGAGAAATCTTGCAGTGTTTCTGATTTTAAAGGAAATGGTTTTAGCCTTTTACTATTAAGTATAATATTAGATGTAGGTTTGTCATAAACAACTTTCATTATATTGAGGAATGCTCCATGCATTTCTAGTTTTCCAGAGTTTTCATCATAAAAGGATCTTGTCAAAAGATAACAAAAATGTGGGAAAAATTTAGCAGTTCCTTATTATTTTATATTTTCCTGAAGTTTCTATCATGTCTACATTGAAAACAACAATGATTAAAAGAAGATAGATTTTATGTATGTTAAAAAGTGTGGTAAACTATTTTATAATTTGTTAAACTGTATAAAATAATTCATTTAGCTAATGTCAACTATATGAATATTAAATTTAAATATTTCTTCAGGTTTTACCACTATGTAAAAGCTATGTAATGTGTAATAGTTTATATATAAGTTAAGCTATTACAATTTCAATATTAAAATATCAATAGTATTGTATGATAAAAATATATATACTTGGTTTAGAGTGGAATTCACTCTTCTCTCTTTTTTATTGCTTTTTTTTATTGAATTAGGGGTTTATTATCTTATAATCATAGGAACAGTAATAAGAAAATGTTATATCTATATACTGAGTTTTTAAAATTAGAGGTTAACATTTTTCCACTGCAAATAAGTTAATATAAACCTGACTATCTTATAATTTTGAAGATATGCTTTAAAACAACTCCTGGGGATTTTTTTAACATTAAGTGCTAATGCCATTCCCACTCAGTACTCCATAGAGTATGCAACCTCCAACCTCCACACAGGCTCAGGACTCAGTTCATTTTCTATACATGCTCACAGAGTTTCAAATTAGTCCAAAAGGGATCCCTATCTCAAGACATGGGTCCCAGCCAATGACCGCTGTGATAGAAATATCTGAAATAGAAATAGAACAGAGTGAGGAACAGCATTACTGAGGTCCACAAATTGATGTCAGTACCCAAAACAGAATTAATGTGAATTTGTGACTTTCTTTGCTTTTCAGTTTCATTTTCTTTCATTTCCTCTTTGTGCTCAGTACTTGAAAGAAAAACTCTGAACCAAAAAAAAAAAAAAAAAATTAGAAACGTCATCAGAATCAATGCCCTTACCAATAGGTTCTTTTCCCTTTGTTTCCTATTACCTGTTTTCTTTTTACTAGTATATAATCATTGTGCAAAAAATAGTGGATGTCATGACAATTGTATAATACAGTTAAATTATATTCATTCCTATTACTAAATTCTTCACCTTTCCCGCCTTCTCCTGGTCCTGTTCTTCTACTTCCCAAATAATTCTTCTTCTGCATTCATGTTTTTTTAAGATTCCATATGAAAACATATGATATTGCACAGACAGGCTTATTTTGTTTAACATGTTAATCTACAATCCCGTCTACTCTTTTTGAAAATTAAATGATTTCATTCTTCTTAATGGCTGAGTAATTCTCTCTATATATACACATACATACATATATAGATACACAAATATATGTATGTGTTTATGTGTGTGTAGATATCACAGTTTCTTCTTGCATTCACCAGCTAATTCTTTTTTTTTAATTGTGAAAATACTGTACAGAGGGGTTACAATTATATGGACAAGGTAATGAATGCATTTCTTATCAAGCATTGTTGCCTCCTCCTTTGTTTACCCTTATCAGCCCTTCCCATCTTCCCCCACCCCCGCCCTGGGCACCCCCCCACCACCAAAATTGTAAAGTTCGTTTTTCAACATAACATCTTGTACATCTCATCAGTCCCTTATTTGCAATAACTAGTACATGTCTGAGACAAGCAGAAATGGTCAGATAAGTTGATGTTAAATGAAATGAACCCCAAGGTAAGGACTCAAATGTTTTTTCTTTCTTGCTATTGTTTCACCAGCTAATTCTGTGCCATTACTATCATGCATAGTGCCACAACAAAACTGAATGTGCAGATATCTTAATTTTGAATGACATATGACACAATATTGTTTAATAATGCCACAGACTTCAGTGGATTTTATTCAAAGGCCTAAACAGATATTTCCTCTCCAAGGGAAAAATAAAGTACAATAAGATCACAGACATGTTAGCATAATGAATGTTTCAATAAATATTGGCTGTATAATGTAATATAATATTATCCAGTACTCCAGCAAACAGACTAATGAAAAATAGAACGTAAACTTTTATATTTATCTGACCCTAGATTTCATGACAAAGCCATTGAATATCATGTTTACATGTACTCTATCTTTGAAGGAGTTGCCACTGCTACTCTAACAGTTATTGAGCTTTTCAAATTTCTGGCTGTTCTTTCAAGTGAAAATAGTTCTGATCTGAACTGAATAAATATGTTTTTGTAATCACAATGTAACTAACTCACAATCTTCCAAAATGTAGAAATTTTGTCTGACAAAAAACCATATATTTTTATTGTTTATAGCTTTCTCTTGTATCTTTTCAAAAATGTGAAATTAACCCCACAGTACAGAAAGATACATCCTTCACATGTTTTCATACTTCTAAAGCAATTGAACACAAAACATCAGAACTATTATCCTAAAAATTACTTTACAAAGTAAGTTTTAAATATTTTAAAAGAGGCAGAATATCTCAGCAACTGTGTGCTTTTTCCTGGCAGTGATCTGAGGAATAATTTTTTTAATGGGAGAATACCATGAAATGTTCACATTTTATCTCTGTTCTTTCGCATCATCTAATCTTATAAATATGATACAATTATTATTATTATGAATAGGTCTATGGCTAATACAACAATCTGGTCTTTCCCAACTTTAAGAACTCTAAATTAATCAAGGCAGTGTTGCTATTGTGAAGCTTCTTTACTGCCTAAATATAAATCACTGCCCATTGAAAAGAATGAAGACATAACTGCTGTTCCTAGAACGGTCCATTTCTAAGAACTTGGAGGGCATAGCATATTCTAGCTTTGTTTATGGGAGGAATGGAAAAATATTCATACACATAGAGGGGTAAATTTGGGGGCCTCCTCTCCATGATTTTATGTGTTTAGACAAACCAGGTCCATAGTCATAATTTTCAACACGTATCTTCCCTTCCTATTTATATGCCTTTAATTTTTTCCCTCTAATTTCTCTGTGTAAACTTCGAACAGTCTGTTGAATAACTGTGGTAAAAAGTACCACCCTTATAGAGTTCCAAAGTTAGAGAAAACACTTCCCAGTTTAAATTTTTCAAATTCAATATGCTGTTGGCTGTAGGCTTGTCATATATAGCTTTTATTATGTAAGGGTACATTTCTTCTATACTTCATTCATTGAGTGCTTTCATCATGAAATGAAACTGAATTTTAGTGATATTTTTATATCTATTCAGATTATCATACGGTCTTTATTCTATTGATGTGATTATTACATTTATTTTTTTAATTTAATTTAATTTTATTTTATTTGTGAACATACTGTACAGAGGGGTTACAATTACATGGGCAGGATAATGCATACATTTCTTACCAAGCATTGAAGCCTCCTCCTTTGTTTACCATTCACATCCCTTCCCAGCCTCCTCCCTTCCCCCCATCCTCGCCGCCCCCCAGCCCACGCAACGACGTTGTAAAGCTCATTTTCTACATGACAACTTGTACTTCTAATTGTTGCAACAGGTCCACCTGTATCCTTAAACGACTTGTTTTTCCCCATCTCCTCCACACGTTATACTGACATCAAATAGAGTGAAAGCAGGGGTTATACTGTGGGGGAGAGACATACAAAGCAACAAAGAAATAATCTTATAAATGCGTTAGAAACACATCCATGAAAGAAAAAAACATTAAAATGCATATCTAAGGGTTCATTTCCCTAACATCACATTATCTAAACTTTTCCGCATGACTCATACATATAAGAGATATTTCAAAGAAGGGAAACCATGGGACCTATGTCTCTTTGGGCCTGGCTTACTTCACTTAATATAATATTTTCCAAGCCTTTCCATTTCCTAACAAATGGGGAAATGTCATTCTTTCTGATGGAGGCATATAATTCCATTGTGTATATATACCACATTTTCTTGATCCATTCATCTACTGAGGGGCATCTGGGTTGGTTCCATATCTTAGCTATGGTAAATAATGCTGCAATAAACATAGTTGTGCTGGTAGCTTTAGTGTGGTCTGGTTTGGAAACATTTGGGTAAATGCCCAAGAGTGGGATTGCTGGGTCATAGGGGAGCTCTATGTGAAGTCTTTTGAGGAACCTCCACACTGCTTTCCAAAGTGGTTGAACAAGTTTACATTCCCACCAACAATGAAGTAAGGTTCCTTTCTGTCCACATCCCCTCCAGCATCTGTTGTTGTTAGAGTTCTTGATTATAGCCATTCTAACTGGGGTTTTGATTTGCATTTCTTTTATGGCCAGGGAGGTTGAGCATTTCTTCATGTGTCTATTGGCCATCCTTCTTTCTTCTTCAGAGAAGTTTCTCTTTAAGTCTTTAGCCCACTTATTTATTGAGCAGTTGTTTCTTTGAGGATTTGTTGTTGGGGGATTTAATTTTTTGAGTTCCAAGTATATTTTAGATATGAGACCCTTGTCTGTTGTATGGCTAGTGAAGATCTTCTCCCAATCTTTGGGCTTTCTATTGATCTTGCTAGCTATGTCCTTTGCCATGCAGAAGTTCTGCAACTTTATGCAATCCCATTTGTCCAAACACTCTTTGATTTGTTGTGTTTCCGGGTCTCTATTCAGAAAATTTCGGCCTGAGCCAAGGAGACCTAGGGTTTCTCCTATTCCATCCTGTAATGTTTTCAGAGTGTCTGCTTTGACTTCGAGGTCTTTGATCCATTTGGAGTTGATTCTGGTGCAGGGTGATATATAAGGATCTAGCTTTAGTTTTCTACAAGTAGTTAACCAATTTTGCAGCACCATTTACTGAAGAGTCTGTCTTTCTTCCAATCTATTGTTTTAGCTCCCTTATCGAAGATTAGATGACTATAGGTCTGTAGGTTCATTTCTGGGTTTTCAATTCTATTCCATTGGTCCTGAGGTCTGTTCTTATGCCAATACCAAGCTATTTTGATTAATATGACTTTATAGTAGAGTTTGAAATTTGGTATTGATATTCCTCCAGCAGTGTTCTTTCCGTTGAGGAGCGTTTTTGCTATTCTGGGTCTTTTATTGTTCCATATGAATTTTTGGATTGCCTCTTCTATTTCCTTGAGGAATGAGGTTGGAATTTTGATAGGTATCGCGTTGAATTTGTAGATAGCCTTGGGAAGTATTGCCATTATCACGATATTAATCTTTCCAATCCAGGAGCATGGGAGGTTTTGCCATTGTCTAAGTTCTGTTTTGATTTGCTTTTTCAAGATTTGAAAGTTTTCATCATAGAGGTCCTTCACTTCTTTAGTTAAGTTAATTCCAAGGTGTTTTATTTTTTGTGGGGCTATTACAAATGGAGTTGCTTTCCTAATTTCAGCCACACTTTTCTCATTGTTGGCATACAGAAAAGCCATTGATTTTGGGGGATTAATTTTATACCGTGCTACTTTGCCAAAGTTTTGAATCAGCTTGAGTAATTTGGGAGTGGAGTCTATGGGATTCTTTAAATACAAGATCATATCGTCTGCAAAGAGGGAGAGTTTTATTTCTTGTTTCCCAATTTGGATCCCCTTTATGTCTGCATCTTGTCTTATTGCTGTAGCTAGGCATTCTAATACTAGATTGAAGAGAAGTGGAGAGAGTGGACATCCTTGTCTTGTTCCTGAGTTAAGAGGAAATGGCTTTAGGTTTTCACCATTAAGTATAATGCTGGCTGTAGGTTTGTCATATACAGCCTTTATTGTACTGAGGAATGTTCCATGGATTCTTAATTTTTCCAAAACCTTCATCATAAAGGGGTGTTGTATCTTGTTGAATACTTTTTCTGCATCTATTGAGATAACCATGTGGTTCTTATTCTTGCTCCTGTTGATGTGATGAATAATATTAATTGATAGCATATATTGAACCATCTTTGCATCCCTGAAATGAATCCTGTTTGATCGTGGTGTATGATTTTTTGGATGAATTGTTGAAGTCGATTGGCCAAAATTTTGTTGAGAAGTTTTGCATCAATGTTCATCAAAGAAATGGGTCTATAGTTCTCTTTCTTTGATGAGTCCCTGCCTGGTTTTGGGATGAGGGTTATGATGGCTTCATAGAATGTGTTCGGTAGTGAACTTTCTCTTTCAATTTCATTGAAGAGTTGGAGGAGTGTTGGTGTGAGCTCTGCTTTGAAGGCCTTGTAAAATTCTGCTGTAAAACCATCTGGTCCTGGACTTTTCTTAGCTGGGAGGTCTCTCATTGCTGTTTCTATTTCAATGCTTGATATTGGCCTGTTAACATGGTTTAACTCATCTTGGTTTAGTTTTGGCATGTCAATATTTGCTAGGAAAAGATCCATTTCTGTCAAGTTCTCAAACTTATTAGCATAAAGTTTTGAGAAGTATTCCCTTATAATGTTCTGAATCTTGGTTGTTTCCGTGGTGATGTTTCTATTCTCATCTCTGAGTTTATTAATTTGGGTGTGTTCTCTTCTTTTTCTGATAAGATTTGCTAAGGGTCTGTCAATTTTGTTAAGTTTTTTGAAGAACCAACTCTTTGTTTTGTTGATTCTTTCTATAGTTTTTTTGGATTCTATTTCATTTAATTCTGATTTAATTTTAATTATTTCTTTCCACCTACTGGATTGGGGTTTATCTTGCTACTCTTTTTCAAGGAGGTTCAGATGTCTCATTAAATTGTTGGTTTCAGATCTTCAATTTGTTGATGTAGGAGCTCAGAGCTATAAACATGCCTCTGAGTACTGCCTTGCTGTGTCCCAGAGGAGCTGGTAATTTGTGTGCTCATTTTTGTTGAATAGCATGAACATTTGAAATTTCCTTTCTAATCTCTTCCATGACCCACTCGTGATTCAGCAGTGTGTTGTTCAGCCTCCATGTGATACCGGACTTTCTTTGGTGGCTTTTGGTGTTGAGTTCTAATTTTATTCCCTTGTGGTCAGAGAGAATGCAAGGTATAACTTCAATGTTTCTGAATTTAGACAAGTTTGCTTTGTGGCCTAAAATGTGGTCTATTTTAGAAAATGTTCCATGTGCTGCAGAGCAAAACGTGTATTCTGATGATGCTGGGTAAAATATTCGGTAGATGTCTGTTAAGTCTAGTTGATCTATACAGCTGTTTAGATCTGTGGTTTCTCTGTTTAGTTTTTGCCGAGTTAATCTATCTCGTGGGAAGAGTGGTGTGTTAAAAATCCTCAACAATTAATGTCTTTGGATCTATATGGGATTTGAGGGAAAGTAGTGTTTCTTGGATAAATTTGGGTGCTCCATTGTTTGGCGAGTAGATATTTAGAATTGAAATATCCTCCTGAAGGAGAGATCACTTAATTAGTGTGTAGCGATCTTCTTTATCTCTTCTCACCAATTTTAATTTGAAGGCTATTTTATCTGATATTAGGATTACAACCCCCGCCTGTTTATGGGGGCCATTTGCTTGGTAGATTTTGTTCCAGCCTTTAACATTGAATATGTATTTGTTTTTACGGGCAAGATGTGACTCCTGAAGGCAGCAGATAGAAGGGTCTTGTTTTTTAATCCAACTAGACAGTCTATGTCGCTTAATTGGAGAGTTCAGTCCGTTAACATTAAGAGATAGGACTGAGAGGTGTTTGGGAGTTCCTGCCATGTTATCCACCTTCTTGAGGATTGTGAAAACTGGGTTCTTCCTATGGTTCTTGGATTCTCAGTTTGGGTGCTGTTTCTTGGCCCTTATTGTGGTCTTGTTGGTTTTCTATGTGTAGGGCATCTTTAAGAATCTTTTGTAGGGCTGTTTTGGTGGAGATGTATTGTTTCAATTTTTCTTTGCTATGGAAGGTTTTTATTTGGCCTTCAGTTATGAAGGAGAGTTTAGCTGGGTACAGTATTCTTGGTTGATAGTTGTTTGTTTTTAGGGCATGGCATACATCATTCCAGGCTCTTCTTGCTTTGATTGTCTCTGCTGAGAAATCTGAGGTGATTCTAATTGGTTTCCCTTTAGAGGTGATTACCCTTTTCTCCTTGACAGCTTTAAGGATCTTTTCCTTGGTCTGAGTTGATCCTGTGTGGATTATAATGTGGCGGTGGGATGTCCTATTCTGGTCTGGTCTATTTGGGGTTCTAAAAGCTTCTTGTATCTGAATAGGCCTATATTTTTGTATGTTTGGGAAGTTTTCTGCTAGGATCCTGTTAAACAAATTTCCTAGACTTTAACTTCTGTTTCTAAGTGCTCCTCTACACCCATTATCCTTAGATTACGCCTTCTGATGGTGTCTTCCAAGTGTTGGATAGATCTATCATATTTCTTGGACTTGACTTGGATGTTTTTTTTTTTCCCATATTTTTTATTGTGAAAATACTGTACAGAGGGGTTACAATTACATGAGCAAGATAATGAGTACATTTCTTTTTTTTTTTTTTTTTTTTTTAAATTTTATTTTATTTTATTTGGGAACATACTGTACAGAGGGGTTACAATTACATGGGCAGGATAATGCATACATTTCTTACCAAGCATTGCAGCCTCCTCCTTTGTTTACCCTTCACCTCCCTTCCCAGCCTCCCCCCCTCCCTCCCACCCAATCATACCCCCCCTCCCCCCCCCACACCGACATTGTAAAGCTGGTTTTGACATGACATTTTGTACTTCTCATTGTTGCAACAGGTCCACCTGAATCCTTAAATGACTTGTTTGTCCCCATCTCCTCCACATGTTATACTGACATCAAATATAGTGAAAGCGGGGGTTACACTGTGGGGGAGGGACATACAAAGCAACAAAGAAATAATCTTATAAATGCGTTAGAAACACATGCATGAAAGAAACAAAAACATTAAAATACATATTTGAGGTTTCGTTTTCCTAACATCACATTATCTGACTTTTTCCGCTTGACTCATACCTATACTAGATATTGCAAATAAGGGAAACCATGGGACCTATGTTTCTTTGGGCCTGGCTTACTTCACTTAATATAATTTTTTCCAAGCCTTTCCATTTCCTAACAAATGGGGAAATGTCATTCTTTCTGATGGAGGCATAGAATTCCATTGTGTATATATACCATATCTTCTTGATCCATTCATCTACTGAGGGGCATCTGGGTTGGTTCCATGTCTTAGCTATGGTAAATAATGCTGCAATAAACATAGTTGTGCTGGTAGCTTTAGTGTGGCCTTGTTTGTGATCATTTGGGTAAATGCCCAAAAGTGGGATTGCTGGGTCATTGGGGAGCTCTATGTGGAGTCTTTTGAGGAACCTCCATACTGCTTTCCAAAGTGGTTGAACAAGTTTACATTCCCACCAACAATGAAGTAGGTTCCTTTCTGTCCACATCCCCTCCAGCATCTGTTGTTGTAAGAGTTCTTGATTTTTGCCTTTCTAACTGGAGTGAGGTGATATCTCAATGTTGTTTTGATTTGCATTTCTTTTATGGCTAGGGATGTTGAACATTTCTTCATGTGTCTATTGGCCATCCTTCTTTCTTCTTCAGAGAAGCTTCTCTTTAAGTCTTTCGCCCACTTACTTATTGGGCAGTTGTTTCTTTGAGGATTTGTTGTTGGGTGGTTTAATTTTTTGAGTTCCAAGTATATTTTAGATATGAGACCCTTGTCTGTTGTATGGCTAGTAAAGATCTTCTCCCAGTCCGTGGGCTTTCTATTGATCTTGCTAGCTATGTCATTTGCCCTGCAGAAGCTCTGCAACCTTATACAATCCCATTTGTCCAGCCTTTCTTTGATTTGTTGTGTTTCCGGGTCTCTATTCAGAAAATTTCGGCCTGAGCCAAGGAGACCCAGGGTTTCTCCTATTCCATCCTGTAATGTTTTCAGAGTGTCTGCTTTGAGTTCAAGGTCTTTGATCCATTTGGAGTTGATTCTGGTGCAGGGTGATATATAAGGATCTAGCTTTAGTTTTCTACATGTAGTTAACCAGTTTTGCCAGCACCATTTACTGAAGAGGCTGTCTGTCTTCCATTCTATGACTTGGATGTTTGTATGTTCTTTCTCTATAATATCTAGGCTGTCTTCAATCCCTGAGATTCGATCTCCTGCATGGTCTAACCTGCTGTCAATACTTTCTACTTTGTTTTTTATTTCTTTTCCTTCTAATTGGTCAGCTTTGATGGCTTCAAATTCTTTGTTGAAACTCTGTTTTAGATCTTGTATGAATTTCTTTACTTCCTTAATTTGGTGTTCAGTGTTCATTCTCAAATCACTTAGTTGATTGGTTATGGTTTCTTTGGACTCCCATTCCTTCTATTGGATTCCATTCAGCATTCCCTTTGTGGTCTCCCTGACTTCCTCCAGCTCTTTGTTAATGGATTCCATGAATGCCTTTAGTGATCTTTGTGTATTCTCTTCCTGCTCTCTCAATTCCTGTATTACTCTTTGATTAGCTTCCTCCCGTTCGTGGGATTCCTGTAGTTCTCTTTGAGTGTTCTCAGCCTGTTCACGCCATTCCTGCCTTTCTCTTTGAGTATTCTCAAGCTGCTCACGCAAATCCTGTATCACTTTTTGAGTAGCTTCCTCACACTTATGATATTCCTGTATAAACTTTTGGATTGCCTCCTCTCTCTCCCTATCACGCTCATACAGAGTCCTTTGTATGTTTTCTATCTTTTCATTTATCATGTTTGCCAGTAGTGTTTGTAGAGCTATTTGGGAACTCTCCTCTGGATTATTCATTATCGGTTCTGACCCCTGATTATCAAGATTGGGAATTGAGATACCTGGATTTGCCATTTTTCTTACGTTTTTCCAGCTTACTCTGCCCATTTGAGATGAAAATAGCACCAGTTTTGTGCTAGAACACTATCTTAAGGCAACCATCAACCAAAGTCTGAATTTGTACAGTCAATAGTCGACAGATACAATCTAGTTCAACAGATACATCTATTCAATATCAAACAACTATATGTTAATGGGCTTCAAGCCACAGAGAAGAATTTGGAAAACCAGAAATTATTAGGGTTAGGGAGAGATGTGGGTAAAAAACTAGGAATAGATTCGTGTGGGGAGGCACAGGGAGAGTTAACTAAATTCTAATCTCAATGCAGGAAATAGGTTGGGTAGGATGAAAGTAGAGAGAGAGAAAAAAAGAAGAAAGGGAAAGGGAAAAGAAAAGAGCCCAGAAAAAATAGAAAAGTAAAAATTAATAGTATTATGGAGAACGAAAACAATCTATTTAGAGAAGAACGTGAAAAATTGAGAGAAGGGGAGGGACATAGATGAGATGTGAAAAAATTAAAAATAAAAATGCTTAAAATATTATATAGGTATAAAAAGATAGTACTGCTATTAAGGAATTTAAGTCTCAGAGGTTTTGAATTGAGTAATAAATTTGTGGATTAAGTGTGTACACAATGGGGGATAGTGTCTACTATTTAACTACG
Organism: Dipodomys spectabilis; assembly: GCF_019054845.1. NCBI lineage: Eukaryota > Metazoa > Chordata > Mammalia > Rodentia > Heteromyidae > Dipodomys > Dipodomys spectabilis. Next base: position 11,401,789 of record NW_024870719.1, on the reverse strand, counting down.
GGTTTATCTGAGGATGTGCAGGACAAGAGTTAAGTCACATAAAGAAGAACAAAAGAGAGGAAAAGGTGAAAAGGATAAGAAAGGAAGAAAAAAGATCTGAAGTTCAGTAGAGATAAACAAAAAACAAAAAGATAATTAAAAAAGAAGAAAAAGTGAAAGAAGACAAAAAAAGAAAGAAAAACGCACATTCACGTATCCCTAAAATAAAAATTATAAGAGGGAAAAAAAAGTTACTGGAAAACAATTTTTTTTCAAAAAAGGCAAAAATTAAAGATTAAAAATGTTTTAGATGTGAAAAAAAATTTTTTATATAAGGTACAGAAAAGAAGAAGAAGAAGAAGAAGAAGAAGGAGGAGGAGGAGGAGGAGGAGGAGGAGGAGGAGGAGGAGGAGGAGGAGGAGGAGGAGGAGGAGGAGGAGGAGGAGGAGGAGGAGGAGGAGGAGGAGGGGAGGAGGAGGAGGAGGAGGAGGAGGAGGAGGAGGAGGAGGAGGAGGAGGAGGGGAGGAGGAGGAGGAGGAGGAGGAGGAGGAGGAGGAGGAGGAGGAGGAGGAGGAGGAGGAGGAGGAGGAGGAGGAGGAGGAGGAGGAGGAGGAGGAGAAGGAGGAGAAGAAGGAGAAGAAGAAGAAGAAGAAGAAGAAGAAGAAGAAGAAGAAGAAGAAGAAGAAGAAGAAGAAGAAGAAGAAGAAGAAGAAGAAGAAGAAGAAGAAGATGAAGAAGAAGAAGAAGAAGAAGAAGATGAAGAAGAAGAAGAAGAAGAAGAAGAAGAAGAAGAAGAAGAAGAAGAAGAAGAAGAAGAAGAAGAAGAAGAAGAAGAGAGAAGAAAAGAAGAAGAAGAAGAAGAACAAGAAGAAGAACAAGAACAAGAACAAGAACAAGAACAAGAACAAGAACAAGAAGAACAAGAAGAAGAACAAGAAGAAGAAAAAGAAGAAAAAGAAAAAAAAAGTTCTTTGATTTTTTGGGGGAGGGGGTGGGAAAAATCCTATATCTCCCTTGTGTCTGTAACCAGCCTCTTGTTGGAGTCTCTGGTCTGCTTGTGTTCCTGTGGCTTGGTTGGTTTCTTAAGTCAGTTTGTTCGAACAGGCAGGGAAATGCTCTGCTTTACCCAGGATTTTGAGATCCTCCTCCCAGGTTAGTTTAATGGGAGGCTGATCTGCTTTGAGAATCACAAAAGAGGGGGATGCAGTGATGAGGCTAAGTTCTGGGTAGAGTTGAGGCCTTTCAACAAACAGTAGCTTTTCCCTGGGGCTATTTTGTGAAAAACTCACAGAGCCCAGCCTGGATCCATTCTCAGGGTTTCTGTTTACTGAATTTCAATTGATTGCCGCGGCTGCTAAAGGGAGGGGCAGCCTCTGGCTCTGATTACCCCGTGAAGAAAGCCACTCCTAGGGCTGGTGCCTGAGCTGGGTGACTTTTCCCTGGGTGGAGCTGAGTCTGGCAGGTCACGCCACCGTTAAGTTCTTGTGACCTGCTAAATGACTCGTTTTATTCCTAGGCCTGAGTTGGAGCTAGCAGCTCTGCCAAGCTTTGTTGGGATCCAAGATGGAGATTTCCGGTACTGGGCGGGGAGGGGTGGCCTTCCCTCCTCTGCTCCCTGAGATGTAGTGAGGACCTTGGGCTTCTACTCACGCCGAGTCTTGGTTCCTGGGTCGTCTCTGGTCTGAGAACTGCAGGATGAAGATGTCCGCTCCTTGTCGGTTTCTTGCTGGTTTTGAGTAGAATCTGCTCGCCCGCTGCATCTGGCTCCTTCGTCCCGGACTCTCTGTGGCTCAGGTATGGTGCCCTGCGGTGGCCGCCGCCACTGCTGCCACCGCCGCAGCAGCTGCTGGCAAGTGCTCAGATGTGTCTCCTTGCCTGGGTTTCCCCTCTCTGGCCTAACTCTCTGTCCTGTGATGGCAAACTTGGTGTGATTCTCTGGCTTAGGACTGTTCACTGGAACTCTAAAACTGCTTTCTATGCGAGAGCTTGTTCAGATTCCAGCTTCTCCTCCGCCATCTTCCAGGAACTCCCGATTATTACATTTATTAACTTGCCAGAACTTCAACCAACATAGTATCTCTTGGATGAATTTTCCTTGATTGTGATGTACAAACTTTTTAATGTGCACTTGAATTTAGTTTGTAATGCTTTGCTGATAATCTTTTTTAATATATATTTTATTGTAAAGATACTGTACAGAGGGGTTACAGTTGCATGAGTAAGGTATTTAGTACATTTCCTATCGATTGCTGATAATCTTTACATCTACCTGTATCAGGAACACTGGTCTTTAGTTTTCTTTCCCTCCCCATTTCCTTTTTAATGTTTTGTTTGTTGTGTTCTTGTATGATATTAGCATTGAGGAATTGGAAAGGCTCTTTCTGATATTAGTATTTAAGTAATTGGGTAATAATACTTTGATGGCTTAGTGAAATTAAACATTCTGACAGTCCTGACTCCTCCTTGTTGTGAGACTTAATTATTAATTCAATTTCATCAATCATTACTATCCTATTCATATTTTCTATGTCTTCATGATTTAATATTTTTTATTGTCAAGGTGATATACAAAGGGGTTTCTGTTATGTAAGTAAGGTAATGAGTACATTTCTTGTCTTGCAGGAAAGGGTAATAAGATTGACAAGAAATTATTTAATAGTGGTAGATTATATTGGTGAAAACTGTTTATTTCTTTATGCTTTCAAATTTTCTGGCATGTATTTGTTATACTAGTCCCAAATGATCTGTGTATTTCTGCTTTAGAAGTTGTAATATGTCTATTTTTTGCCTCTTATTTTACTTCTTTTGGTCTTTTCTTTCTCTCTCTGGGGAGACAGAATGTCAGATTCAGTGTACTTTCTTCCCTTCTCTATAACGCAATCTTGGCCTCTGTATTTGAAGATATATCTTCTATGTCCTTACTGCACAGTAGTACTTTACCTCAAGTACTCTACCAGAATAAAAGCTATGTTCTTTTTATTTGTTTTGCTCCTGTTTATGGAGTATCAGCCATATGGCTAATGTTCCAGAGCAACATTTTTTCCTTCTGTAGTATGTTCATGGTAATCATGTACACATTAAACATAAACTGTCTCGATATCTCAAATAATTCCATCCCTCAAAATTTATATTTACACATATTGCAGAATTGTATTTTCAACTAAATAACCAAGAATATGATAACTTGTCAATAACTTGGCAAGTTAAAGTGTGATGATATTTTAAAAGTCTCTTTAAAAGTAAAAAAAAAAAAATATGTTTTAGTGCCATACAGGTACATTATTTTTTCAAAGAAAAATACATTGTGCTTCTCTTTCTACTCATATTTCTCAGAGAATTTCACCAAAAGTAAAAATGCATGGGAATAAAATATAATTTTAATTTCCCTTATTGGGATGTTCAGAATTAAGAGGCATTATAATGTTATTTCTTCCTTGATTGAACTCATGAGAAAATACTCTTTCTGATTTTTTTTCTGGTCCTCGGGCTTGAATTTAGGGTCTGGGCTCTGTTACTGAACCTCTGTGTGTTTAAGGCTAGCTCTCTACCATTTGAGTTACAGCACCACTTCTGGCTTTTTCAGAGCAGTTTATTGCCCAGGCTGGCTTCAAACCATGGCCCTCAGAGCTCAGCCTCCTGAGTATATAGGATTACAAGAGTGAGCCACTGGCACCCAGCTAGCATTCTTCCTTTTTAACAGACCAGTACAAAATAATATCACTGGGATACCAACCTCACCTGCCACGTATTCATATACTATCCCCAAATCATTAACAGAGAGAAATTACTTCCTCATTATTTCTCCCTACATAACAAATCAGCTGTCATTTTTAGACTGTTTCAGATCCAGAGACATTTTTCAAGGCTGATCTTTCACTAATATTTTATGTATTCAACAATTCTAAATCTAGATTTATGTTGGTGGTCTTCTCAGAGAATAGTATATGTGCTCAATTACATTTTTCAGAATACAGTTGACATCACATATCTGTATATTTGAAGCTAGTCTATATAAGTAGAAGCTACTTGAATTAAAATGAAAATTGAGTGGAGCACCAGTGATAAACACCTGTAATCCTAGCTACTCAGAAGGCTGAGATCTGAGGATCGCAGTTCAAAGTCAGCCCGGGCAGCAAAGTCTGTGAGACTCTTCTCTCTAATTAACCACCAGAAATCCGGAAGTGGCGCTGTGGCTCAAGTGGTAGAGCACTTGCCTTGAGCTGAAGAGCCCAGGGTCAACACCCAGGCCCAGAGTTCAAGTCCCATGACTAACAAAAAGAAAAAAAAGCAAGAAAAAGAAAAGAAAATTGATTAGAAAGAAAATTGTATTAAGTACCATTACATATCATACTTTATTGCTCAGCTCTCATCTTGTCATCTTACTTTCTTAATAGGACAGATCTTCATGCTTTGGTGTCCTTTATCTTTGTTATAAAAAAAAGTATACGGGGGTTTTAGTGAATACACGTGCCTGCCTAGATCTAAAAATCTTCATATAACATCTAGAAACCATATTATTCAATAGAGAGAGCAACCAGAACATGGAGAGAGAAAACAGAACATATCATGAAATTTTGCATGTACATAAGAGAACAAAGCATCCTATACCAAGAGTCCAGATCTGGCTGAAAAAACAAAAAAAACTAACAGGCAAACACTGTGGAAAAGAAGAGAAAGCTCCAAAAGCCTAAGGGTAAAAGATACAAACTAAAATCATCACTAGAAAAGTTTCACCCCTTTTGGAGAAAATAAGAGTACAGCCTAAGACCTGTGGATACTAGAAAATGAAGGAGCCTGGGGCTGGGAAGGTGGCTCAGTGGTAGAGTGCTTGCCTTGCAAGCCTGAGGCCCTGGGTTCTATTCCTCAGCACCATATAAGCAAAAAAGAAAAAAGCCGGAAAGTGGCGCTGTGGCTCAAGTGGTAGAGTGCTGGCCTTGAGCTGAAGAGCTGAGGGACAGCGCCCAGGCCCAGAGTTCAGGCCCCACAACCGGACCCAAAAAAAAAAAAAAAAAAGAAAATGAAGGAGCCTGGCACCTAAAAGTGCACTGAAGCAATGATTTGGGAAAGATACTGCCTCCCAGGAAGACAGGGAAGGGCCTTAGTAAAATGATGTGTACTGTTACATTCAGAGAAAAGGAAAAAAAATCAAGAAACAGAATTTTTAAAATTCTTCAGAAATAATATTAGATCATAAAGCCAAAGACACCTGCAAAATAACAGATATTAAAGAACATGAACTGTGATATACCAATTAATGAGAAAATTCTAAATTAAAAGATATAGAACTTCGGTGGGGGAAAGAGGGGGTAGTTGTGGAGGTGGGGAGGGAAGGGATGGTAGGGGGAAACAAAGGAGGAGGCAACAATGCTCAATAGGAAATATACTCATTACCTTGCTAATGTAACTGTAAATCCCTCTGTACAGCATTTTTACAATAAAAAATGTACAAAAAAGTGTAGAAAAACCTTCCACCTCCTACCTAGGGAACATTGCCTATTACTATTAATTTAACAAACAAGATACTTCATGATTACCTAAACTGGTAGCAACCACATAGAGTCACAAAATACACTAAACCAAAATCACAGTCAAAAATTTTTAATTGGTAAAAATCTTTCCTTCCAATCAAACATAAAACCAAAGAAAAATGTGATGTAACATAACATGAAATAAATATCATTAAACAAGAATTAATAGATTTAAAATATTATAAAATGAGACATAAAATCAGATGATTGTTCATAAAAATCTAAATTCAAGAAGAAAATGAAAGAAAACACAAAATTCTCTTATATTTGGAAAATGTAGTATAACTTACAAGATACCAAAGAGAAACGAGTTTGAATCAAACTCTGGATGAGCTATGGATGTTTGAGAAGAATAACAAAAGATAAAGTAAAGCATCAATAACAAGACATCTTGGAGCATAGCCTATATATAGCTCTTTCCAATTACAGAACCCAAAATAGTAATTCTACCCATCCAGGGATAATATTTGAGCCAATATTCAAGTACCTAGTTTCCCGGTCAAGTTAACACATAATAAAATTAACCATCATATTATACACATTTATAACAGAAAAGAAATCTTCAACACAAATGTCTATACAAAACCTGTAGCTTTATTTTCAAATGATTGGAGTCAAATTGAATATCCTTCAGTGTGACTGGATACATAAACTATCAACTTCTATGGAGAAGAAGCATTAAGGAAGAAACCATTGGTACATAAAGCAATTTAGATGAATCATGAGGTCATTATTCTGAATGGGGAAAAAAGGTAATCTCAAAACTGATATGTGATAGAATTCTATTTTTAGAACATTCATCCACTTATTAAATTATGAAGGAGAACAAGGGCTGGGAAGGTGGCTCAGTGGTAGAGCATTTGCCTTGCATGCATGAGGACCTGAATTCGATTCCTCAGCACCACATAACCAGAAAAAAAAAAAAAAGCAGGAAGAAGGAGAACAAGTCAGTATTTTCCAGAATGGATGGATTGAATTTAAAAAAGCCCATGTTTCTAAGTCTATGTGTAACCTTTCCTGACTATTATAGTTATTTTGTACCTGACCTTTATTGGACAAGATAAGTTTTGGCTGTTGAAATAATCTAACTCCGTTCCACAGAATGAGTCCTCTTGTGTATTTATTGAGATTATTGAGCTCCTCCTCTATTGAGATTAATCTTTGTTGAACATTCACCAGCACATAAAATGTCATGCGTGTATGTATAATGAGAGTAGCCTATTTTCATAATTTTCACCATATCTCCTTTCAGTAAATTTCTTTTTTAATATATAATTTTATTATAAATATACTGTACAGAGGGATTAGAGTTACAATAGGAAGGTAACGAGTACATTTCCTGACCAGCGTTGTTACCCCTCCTTTGTTTTCCCCCTACCATCCCTTATTGCTCTATGAACATCAACCATAAAATTAGCTTGTTTGTGTACATTTTGATGTACATTAATTTCTCTAGCTACTTCTTCCTCCAGTCAGAAGAAACAGAATGCTGTATTTTTCAAAGTGCCACACAGTGAGAGATCTTCCTATGCAACATCTTTTAGACAGATCTCAGAAAGAGGGATTTTAGGACTGCTGTTGAACCATCTGTTGTTAACTAGCCCCAAATGGAAACTGAGAGATTAGGAAACAATATAGCAGGCTGTAAATCATAGGCACCTAGGCCACTTGACCATGTAACTGCACACTCAAAGCTATTCTTACAAATGCAGCTTGCATTTGATGAAGGAGAACTGCTGAACAGGCCCAATTTATGGCTAGTTCACAAAGGGATAACTTAGTGGTCAATGACCAAGCATTCAGTCTTCACTGAAGCTTGCAGTTATTTTTCAAGAACAGCATAGGTTTGTGCAGAGGATAGAGCACTTAATGTGAAATCCTACAGGTCTGTGCAGTGACTCACATTCAGAGGCATGCTAAAGGCTTCATCCAACATCTTTACCTGCCATAGACATTTCAAGCACCATTGCATTTTATTGAAATACGTGTCCCAAATGTCAGAATGGCTGGCCCAGAAACTTAGCCCTTTTTCATTCTCTACTTATGGTAGACAAATCTGTCCATCTTTCAGTTGCTTGTCACGAGTCAGTACATCACCCATGTGAGGTATATGTTGTCTCTCACATAAAGGCTACAGTTGATATATTCCTGAGACAAGACACTGAAGTCACAACGTTGGGTCTGCCAGCTAAAAGCAAACAGCTTTCGACAGTCTATACTAACTGGTAATAAATGTAATCGGTGCTTAGAAGCTTCTTTGGCTGAGGGGCACTGACTCCTTCCTTGAGCCTATAAATTAACAAAAGAAGGATAAAAAAGAAAAAACACCTGGGCAACCTAGCAACCATTTCATGTTTCTATCTTTTGCCATTCTCCCTTACATTCACTTTTCAGGAATCCAGGAAGAACTGGATTCCAAGGCTTCATGCCAGGCATCATTAATTCTTACAGCAAGGTCTCATTTGATCAATCCTAAGACATTTGTTCATCTGTGACAGCCATCTCCCCAACCCCTATGACCACAAGAACACAGCTATGAGTAGGACCGTTTAGCTACACATTCCTCTAAATCCTTGCTCCCACATCTCTCTCCTATTTAAACACAGGCAAAGATGGGTTGAAGTGCTTTCTTTCCAAAGCTGCCAATATTTTGTAATAAACTTTCTCCTCTGCACTTTCCTTCTCACCTTGTATTTGGCATATTGAGGTAAGTGGCTAAACATAAACTATAAAATCCAGGAGTGTGAGTCTGGGTCCTAAAAATCTAATGGGCCTAACATCTACAATTAGATAAACATAGTGCATCTGCCAGATATCAAATTTGTATACCAAACATAGTAGATATGTTGAATTACCATGGGAAATGAAGAGGAATCTGGATACTCGAATACCATTGGAGTCACACCTTAATAAGCTTATAATCCACTCTTCAGAGTTTCCATCAGATTCCTGCAAAGGCCAAAGGACAAGGTGAATAAAGTGGCTAGGACACAAACTCAGCCTCTTTCAAGTCTTGGATATTGGTACAAATCTCCGAAATATTTTCACAAGTGTGTTACTGTTTTTAGCTTACTATATTGTGAGATAAAAATAATGTATAGCTAGTAATACACAAAGAAACGGAATTGCCAGTGTATGTGTGTATGTGTGTGTATACAGTCAGCCAACAGGATCTGCAGTTTTTGAGCATCCCTAAGTTGAACCAAGTGAACATCATGTATAGTTTAAAATAATTGCTGATCATGTCTATACTGAGCTGGATAGATCTTTTACTTGTCAAAATTCACTAAACAATTTTATATGATGACTACTTGTATACTATTTACATTATATTTTATATTATAAGGAATCTAGAGGTGATCAAAAGTATATGGAAGAACTTTTAGGTTATATAAAATTACTTTAACATGTAATATAAGGGATTAGAGTATTTGGAATTGGATCTGGAAGGGATTTGGTACTGATCTCTGAGAGTACTGAAGAGCATGTAGATGTATATATATAAATATATACACACATTATATACATCAGCATAAACATACATGTGTGTATACTAAGAAGCATGTAGATGTGTATATATAGATATGTATGTGTGTATGTACACACATATACCTATGTTTATACATATGTATGCATATGTCTATACCCATATACATGTGTATGTGAGTGTGTGTGAAAGAAAGATAGAGAAAGAGTATTATGGCTTTAAAATTTGTGCTTCCACCTCAGTAAATGAACAGATCAAGAAAATGTGATATAATATATATATGTATAATGGAATTCTATGCCTCCATTCACTTTGCTGTTAATAGTTCTCATTATAGTTTTATCTATAGCATGAAGCCAAAATATCACACACACATATCACACACACACACACACACACACACAGTTGAGAGACAAAAAGACTATAGAGACAGAATACATCTTGTTCTGCAGACATAGGTGAAAATACTAAAAAAAAAACACACAACAAAAAAAAAACAACTTTAAAACTGTTCATATCTTAGGTCATAAAAATTGTAAAATGATCATCAGAAATAATATAAGCATTCACTGTTGATAGAGAATAAAATTAGACATCAATAACAAAAATAAGCATCAAAGCATTCTTAAACTTATAAATATCAAAACATTTTCTATTAAGCAAGTTGAGTAAAAGTAGTAATTTCACAACAGTTCTGATATATGATGGCAACAAATGTTTCTTAGCAATGATCAGAATAAAGTTCTTAACCCCAGAATTAAACTCTCAACTCAATAATTTATTGGATTTATTGGATTTCAGCACCTGTCAATCACATCTGTAACCTTAGCTATGTAGAAGGCTAAGACCTGAAAGATATCAGTTCCAAAACAACCTTGGCAGAAATGTCCATGAGACTACATCTCTAAACTAACTAACCAGATTGAACACTTAGCTCAAATGGTAAGGCAAGAGTCAAGCAAGCAAGTGATCATAGGTTTGAGTAGAAACCTAGTATCATATAGATATATGATATATATCTGTGTGTGTGTATATATATACATATGTATGTATATACATATATCTATGTGTATGGGTATATATATGTATGAATATATACACATATTGTGTGTATATATACATATATGTGTGTTAGTGTATATATATATATATATATATATATATATATATATAGTATTTTATGAGTCCCCAGTACCTGACAGAACTTCTACATAACTTTATCTACCATAACAGACATTTTCTTCACATTTACCTGTATACCCCATTTCATCTTCACAACACTTCCATAAGAATATAATTATCTCCATTTTAAAGATGAAGAACAATCTGGAATATCTTAAAAAAGAACTATAACAAGTGATTAAGATAATCAAGGTTTAAGACAAAAGTTTTCTGAGTCCTCGCTCTCCTTTCTCAACCTTACCAGCAACTGACATTTAGGTCTTTGGAAGTACCTGCAAACATTTATGTGGTATTTTGTATTATTGTGATTTATCAGCATTAAAGATACCTGAAGAATGAACTTTTTGTTGCTTGCACCATGAATTTAGCTTACATTTTATCTCCTTAATATGGAATATATGGAACTCCACAAAAAAAGGACAAAGGGAGAAAAGGAGAGAGGAGAAAATGAGGGTAAAGGGAAAAGAGGGAAGGAGGAAGGAAAAGAACTCAGAAAGTAACCTAATAAATTCATTAAAAATATGAACAATAAAGAATTAACACAGTGTGTCAAAAACACCAAAAATGTACTCTTTTGTCAATCACCTGAATTTCTGTGGCTTCTATTCTTAAAATTCCAGAGAAACTGTACAAATTATAATTTAAACATTAAATTGGACTTCCCTACTAAAATTTAGGTGATTTTCTGTACTTACTAGCCAGAACTGTCAATAGGCACATCTGGTTCTTGTATAAAGTAAGAGTTTGATAAATGGGCTTTCTGTTCTTAACAGTTCCAGCCTGAACACTATGAATTGCAAGAATAATGCATGTTGCATTCATCACTGCAACACTAGAAGTAATGATTGTGTGTCACAACCCTGTTTTTGACAGGTAAATGCTGTTGCTTAAAGTAGTCAGTTTAAAGCATTTCAAAGTACATTGCAAAACTTACAATGGAGCACTCAAAAGAGGTCATATAGAAATAGAAGACACTGTTCAAAAGAGTTTAGTCATTTCCTTTGTGTGTTCATGGACATGTCATCTAATTGTTCTTCTGTAACATGATTATGGCTAGACCTCTTTCTAGATAATGTTAATGTTAGTAGTCCAAGTGAGTTGTCTATAGATTCACTTATTTATACTGTGGAGGCTTGTAAAAGCTTAGAATTAATAAAATAATTAGTACACATATATAGGCAAAAGCTTTCCTATAGCTACACACATGAGTATACAATTTGTAGCTAAGGCCCAAAGACCTTATATTGATGTATTTTTTCCACTCATAACTATTAATATTTTCTTTATTATTCATTTATTCATTCATATATTTTATTTTTGTGCCTGTCCTGGGGCTTAAGCTCAGAGCTACGTTTCCTGTGCTCAAGGCTGGTGCTCTACTACTTAAGCCACAGTGTCACTTCCAGCTTTTTCTGAGTAGTTTATTAAAGAGTCTCATAGACTTTTCTGCCTTGGCTGACTTCTGACAGCAATCCCCAGATCTCAGCCTGCTGATTATGATTCCTAATGGCCATGAGCCACCAGGTCTTGGCTAATATTTTAGTATTAATTATATTTTATTATTTTTAAGTAGTTGTATAAAGGAGTTATCATTCAACAAACTGAAACTGAAACTAAAACCATAGTGCATTTTACAAAATAATTTGTAATAGCATCAAAATTCTTGGCAAATGGTCCTTAACCATCAATAGAAGCAGGATGAGGGGAAGAGAGAGGGAAAGGAGTGAAGGAGAGAGGGAGGGAGAAAGGGAGAGAAGGAGAGAGAGAGAGAGCGAGCAGGCAGGAGAGAGAGGAAAGGAGAGACAGGGAATACCTGACATAAAGATATCAAATGTGAAAGACCTGGTTAAAAATGAAAATTATGAAATACTGCAAGGAGAATTGAAACAAAAATGTAAAGATAGTATTTTGTGGTTTGGAAGATACAATTTTCTTCAAATACAGTATAAATAAAAATCAAATACACTATAAATAAAAATCAAATACACTATAAATAAAAATCAAATACACTATAAATAAAAATCATGACAGTCACTTTTGTGTAGAAATTGACAGATTGATTTAAAAACTATAAAAATTCAAAGACCTAAATTAGGCAAATGTGAATGTGAATGTGAAAATGAGAACAAAGTCGAAAGAATAAACCAATCTGTTTTTTAGTCTGTTATAAAATTAAAGTGATCAAGACAGTGCATTCTTAATAGAAATATAAACAGATCAATGGCAAATAATTGAGTTCAAATATAAGCCTTACACATTTATAGAAAAGTTACTTTATACAAAGCCAAAATTCAATTCAGTAATAGATGGAGAATCTTTTCCACAACTGGGGCTTGCAAAACTTGATATCTATTTGCAAAATAATGAATTTTGATTACCAAAGCATTAACTCAAAATGGATCATATATTAATGTGAAATCTAGTACTGAATTTTAAAAATAATATTAGAGAAAACTTTTGGAAACTATGACTCATACAAATGCTTTTCGTATTAAACTGAAAGAAATCATAGTCCAAACTGGTAACTGTTGGCTCACACCTATAATCCTAGCTACTAAGGAGGCTGAGATCTGAAGATCATGGTTCGAAGTCATCCTGTGCAGAAAAGCCCTTGAGAACAAAGAGGCTCAAGGACAATATTTAGGCCCTGATTTCAAGCCTCTTAACTAGCAAAAAAAAAAAAAAAAACGTAGTCCACATAAGAGCAAATTGATGTTAGAATTCATCAAAATGTAAAATTTTGGCTTTCAAAAAATACTATGCTAGACTGAAAAGTCATGTGACACACTTGGAGAAAATATTTTTTAAAATTCTTGTATCCAGGATATAGAAAAAAACTTAATTCAATACAAGAAAACAAATATCCAACTAAAAATGGACAAAGGTCAAGGCAATATATGGGTGCATGAATTTAGCACACCAAAGGATTCTAAACATTTTAGTAATGAGGTAACTAAAAATTAAAACCACACCTATAGTCCTAACTATTCAAGAGCTTGAGATCTATGGATCACAGTTCAAAGCCAGCTTGGGCAGGAAAGTCCTTGAGACACTTATCTCCAATAAAACACATGCAAGAAAAGCTGGAAGTGGAGCTGTGGCTCTTGTTGACTTTGAGCACCAAAGCTCAGGGCACCACCCAAGCACTGTGTTGTGGCCCAGGACCATCCACAAAAGAAAAAAAATTGTGATATAATAGTACACATATTAGAATGGCTACAGTTGTACAGACAGATAACCCTAAGTGTTGGCAAGGATTTAAAAAACTAGAATTATTATATATAGTTCTTGTTCTGATATCAAATGGCACAATGCCTTTGAAAAATAACAATTTCATAAAAGAAGTATATACTTCATATGACTCATTCATTCTGTTCTAACTGAAGACATAGTTCACTCAGGATTAGTGCATGAATGTTTCCAGCTTTCTTTCTGGTATCCCCATATTGGAAACAACCCAAATGCCGATTAAGAAATCAGTTGTACAATAAGCTTAACTATATTCATACGCTTGCATGCTATTAAACAATTAAAAGAACTTAAGTATTGATATGCAGTATGGGAATCTCAAAACAGCTATACTGAGTGAATGAAAGCAGGAAAAACTAGTGTAATTTCATTCATATAAAATTTTAGAACAGCAACTTAATCTATAGTCATAGGAAGAATGTCAGTAGTTGCTGGGGGCTAGGAGAAAGGGATCAGATAAGTAGGATATATTGTCACAGGCAGGTAGAAACTTTGGGATATAATGAATACTTTCCTTATTTGATATGGTGTACACCTGTAGCATAACTTACTAAGTCAAATGTTGTATATATGTGTACAGGTTATTGTACATCAGGTACAGCTTAATAAAAATGAATTAGTTGGCACTGTCAGTAGAAGAAAGGGAATAAACATACTAAAGCATCTCAGGATATGTGGACAATGTTGAAAACCCAGTAGTAAACATGTCACATTACTAATCAGTACATAAAAAAAAAAAAACAAGTACAACTGAGCATCCCCAGGCTCAGTCATACAGCAGGCCAGATAAACCAAAGAATATCAAACCAAAGAGTAAAGAGGTGTTAATTTCTCTTTTTCAAGCCAATGTGTTTCCTATCTCCTATGTCTTCCAGAAACTTATTCTACTGGTTTTAAAAAGAAAACACAACAACAACAACAACAACAAAAAGCCTACCTAATCTTTATTACTTCCTAGCAATTACACAACCTTACGCTTTTATCTCTTTTGAAAAAGCTGCATACATTCAATTGGGTGTCTAAGGGCCCTCTCCTTCACTCTCTTTCCCCCAATTCTATTTACATGACTGTTGCTCAAGTAAAAAATATTTTATATATTATAAATTCACTGTACAACTTGGAACAATCACAACCTCTTTGCAGCATTTATCCCCAAAGTTTCTCCTACCAGCTCTTTCAGTACTTTTCTTCTAGTTTCCCTCTAAAGTGACTCACTGTGACTCCTAAGTTGTCTTTAGTGTGTGAAGTTCTGGTCTACTGTTGCACAATAGTGTGTCTGCAGGTAATAACTATGTTCTATATTTTGCAAAACACTACAACAAAGGATTTTGAATGTTTTCACCACAAAGAAAAGATTAAATGTTTAAAGACTCATATTTTCAGCGTATCTATTATGTTTAACATACCACCATTAATATGTATAATTTGTATGCATTAGATACAATAAATATATATATATATAATACTTCAGGAAAAATAGTAAATTATTTTTTTAAGTAAATGAAAGTAACAAAGAGCATTGCACCACCCTATTATCATTAGGTAGCCCCTGGCATTTGCTCCACCTCAGACCCATGCTGTCTCCTAAATTCAATACCCTTCATTCCAAGTATATTGAATATTTTATGGTTAATCGAGCTTCACTCGTAGTATATTTTAACATTAAACTTAAGATTATTGTGCTTCAAGTCCAAAATAAAGTAACTGCCTGTTAGTATATCTGCTTTCTTTGGGACATGTCCTATGAGTTTTTGCAGACATCTTTCTACCATGTGACCCTGTACCTCCAACCAGAGCTAGTTTGTTTATGACCAGAGATAGATAAAACTCACGAAAATGAAACACATAGATATTTTCTTCTGTAAATATAGATCTGATGTCACGTGTGAAGGCAGGGGCACTCAGGGAACTGTGTTTACAACATGCAAATCATGGCAGTGAAAGATGGGCTGATGCTCAGAGAGGGGTAGAGTTCAGCAAAGACAGGGGAGAGACAGAGAAGCAAACCTCTGACAGTTCCACAGATAGAAAATGGAGAAAGAACTTGGCTTCCCAAGGTCCCTCATCTTCCAAAATCATTCAAGTTTCTACACCTAGCCAAAATCTGACTCCCTGTGCCATTCCATTATGCCTCTAAATAACATTTCTTTTTCACTTGAATTCTTTCTACTATGTAAAATTACATGAGGCTTTGTTATTAAAAATAGAGTGATGAAAGATAAACCTAGATGAAGTAAAATTTTTGATTTTTAAATTTAACTACAGTATTTTGTTCTAATTTTGGCATTAATGTCTATTCCGTTGTTCCTCCAAGAAGATTGATTTTACCTTTTTATTCTCTTTCTCAATTAGCAATATGGAGAGGGTTCCATATAATGCTTTCCACACTACATATCTCATATCCAGGTATAGAGTCAGAGAACATCCTAATATTTGACAAGTTTGATTAATCTCCCATTATGGAAATTAAAAGATGCTTTCCAAAATAAATAAAGAAAATCTGGGCACATTATTTTATCATATATAGAATGTGTAAATTGGAGGTAACAAGAAGAGAAAAAGGCATACACAGGAGAATATTCCATATTAAACAAGAAAAATGTCTAAACAGGAAATCCTAACAAGCTCAAATGATAATCCTATTATCTACCCAAACTTCTTGATAACCATTCACAAATGGTGTCACAGGATACCTCCCTTATCACCACCAAAGGAACAGAATCAATCAGACAGCCGGTGGCTCACGCCTGTAATCCTAGCTACTCAGGAGGCTGAGATCTGAGGATCGCGGTTCAAAGCCAGCTCGGGCAGGAGAGACCGTGAGACTCCTATCTCCAATAAAAAACCACCAGAAAACCGGAAGTGGTGCTGTAGCTCAAGTGGTAGAGCACTTGCCTTGAGCTGAAGAGCTGAGGGACAGCGCCCAGGCCCAGAGTTCAAGCCCCAGGACCCACCAAACAAACAAACAAAAAAAAAACAGAATCAATCAGACAAAACTGGGCCATTGTCATTCTGTCTGTCCAGCTCATTAGAACAATAAAAATGTTAAAGGCTCAGCTCTTTGTGTATTTACAATGTACTTTGACTTCCTTTTCACAAAATATTAGCATTTGAATCACTATTTCCTCCCCATCCAAAGTTCTAATAAAAAAGTATCATTTTAGATATAAACTGGGACACTTGTTTGTATTTCTGGTTGTAAAATATTTTTTTAAGTGCATGGGCACAGGGTATATAAGCAAAAGATCAACTTCAGAGTATATTCTCTATTATGTGTTTACTTAAAACAATGCAAGTTTTGTCATGACAATTCACCAATTGTTTTCTTGCACAGTGAGAATCTAGGTGTTGAAATACAAATAAGTTTACTTTATCCAAATGTAACATTGCATATTATTTATCAAGTCCAAAAACTCTTATTATTTTGAAAAAGAAAAAAACTTAGAACCCAAAACCTTCACATCAAGACAATACATGATGTTTCAAGCAAGCCAGATAAATGTATTTTAAAGCAGTTATTCATTTTACCAATGCCTCAAAACACAATTTACAAGCTGTGCTATGCATCCAGTTTAAAGCATTTTTCTGTTGTATGCATATTTGATAGCACTTTCTCATTTTTAGCTTTAATAATAAGAATTACAGAGAGAAAAGACAGAAAGCAAGCAAAGATTAATAGGAACCAGCTTCAGTGGTTTGATACTTTCTCAGTTTCTAAAATAAATCAACAAATAGGTCAAGAAAGCCACCATCACATCTGAAAAGCACCAAGCATGGGGCATAATGGAATTTGTGCATATTAAAATAGCAGGCTGCAAATGCCAGCAGATAGCACATTGTCATTTAAGAGGAACAAAAAGCAGACTCACTGTCCTCTACACAATACAAATTAAATGGAAGATCACAGCTATTTTAAGCCTTGCCTAAAAGTGTAATAAAGTTAACTTTAGTAGAATGGCAATCTTTGATTTTTCACTAGAGTTAATATATTTATTCAAAGCCATTGCTTTAACAATATAGAAATGTAGAAATCACTTACCAGCAATGACAAATGCGTTTATTTATAGCCTATTTTTTTTTCTCACAGTAAAATCTATCATTTACAGTATGTCTAGGCTTGGGCAAGTGAAATTAAAGAAAAGTCTATGTGTTCCCTAGGAAAAAAATTAAAATAAGAGATTGGATACCAAATTCATTTCAAGGCCAGATAGTTTAATTCTGACGTAGAATTTTAATCTTTTGTATTCATTTTATATTTTTGTAGTCTGAAATAATTACCACTCCCCAGAGAGACTTAAAATGGAGATTCGAGCTATCAAAACAAAGTTTCAAGGCAGTTTAAGAATAGTGGGGAGAAAATTACCTTTTAGTTCCATGCTTTAGATAAAAATTTGTCATTGAGAAAATATAGGAAAACTTTAATATTTTTGTTGATATAAATGATAATCATCCTTCCTCATCAAAAGACTATGAAACATAATGCCCAGCTCTTTTCTAGATGTCACTTTGAATTCTTCACATACGTTTACATACACTCTTTTTCTTTTAATGTGAAAATACCGTACAGAGCGGTTACATTTACATGGGCAAGTTAATGAGTACATTTCTTATCAAGCATTGTTGCCTCCTCCTTTGTTTCCCCTTAACATCCCTTCCCATCTCCCCCCACCTCCTTTCCCCAACCCCCCACCCGCCATCCGCGCCCCGCGCCAAAGTTGTAAAGTTCAATTTTTGACATAACTTCTTGTACATCTCATTGTTGCAATGGGTCCACCTTCCCCTCCACAAATTATACCAACATCAAATACAGAAAACAGAGGTTATACCGTGGGAGGAGGGACATACATTCTATAATAATTCTTCCTTTCTCCCCATATAGGTCAATTCCCACAAATTTTATCTCGTTAATTTTACAAGGTGTTAGGAACACCCATGTGTATGGTTCCATTAATTCATATAAAAATGTGAAGGATTGTCATTATTTGAACCTATCAGAGAATTGCCTCCTCAAAGAAGAATTTCTTCACAAGTACATTTTTATATTCAGCATCATCTTCCCATTCAATCATGAGGTCTACATTGTTCATTAAATATTGAGAATATCCTTCAAATACTGCAAAGTCAATCTAGGCCACGATGATAAGTTGGTTTAGGGGTTTGGATTTTGATTTTAACTAAAATTAACTGAAGTAGCCCTTGAAGACATGGAGTTGAAGCAAAATTGTAGGTTTTACAAAGGGCCAGAGAATGTGTACTTAGTGGTTTAGCATCACAGAAACTAGATCTTTCAGAATATGAGATACAAAAGAATTTTGCACTGGATGCCTACAAGTGATATCACATTACATTATTATAATAGTTCTATACATATGTATTGCTATTTCCATTTTATATAAAATAAAATCAGAAAGAGTAAGATGCATGATTACAAGGGATGAAGCAGATTCATAACTTGACATTTATTTCAAAGAAAAAGAACTCTGTTCCTCTAGTATACTTTCTCCCTCTTGCCCTTCAAAACCTTGAGTAAATGGCTTTAAATGACAAGTATGTAAACTATCATAAGCTCATAATTATATCATTTTGGGTGCACCATGATTTAATGGCTTTTTTTTTAACTAGAGAAATTACATCTTACCTGGTAGGAGTAAAGAATAATCCTTTCTTCAGATGTTTAAAACAGACTATAGTTCATCTTACCCCATACCTCAAGAAATATATGCTTTTGTGGATTATAGATTTGGAAAGGACCTGGAAATAGTGAAATTTCACAGGTACAGGAAGAAAGAAATCTATCTTTGTATTCTATTTTTAAATGCCCTTTGCTAGAATGTACTTCTAAAAATACAGAATACTATAAGTGCTCAATTATAAAATAATACTATCTTGATTCATTGCATTTATCTGAGTCTTATCTAATTTCTGTGGAGTAGTTGATGTTTCCATTAATAGTATCAAGTGAAATTTATGAAATTTGATAAATTAATACTATTGGTATAAAGCATGTGTAAGCTCTAAATTTACAAGATAATATGGGGGGGCCCTCAAAACACATACACACACACACACACACACACACACACACACAGAACTACCATATGTTCCAACAATTACATTCGTGGGTATTTATCCAAAAGGTAACAAAGTAGGATGCAGTAAAGCCATCAGCAAAAACATGTTGACTGCACTGCTATTCACCACAGCCAGAGTATGTGGCAATCAGCCCCTCCATGGAAGAATGGATTAAGAAAATGTGGTTTATATACACAATGGAATTTTACTCATCCATTAGAAAGAATGATATATCATTTGCAAAGAGTGATATTATATATCATTTTCAAAGGACGATATTATATATCATTTGCGAGAAGGATGTAGAAAAATTATGTTAAATGAAGTGAGTCAGGCCTAGAGAGACAAAGATTGCATGTTTTCTCTTCTATGTGAAAGCTACAATTAGTTTATAAATATGTAAGTAAATACTTTGAGTAGTATGTAACTTATACAAAAATATCAACTGAAATACCATAGATTCAGAGGATAGCTTGGTGTAATTCCTTAGAAAGGCTAAATTGAAGTTCAACAAAATAAACACCAGGAAGGGCACTTGAAAGGTTTGAAATGGAGCCAAAAGGGAGAGAGTAGATGAATAAAGAGAATAAGTTGGAAAGAATACAATCGAGAAAGTACTGTATATCATACAGAATTAAGAAAAGTGAGGGCAGGGGTGGGTTGGGAGAGATATATGAGAATGTCGAAAGGGGCGATAATGATCAAGATGCATTGTATTCATCAATCCCTTTGCTGAATGCCAACTCCTTTGTGCAACTACTTAAAGATAATAAAAATCCATTAAAAATAAAATTAATAAAATAATTTAGCCAAAGCAGGAAAGATGAATTAGTACAGACAGAATAGTAACAAAACAAAAACTCGAAGTCATAATTGATAGTCCAGAAACAGAGACCATTTACCTTTACTTTTTTTTAATTTTTAGAACAAAGGAAATTGAATCCTAGGTAACTATGAGCTACAATCACAACTGTAGGCTTTGGTTTAATTTTGTGATTGAATATAGATTCAACTGTCTCAATTGTTCTAAGAAAGAGAACAGACCAATTTTGGCTTCTCATGGCAATAGGTACTTTAAAAAAAGATCATTCACAGATTGTCACTTGTAGCAAAGACATTGCCACATTCTATTGACTGTACAATGGGTTTATTGGAAGTACTTTCATGTGATCATCCTTCTGTGATATGCATCAAAAAAGTAGGAAAATTCAAGCTTGAGAATGTTCACACATTCCTAAGTATATAAATGTTCATACATGTTATTCCGTGTTTTACAATTTTTCTGGAAGAGATAATAGTTAGAAATAGGAAAATTTGCTTTTTCTTTCTTTGTGTTACATAAAATTGGTCATTGTTCTTCACTTTCTTTTAAAAATTAAACATGTAGTTCCATTTCTATTTTCTGCAAAGGCCAAGTTTTGAACACAGTGACTGACAGTTAATTTTTTTAAGAATTTCAGGGGATTATTTGTTGAAGATAAAAGATGTAGATAGCTCTGTGCCTCAGTAACAACTATCAAGTCTAGCATTCTTTTGATGATAAAGATAAATTTTCCATGAAGAAGTCATGATCAAATTCTCTTTTCTGTTCAACTTTTCTATTCAGAAAGAATACCAGTACTCTGTCTACTTGCATTCAAAGATAAACCTAGAGAACAAAATAATACCTACGTTCTTCACTTTTCAAAAAAGAAGCCATGTCATTGGTTTTTCACATAGACAAAGCACTGAGGCAGGTGACTTCCTTAGCTCATTCAGAATCAAATTTAATCTAGGCACAGGTGTCTCATGTTTATAATCCTAGCTATTCGGAATGCTGAGCTACAGAGAGTTGCAGTTTGAGGCCAGTCCAGATAGAAGTCTGTAAGTCTCCAAAGTTAATGTGCAAAACAAGAAGCTAGAAGCATAGGTCAAGTGATTCAAGTTGTAAAGTACAAGACAAGAGTATTACCAAGTGAAAGACCTTGAATCCAAGCCAGTACCAATAACAACAACAACAACAACACAATCAAATTAAAAAGTTACACTTTATTTTATTTTTTATTGTGAAAATACCATAGTCTACTTTATATTCTCCTTGAATTCACTGAGTCAGATGGGTTATAGAAACATTCAGGGGCTTACCTCACCATTTAGTTCTATGAAGGCTATCTATCATATTATGTCTCTATCTGTTTAACTCTGTTTATCGTCATATTATGTCTATATCTGTCTAATTCTGTTTAAGGGACCTTTAACCACTTCTTCGATTTCTATTTCATAACTGTGGATGGAAAAATAATATTGAAGATATATACGACATACTTCTAAAAAAAACGCTGGCCATAGATGGATCAATCTGCCTATCACTCATCCAACCATACCCTTTTTCATTGCTCTATCTAGGATGGATAGTGTAGTTTATCAGACGAAATGAAGTAAAAAGTAAAAACAACCCCTTCAGATTATTTAATCCTCGAAGGCTATATTACCTCACATTCAAACCAGTGTAGTCAGTTCCTCAGAAATCTTTCAGAAAAGTACTTTTCATCATTAGTGTCATACAAATATTTTGTGATTTATGTCTTTGATGTATATTATGCTTTACATCAAAGCTAGGAAAATGGAATAACTGTTCCCTGGAATCTCATTCTGTACACTTGCCTAGTTGTGTGATATTTGCACTGTGGAGCTCACTATCTTATAATGAAAAGGCATTACACAAATTCCCTGGAATTTAAACAGAAAACAGAAAAGCCATGCTTCCCCAACCTTGCCATATTTCTTGGAACTGATGCCTACAAACACAGTCCATTTTCAACCAATTACTCTAATGATTCTCAAAGAATGTTCTTGAATATCATCACTCTGCATTATTCTCAGGAGCCTATGACTACATACACTCTTAGAAAACAGATGCCTTAGATAGATGATGAGCCTGTCATGAAGAATCTGCCACCTGCTCCCACCCATCATTATTCTCTTAATAGCTTTCTACCTGTGGGCATATTGAGCCACCAAAGAGAAGTGTCATTCCCAAAAGTACCACCATGAAAGCAATACTTATAAGGATGGCATCAGAAAACCATCCGAACAGCATTTCCCACTACGCTGCTACAATATGTCATTTTTGAAAATGCTATGTTAGTGGATGTGACTTTGGGAATTGACTTAATAACAATAATAACAATAAAAGTAGCTGGCACTTAGCAAGGAAAGGGTCTCTCATCCCAAAGGGCCACAAAGTGCTTCAGACTCTGAAATGCACTCAATTCTGCAAAGTGGGGTGGCACTCAGCACTGCAATCGAAGCTCAGCACATGATCACCACGGAGGATGCCACAGGCTCCGCATCTGAAAGTGATACCATACGCTTTTCTTTTCAATGTGGTGTGATATAACCTTGGATTTTCACCTCTTCGCATTGATGACAAAAACAGGCTTTTGTGTTGCATTCAAAACTATCGCGTGGTAAGGAAAATTGACCTCATTTTTTGTGGAGCAAAGGTTTTAAAAAATATTAAAATGGCTCCAAGTCACCACCACAGCACAGTTTTTCTTTAACTACACAGGACCTCCACGTAGCTGCTCTATTAGAGACACACTGTGAAAATATAAGGCAAGTGGGTTTCTACTTGAAAGAAAGAGAGGTAATGAAGATGGAATTGCTGAGTGATTCCGACCCTTACATCCTTGTTCACAGAAAAGGTTTCATCACACTGGCTAATGGCTTTTCATCTCACTGAATGGCACTGTCATAGTTGAGACTAGCTAACCTCTGTGGTTCATTTATTAAATTCCCATACAATGCTGGCTATAAGGATAGAGACTCTATTCATACCAAGAAATATTTGTTCCCAAGTGGTTGCTATGAGTGTTCTTTTATTGGGTCATGAATGTTTATTTCCTTGATTTCTCCTGTTTCTAGAAATAGAAAAGTTCACTGTAAAAAGAGAACAGTTCAATGTACTTTTTTTTTCTCTTTCTAGTCAAGAAATAGGAGAAAAGGAAAAGAGGGAAAATGGTGAGATTTCCCTTTAGGCAGCCTTTTCCTTTAATGAAAGGCTGATTTAAGCACTGATCTTTAGCAAGTTTGATTTGCAATTGAATTGAGTTTGGTACAATAAGTTTTGGATCAGAATGCCACAGCCAGTTTGTCTTCTAGCTCTGTTAGCTACCACAAGCTGATGACATTGTGATTCTTTTGTGGGAAGATATTACCTTTTCTAATTTATTTTAAGATTTTAGGATGATTTGCAGAAAAGATAAATTAATTATTTCTTATCCACCCAAGCTGTCTCACACCAAACATTTTAAAAGTTCATCAAGTGCAGTTCTTCAAGAACTTTGACTACTGACCCAGGGCTGACAGAACAATCCTCTGTTCCATGTGGTGTTATTCCTGTGGAATATACACGTGATGCCTGAAGACTATTTTTTGTGACTGTCCCTTGTGATGTTGCACAGGAATTTCCCTTCTAGAACTGAAAAAAAAGGACAACTAATATTACAGAATAAAATCTTCATGACACACTATACTTAATCTAAACCTAGCTGGCCCTAGTCAAAATCTACTGAATGACAAGCTCTGAACTGGGCGAAATCTATATTTTTACAACTCTCCTGAGAGGTAATCTAGCAGCTGAAATTGCTATGCAAATGTAGGTGCAAAAAGAATTTGAAATAGCTGAATAGTGTGAAAATTGATACTTTCTTCATTTTTCTCTTGGGAGTTAGAAAATCCAGTTAGCCGGATAAAAACTGCCAAGTTAATGGAATTCCAGTTCCCTTGTTTTTACTCTGTTATATTCAATCATGATTTCCATATTCAAGGTTTCTTCCTGTTCCAAAATAGCAGTTAAATGTACTTTTATCTTTCTAGGTGAGAAATAGGAGAAAAGGAAAAGAAAGAAAATGTTGAGATTTCCCTTTTAAGCAGCCTTCTCAGTATCTCAAATAGGACTTATATTGCATGATGCACAGTTTATATAACAGACTTTATCTAGGACATATTATGTCATACCTGAACACCTTGTCACTTCAAATAAAATTGCTTCCTTTTTCTAGGGAAGATGGGGGGATCAGGTACGTGTCAGTAGATAAGTAATAATCATTGGCCCAAATTGTCAACAGGTTTGAAAATTAGTACTCTATTCTAGCTAATTTAATTAATAGTGATTTGTGAATACATTTTCCACTATACATTTTTAGAGTTGAACCAAATGATACTAAAATTAAGTAGCTCTAATCGATTGCCTAATATTTGTCAAATCTTTTTGCTAAAAGCTTTACACAATTTATGTCATATAATCTTAAATATAATATTATAAAGTAGGTTTTATTACTAGCCTAGACTCATTTGTCTGAAAATAAGACATGGACAGAGAGGTAAGTAAATAACCCAAGTTATATAGCTAGCAAGCAATGGGATGTGGTCAGACCCTCAAATAGGCATTAGTCTACCAAGCATCACCCAAACTACACACATCTTCCTTAAGGCAAATGTAAAACCTCCAAGTATTTTTTCCTATAGTTGGAACTAAAGCATAGCAAGTTTATTGCTTTTCTAGACACCATCTATTTGCTACCTTTGACACCTTTATGGTGAAAGCTGAAAAAGAGGCAGAACTGTAATTTAACTTGATAGAGAAATTTCCCCCAAGAAAAACTGACAGCCTTACAGGGTTGTAAGATATTTCCATGTCAAAATACTTTTTATTTCACAGGAACTTCCTTTTCTAAGATAAAGTCCTTAAGGTGAATTTGCCTAAGTTACTTGGGTTTGGAATGTATGTTCTCTTACCATTCCCAAATGAACAAAATCTGTCCCGAATTTAGCAGAATTTGCTGTCACCGAAAAACCACAACAGATTCAGCCCACTGTGGCTAGTAAATGAGCATGTATAAGATAACACAGGTAAGTAGAGTCCAGGAGCACTCATGTGGCTGCCTTCACAATTATAGTACATGAAAGAAAATAAACCCTTTTGTGAAATCTATGTGACCTAGCATACTTAGCATAAGAACATTCTACAGTTGTGGATATGTTTCTCCATCACTTAAATCTTTCTGTGATTTTTTTGCTCAACCATCCAATTTCTTGAGCCATAGTAGAATGATTTACAAAAAAGTAGGGGTAAATGAGCCTCTAAGGTTTTTCCAAGTTCCACAATTCTCTGCTTCTGCACCTTTCCCTCAAGTACTCTTGTCCCAACAGAATTTGTATACCGCCATGGACTAGTTATGGAGCGGTACATTTTGGGTTGTTGAGTAGATGTCTAGACAGGATACTAGAGGTATAAAGTTGGATAGAGAGATGGGCACATATTTGTTTACAAAGTAAGGTTCCTCTCTTAGAAAGATAATGTGATAGCTTCAGCTGTCCTATTATAATCCCTTAATAATCATCTTTTTAACATGGTAGCATTGGAAGTATGCCTATACATGATGTGAACATGCAGACCAACATTTGTCCCACAGAAAGAACTCAGCCGTAACAAATGTGTGGATAAACAGGAAATGACAGTACAAATGACACAACTACACCTAAGCAACATCAATAATAGTTTTACATACATTGTACTGTACAAAAGCTGAAACTCCCAAAAGAAGGCACATAGGATAACTTTATTTACGTAAGATTCAAAATAGGACAATACCTCCCAGTTTGGGTTTAGCTTGCTGTAACTACATAGGTAATTAATAACTGTGAAACTTTATATTTGCCTAATGTCTGTTTTCCCTATAAGTGTTCTTTTTAAGTATGAAACATTTAAGTATGAAATGTAACACAAAATGCTATTCCTGAAGAAATGATAGATTATTTGGGTGTCAGGCTCAATATCTTTAACATAAAGTTTAAATCTGTCGGGGAATTTTTTAGTTTGTTAATATAAAGAATAGTACACAAAGGAGACAAAAGTAAATGGTTAATTTTTAGAGTTGCTGAAGCTATTTTAAAGGAAATAAAGATGATAACTATAGTTAAAGCTCTCCCTCATTTCTTTTTGTTCCCTCCCTAGGGGTAACCATTTTTTCTGAAACATAAGAGTATTTTCAGCATATACTCATATGTATACAGATAATATTAATTGTATATTTATTATATAATGTCAGTATATGAAACTTGTTAAAGTTTATATAAAGTATAATAAAACTACATTTGATATTTAAGTTGATGAGGTTTTAGTCCCCCCAGCCCACATTGCAACTGCTACTGAGTATTTTATTGCATTATTAAAGTATAATGTGTTAATCCATTCTCTTGCTGAGGATGAATTTGTCTTATTTTCAAAGAAGGCAGCATCAAACAATTGTATATGACTTCTTGCATACAAGAATGAAAATATATTAAATAGAAAATAGTTGAAAGAATAGAAACAACACTATTAATATATTTCTATAACATAATCTTATCATTGGCAATAATTGCTTTGATTATCTTTCTATATTCCACTTGTTTCTTTGGAACTTGTGTAACACTTTTACCTGTTGTGGGGTTTTATATACTGCTTTGAAATTCTGGTAATTTTTTTTCTAATACCATAGGCTAGCTTTCAGAGAAACATTCACCAGTGGCTACAAGGTGTTCTTTTGTGTAGATGGAACATAATTTAAAAAACTCTTTCTCATGTTTACATATGGCCATTTTCAATTATTCATCTCTCTCTGAAGTTTCCTGTACCATGAATAACCTAGCATTCTTTCAGTCCTCATGCATGACCATTTCATGTTTTACAATCTGCAGACAATGTGTGTGATTCTCCAAAATTTTTACATTGAAATCTAGTCCCCAATGAGAAGCAATTATGGTGTGAAGCCTTCAGAAGATGATTAGGTAGACCACATGAGGAAATCATAGGCTCTTGATGAGGAAGGAGGGACTTCTTTAAATACCAAACCTATTGGTACCATGATTTTGAAATGCTTAGCCTCGAGAACAGTTTTATCAGCCTTCCACTTCTGAGACAAAATACATGATATAATCAAATTTTAAGGAAAGCTGTTTTTGGCTTATAGTTTCAGAGGTTCATCCATGTCACATGGTTTCATAACTTTGTGTTAAGAGGAGGTTGATATTTTAGCATGGAGTGCATGGAGGAGCAGAGAAAGTGGAGGAAAGAGGCAAGGAAAGATATATTCTTGAACACCATGTCTTTAACTAAGATTCAACCTGTACAGTTCCCAACACCTCCCAACAGTTCATTCAATTATGAATCCATCCATGGATTAATCCAGTTGGGAGGTCAGAGCCTTTACAATCCAATTACTTCTGAACATAGCAGCATTGGGGACCAAGCCTTCAGGATGTGAGCATTTGGGGGACAGTTCAGATTGACAGCATAACAATCCCCTTCAAGGGCATGCCTCCAATTAACTAAGCGCTTTACACTAGTCCTCGATCCCCTAAAGGTCCAACCACACTGCAATAGCGTCACAGGCTGGGGATATCAGGCTGGGAGTAATCTTCAACACATGGCTTATGAAGAGCATTAGTGATCCAAAATATAGCAAAAAAATGACTATAGGAAAAAAGTGTGTATTTTTATATGGTAGCCCAATGAATGCCATTTTTATTATAGTAAAACAAATAGACTAACTTATATCCTCTGCACATGGAGCTCAATCTACTCCTTCCCATACTTTTCACCTGGCCAGATCTCATAAACAAGATCACAATGTTAATGTCTTCTGGAAAAACAGACTTTCTCTGGAATCTCTAAGCTACAACTTTCTGTTTTAGGCACTTATTTTCCAAAATAATACTTATTAGGCAGTAAAATAATTTCTCAATATATCTAATTTTTGTCTTTCCAAAAGAGAATAAGAGCATGATTGTTTTTTATTGATCTTCAGTGTTAATGGGTTGTATGCTGCATAATTTTAGGAGACAAATTCACACTGTAGTCATCATACATGTTTGCATAGTGAAACAATATTTTAGTAAGCTACAATGAGTTATTTTGAGGAAAGAATTTCTTGAAAATTTTCACTCTGTGTTATGTTTGGGCTACTCAATAATATTGACTGACTGAATGACTGAGGGAATGAATGAACTCATACTTTATTGGTTATCTTTAACATCAATGTTTTTCATTGATGTTCTTCCTTTCTAGAGTAGCATATATTGCCCTAGTTTTAAACTATACAGATGAGACCAGACAACACAATCACATATTCTTTATGGTACTTGGTACTTGGTTCTATGCCAGTAATTTGATACGCAAAAAGTGAATGAAGTCAGATGTTGGTAGCTCATGCCTTTAATCCTATCTACTCAGAAGGCTATCCTAGACCTGAGGTTCATAGCCAGCCTTGGTAGAAAAATTTCAAAAGCCTAGAAGTGGAGGTACAGTTCAAGTGTTAGAGAGTGAGTGAAAAAGCCAAACAAGAAAACATGAGAACTTGAGTTAGCCTTAGTACCTGAAAAAAAAAGTAGAAAAAAAGAAAGAAGGGAAGGAAGGAAGGGAAAAAAAAGGAAGGAAAGAAGGAAGGAAGGAAGAAAGAAAGGAAGGAAGGAAGGAAGGAACGAAGGGAGGGACAGACAATAAGATATTACTTTAATATGTAGAAATATACACCTACGGGGAAGATAGCGGAGGAGAAGCTGGAGTCTAAGTAAGCTCTGGCATAGAAAGCAGTTTTAGAGTTCCAGTGAACAGTCCTAAGTCAGAGAATTACACCAAGTGTGCCATCACAGGACAGAGATTTAGGCCAGAGAAGGAAACCCAGGCAAGGAGACACTTCTGAGCCCTTGCCAGCAGTCGCCACCGCCGCGGCAGCTATGGTGGTGGCGGGCGAGCGCAGCCGCCATACCTGAGCAACAGAGAGTCCAGGACCAAGGAACCAGATGCAGCAGGCGAGCGGATTCTACTCAACACCAGCAAGAACTGACAAGGAGCGGACATCTTCATCCTGCAGATCGCAGACCAGAGACGACCCAGGAACCAAGACTCGGCATGAGTAGAAGCCCGACGTCCTCACTCCTTCTCAGGGAGCAGAGGAGGGAAGGCCACCCCTCCCCCCCAGTACCGGTGATCTCCATCTTGGATACCGACAAAGCTCGGGGCAGAGCTGCTAGCTCCAGCTCAGGCC
This sequence comes from Dipodomys spectabilis, assembly GCF_019054845.1. NCBI lineage: Eukaryota > Metazoa > Chordata > Mammalia > Rodentia > Heteromyidae > Dipodomys > Dipodomys spectabilis. The sequence goes on along the minus strand of NW_024870719.1, from coordinate 11,372,219 downwards.
TTGGAATAAAACGAGTCATTTAGCAGGTCACAAGAACTTAACGGCGGCATGACCTGCCAGATTCAGCTCCACCCAGGGAAAAGTCACCCAGCTCGGGCGCCAGCCCGAGGAGTGCATTTCTTCACTGGGTAACCAGAGCCAGAGGCTGCCCCTCCCTCTAGCAGCCTCGACAAGCAATGGAAAATAAGTAAACAGAAACCCTGAGAATGACTCCAGGCTGGGCTCTGTGAGGTTTTCACAAACCAGCCCCGGAAAAGCTACCAGAACCTAGCCTCATCACTGCATCCCCCTCTTTTGTGATACTCAAAGCAGATCTGTCACCCAATGAACTAGCCTGGGAGGAGGATCGCCAAATCCTGGGTAAAGCAGAGCATTTTACTGCCTGTTCGAACAAACTGACTTAAGAAACCAACCAAGCCACAGGACCACAAGCAGACCAGAGACTCCAACAAGAGGCTGGTTACGGACACAAGGGAGATACAGGATTTTTCCCACTCCTCCCGAAAAAAATAATCAAAGAAACTTTTGGGTTTTTTTGTTTTTGGTTTTTTGTTTTTCGTTTTTTTTTTTCTTTTTTCTCTTCTTCGTCTTCTTTTTTTTTTTTTTAGTTTTTATTTTCGGAACCTTATATAAAAATTTTTTTTTTCTTTTCTAAAACTTTTTTCAATCTTTAATCTTTGCCTTTTTTGATAAAAAAAATGTTTTCCATAAACTTTCTTTTCCTCTTATAATTTTTATTTTGGGGATACGGTAGTGTGCATTTTTGCTTTCTTTCTTGGTCTTCTTTCTCTTTTTTTTTTTTTCTCTTTTTAAATTATCTTTTTGTTTTTTGTTTAGCTCTACTGAACTTCTCATCTTTTTCTTCTTCCTTTCTTATCCTTTTCACCTTCTCCTCTGTTTCGTTCTTCTTTATGTGACTTAATTCTTGTCCTGCACACCCTCAGATAAACCTGTAGTTGACTATTAGACCCTATGCCCCATTGTGTACACACTTAATCCACAAATTTATTACTCAAGTCAAAACCTCTAAGACTTAAATTCCTTAATAGCAGTACGACCTCTTTATACCTATGTAACATTTTAAGCATTTTTAAAGTTATTCACATCTCCTTTATATCCCTCCCCTTCTCTCAATAAATTCACGTTCTTATCTAAATAGATTGTTATCGATTCTACATAATTTTATTAATTTCTACTTTTCTATTTTTTTCTGGTCTCTTTTCTTTTCCCATTCCCTTATTTTTTTTCTCTCTCTCTACTTTCATCTTACCCAACCTATTTCCTGCTTTGAGATTAAGACTTAGTTAACTCCCCCAGAGCCTCCCCACATCAATCTATTCCTATTTTTTTACCCACATCTCTCCCTAACCTTAAGAATTTCTGGTCTTCCAAATTCTTCTTTGCGGTTTGTAGCCCATTAACGTATAGTTGTTTGATGTTGAATAGATATATCTGTTGAACTAGATTGTATCTGTAGACTACTGACTGTGCAAATTCAGACTTGGGTTGATGCTTGCCTTAAGATAGTGTTCTAGCACAAAACTGGTGTTATTTTCATCTCAAATAGGCAGAGTAAGCTGGAAAAACACAAGAAAAATGGCAAATCCGGGTATCTCAATTCCCAATCCTGATAATCAGGGGACAGAACAGATAATGAATAATCCAGAGGAGAATTCCCAAATAGCTCTACAAACACTGCTGGAAAACATGATAAATCAAAAGATTGAAAGCATACAAAGGTCTCTGTATGAGCATGAGAGGGAGAGAGAGGAGGCATTCCAAAAGTTTATACAAGAATATCATAAGCGTGAGGAAGCTACTCAAAAGCTGATACAGGATTTGCATGAGCAGCTTGAGAATACTCAAAGAGAAAGGCAGGAATGGCGTGAACAGGCTGAGAACACTCAAAGAGAACTACAGGAATCCCACGAACCAGAGGAAGCTTATCAAAGAGTAATACAGGAATTGAGAGAGCAGGAAGAGAATACACAAAGATCACTAAAGGCATTCATGGAATCCATTAACAAAGAGCTGAAGGAAGTCAGGGAGACCACAAAGGGAATGCTGAATGGAATCCAACAGTAGGAATGAGAGTCCAAAGAAACCATAACCAATCAACTAAGTGATCTGAGAATAAACACTGAACATCAAATTAAGGAAGTAAAGAAGTTCATACAAGATCTAAAACAAAGCTTCAACAAAGAACATGAAGCCATCAAAGCTGACCAACTAGAAGGAAAAGAGATAAAAAACAAAGTAGAAAGTCTTGACAGCAGGTTAGACCATGCAGAAGATCGAATCTCAGGGATTGAAGACAGCCTAGATATTATAGAGAAAGAACATACAAACATCCAAGACAAGACCAAGAAATATGATAAATCTATCCAACACTTGGAAGACACCATCAGAAGGCATAATCTAAGGATAATGGGTGTAGAGGAGCACCTAGAAACAGAAGTCAATGGCCTAGGAAATTTGTTTAACAGGATCCTAGCAGAGAACTTCCCAAACATGCAAAAAGGTAGGCCTATTCAGATACAAGAAGCTTTTAGAACTCCAAACAGACCAGGACAGAATAGGACATCCCACCGTCACATTATAATCCACACAGGATCAACTCAGACCAAGGAAAAGATCCTTAAAGCTGTCAAGGAGAAAAGATTAATCACCTATAAAGGGAAACCAATTAGAATCACCTCAGATTTCTCAGCAGAGACAATCAAAGCAAGAAGAGCCTGGAATGATGTATGCCATGCCCTAAAAACAAACAACTATCAACCAAGAATACTGTACCCAGCTAAACTCTCCTTCATAACTGAAGGCCAAATAAAAACCTTCCATAGCAAAGAAAAATTGAAACAATACATCTCCACCAAACCAGCCCTACAAAAGATTCTTAAAGATGTCCTACACATAGAAAACGAACAAGACCACAATAAAGGTCAAGAAACTGCACCCAAACTAAGAATCCAAGAACCATAGGAAGAACCCAGTGTTCGCAGCCCCCAAGAACTCCCAAATACCTCTCAGTCCTTTCTCTTAACGTTAACGGACTTAACTCTCCAATTAAGCGACATAGACTGTCTAGTTGGATTAAAAAACAAGACCCTTCTATCTGCTGCCTGCAGGAGTCACATCTTGCCCGTAAAAAAAAACACATTTTCAATGTTAAAGGTTGGAACAAAATCTACCAAGTAAACGGCCCCCATAAACAGGGGGAGTTGCAATTCTAATATCAGATAAAATAGACTTCAAATTAAAACTCGTGAGAAGAGATAAAGAAGGTCGCTACATACTAATTAAGGGATCTCTCTTTCAGGGATATTACAATTCTAAATATCTACTCGCCAAACAATGGAGCACCCAAATTTATCCAAGAAACACTACTTTCCCTCAAATACCATATAGATCCAAAGACATTAATTGTTGGGGATTTTAACACACCACTCTCCCCACTAGATAGATCAACTCGGCAAAAACTTAACAGAGAAACTACAGATCTAAACAGCTGCATAGATCAACTAGATTTAACAGATATCTACCGAACATTTCACCCAGCAGCATCAGAATACACGTTTTTCTCAGCAGCACATGGAACATTTTCTAAAATAGACCACATTTTAGGCCACAAAGCAAACTTGTCCAAATTCAGAAACATTGAAGTTATACCTTGCATTCTCTCTGACCACAAGGGAATAAAATTAGAACTCAACACCAAAAGCCACCAAAGAAAGTCTGGTATCACATGGAGGCTGAACACCACACTGCTGAATCATGAGTGGGTCATGGAAGAGATTAGAAAGGAAATTCAAATGTTCATGCTATTCAACAAAAATGAACACACAAATTACCAGCTCCTCTGGGACACAGCAAAAGCAGTACTCAGAGGCAAGTTTATAGCTCTGAGCTCCTACATCAACAAATTAGAGAGATCTGAAACCAACAATTTAATGACACATCTAAACTTCCTTGAAAAAAAGCAGCAAGATAAACCCAATCCAGTAGACGGAAAGAAATAATTAAAATTAAATCAGAATTAAATGAATTAGAATCCAAAAAAACTATAGAAAGAATCAACATAACAAAGAGTTGGTTCTTCGAAAAACTTAACAAAATTGACAGACCCTTAGCAAATCTTATCAGAAAAAGAAGAGAACACACCCAAATAAATAAACTCAGAGAGGAGAATAGAAACATCACCACGGAAACAACGAAGATTCAAAATATTATAAGGGAATACTTCACAAAATTTTATGCTAATAAGTTTGAGAACTTGACACAAATGGATCTCTTCCTAGCAAATATTGACATGCCAAAACTAAACCAAGATGAGTTAAACCAGCTTAACAGGCCCATATCAAGCGTTGAAATAGAAACAGCAATGAGAGACCTCCCAGCTAAGAAAAGTCCAGGACCAGATGGTTTTACAGCAGAATTCTACAAGGCCTTCAAAGCAGATCTCACACCAACACTCCTCCAACTCTTCAATGAAATTGAAAGAGAAAGTTCACTACCGAACACATTCTATGAAGCCATCATAACCCTCATCCCAAAACCAGGCAGGGACTCATCAAAGAAGGAGAACTATAGACCCATTTCTTTGATGAACATTGATGCAAAACTTCTCAACAAAATTTTGGCCAACCGACTTCAACAATTCATCCAAAAAATCATACACCAGGATCAAACAGGATTCATTTCAGGGATGCAAAGCTGGTTTAATATACGCAAATCAATTAATATTATTCATCACATCAACAGGAGCAAGAATAAGAACCACATGGTTATCTCAATAGATGCAGAAAAAGCATTTGACAAGATCCAACACCCCTTTATGATGAAGGTTTTGGAAAAAATTAGGAATCCATGGAACATTCCTCAATACAATAAAGGCTGTATATGAGAAACCTACAGCCAGCATTATACTTAATGGTGAAAAACTAAAACCATTTCCTCTTAACTCAGGAACAAGACAAGGATGTCCACTCTCTCCACTTCTCTTCAATCTGGTATTAGAATGCCTAGCTACAGCAATAAGACTAGATGCAGACATAAAGGGGATCCAAATAGGGAAAGAAGAAATAAAACTCTCCCTCTTTGCTGACGACATGATCTTGTATTTAAGGAATCCCATAGACTCCACTCCCAATTTACTCAAGCTGATTCAAAACTTTGGCAAAGTAGCACGGTATAAAATTAAACCCCAAAAATCAATGGCCTTTCTGTATGCCAACAATGAGAAAAGTGTGGCTGAAATTAGGAAAGCAACTCCATTTGTAATAGCTCCACAAAAAATAAATTACCTAGGAATTAACTTAACCAAAGAAGTGAAGGACCTCTATGATGAAAACTTTAAAATCTTGAAAAAGGAAATCAACACAGAACTAAAAAAATGGCAAAGCTTCCCATGCTCCTGGATTGGAAAGATTAACATCGTGGAAATGGCAATACTTCCCAAGGCTATCTACAAATTCAACGCAATACCTATCAAAATTCCAAGCTCATTCTTCAAGGAAATAGAAGAGGCAATCCAAAAATTCATGGAACAATAAAAGACCCCAAATAGCAAAAACACTCCTCAATGGAAAGAACACTGCTGAAGGAATATCAATACCAAATTTCAAACTCTACTATAAAGCCATAGTAATCAAAACAGCTTGGTATTGGCATAAGAACAGACCTCAGGACCAATGGAATAGAATTGAAAACCCAGAAATGAACCTACAGACCTATAGCCATCTAATCTTCGATAAGGGAGCTAAAACAATAGAATGGAACAAAGACAGCCTCTTCAGTAAATGGTGCTGGCAAAATTGGTTAACTACTTGTAGAAAACTAAAGCTAGATCCTTATACATCACCCTGCACCAGAATCAACTCCAAATGGATCAAAGACCTCGAAGTCAAAGCAGACACTCTAAAAACATTACAGGATGGAATACGAGAAACCCTAGGTCTCCTTGGCTCAGGCCGAAATTTTCTGAATAGAGACCCGGAAACACAACAAATCAAAGAAAGGTTGGACAAATGGGATTGCATAAAGTTGCAAAGCTTCTGCATGGCAAAGGACATAGCTAGCAAGATCAATAGAAAGCCCACGGACTGGGAGAAGATCTTTACTAGCCATACAACAGACAAGGGTCTCATATCTAAAATATACTTGGAACTCAAAAAATTAAACCCCCCAACAACAAATCCTCAAAGAAACAACTGCCCAATAAACAAGTGGGTGAAAGACTTAAAGAGAAACTTCTCTGAAGAAGAAAGAAGGATGGCCAATAGACACATGAAGAAATGCTCCACCTCCCTAGCCATAAAAGAAATGCAAATCAAAACAACATTGAGATACCACCTCACTCCAGTTAGAATGGCAAAAATCAAGAACTCTAACGACCACAGATGCTGGAGGGGATGTGGACAGAAAGGAACCTTACTTCATTGTTGGTGGGAATGTAAACTTGTTCAACCACTTTGGAAAGCAGTATGGAGGTTCCTCAAAAGACTTCACATAGAACTCCCCTATGACCCAGCAATCCCACTTTTGGGCATTTACCCAAATGTTTCCAAACAAGACCACACTAAAGCTACCAGCACAACTATGTTTATTGCAGCATTATTTACCATAGCTAAGATATGGAACCAACCCAGATGCCCCTCAGTAGATGAATGGATCAAGAAAATGTGGTATATACATACAATGGAATTCTATGCCTCCATCAGAAAGAATGACTTGCCCCATTTGTTAGGAAATGGAAAGACTTGGAAAAAATTATATTAAGCTAAATAAGCCAGGCCCAAAGGAACATAGGCCCCATGGTTTCCCTTATTTGCAATATCTGGTATATGTATGAGTCAAGCGGAAAAGGTCAGATAATGTGATGTTAGGAAAATGAACCCTTAGATATGTATTTTAATGATTTTTTCTTTCTTGCATGTGTTTCTAACGCATTTATGAGATTATTTCTTTGTTGCTTTGTATGTCCCTCCCCCACAGTATAACCTCTGTTTTCACTATATTTGATGTCAGTATAACTTGTGGTGGACATGGGGAAAAACAAGTCGTTTAAGGATACAGATGGACCTGTTGCAACAATGAGAAGTACAAGTTGTCATGTCCATAAGGAGCTTTACAATGTCAGTGCGGGGGGAGGGGGAGGGGGGAAGGATTGGGACTGGGGGGTGGGGGGAGGCCGGAGGCTGGGAAGGGATCTGAAGGGTAAACAAAGGAGGACCCTGCAATGCTTGGTAAGAAATGTACGCATTATCCTGCCCATGTAATTGTAACCCCTCTGTACAGTATGTGCACAAATAAAATAAATTAAAAAAAAATATATACACCTACACCACAATACACATGAAAAAATAACTTAAACAATAGATGGGTAACATCATATAATGGGCATTCAGATTTTTGTCCTTTCAGAAGGCTAATAATACTTTGTGGTATTTTAAAAAGCTTTATCACTAATATTTTATTGATATAGAAAATATAACTATTGCTGGTTAATATAGAATTATTAATATAGTAGTACTGTATTAACATAAATTTTATCTTTTCCTAAGAAAAATATCAAAGTTTGATTAATATTTAAATTTCAAATGTCCCTAATTCAAACACTGCTATATAGTTAACACTGTTGGCAGACTTTAAGAATCTACTCTACCTTATTAAAGCAAATACCACATTATACTTGTAAAGTCAAGAGTACTGAAAGTGTATTTGTCACACAAAGAATAAGCCTCTTCTACATGACAGTATGAAAAATAAATCTTGGCAGCTCCACTTCAGCTATGATAGGAACTTCTGACAGCTTTACTCTCAGTGACTCATAAGAGGATGACTTAAATGAATTAATGTCAGGTGGATTAGTAAGATTCTGTTCAAACTCACAGAAGATTATGTCTGCACAGCTACTTTAAACTCCTGACATTAGTCTGAAGAGCATGAAACTGTCTTCTATTGAAGAGCTAGTGAATTTGTCAATACCAAAAGTACTTGTAAAAAACTGATCATTGGTTCTTATTTGCAAAGAAAAAGACACAGCTCAGTCAGTCAATATAGCACAGGGACTACCTGATGAAACAGTCATGGGTTGTATACTTATATGATTTTCTTTTTACCTTATGGTCCCATAATTGATTTAGACAGAGGAAATGAAATATTGTCAGTCTATGTCTAGCAGAAAAGTCCTGACTACTACAACCCAAGTTTAACAGTGGCAAAGACCCCTAAAAGGTCGAATGAAGTACTTTATTTTACTGACAAGCAATGAGGTGAGGAGTTGGAAAATGAAGTTACCTAAACTTACAGAGCTAATTAGATTTACAGTCAGCAGAACAGCGATTTGGCTATGGACAAATGTCAAATTTTAATTATATTAGAGCATCTACAATGGTCAATGAGTGCCAAAGGGGGAAAAACTAATCATGCTTACAATTACAGAATAATATTGGTACTTTTCTCTGAATTAGTCATATTTAATAATTTGTTATGATATTCAAAAATCCAATTATTAAAATGTTTTACACTTACCATGTCTTGGGAAATCCATGACATGGTTAATGCTATATATTGAACATAGTACTTTGGATAATTTGGAATAAGGACAGATATGGGGAAACACCTGTGAGAGTATTATAATAGTCTGAGGAAAAGAGGCTACAGAGAAAAAAATCTTTTGTGAGATACTGATAGATTACTAGATCTAGCAATTAAAGAATAATGTTCAAGCAAGTGCCTTTGGTTCATGCCTACAAGCCTAACACTCAGGAAGATGAGATATGAGAACCCAGGAATGAGCCTGAGCAGACAAATTTTCAAGACTCTTATTTCTGAGTAACTAGCAAAAAGCCATAAGTACAGATGGCTCAAGTGGTAAAGCTCCACTAATGAGGAAAAAAGCCAAGCAAGAGCATGAGGCTTAGAGTTCAAGCTTCAGTGACAATACAGAGAGAGAATGAGAGAGAGACAGCGAGAAAGGAGAGAGAAGGGAGAGAGGGAAGGAGAGGATGAAGGAGGGAGGGAAGGAAGGAGAGAAGGAAGGAAAAGAAAGAGAAAGAAAGAAAGAAAGGAACAAAGAAAGAAAGGAACAAAGGAAGGAAAGAAGGAGGGAAGGAAGAAACGAAGGGAAGAAGGAAGGAAAGAAAGAAGGAAAGAATTTTAGCTATTCTGGTTGACAACTCTAAAGGATCAAGTGTGGGATTCAATTTTTAAAATAGTCAGCAACTTGTTCAGCCACTCTGGAAAGCAGTATGGAGGTTTCTCAAGACACTAAACATAGATCTGACCTATGACCTAGCAATCCCACTCTTGTGCATTAATCCAATAGAACACAAACAATGACACAAACAATGGCACCTGGCTTAAAGTTCAATGCATGGCCATGATCTCTTCCATTTCAGACAAGCATATATTAACAATGGCCTTGTGGATTGACCTATCATTCCAAATTTCCAAGTAGAAATCTGTCAGTTCTCTGACAGATTTTAAAGATAGTGATTTTTATTTTGTCTAGCTCTTTTTTTTTTTTTTTTTTTTTTTTTTGGTCAGTCTTGGGGCTCGAACTCTGGGCTTAGACGCTATCCCTCAGCTCTTCAGCTCAAGGCAAGTGCTCTACCGCTTGAGCCACAGCTCCACTTCCAGTTTTCTAGAGGTTTCTTGGAGGTAAGCCTCTCAAGGACTTTCCTGCCCCGGCTGGCTTTGAACCGTGACCTCAGATTTCAGTCTCCTGAGTAACTAGGATTATAGGCGTGAGCCATCAGTGCTGGGCTCTAGCATTTTCTTATTGTAAAGATTGAGGTGGAATGTATCAATCCCTCTATCTATTGGTTCTGAAACAAAGTTAAATGCAGTGTTTGAAGTCAATTAATCTATGCTACTTTGCTATAAAGCAGTAAATAATAGCAATATCAAAAGGGACATAACCAACTTTATTCTTCTAATCACTCAATCACTGAGAAAAGCTAAAGATGCTGCTAGATGTCACATGGTGCCACAAGAAGACTGAACATTTGCTATCTTCAGGGACAATTCAAAATTCCATGCACATCATGATCTAGTGATAGCCTTTCACTGAAAAAAAATCTTCTCTTTTAAATTCAGCTTCTAAATCTGGCTTTGTGGCCTAGTTCCTCATATTTTGGTAATTTAATCCAGACGAGAGAATTTGATATCTGTCTCACACACACATACTCAGATCTAAGACATTTTTTTATCCACTTTTTATTCTCTTTTTAATGTAGATCCTCCCCAATTTGCAATAGTTTGACACAAAATTTTTTAAACTTAGGGATCTTTACAAAGGTGTAAAAGCAATGTGTATTATTTCATATGTGAATTTTGATCTTTTCCTGGATGGTAATACAATACATTTTTTGTGATGCTGGGTAGCCGCAGTGAGCAGCAGCTCCAACCAGCCACAGAAATCATGAAGAGAAAACAACCAACACTTTCAAGTGAATGCATTTTTTAACCTGTGGTATTTTCAGCTTCCATGGGTTTATCAGTATGTAACCCCATTATAAACAGAGAAACAGCTGTACTTGCAAAATAATTCCCTCGGCCTCTGTTTCAACAACTTCCTTCTTCTTGGCTGGGCATTCTAATTTCTCAATTTGGTTGCTGCATCAATTAACACTACTCTTTTGTGAACTTTAAAAGACAATTTAAAATCTTTTCAATTTCAAATCAAAAACAGACTCAAACCTAGTTAACTCCTCAACATATCTGCCTTTAGCTTGTTTCACAAAATGTAAATTTTGGGTGCTGCTTAAAAGGAAGAAACTTACCATTTAGTATGTTGTCTGTGTGTTACAAATGACGCTGCACTTTATTTTGAGAGGCTTAATGAAGCGCTAAATTATAAAATAAACATTAATCATCAAAAGATGCCTAACAGGCAGGCAATCCTAAATTAAAGTAAGATACCTGTTAAGGTTTGGAGCCATTGGAAAGGCAAGGCAGGTGGTTTATCTAGAACAAGACATCTTACATACTATTAAAGGACTTCAATTCTTCATGAATTCAGGAATTCTGGCAGCATATAATTTGTGATGACTAATCTCCTCATTTAAACCGTGAATTATTTTTTTACTATTAATCTTCCCCAAATTACCCAAGCATACCATTACAAATCATATACTGCAGATATGAGGCTTACAAATGATTTTTAATGCGATGCTTCTTTCTTATTTTGCTTAGTTACTTTATCTTTTTTATGCTTAATCAATTTTTTTAGAAAAAAAAAGCATTCTAGCAACTATATTAATGATTTGCATCATTCAATGTTTGGCTTCATTTGACAGAAATCCTTTAGCCAAGCACGGTGTGATGAATTATATTCTAATTTGGATGCTTTCTTTAACCAAGCACTCTTCCCTTGCCTGAGTGAGGCTTCTGACTAGAGCTAAGTGAGAAGAATAGCAAGTTCCATCCCTCCAGGAGGAAAATACTCCTGAAAAATAAATTGATTTAAAAAATGTAATGATATCAATCCTCTAGAAAGTAATCAAGGTGGTCCAATGATTTGTGAGGTAATTATGCTTTAAAAACCTGATGAAATATAGTTGTAAATGTGAAAATATGTAGGTAGCATTCTGGCGTGGGGATGTACTTAGCTATCCCTCTTCAAGGTTGGCCAGTTTCCTGTTTGACTCTGCTTTAATAAAACTGCAGCTGTGGTATTAATTGAATAAACATTTCTCCCATAATATTGTATATATGAACAGTGGTACCAAAGAGTCTGAAGGCAATTCACACACTCCTGGCCACAAAACCCAGGGAAGAACTGGAACCGTTTGAGCTCCTAATGAGGTCTACCAAAACAATCCCACCATCGGATAACAGAAAACAGTATCATTAGAAATGGAGGAAATATACAGCAATAAAGTCAAGAACAGCAGATAGTATATATGTGTAAGATATGCGTGTGTCTCTCTTTGTGTGTATCACCTTAATAGCATGAAAAAGGTAAAGAAAGGGAAGAACTATAATTGTTAGTATTAACTTAAAATAAACTTTGTCAAGTTGATATGCATATTGTATTCTACTATAAAACTATAAAAATTGATGAAAAATAAAATGGCACATTTTCTAAAAGTGTTTATTCAGTATAAAAAGAGCAATAAAGAAGAAGTACAGCTCAAAAGAAAGGAACTGTATTTAAAACAAATAGAACATATAAATAATTTTAACAAAAATTAATATATGAGAACTCTAAATATCCCAATGAAAATACACTGTCAAATTGAACTACAAGAGCAATGTCCAATTACTTATATAATTACAATTACATATACTCCACATGAATACTTTAGATCCTAGATACAATTTAAAGACAAGGAATATAGTATGAAGGTAGTAACAATTAGAAAGAGAGAATGAGTGACCTTTTTTTTGTTGGTTGTGGGGCTTGAACTCAGAGCCTGGGCTCTGTCTCTGAGCAACTGTGCTCAAGGCTAACACTCTAGTACTTTGAGCCAAGCCCTACTTTTGGTTTTCTGCTGGTTAAATGGAGATAAAATTCTCACAGACTGGAAGTGGCACTGTAGCTCAAGTGGTAGAGCGCTAGCCTTGAGCTGAAGAGCTGAGAGACAGCGCCCAGGCCCAGAGTTCAGGCCCCACAACCAGACCCCCCCCCCAAAAAAATAACAAAAAACAAAAAAAAACTATGTTATAGGGACACAAGTAGCTTTTCCTTCTTGCTATTGCTTCTAATGTACCATGTGATTTTTGTTGTTGTTGTTGCTTTGCATGTTCCTCCCCCATGGGAGGAACATACATAACCCCTGTATTCACTGTATTTGATGTCAGATAATTGGGGGAGGGGAAGGGAAAAAAACAAATGTTTACTTAGAGATACAAATTGGCCCATTGTAACAATGAGATGTACAAGGCACTATGTTGAAAAACGAACTGTACAATTTTTTTTTTTTGGGGGGGGGGGTGTTGAGTGTAGCTGTGGAGGTGGGAGGGAAGGAATGTAGGGGGAAAACAAAGGAGGCTTGATAAGAAATGTACTCATTACCTTGCTCATGTAACTGTAACCCCTCTGTACATTATTTTCACAATTAAAAAAAATTATTAAAAAAAAGTAAAAGGGGCTGGGAAGGTGGCTCAGTGGTAGAGCGCTTGCCTTGCATGCCTGAGGCCCTGGGTTCAATTCCTCAGTACCACATAAGCTAAAAGAAAAAAGCCGGAAGTGGCGCTGTGGCTCAATTGGTAGAGCACTAGCCTTGAGCTGAAGAGCTGAGGGACAGTGCCCAGGCCTAGGGTTCAGGCCCCAAGACCGGACCTCCCCCCCCCCAAAAAAAAAGTAAAAACAGAAAAAAAGAAAGTATGTTAAACATGATTGCATATGACCAATATCTAGTAATAATAGAGATCTAAACAGCAAAAATTGACAAACTTGAAAAAGTTTGAATATGTGATTATATAGCCCATTCTCATCATAACAAATTAAGCATCTAGAGCGAACACTCACAAGCATGTAGAATACTAGCACAGCACCATTAACTAGCTCATCTTATCTGCCAAATGCACATGCTGTTAAAAATGCTCATATATGGAATTGTCTTCAGGATAGAATATGTCAAGACATAAGTAAGTCTATAGTAATTTAAAGGGATTAAATTTTAAAAATTGTTCCCTAAACATAAATCTTAAAATTAGCAACAAGATGAAATCTGGAAGTTCATCAAACACTTAAATAGAATAAGGCAGCATACTTCTAAAACCTCACTGGTCAAAGACAAAACTTTAAAAAATTGTGAAAACTTTTGGCCTAATAAATACAAAACATAGTGAAACTTATTGACTTCAACCAAAGCAGTGTTTAGGAAAACATTTGTAGCTTCTAATACTAGTAACAGAAAAAATGGAAATGAAACCCCAAATAAGTAGAAGGTAAGATAAACACTTTAAAAAGATTCTGATAAATTATAATTCAAGGTAAAGAGCAAAAGAATATTCACAAATTGTATATCTAGTCCAAAGTTTATAAGAAAAATGTTCACCAAAACTTAAGAATAAATCAGGTACTGGTAAATCATGCCTATAATCCTATTTAGGAGTCTGAGATCCAAGGATGGTGGTTCAAAGACAGCCGAGACAGGAAAGTCCATTAAGACTCTTATTTCCAACTAACTACCAAAAAGCCAGAAGTGGAGCTGTGGTTCAAATGCCAGAGTGACAGCCTTGAGAGAAAAAGCCAAAGTGACAGTACTCAGTCCCTAAGTTCACCCCTGTACTATCACACATATACACATCCATGCATGCACATACGAATGCACACACACATGCACAAAACCTTAAGAATAACAATCTACTTTTTCAAGTGAGTAAATGACACTAATAGATCTCACTATAAAAGATACGTGCTAGCCAGGAGCCAGTGACTCACACCTGTAGTCCCAGCTATTCAGGAGACTGAAATCTGAGGATTGCAGTTCAAAGCCAGACCAGGCAAGGAAAGTCCCTGACTCTTATCTCCAATTAACTATCAGAAAACTGGAAGTGGTGCTGTGGCTCAAGTGATAGAGCACTAGCCTTGAGCTGAAGAGCTGAGGGATAGCACCAAGGCCCAGAGTTCAAGCCCCACGAAGAAAAGAAGATATACATACATTGCTGATAAGCATTAATCATTAGATAAGTACAAATAAACTAACAACATGTCAAAATAAAGACACACAAACAAATATTACCATGAGTATTATTCACAATGCTCCCCAACTGTGAATAATTAAAGAATTCCATCCACAAATGGCTATATTTTATTACTATATGCAAAATAAAGTAAAAAATAAAAAACCTGCTACATGCTGCACAGACGAATGACAATCCTATCTAAGAATACCAGATGTAAAATATTGTATGTTACATTTCTTTCATATGAAATAACTAGAAAAGACAAATCTATATAGGTGGAAAGTGGAACACCATGAATCACTGCGCATCCTGAGGTAATAACACTAATCAAGAGTCTTTAAAATTAGATTTGATATGATATAGAATTGCCAGTTCACATCGAAGTCACTTGTAATCATTTTATTTGTTGAATATATTATAAATGTACTTTCCACAAAATTAGCTCTGAGTATTAATTTCTTCATTGTGATAATTATTTCAAAATGCATATTTCAAATTATCACACTATATATTTTTGTGTGAAAATACCATACAAAGGGGTTATAATTACATGGGAAAGGAAATGAGTACATTTCTTATCAAGTATTGTTTCCTCCTCCTTTGTTTCCCCTTCCCATCCCTTCCCATTTCCCACCCACCCCTCCCTACCCCCCACCCCCACCCCGGCCAAACTTGTAAAGTTAGTTTTTCAACATAACGACTTGTACATCTCATTGTTGCAATGGATTCTATGCCTCCATCAGAAAGAATGGCATCACCCTATTTGTTAGGAAATGGAAAGACTTGGAAAAAATTAGATTAAGTGAAGTAAGCCAGGCCCAAAGAAACATAGGTCCTATGGTTTCCCTTATTTGCAATAACTAGTATATGTCTGACACACTACATCTTAACTACATAGAATCATTTGTCAGCCCTGCTTCAACAAAGCCATGATCAAATAAAAAATGTACTGAGTGTGTAAACTTATATTCCATTATAAAAATTAAAATGTTGCATTAATTGAAACTAACAATAAATAAGCAGGATAATATATATACATATATATATATATATTTAAATGAATGTGTAGCCAGGTGCTGGAGGCTCATGCCTGTAATCCAAGCTAGTCAGGATGCTGAGATCTGAGGACTAATTTTAGAAGCCAACCTAGACAGGAAAGCCCATGACACTCTTATCTCCAGTTAAGTACCAAAAAAGCTGGAAATGGAGTATTGCTCAAGCGGTAGAGAAATAGCCTTGGGGAAAAAATCCTCATAGATAGCACCCAAGCCCTTAGTTCAAGCCCCAGGACTGACATCCCTCCCAAAGGAAAAAAAAAAGGAAAATGTATAACATGAGTATAGACATAGTTACTCCAATTCATTATAACATAGTAAAAACTGTAAAGAAATTAGTATAGAAAAAATTGATTTTTAAATTAAAATTTAAACAGGTCATGATACTTTGCTTTCAGTGACCTATTGAACAGATTTTGGTTTTTGCTTTCCTTATACAATATGGTTCTTGTGGTGAGAACATTATCCATTGAACAGTCTGTCTGAAAACATCCAGCTCGATGAACTAGAGAAGCCATGCTAACTCCTTGAGTTTGTATATTTACTATGACAAAATACAATCATGTAGTTATCCTGTCAATAGTTAAAACTTACTCCCTCAATACTCAAGGCTGGAAAGTCCAAGATCAAGGTAGACGATGTGGCCTGCTTTCTGGCTCCAAAATTGTGTGCCTTCACACGATTGATATCACAAGGAAATGCTCTACATTCTCTTGTACAAGGGTACTAGTCCACAAGAGCTTTGCCTTCAGGACTTGATCACCTCCAAATGCCCTCACACACCCTGGACTTCAGATTTAAACCAAAGAATTGTTTTTTAGTGGCGCTGTCCTTGAAACCACCAGAGCATCATCCCTGGTAGGAAAAGTGTCTGCTCCTGAACTAGCCTCTTGCCCTTGATATAGGAATGTGGGAATGTGGAGCACAAGCATTCAGACAGCAAACTCCATGCCTCTCTGTGAATGACCACTACAAGGTGCAGATTTATTCACTACACAATGATGCAATAAGCTCATTAATGAATTATCGTAGATTCATACCACGTACACAATAAGCTCTCAATGGAAGCAGTTATTATACATACACAAATTCCTACAATTCAACCACTTTGGAAAGCAGTATAGAGGTTCCTCAAAAGATTCCACATAGAGCTCCCCTATGACCCAACAATCCACTTTGGTCATTTATCCAAATGATCACAAACAAGACTATACTAAAGCTACCAGCACAACCATGCTTATTGCAACTTTATATACCATAGCTAAGATATGGAACCAACCTAGGTGCCCCTCAGTAGATGAATGGATCAAGAAAATGTGATATATATATATATATATATATATATATATATATATATATATAATGGAATTCTATGCCTCCATCAGAAAGAATGGCATCACTCTATTTGTTAGGAAATGGAAAGACTTGGAAAAACTTATATTAACTGAAGTAAGCCAGGCCCAAAGAAACGTAGGTCCCATGGTTTCTCTTATTTGCAATAACTAGTATAAATTTAGGACAAGCAGAAAAGGTCAAATGCTATGTACATCAGATAAGATGATGTTAAGCAAAATGAACCCCAAGAGAGGGACACAAATGATTTTTTTCTTTCATACTATTGTTTTTAACATATTTATAATGTACTAAGTGATTTTTTTTGTTTCTTTGGTATGTTCCTCCCCCACAGTATAACCCTTGTTTTCACTGTAATTGATTCCGGTGCCCTGTGTCTTGTATATACATTTTTCTAATTTGGGGAAGGGAAGGGAAAAAAGAAAATGTTTAAATAGGGATACAGGTTGACCCATTGTAACAATGAGATGTATGAGACACTGTTGAAAATGAACTTCACAACTTCGGCGGCAGTGGCAGTAGTGGGGGTGGGGGGGAAGGAAAGCATGGTAGGGAAAAAAACAAAGGAGGAGGCATCAATACTCAATAGGAAATGTACTCATTACCTTACTTATGTAACTATAACCGTTCTGTAGAGTATTTTTACAGTAAAAATATAAAAAAGAAGAAAAGAAAAATACCTAAAACATAACTTTTAATAGTATTTTTTGAGATAAGGTCTCATGGCTGTGCTAATTTGAACTTGAGATCCTCCTGCATCTGACTCCAAAGTGCTGGGACTAGAGACAGTGCACTCTCATGCCCAGGGAGAATCATTCCTTTTGCTTAGATTTCATTCAAATGTTTTCCATATATGGTTCTTTTCTTTTTTTTGGGGGGGGGGGCCCGGTCATGGGGCCTGAACTCTGGGCCTGGGCGCTGTCCCTCAGCTCTTCAGCTCAAGGCTAGTGCTCTACCACTTGAGCCACAGCGCCACTTCCAGCTTTTTTTCTTTTTGCTTATGTGGTGCTGAGGAATGAAACCTAGGGCCTCATGCATGCAAGGCAAGCGCTCTACCACTGAGCCACCTTCCCAGCCCTGGTTCTTCTCTTTCATAGTCAATGTTTGTCTGTACTGTGGACTACTCTTCAAAACCATGAATACAAATAATTGTACTTACATAAATACTATTTTTTTTTTTTTGGTCCGTTCTGGGGCCTGAACTCTGGGCCTGGGTGCTGTCCCTCAGCTCTTCAGCTCCAGGCCAGCGCTCTACCACTTGAGCCACAGTGCCACTTCCGGTTTTTTCTTTTTGCTTATGTGGTACTGAGGAATCGAACCCAGGGCGTCATGCATGCAAGGCAAGCACTCTACCACTGAGCCACCTTCCCAGCCCCATAAATACTATTATGGGATATAATAAGGGATAAGAGAGATGGAGGAGAATAATGAAAGGGGTAACATTGATCAAGATGCATTGTACCTAAAATCTGGCATGTTGACTTGAAACTCCTTTATATAATAACTTAAGAGTAACGAAAATTTAAAAAATAAATATTTGCTTGCTTTTCAAAAAAAATCCTACAACACCCACCTACCTAGACACATTCCTACATACACATATCCTTATATACACACATATCCACATACACATACCTCTACATACACACACTCTTATATACATATACTCTATGAACACATACCTACATAAACACACCCCTATCGATGCAAATACTTACATACATATCTGCATATATATACACATGCATTTTTTTATTTTATTTTATTTTGTGAACATACTGTACAGAGGGGTTACAATTACATGGGCAGGATAATGCATACATTTCTTATCAAGCATTGCAGCCTCCTCCTTTGTTTACCCTTCACATCCCTTCCCAGCCTCCCCCCCCAATCCTCCTCACCCCCCCCCCCCCGCACCAACGTTGTAAAGCACGTTTTCCACATGACAGCTTGTACTTCTCATTGTTGCAACAGGTCCACCTGTATCCTTAAATGACTTGTTTTTCCCCATCTCCTCCACAAGTTATACTGACATCAAATATAGTGAAGGCAGACACATGCATTTATATACACATCTACACTCATCTATTTACATATACATCTGTCTATAACTACATAAACTCCTACATAATGTAATGTGCATCTACACCTACACACATACATAAATGAATTTACCTACACACAGACATATTCACGTGGATATGTATCTCTCTGTCTCTGTCTCTCTGTATGTCTCTCTTATGCACATAGATGCACACACATGTATACATACACTAAGTAAGCGAAGTTCCACTGGATTATATAGTATTATTTCACAAATGGCATACTGCCTAGCGTAAGTGTAATTACTCAATAAATGCTTAGTTATTTGTATACATTTCCAAGAATCTGATGCAATTCTGCACATAAATTTTATCTAATATACTTTATTTTGAAAAATATTACTTCTACTGACTTGGTCCTCTATCGAATAACTTTTTTTTTTGGGGGGGGTGGTCCGGTCATGGGGCCTGAACTCTGGGCCTGGGCGCTGTCCCTCAGCTCTTCAGCTCAAGGCTAGCGTTCTACCAATTGAGCCACAGCACCACTTCTGGCTTTTTTCTTTTTGCTTATGTGGTGCTAAGGAATCGAACCCAGGGCCTCATGCATGCAAGGCAAGTGCTCTACCACTGAGCCACCTTCCCAGCCCTCAAATAACTTTTTAAAAGCTTTTAAAAGATAATGTCTACATGGTTGACCAAATATTTGACTTTTCACAACACATGATCTAAATTCCATAAAGATCCAAAATACATACTTATGTCAGAATAATTATGCTTATATAAGATAAATATATTGTGGCACATTCCATAGAAGCCATTTCATTAATTGTATGGCTATAACTAAAATTCAAATTCTTCAAAGCACAAAAAGCTATAAATATTTCATGACAGATTCCAGCTATTAAATCACACTTAGAGAGAATTCAACAATCCATAAGCCAGATAAAGGTAATGACACTGGCATCAAAGTGTCAAAAGATTCACCTGGTAAGGAAAAAGAAAACACCACATTTTATTTAAGCAGGGGGTCAATACTCGGCAAGCATGGCTCCCTGGAAGGGTAATGATTTCAATGCAATTACTTCTCAGCTGTCAGAATCCGAAGGTCAGATTTGACCATTTGCTATTTTTAAATGTACTTAGTCCATTTATCTCTCAGCTAACCTAGAATTCACAGTAACTATACTACTAATTTTCAGTGCTGGAAGGAAGGGGACCCTATAAGACAAAAAGTACACGAAATGGATAGTCAATTTAATAAGCTGAAATGGATAATCAATTTAATAAGCTGATCTGTTGTTTACAAACTGTTAGTGAGATTATAAGCAGCTTCTATTCTGTCAAGCACATCACAGAACCAAATATCCAAACTACTCTTACTTATATGAGAATTTATTTTTGTTTTTATCTTTCTGTAACCTTATGCAGACTACTTAACACTGTGAGAGTTAATTACTTCATATGATCTAGGAAGAAATTCAAGTTTTATAAATTGCTCTGATATTATCAATTTTATAAAATACTCATACAATTAGATTATATTAACTCTTTTCAATCATTGTTTTCATAGGTCCCTCAATTTCAAGTTACAATTGAAGATACTCTTCAGCCTGTAATAAGCCATCATAAATTAAAATATCTAAGTCAACCAGTAACAATGTCTCATGCCTGTAATCCTCACTGCTCAGGAGGTTAAAATCTAAGGGTTGTGGTTTGAAGCCAGTCTGGGGAGGAAAACCCATGAGACTCTTATTTCCAATTAATCCCAGAAAAAAGCTGGAAGTGGAGCTGTGGGTCAAGTAGTAGAGTGCTAGTCTTGAACAAAAGGAATTCAGGGATCATGCCTAGGCCCAGAGTCCAAGCCCCAAGACCAGAAAGAAAAAGTCTTAAATCACTAGCATCAAATCCAAACCACACTGTAACCTACACTTTTATCTTAGAGCTCAAGTTTTGACTTTTTCATATATTTTTTTAGTGGTACTGGATTGAATTCAGGGCCTTCTGGCCACACTGTCACTTGAGCCACCATCCCCCAATCCTTTTAAATTTGAATGTGTTTTTCAAATGGATATCAGACCTACCACAGGCCTGCACTATGCACATTCAATTCCAACAATATATAACAAATTGTAAATAATAAGAATAGGGCTACAACTACTGAATTCAGCAAAATTGTTGTCTAGTTTACTTTGACTTATGAAAACTGCATTTTAGAGGACTTAAGCACCACAATATTGAAAACAATATAGCTTGCAAATAGAAAAGCAAAGTCATACCTATGTATTCTTTTCAGTTAGTTTAAGTCTATCACCTTGCATATTCACCTAGCTTTAGGAAACTGTAGGACTATTTATCTTAGAAATGGAATTCAAATTACTAAACAGAGTATTTCCCTCCAGTATAAATCAGCTCAATACCTACAAGTTCCATTTTAATAAGTAAATTTGTTCATTATGCAGATCAAATTCCAACGTTAATTAACCTCTTTCTAGAAAACCCTGAATAATAAAATTCAAACAGAGTATAAATTATAATTTACATGAAATTTGATTTCTATTTTGATAAATTATTTTCTCATAGTGACTTGCATTTTAATTGGGAACATGATGATTCTATGTAGCTGGAATTTTAAGCTGTGGAACTTTATATCAAGATGTATGTGACCAAAATTTTAAAAAGTAAGTTAGGGGTTAGATGGCTTGAGGTAAAAAGGATTCAATAGGAGGATAATTTATAAAAGAAAAATTAGCTAGGGATGAAGACAGGTTGCCCAATTGTGGGACTGGCAAAGCAAAACTCCTCTTCCTAACCAAGGCACAGTCTGGACAGGGCCAGGAGAATCATTTAATTGCCACAACTAATGGGATTCTGGTTTATCCCTAAATATGAGGACAAGCATTTACCAACAAAGAATAGAGAATGAAAAACAGTAAGTAAAGAGAAAGTTGAATAGCTACAGTTTAGACTATTAACAGAGCTCAGTAACTATTTGACGTAAAATAGGATTAAAGAGCTGAAGCTGACAATTCTTCAGTGTTGGGATAATATTATGACAAATGCATCCTTTTTCTCAGAAAAGTAAACCTCAACTTGTATATACTATACAATGACTAAGAAGTGCATGGCATCATGAGAAAACGGATGTATAGCTCTTTTCAGATAAATCAAATTTAGAGATTCCAG
The DNA here is from genome assembly GCF_019054845.1 of Dipodomys spectabilis. Taxonomy (NCBI): domain Eukaryota; kingdom Metazoa; phylum Chordata; class Mammalia; order Rodentia; family Heteromyidae; genus Dipodomys; species Dipodomys spectabilis. The sequence goes on along the minus strand of NW_024870719.1, from coordinate 11,349,943 downwards.
GAATAGTCAGCCTATGAGTTTATAGAACTTTTTAATCCACTGATTCTTGACAGGTTAATATTCTCAGCATGATTAGACTCATAGCCTGTAGAGACACAGGCTGATAAAAAGCATAAAGAGGCCAGAGGGGTGTCAGGTCTAAAAGGGGTGGTTCTCAAACTTAAACATTCCTATGAATTCACCAGAAATGTTACTAAAAATGCAGAAATGTATTCATTCGAACATTAACTCATTAGAACAGTAAGTCTGGGAATAGGCCTGAGCTGAGGCAATTCTAACAAACTCCCAGGTAATCATGTTATCATTAGGGAGTCCCATTGACACATGGAACACAGTTTGACAAGTGAATTAGAGAACAAAACAATTTCTAGAGAGGAAAAAAAAGTAAAAGTTTCTTCCCACTGATAATGGACTAATATTGATATATGAAGTATATAAAGATAGAGCAAGACTACAGTCAAACAATATGGTGAACTAAAATTCTGGTCATCATATTCTTAATAATTAGTAGTTACTATGAGCAGCCCCACACCCAGTACAAAAGAAAAACAAAAACAAAACAGTAACAACAAAAAAACACCTGGGCAACAGTGGCTTACACCTGTAATCCTAGCTACTCAAGAGGTTGAGCTCTTGAGGATTGTAGTAGGCCAGCTCAGCCTGCTTAGCATGCGAGCTAAGCAAGTATGAGGCCAAGTACAAACCCTGGTACTGGAGAAAAATACCTATGTGCATTTCTCCACAAGGTAAACTATTAATGGAAAATATTTTGTCACACTAGTATTATGGTAATTAGTTAATACCAAATCTTAATGAGGCATTATTAAATTTTACAATTTCCCATGAATATTACTTTTTAATTCTAATCACAAATATTGTAGACCACAGGTAGATTTGTGCGTTGTTAGGAACATACATTACAACCTAACATAAAAACAATTCCATCTCTCTTAGTAAGAATATTTTTCCCATTAACCATCAAGTAAGTAACAAGTATGACATGAGATCAACATATAATATCTAGAGAAGACAATAGAAGAAAGAAGGAGCATGAGAGAGAATTCCAGAACCACTAAGTTTGTGGTGCCATGTTGGCACTGTTTAAAAAGAGCAAAGAATATGATGATCCAAAAGTAAAAGAGTTAGCAGTCTAGCACCTCCATGTATAAATCAAATGATGGTCACACACCTACCCTAGATGATAGCATGTATACAATACATTGCCTTAAGCATAGTAGTACAAAAAGCCAGAACAAAAGGATGATATGTAAGGTCTATTATTGCCACTGGAAATAAAAGAAACTATCCATATAAAGGCCTGCTTACAAATTGAACTTGGCTGGCATCTAGAAACCTGGATTTTAGGAAGAAACTTTCTTATGCCTAGAACTGATAAAAAGTGATTCACTATGCTGAAACTCTATTTTTAAATGCGACATATGAACACCAGCTAGATAGAGCACATTACATGACCAGACCTGATAGAAGCTTTGGGAACTGAGTGTCTTATAGCCTGATCTCACAGATAATATTTCACATACATCATTATCACTCACTGCTGGGATGTAAATGTATCTTCTGTGACTCCTACATGAGGACTCTTGTGGGAATGAGAAGGAAAAACTGGGAGAGAGCAAGGGAAGGGGTGTCCTTGTCCAAAAAGAAATGTACTGACTTATGTAACTGTAACCCCTCTGTCCATCACCTTTACAATACCAATAAAAATGCAAAGCCTAAAAATAAAAAAACAGCTCACATCTGGTTTGCTTGGTCTAACCTTCATAGTCTCTTTTTTCTGTTGCCTATTTTTCTTTCAGTCCTTCTACTATGTAAAAGATCATAGCCCAAGAAATGGAAGCAAGAGATGTTTTTTTTTTTTTAATTGTACTGTTTGTAGTTATTTCTTTTTTCTTTCCTTTTTCACCCCTTTGGTTTATTCCCTGTTGTTACTGTTTTGGATTTCTGTACCCGTTGTCTCATATCTAAGTTATCTGATGTGAGAAAAGAAAGGGGAATCACAGAAAGAGTGGACAAAGGGTAAACCACTGCAACAGTGATACTCATTAGATACGGTGTTGGAAATGAACTTTACAACTTTGGGGTTCAGGGAAGTCAAGATGGTAAGTGGGAGAAAATGAGGAAGGGGTAACATTAATCAAAAAGAAATGTACGTATGTAACTTTAACCCTCTGTACATCACTTTTAAAATTAATTTTAAAAAAATCAAAGTAATAACTCATGACTCTACATTGAGATCTGTAATTACTCTTTAACCAAATCAAAGTATTAACTTTCCAATACTATAATCAACTTGTAAAGGGAAAAGGTTTGTTTAGGCTCATAGTTTTGGCGGTTTCAATCCTTGAACCATTGCTATGGGCCTGTGAAAGCACAACATGCAGGCCATAGGCAGTGCAAAGTACTGATCTCCACACTTGAAAAAGAAGCAAGAGGAAAAAGTGAAGAAAGACAAGTACCAGGCCTCGCTCTTCATAGCATCTTGAATAGCACCTGGAGGACATTAAGTGCTAAGGACTTAGGAAAGAACAAATGAATTCATGTAATCCCTGCCCTAGATCATTTTAAAACTAAATAGTCTTTTCATAAAGGAATTCCTCTTAAGAGGTAAAATAAATAAATAGATGTCCCTGGAACACAAAGCACACTTTAAGTATAAATGAAACTTGAAGAATAGAATACTAACCTTTTACAGAAGTCATGAATGAATAGTTAACAAAGAGTTAGAAGTGATATTTAAGTGGTATTTAAATATTTAGTGACTATTTAAATAGTCACTTCTCCGAATTCTTTCCATAAGATCCATCCTAGCCTAGATGCAACCAGCTTCCCTTAGCTTCTGTCTGCTTTTCACTTCCTACTCATTTTAAATTCTTCCTGAAAGTTCTATAAGGAAAATTGTTTCATTGTTGCTTTTGCTGATAACTGCATTTGAACTCAGAGCTTTGCACTTGCTCAGCTAGCACTCTACCACTTGAGTATATTCTCCAGTCTGGCTTTCTGTTGGTTATTTTGGAGACAGAATCACATGGACATTTCCGCTAGGGCTAGCTTCAAACCGAGATCCTCTAGATCTCGAGTCACTAGGATTACAGCCACAAGCCACTGATGCCAGGCATAATTAGGAAGATCGTAATAAAAAATGATTCTGTTACTTCACTAATTGAAATAATTAACAGCTTTGGGGACAAAAACTGAGTGTGTAGTCTGGGCACTGAAAGATGGCAGATAATGTCACAGGAAAAGCACTGCACAAGTCCAAGGAAAGAACAAAACTCCTTGATAAAAGAGTAAAAAGACATTTTTTTTTAATTGCAGGCAATACTCTCTGGTTCCTATCTAATTATGTTTTCTTCTTCACTCTAAAAGCAAGCATCCCCACAAACCAATTCTTGAACCTATTCTCCACTCATTTTTTTTTAAAAAATTCTTCCTACATAATCTTTCAAGTACCACCTGTCTGCAGTCATTTCTATGTGATTGACCATTTAAGTTTGCCTGCCTATCTATCTCTGAACTGAAGAATTCAAATACCTCCAGAGAGATGGCTAACTAAGTACTCATGTTTCAATTAAAACCCAAATTAAACTTACCTTGTCAATAAAATACATTGTTCCTCTTGTATTCCTTATGCGAATAAACATCATATCAGTGATCCATTATCAGTCTAAGATGTGTACAGAAATTTTTTAAAGGTGATGAGCTTTATTCATTTGCTAATTGCAACTTTTTTGGGGGGTCCAGTCGTGGGGCCTGAACTCTGGGCCTGGGCGCTGTCCTTCAGCTCTTCAGCTCAAGGCTAGCACTCTACCACTTGAGCCACAGCACCACTTCCGGCTTTTTTCTTTTTGCTTATGTGGTGCTGAGGAATCGAACCCAGGGCCTCATGCATGCAAGGCAAGCGCTCAACCACTGAACCACCTTCCCAGCCCTTATTGCAACTTTTAAAGGGAAAATAAAGTTATGATTTTCCAAGTCATCTAATCATATGTTAAGTTAATCAATTGCTCTGCTTTCTAATATTAATTTTTATTAAAATAGTAATCATAGGCCTGATTCAGCTCTATAACAGTGTTTCTCAAGCATCAGGGTTGCTTGGGAATTTTAATAACAGCTATCACCTTTACTGAATGCTTACTAGATACTAGGCACCATCATCAGTACTATGTATATTTTTGTTCATTTAAATTATATAAAGATTAATTTATTCACATTAGTTGTGTACAAATATGAGATTTTGACTTAGTCTGGTTAGAAGCCTAGATTGTAGTTTTTAACAAATATTCAAGAGCTTGTGATGTGATTGTTAATTGTTTTTGTGTGCATGTGTGCTAGTACTGGATCTTGAACTCTGGGCCTTGAGCACTCGCATAGCTTTTTTTGTTCTAGGCTGTCAGTCTACCACTTGAGCCACAGGTCCACTTCTGGCTTTTTGCTGGACAATTGGAGATAAGAGTCTCATGGGCTTTTCTGCCCAGGCTTCACATCACAATTCTCGGAGCTAAACCTCCTGTAGAGCTAGTATTATAGGCATGAGATACTAATGCCAGACTACATGCAGTGCTATAGAATATCGTTCATATACCACTAACTAAATTCCTAGCATCACCTTAATTCATGATCCATTTCCAGTCTTCCTCATTGTTATATTTTGGATTTTTGATGAAGGGTTTTCAGATCCTTTAATCCTCTCAAATATTATTGCTTCAGTAATGAATAGTATACCATCTCTACTCCTATCCAAACTAATTAAACTATATTGCAGTAGATAAGGTAACACAGTCTACACAGTTTTTCACTTTTAGTAACTCTAAACTTCTAACTCAAAATATGGCTTCTACCTAACACTGATGGTCATGTTTATATTATTATATTTTCTCAGTCTAAGGACATACCTTTGCATCATTCTGAAGAGACTGGTGCTCTACTGAACCAGAGATCAACTAGTTTAAATAAGCATCCTCCACGCATCAGAACTTAAATATATCAAATTTATTTCTGCTTTAGCCATGATCAAGAAACAGGACATAGAGCTATCACATGTCATGGTGAATAACGTGCAGGGAATATGTGATGCCAATCTGGTTCATAAAGGCACACACAGATGCAGGATCTTTCCATCTACTGGTTCTAAGAACTTCACCCACAAATGCAGTATATGTATTATATTTATCTGTGTGATTACCTAAAGCCATTAGACTCCTATTCTATTCCATATATATATATATATATATATATATATATATATATATATATATTCCATATATATATGTATGTATGTAAATTCCAAAAAAGAATCTGGGTGCTGATGGCTCATGACGATAATCCTAGCTACTCAGGAAGCTGAGATCTGAGGATTGTAGTTTGAAATCATCCCAGGAAGAAAAGTCCCTGTGACACTCTTGTCTCCAATTAACCACTCAAAGACTAGAAGTGGTGCTGTGGTTCAAGTGGTAGAGTACTATCCTTGAACACAAAGGCTAAGAGACAGTGCCCAGGCCCTGAATTCAAGCCCACAGTGAACAGCAACAACAAAATTCTAAAAAGAAAAGCAGAATCTAAATAAGCCCAAAAGTAACTGAATGGTTACTAATAATATCTTTATAGACTAATTTCCCAACATACAAATATGTTAAACATGGGCTTAAGTGTATACAACTATAGACTAAAGGTTGATAGCATCTACCTTAAAGGGATAAAAGTAGAGGGCTGTAATTTAGAGCTCAGAAAATCATGTATACCTTAAGGTAAAAGAACAGTACTTTATTTAACTACATTACAAAGGCTAAAATGAATTCACTGTATAAAATATAATTGCAATTCTTAATGCCTCCAAGGTATTAACTGTAAATCCTACAAAGCTAGTAAAGTCTGATACACTGATAGGAATTGCTCGATAGCAGAGTAATATGTTAACTCACATGGCCCATTTAATGTGAGTGATGGTGCTTGGTTAGAAAAGGCCAATTAAAGATGAAGAGTTACGAAGTGTTTTGTCAGCCTTGAGAAGGAGGACAGACCTGGTGCACTCTATTGCCGTTTGGTGCCTAGCACTTATCTAAATCATCCAACCTACAGGAGACTTATAAAGTAATTCCAATTCTTCTAACTCAGTTCACAGGAAAACTATCCCTAGAGAAGGGCTCAGTATTTCTCACTAGACTTTTGTCTGTCTATATAGTTATTGCAAACATTTTTTTCCTAGCTAGAGCACATAATCCAAAGTCTATGACCTAATAGCTTTGTCATGCCGAGCTACTGTTTTCTAATCAGTCATGAGAATATGGGCCATTCTGGCATAAGAGGATATCAAATGCTCATTCTTCCCTCAGAAATCCATAAGATGGTCTTAATGAAAAGTGTAATCAGAAAGTGACATGCAAATGAAATATCATAGGAAGACCAAAGGGCCACAAAGTGGACATAAGATTTTAATGTGGTGAGCATTTACTACGATTAATTAATAAATCCTTGGCCATAACTTAGTATAGCACTTCTCTCAAGGGTTGCTGTAAGAGGAGGGGGGAATAAAGGCTCTTAAAAGAAATTTAAAAGACTTAGGTCTCCTAAATCATGACTTAGAGGAAAAGATGGGGGCTGAATAAAACATGCAGGTGGCAATGTCCTAAATCCCACAAAAGCAAAAAGCAACAATAAATTGGGCTATTTATTATAACCAAGTTCAATTTACAATTTCAAGAGTACTCAGAAATGAGGTGATATTCTCTATTACCTTCGCTACATACATAAATGTAATATCTTCTCTCAAGACCAAGTTCTAAAATAGTGGCATTCAGCTCAAGCTGTATACAAAAATTAAGCAGCATTTAAGACCAAATATTCTCCAATTCTTCAGATTTCTTGAGTTAATTAGTTTCAGGTAGAGAGCAACCAAGATTCAAAAAAAATGTAATGAGGCCAATTGGGGCATATGAAGTTCTTGCGCAAGAAGATGAAATCATATCTAGTGCTATTTATGTCAAAGTGACAAAAAAAAAAAAAAAACAGAATCAATGGGCTGATTCTAGGTAGCTACAGCAAAAAAGGCATAGAAAGTCAAACCCCTCATGGCAATGTTTTGCTACAACCATTCTGATAAGTTACCATGGCTCAATGAGATGCAAAATTCTGATCAAAGTTGACGGAGCAGAAAGTGAATTTTAGGAGACTTGTCTTCAAAATCGAATTCTCATTGTTGACTTCTTTCTAGAGAATATTGCAAAACTGTTTGACAGGCATTGTCTTTACTATAGTCCTTAGCTCAGCAGGTATTTCTCCAGTTCAGATAGACGAAGTTTTCATGGAAACAATAAGTAACCCAGAAAGGTTACTCAGCATTCTCTGTCACTCCAACCAGGAAAATAATAACCACTTAAATATAAGTAGTGCCTTCTTTTCAAAGAGTAATACACAATCCTATGTGCAGAAAGGTGACAAGAATTACAACTTTTTTCCTATCTTGACCCACAGATATGACAAAATCCGAAGACTTTATGCCAGACTCCTTTCCTTTATAAAAGGCTCTGGCCTTAGAGAATGAAAAGAAAGAAGGAAGGAAAGGAGGGAGGGAGGATGAAAGGAAGAAAGGAAGGATTATTTTCATTTTTTTGTGTGTGAACATATTGTACAGAGGGGTTACAATTACATGGGCAGGATAATATGTAAATTTCTTATCAAGCACTGCAGCCTACTCCTTTGTTTACCCTTCACATCCCTTCCCAGCCTCCCACCCCCCCATCCTCCTCACCCCCCCACCCCCGCAACAACGTTGTAAAGCTCGTTTTCCATATGACAGCTTGTACTTCTCATTGTTGCAACAGGTCCACCTGAATCCTTAAACGACTTGTTTTTCCCCATCTCCTCCACAAGTTATACTGTATCAAATATAATGAAAGCAGGGGTTATACTGTGGGGGAGGGACATACAAAGCAACAAAGAGATAATCTTATAAATGTGTTAGAAACAAATGCATGAAAGAAAAAACATTAAAATACATATCTAAGGGTTCATTTTCCTAACATCACATTATCTGACCTTTTCTGCTTGACTCATACATATACTAGATATTGCAAATAAGGGAAACCATGGGACCTATGTTTCTTTGGGCCTGGTTTACTTCACTTAATATAATTTTTTCCAAGTTTTTCCATTTCCTAACAAATGGGGCAATGTCATTCTTTCTGATGGAGGCATAGAATTCCATTGGGAAGGAAGGATTTTTAAAAATCTTTTTGGAATGCTATAAGAATATAGAGAGTAACAATTTGTAATTTTAATATAGTAAAGGTACTCCCACAAAAAGAAAATAATGCGTTTCTCAAATATGACCAATTTTGTTCAAAGTACATGTCCATTTGAAGAGAAAATTCAAAGTAGTTTTTTTCAAAAACCCCAAGCAAACTTTTATTTTTTTTGACTTATTTATTTCCAATCAAATACACTTTGTGCATCACAATTTATAAGCATGAATTCTACATTTCCCAGAGATAATCAGTGGTATCTGAGCACTTAGAACAAAGTCATCAGATATGTCCCATGGTGTCACACCAGGGCTAGAAATTTACAATTGCAGAATATTACAAATTAAACAGTTCTGATATACACCTCTAATTTTTTCTTGTTTTTTTTTTAACACAAAATAGATTTTTCAGATAAATTATGTAGGAACTAAATGGAAAGTAGCAAAAATATAAGCTCCTATTATCTCAGGATGATGTTATTAGCAGCTAGGATTCATGGCTAGGATATACAAACATGTGCCCCATGGTGATCTGCTACTCCATCTGCTTCTCCCAATTTCTATGCTTGAAATGATTCTAACTGCTAATTAACCATGAAAAGTTGTGCTGTGAACCTTTCACCTGACATTCTTCTAAAAGAATAGAAGTTCTTAAGGCACACTGGGACCAATGTATATATAATCAATTGCCATTTTAACAGTGACCTGCTGTCCTGAAGAACAGAAAGCATCACACTGTGATTGTTCAGTTCTCAAAATTTCTTTCTTTTTTTTTTTTCTTTTACCCTTTCCTAGATGGCATGCCAAACAGTGCTACTAGTTTGAGTGATTTGGTTCATGTTGCTAATAGGCCTTAGCTGATCAAATTAGCTGACCCAGGAAGAGAGCAAAATTACCCAGGGAGCTCTAAAAAAAAATCTTGATGTTTGTGTCTTACCCCTAGAGAGTCTCATTTAATTAGTCTAGGGAGAAGCTTGGCCACTGGCTAGTTTTAAAATTTACCCTAGCTAATTCTAATATAAAGCCCATGATTCAAGACCCTCTGACAATGCTTTCCCAGGGCTCTGTCATCTTACATCCTCTTTAACTTTACCCTGGAAAACTCTCCATTTCTCATCAGCAAAAACACCTGAGTCATCAAAATGTCAAATAAGAACTTTTGGAAATACATATCCTTATAAGAAGACCTGATTTTCTTTGCAGCTTGCTCAAGTGAGGAGGCTTTCTTTTTACATAGACTAGGTACCAATGGCATAAAAGTGAGGTTAATAGGTTATTAAAAAAGAAAGTCTTTGGAGTGTTGCAAACCATTTTTATCGTCTTTATTGATATTGTGTCTTTACTGATATTGTGTCTTGATCTATATCACTCATGTTAGCATTCTCCTCCATCCCTCCCAAATCCACTTTTTCCCCTATTTTTTTAATTTTGTAGAATAGGCATTGACTTTTATGACTGAATTCCCTCCTTCCTCTCTTAGTTGCCCAATATCCTTTTATGAATACCTGGTGCTTACTTCATTGGACTGCCTTCAGAATCTTTAAAGAATGCTCTTTTTTGCTTACATTAGTAGGTTCCAGGTGACTCCATTTCTTACCTTAAGTAGGCTGTCTCCTTCCCCTAAAAGTATGAAAGAATAATTTAAGGACTTAGAAAATACATATTTGTGTAGAGAAAAACTATGATAAAATATAATTTAGAAAACTTCCCCAAACATAATATTTTCTAAAGTTAATTTTTATGTATTTCTTTAGTTAATTTAAGTGTAGAATGCCACCGAATTTACCATTTTGTTTCTATTTTCCATCTCTACTTTGATCATTTTTTCATGTCATTAAACATTTTTTGAAAAAAAATCATGTAGCCATATTAAAATAAACAAGTCCTTTGGGGAATATTTAGGAAGTATTATAAAGCAATATTCAGATGACTTTGTACCACACACAGATTTTAGAACATAAGGGATTCCCTGTAGGGAGTCAGGACAAAGACTTCGTCCTCCAAACACTTTGCCAGACTTTATGTAATCTTGCCAACTGATAACTATTCTTCTCAACTTTTGTCCTAGATTTATTTTTTCAGAATAAATATCACACTCTCTTTGAAGAATTTTATTAGTTAATATCACTATATTTCCTTCGGAGAGTTCTCTCTCTTAGGACTCCAGAGACAAAAACAAAATCATAAATTCGGAATAGAAAATCCATTGCTAGAGTTTTCATATGTTAAATAATGAAAAAAATCCAGTATTGTTATTGAAGAGTCATCACAGCTTAGCTATCTACTTCAACCTTTACATCTTGTAAGAGAATTCAGACAATACTAGCATCATATTGAAACTGATAGAAAACTTTAGAAGGGAAGAATACATTTCAGTTGCCTGAAAGTAGATCCTCTCCAGGTTGAGAATGACAATAATTGTTAACTTGGCACAAATTTTCATTCAAATGTAAGGGGCTTATATCATTAAATCCCTCCTCAAGACTGGTCTTCAAAGTATAGTAGCTTTCATAAATGATCAAACATTTACTGAATTTCGTTTGACCTTCTTGACCAATCTTAGAATGGAGTGAGGAACTTCCTCAATCATTAGGTGGGTAGGGTACTCCAAAATAGACATATTATGACATTTCATGACTTTGGGAGCTAAACCGCTGGTCTCTTTTAAACTGGAAAGTTTAATTTTAGCATTCACTATCAGAGACTTTGTGATCCTTCCTCTTAAGTTTTCTTTGCATTTCTCCAGTATGCATGGATATTGTTACACATTATTAATTATGCAGATATTGGCAGAAAGTTCTTATCCATTTACTTAGAGAATTCTAACCAATAGTGTACATGCTGTTGCTTTCAACAACATATTTTACCTCTAAATTATTATAAAATGTGTGACTAAAGAAAAAAAATCACATTAGATAGTACCCAAACTTGACATTTCTTGTTCTGTTCCAAATATTGAATTGAATCAAAGGAAATATGCTCATGGATTTATTTTCCACCTACTAGATGACTCATTGATACAAGTTAGGAGAAAAGTAACTATTCAAAGAATTCAGATTTATAGAATTTACAGATGACAGAATAAACTTATAAACCAAGGCCTTCCTGACAAGGAAATGTAGGCAGTGATTACAAAAGAATGAAGAAGCAAGACAGACAAGAGGAAATAAAGATGGACAGTAAATCATTGGCATCACAACCTTACAGGAAACAGAAAGGTGATCTAACTATCAGAAAGCTATTGGCAAGAACTCTCAAATCTCACTATTTAACCCAAGGTCAAACTCTGTAATGAAGATAGTGCAGGACAGCTTACATGGGCTGAAGTGATATCTTCCTGTGGCCTGTCTATTCCACATGCTCTCTGTCTCCACCATCTTTCTTGCCTATTAAAATTTCCTATCATGTTGACTGATGTTCACATCTTATCTCAATTCTTCTCTTTCCAGACACAAGGACCAAGGTCAACTTAACTGCCCTGAATTTCTGGTAACATTTATAGCATTGGCTAAGAATTTAGGGATTAAGTATGTCTTTTTCTGACTTGGATTCACTGAAAGTTAAGTCCAAGGCCATAAATATCTCATATAGACAAATCTAAACAACTTAAAAACTTACTGTTGAACAATGAACAAGTATATATATATATATAATGTGTGTATATATGTATATGTATATATACATATTTTAATATGTATATATATGGCTGTGGTTATGAGGCAAGAGGTAGATGAAGAGATAGGGAAATTATTTTTATCGAATCTCAAAATACTTCTAACATTTTCACGTTTTTATTAGGCATATCTCACAGCTCAATTTGTTAGATCAAATTTTGATATTATTCTCTCTCTCAGTAAATAGGACATCTTCATGAAATAACCAAATTGTCTTTGTTTCAGAAGAGCAGTAATAACAAAAACCGATTCTGAGAACCAGCTAAACATCCTGACTAGCTGAGCAATTCTCTTCAAAGACTTTGTGCCCAGGTCAGTATAATCCAGTTCTTAAAACTTTCACCATTGCCAAAGAGCCATAGGCCTCTAACACATGGGACTTTGAGGGGGCACTCAGGATCCAAACTACAGCAAAAATGAGTTAAATGCCAGTCCCATAATGAAGACATAGAAAAACTGGAAGGGGGACATGCAAGTAAGGAGTTGTCACACATGAAGGCATGGGAGAAAAAAGAGGTGTACAGGCAGAATAATCTTTTTTTTTTTGAGTCTTGAACTCTGGGCCTGGGCAATGTACTCAGCTCATTTTGCTAAAGGCTAGGACTCTAGCACTTGAAACATGGTGCCACCTCTGTTTTTTTCTGTGATTTAATTTGAGATAAAAGTCTCACAGATGGGCTTGGAAGGTGGCTCAGTGGTAGAGTGCTTGCCTTGCATGCCTGAGGCCCTGGGTTCGATTCCTCAGCACCACATAAGCAAAAAGAAAAAAGCCGGAAGTGGCGCTGTGGCTCAAGTGATAGAGCACTAGCCTTGAGCTGAAGAGTTGAGGGACAGCACCCAGGCCCAGAGTTCAGGCCCCAAGACCGGACCCAAAAAAAAAAGTCTCACAGATATTCTTGCCTTGGCTGGTCTCCGTGATCTTCAGATCTCAGCCTCCTGAGGAGCTAGGATTACAGGCGTGAGACAGCAGCACCCAGCTAGAATAAAATGTATTGGAAGGTAAAAATGTATGACATTGTAGTTCCATCAGCCCTTGACTTGGTTTAATGTATCATTCCTTTTTGATAACATTATGTGTGTGTGTGTGTGTGTGCGTGTGTGTGTGTGTGTGCACATACATGCATGCATGTGCACACACCAATACTGTGGCTTTTTTGCTCAAGGTTAGCACTCTAACACTTTTTCTTTATTTTGATCAGTCATGGGGGCTGAACTCTGGGCCTAGGCGCTTTCCCTCAGCTCTTCAGCTCAAGGCTAGTGCCCCACTTGAACCACAGTACCACTTCTGGCTTTTTTCTGCTTATGTGGTGCTGAGAAATCGAGGCAAGCACTCTACCACTGAGCCAACTTCCCAGCCCCTCACTCTAACACCTGAGCTGCAGCTTCACTTGCAGTGTCTTTAGGCGGTTAATTGGAGATAAGAATCTCATGGACTTTGCTGTCCAGGCTGGCTTTGAACCATGATACTCAGAACTCAGCCTTCTGAGTAGCTAGGGTTACAGGCATGAGCCACTGTCACCATTTTGATAAGTATTCTTGAAAATGTTACCAATAGTTACTTTTTTATGATTACCTTACCAAGGATGGGGACCCTTTGAATCATCTATATTGCCTTAAAAATGATCTGCTCACACAGAGATTTAAAGCACTTTTTGAGCTAGCAATATATTACACAATAACAAGAAATTCTTCTGGGCATATCACTAGGGGAAATTTTAGACAGCCAACTGATCCTGGGTGGTACTGGTACTGTATTGGCTCTTAGCGAAGCCAGTTTTCATAGAGCTCACAGTAGACTTGAAGCTATACATTAAGGAATCTTGAAAGCATCTTTAAAAGTTTTCAGCATCTGGTACTAGATATTCTCCCTTTGTGATTTCCCATAGAATTCTGGAACATTAGGTTCTCAAAAGATTTGTCAAAGCCCCTTTCTTTTGTTCTCGTTAATAGAAAATGTCCTAAACCTGTTGTCAGTTGGATAAATTTATCTCCTCCCCCTGAAAAATGTCTGCTCCCTTCTCAAACTCTCAATAGCACTTGTAATAGTAACCCCTTTCCCTGATCCTTTCTGGTAATTTCTTGTTTCTTTCAGGATAAAATGCACCGGCCATGGCTTTGATGTCTTTATCCTGCTGTATCCTTTCTTCTTTAAGAAGCAGTTCTTGTTCATTCCTAGCTCTCAGGACATGCTTTATGTAACACCAGCATGAAAAGAATTAGAATGGAAATGTACACCTCCTTTTAGAACTGTGTCTATTTACCTATTATAAAAGATACAGCAGCTTTTCAAAAGCATAGCGGAACAGCTCTGTACTCTTTCCAATTTCACAGCAACATCTGAGCCGTGACCAAACTATTTGACAAGAATGAATATTAAATCAAGACACAGGGAAGAAAGATAATAGAGGCTTCGGTTCCTGAGATAACAAATTAATGATAGAGGCATTTGAAAATAAAAACTGATCATTAAAATATGATTTGAAATGGGATACAGAAATGGCAAGAAAATAATTTGAAGTGGGGTAATTGTCCAATTATTAAATGAATTAGTTTATTTTCTCTATGAGAATGAGGTACATTTTCATGTCACTCATATATTTTTTTCTCTTTATTCTCTTTTGACTCAACTCAGGAATTGTGAACAATCAAAAATATTTGCAGAGTATCTATCTGCTCTGGGTCTGTGACTATATTAGGCAAAGTTATTTATAACTCACAACTCTCTCAATAGACAGTGTGTTGAAACAAGAATCACATAACAGAAGTAGCCAACAACAACAATTAAAAAAGAGCTTGATCATATGTTCTGATGAAACATGCAGTCAGATTTCCAAGACAGAAGATATACTTATGAATTGGAGTCATTTTAGGTAGAATTACAAAACAAATGTTATGAGCTGAATTCTTAAATAAGAAAATTCACAACTGCACCCGTTACCATGGCTATATATAATTTGGTTCCCTCTCACTGCCCCATCCTCATCCCTTACCAGCTTTTCCAGTCTACTACCTTCTGTTCCTTGGTGAACTCATGAACAAAGCTCCAGCCTTCACATGTAAATAAGATCAAGAAGAGAACATCACTTAAGAACACTGTTCTAAATATGCTTTGGTTTCTATCCAACAAACTCCTGGATCAAACCTTTGGGAATAAATTATGTGCAAAAACTCTATGCCAACTTTATTACTAAACATAAAATAAGGGTAGAAATATTTTCATAGAGAGCAGTGAGACAGTATGATATCTTACATCATTAATTTTGAAAAATATCTCATTGGCACGTTTTCAAATATTTGAAATATATACATATATTCTCTGCCTCTGGAAACATGCTATAATGAAAGCATAGTGAACAGAGAACCAAGTATTTGGTTTTCATCATGGCTTCTTCTAACATATTGCAATTATATATACATATACCTTATACCATATTAATACATTCACAGGCCTACCATAGTGGGCCTGTGTATGCATTAACTACTCAGTAGTATTTATTAAGTAAACAAATCTATACATAAAGCAATGAAAAAACACATCATTTGATGTCTAATGAGGTCAAGCCACGACATCCTGGGAGAATGTCCAAATTTTCACACTCACACTAATAGGTTATATTAAATCAGTATACCATTAGACATACTGCTAAATGAGGTTCAGAAAGTGGCCTTGTAAAATTTAAAATGTTCTTTAGATTCCAGCAATATCAATATCATATATTCAATGTTAGTTTTAGAAGATGTGTTAATTTTGTTCATTTTGATTCTTCAATGAAATCTTCCTCATTATTGGAGATGCACCTCAAAAGTGAAATTCTCGATATTATAAGCTCTGTTTTCATATACTTTCCATATGAAGACCTGTGTGAAATGCCATGGATATTCCTTTGAGCAATTAGCACACACTATAACAAATTAGTTTCAGGAATGTAAAACAGGGTCTGTCCCAATAGGGATACTAATGGGAAATGGAGAAGGCAGTCAAAGAAGGTGAAGGAGAGCAAGTATGATCAAAATAGTTTATGTACACACGTGAAAATGGAACATTGAGGTAAGTTCGGGAAAGAGAAGGAGAGATGAGGAACAGTAATGAAGGAGTTAAGTCTGATCAAGGCATTGCATATACATGTTGGAAATGTCAAATGAAACCCCCTTACACAACTAACTAATGCTAATAAAAACATGGGAAAAAAAACTCTGTCTAATATTATTGAGCTATAGAAATTCTACTTTATTTGAACCTTACCCAAGGGAAATAATTGGACAATATTTCGAGGTGAGGAAAGTTGTTCTTCACAGCATTTTCTATAATGGTAAAAAAAATTATAACTGAGTCAAGTAGAATTATAACGTTAAGGAAGTAGTGCTGTGGCTCAAGTGATAGAGTGCCAGCCTTGAGGTGTAGAGCAGAGGGACAGTGCCCAGGCTCAGAGTTCAAGCCCCATGACCAACGAAAAAAAAAAAAGAGAGAATTATAACATTAAGTAGATTGTGCCCATTCATTCACTATTACTTCTGCTAGTAAAAATATTTAATTTATTTAGAAAAATAGCTATGGCCATTGGTAAGTTGAAAGTTAAAACATTATTCCAGTTTAAATTATGTATATAAATAAAAGTTTGGAAACAATTATTTTTCATGACTGATTCATAGTGCAATGTTAACAGCCATTTGTTCTGGGTGATAGGAATATATTATATATATATATTATATATATATATATGTCACCAAGAATTATTATTTAAAAATTTTATCATAAGATTCATATTACTTTAATTACTTCAGAAAGGGACAAAACAGGGCTGTCATAAATCTTTATCTTATTGTGCTTCCCTACTTTAATTTTCTCCTGAGATGCAAAGAATCAAATTGAACCTGTACTAGCAATATTTCTATCCTGTAGTATATATTTTGTGTACTAATCATTCATATAGTTCTCTAGTACCTTTACACTTTATTTATTCTTCATCCTAATTCCTTCAATGATTTTCATCCTGTCATCTTTTTCTTTAAAATTACATATGTCCCATGGTTTTAAATATTTTGCCCCTTCACCAGCAGCTTAGTTTCAAGAAGGCTGGGTATGAGCTCAGACAAGATCACCCTAAGCCAATCTTTATCTCAGTGAATTCAGCATATTTTAGTACTTTGTAGTACTAAGGAAAGACTTACTTGAGGTATCTTTAGTTATGTTTATATATAGTGGAGGACAGATAACTTTATCTAGTATTTCACACATTTAAGGAAATTTTTTTAAGAAAAGAAAAAGGAAAAGAAAAATAGAGTGAATATAAGTATATATATATAATAAAAATAAAATGTATATATGCTTGCATATACATATATATATATACATTTTATTTTTACTAGTCCTGGGGCTTGAACTCTGGGGCCTAGGCACTGTCCCTGAGCCTCTTTGTGCACAAAGCTACCTCTCTACCACTTGAGCCACAGCACCACTTCTGGCTTTTTCTGAGTAATTTATTGGAGATAAGAGTCTCATGGACTTTCCTGCCCCATGCACACTTCAAATGGCAATCCTCAGAGCTCAGCCTCCAGCGTAGTTAGGTTACAGGCATGAGCTATTGGCACCTGGCCTAGAGGGAATAATTTTGAAATATATTTTGATGGATGATAAATGTGGTCAAAATAAGTTCACAACTGTGAAAATAGAGCAATGAACCCTATTGAATTTTAGGGGGAAGAGACACTGTAGAAAGGGACAGTGATGGGGTGAGATTGAAATGTATTAACAACATGTAGGGAAATGTAACAATAAAAGCCCTCTCTGTACATTTAACCTAAGATAATTTTTTAAAAATGATAAAATCCAGAGAACATTGAGCATGTGGTAGCGGTGTGGAAGAGAAAGAGGAAGCCTGTCTCTGGCAGCATGGAATTCCACACATTATAGAATGAAGAGAAGTAACATGTATGAAAAACAATAGGGCAGAGTTCATAGTTGACAGGCCACCACTAAAAGAAATACAAAAGTAAAACCTTTTCAAGAAATAGGAAGTAGATTATCAGCTGCCTGGAGCTGGGTTGTGGAGAACATTCAATTATACATTCTGATGGCTTTTACACTAAGCAAATTATATAGCAATGAAAACTGAGGTAATTTTGCTCTTTTGTTTTTAAAAATGCTAAAAGAAATCACAGAAAGAGTTTCAGAGAGCCATAAGTAATTTAAAGCATCAAAATAACATGTATACAATGTGTATAAATATAATATATATACACAATATGTATATAAATATATACAATGACCTGGACAATCATAAATTGGTATGAACAAAAAATGTATGGGTAAATCTTAATAAATATTCATAACACATTGATGATAATATCTTGTGAGATATTAATGAGAAAGATAATTGAAATACATGACAATAAAGTAATTGATGTATTGAGAGACAAATAAATAGAAAATAGTGCTCTGTACTTACATTGTTTAGAAAAATGCAAAATTACCAGTTAGCATATGACTTAGACTTGTTGGTTGTTATTATAAATCATAAATATGTAAAATATTGTACCCAAATAGATATAGAGAAGTCTACCACTCAAAAATAATGAAACTAACTCATTTTCCATTTTTCTTAATATATAGAAGATTGAATATATACTTAGCCAAAGAAAATATTCAACTGGCTGATGACTGACTGATTTAAAATGGTCACTTTCATTCATCATCCGGTATCTTTATTTATTTAAATTTATACACATTCACCCTTTGATGGCATAGTAAAGAGAACAGAGATACGCCCCTAGTCCATTGTAATTTGGGCCTTCGTTTGAAGAAGAAGATGGCATCAACTAGCAACAGCTCAGTAGGGGAACAATACCTGTCCAGTTTGTATCATAAACATCCTGTGGTCTTGTTAGTGATTTTAGCAATTCTCCTAATCACTTTCAAAAGTAATCCATGGGTTCTAAACAAAGAAGCAGAAGAAACAACATAAACCTTCATGACCACTGCTTTCTTCTAGAATTGCTACTCAAAAGTTTCACTTTCCGGGGTTGGGGAGGTGGCTCAGTGGTAGAGCGCTTGCTTTGCATGCCTGAGGCCCTGGGTTTGATTCCTCAGCACCACATAAGCAAAAAGAAAAAAAAGCCGGAAGTGGCTCTGTGGCTCAAGTGGTAGAGTGCTAGCCTTGAGCTGAAGAGCTGAGGGACAGCGCCCAGGCCCAGAGTTCAGGCCCCACGACCGGACCAAAAAAAAAAAAATTTCACTTTCCCAAGGTCAACTGAAAGATGCACAGACAGCGACACTGAGAGTAAAAGCTACATACAGGATATATATTAAGCATCCATGGATTCTGCAATACATTTAGTTCATGTGTTCTCTATATAAAAAAATAGTCACCTAATAACATACCTTGTGACATACTAAAATGATAGGACTAGCAAGAATACTCTAGAAAGAGAAAGGAGATTGGAAGGAGGGATTAGCCAGAGACCGAAGAAGATGGGAGATTAAAAGATAAGTGATTTCCTTTGATCTTGCTACTTTTCATGAAATACTGTACTTTGGTATACAGACTAAATTCCTTAACAAAAGGGAAAGTGCAATGGAAAGTTTCTGTGAACAAACAGTAGCTGCTATAAATATTTGCACCACTATAGTTATACTGTTGGTGGAGGCTTTTCTTTTGTTCTTCATGAAAAGCGTATAATAGCAGTAATACTTTGCTTGCAGCAAAATGTAGCAAAATTGGGGAGGAAGAATCTCAAAGAGTTAAAATTACATGCATACACAAGGAAAAGAGAAGAGAGAAGAAATTATGACTGGATCTATCGGAGGAAAAAACAGTAAAAAAGACAAATTTCATGTAATTTTCAATTACTCTGTTACAAATGTATACAATGACTTGGAGAACCAAACTGGTATGAACAAAAAATGAACTGCCAATTTCCACAAGGCCAAACAGACATCATTAGCTCAATGAGCACCAAGAAAGAACGTCTGAGTAAAAGGCTATGTAATTTATATTTTATTAAATAATTCAAAATATCATACAGGGCAAAAGCATTAGAAACAGAGTAAACAAATCTTAAAAATGTTGGGTTACTCAGGAAAAAGTTTTTCGCTCCTTCAATGAAATGCTCAAAATCATAGCAGAGAACTCTGTATCTCTGTCTTGGTCTATCTATCTCTGTATCTCTCTTTCTCTTTCTCTCTCTCTCTCTTTTTAAAAAAAAAATTAGTTTTATTTTTTGTGAACATACTGTACAGAGGGGTTACAATTACATGGGCAAGATAATGAGTACATTTCTTATCAAGCATTGCAGCCTCCTCCTTTGTTTACACTTCACATCCCTTCCCAGCCTCCCACCCACCCAATCTTTCCCCCCTCCACCCCCCCCACCAACGTTGTAAAGCTCCTTTTCGACATGACAACTTGTACTTCTCATAGTTGCAACGAGTCCACCTGTATCCTTAAATGACTTGTTTTCCCCATCTCCTCCACAAATTATACCTACATCAAATATAGTGAAAGCAGGGGTTATACTGTGGGGAAGAGACATACAAAGCAACAAATAAATAATCTTATAAATGTGTTAGAAACAAATGCATGAAAGAAAAAAACATTTAAATACATATCTAAGGGTTCATTTTCCTAACATCACATTATCTGACCTTTTCTGATTGACTCATACATATACTAGATATTGCAAATAAGGGAAACCCTGGGACCTATGTTTCTTTGGGCTTGGCTTACTTCACTTAATATAATTTTTTCCAAGCCTTTCCATTTCCTAACAAAGATCCAACACCCCTTTATGATGAAGGTTTTGGAAAAATTAGGAATCCATGGAACATTCCTCAATACAATAAAGGCTGTATATGACAAACCAACAGTCAGCATTATACTTAATGGTGAAAAACTAAAGCCATTTCCTCTTAACTTAGGAACAAGACAAGGATGTCCACTCTCTCCACTTCTCTTCAATCTAGTATTAGAATGCCTAGCTACAGCAATAAGACAAGATGCAAACATAAAGGGGATCCAAATAGGGAAAGAAGAAATAAAACTCTCCCTTTTTGCAGATGACATGATCTTGTATTTAAAGAATCCCATGGACTCCACTCCCAAATTACTCAAGCTGATTCAAAATTTTGGCAAAGTAGCAGGGTATAAAATTAACCCCCCAAAATCAATGGCTTTTCTGTATGCCAACAATAAGAAAAGTGGGGCTGAAATTAGGAAAGTAACTCCATTTGTAATAGCCCCTCAAAAAATAAAATACCTAGGAATTAACTTAACCACAGAAGTAAAGGTCCTCTATGATGAAAACTTTAAAATCTTGAAAAAGGAAATCAAAACAGAACTTAGAAAATGGCAAAACCTCCTATGCTCCTGGACTGGAAAGATTAACATTGTGAAAATGGCAATACTTCCCAAGGCTATCTCAAATTCAATGCGATACCTATCAAAATTCCACCTTCATTCTTCAAGGAAATAGAAGAGGCAATCCAAAAATTCATATGGAACAATAAAAGAGCCCGAATAGCAAAAACACTCCTCAATGGAAAGAACACTGCTGGTGGAATATCAATACCAAATTTCAAACTCTACTATAAAGCCATAGTAATCAAAACAGCTTGGTACTGGCACAAGAACAGACCTCAGGACCAATGGAATAGAATTGAAAACCCAGAAATGAACCTACAGACCTATAGCCAACTAATCTTCAATAAGGGAGCTAAAATAATAGAATGGAAGAAAGGCTCTTCAGTAAATGGTGCTGGCAAAACTGGTTAACTACTTGTAGAAAATTAAAGCTAGATCCTTATCTATCACCCTGCACCAGAATCAACTCCAAATGGATCAAAGACCTCGGAGTCAAAGCAGACACTCTGAAAACAGGATGGAATAGGAGAAACCCTAGGTCTCCTTGGCTCAGGCCGAAATTTTCTGAATAGAGACCCGGAAACACAACAAATCAAAGAAAGGTTGGACAAATGGGATTGCATGAAGTTGCAGAGCTTCTGCATGGCAAAGGACATAGCTAGCAAGATCAATAGAAAGCCCACGGATTGGGAGAAGATCTTCACTAGCCATACAACAGACAAGGGTCTCATATCTAAAATATACTTGGAACTCAAAAAATTAAATTCCCCAACAACAAATCCTCAAAGAAACAACTGCCCAATAAATAAGTGGGCTAAAGACTTGAAGAGAAACTTCTCTGAAGAAGAAAGGATGGCCAATAGACACATGAAGAAATGCTCAACCTCCCTAGCCATAAAAGAAATGGAAATCAAAACAACGTTGAGATACCACCTCACCCCAGTTAGAATGGCTATAATCAAGAACTCTAACAACAACAGATGCTGGAGGGGATGTGGACAGAAGGGAACCTTACTTCATTGTTGGTGGGAGTATAAACTTGTTCAACCACTTTGGAAAGCAGTATGGAGGTTCCTGAAAAGACTTCACATAGAGCTCCCCTATGACCCAGCAATCCCACTTTTGGGCATTTACCCAAATGTTTACAAACAACACCACACAAAGCTACCAGCACAACTATGTTTATTGCAGCATTATTTATCATAGCTAAGATCTGGAACCAACCCAGATGCCCCTCAGTAGATGAATGGATCAAGAAAATGTGGTATATATACACAATGGAATTCTATGCCTCCATCTCTCTCTCTCTTAAACACACACATACACACTCATACACACACACACACACACACACACACACACTTATCTAACTACTCTGTATGATTTACTCTGCTTGCTCTAAGAAATGGATAGGCTAGGTCTGAAAAGAAAAGAGAAAGGAAAAGCTACCACTGTAGAATTTTTTTAGAGATCAAGAACTTTCTTAAGATGTTTGAGCAAGTTAAAAAAAGACTACACTGGGTGCTGGTGACTCATGCTTGTAATCCTAGCTACTCAGGAGTCTGTGATCTAAGGATCATGGTTCAAAGTCAGCCCAAGCAGAAAAGTCTGTGAGACTCCAATAAGAAAAGCCAGAAGTGGTGCTGTGGCTCAAGTGGTAGAGCACAGAAAGGGACAGCACCTAGGCCCAGAGTTCAAGCCCCAGAACCAGCAAAAAAAGAAAAGAAAAGACTACATCATAAAGAAATTATAATCAAAGAGATAAATTTGGTTGATCTGATTTAAACATATAATTTCCAGGTATATTAAATATTATATGTTATTCCATTCATGTAATTTTTTCTTTTTTTTCTTTTTTCTCAGTCATGGGGCTTGAACTCTGGGCCTGAGCACTGTCCCTCAGCTCTTCAGCTCAAGGCTAGCACTCTACCACTTGAGCAACAGTGCCACTTCTGGTTTTCTGGTGGTTTATTGGAGATAAGTTTCATGGACTTTCCTGCCAAGACTGGCTTTGAACCATGATCTTCAGATCTCAGCCTCCTAAGTAGCTAGGATTACAGGCGTGAGACACCGGCATGTGGCTATTCATGTAAAATTTTTAAAAATAAAGTTTTAAAAATAAATAAGAAATTATTAAAAGGATTGTTATTTGACAGAAATGTCAACCTTTATTAGAGGAAATAGTAATTCAACCCTGTAGGATACTGGGTAAAAGTTTATTAGTAATATTAGTTTATTAGTAATATTAGTAATATTCACCCTTTATCGACATAATTGATAAAAATTATATCTGTTTACAATATGCAATGTAATATTTTGATAGATATTTACATTGTAGAAACTTAAATGAAACTAACATATTCATCACATGACAAACAGGTGGTTGTGGGGGCTGAACTCTGGCCCTGGGCACTGTCCCTCAGCTCTTCAGCTCAAGACTAGCACTCTAGGACTTGATCCACAGCACCACTTCCGGCTTTTTCTGCTTATGTGGTTTTAAGGAATCGAACCCAGGGCCTCATGCATGCGAGGCAAGCATTCTACCACTGAGCTAGCTTCCTAGCCCCTAAACTTTCTTTTCATCAATTTTCACGTATACCAAACACCATGCTGTGTAATAGATCTATAATTTTTCCTATCTGACTGAAACTTTGCATGCTTTAACCCCCACTCTCCATTCCACACCCCATGTACACATTAGAAGCATTACTGTTACCTTGATCAGTGTAAGGCAAGCTAAGAAAACTTCAGTATCTGTATGTCATACTAGCAAAACCTTTCTTTTTTTTAAAATACATATTTTATTGTGAAAATAATGTACAGAGGGGCTACACTTACATGAGCAAGGTAATGAGTACATTTTTTATCAAGCATTGTTGCCTATCCTTTGTTTTACCCCTACCATCCCTTATGTCCCACCTCCTCAACTACACTCCCCTCTCCCCCAACCTCCACCCCCTTACCTCCCCATTCCCCACCCCCCCCTCCCGCCTAAATTGTAAAGTTTGTTTTTCAACACAGTGTCTTGTACATCTCATTGTTACAATGTATCCCTATTTAAATAATATGTTTTTTTCCCTTCCCCTCCCCCAAATTATACCAACATCAAATACAGTGAAAACAGGGGTTATACCATGGGGGAGGGACATACAAAGCAACACAGGGTACCTTATAAATACACTAGAAACAACAGCAAGAAAGGAAAAAAAAACACTTGTGTCCCTGTCTTGAGGTTCATTTCTCTTAACATCATTTTATCTGGGCTTTTCTGCTTGTCCCAGACATATACTAGTTATTGCAAATAAGGGAAACCATGGGACCTATGTTTCTCTAGGCCTGGCTTACTTCATTTGTCAAAGCAGACACCCTGAAAACATTTCAGGATGGAATAGGAGAAACCATAGGTCTCCTTGGCACAGGCCAAAAACTTAATAGAGACCCAGAGACACCACAAATCAAAGAAAAGTTGGACAAATGGGATTGCATTAAATTGCAGAGCTTCTGCATGGCAAAGGACATAGCTAGCAAGATCAATAGAAAACCCACGGATTGGGAGAAGATCTTCACTAGCCGTGCAACAGACAAGGGTCTCATATCTAAAATGCATTTGGAACTCAAAAAATTAAATCCCCCCAA
The DNA here is from genome assembly GCF_019054845.1 of Dipodomys spectabilis. NCBI lineage: Eukaryota > Metazoa > Chordata > Mammalia > Rodentia > Heteromyidae > Dipodomys > Dipodomys spectabilis. The sequence goes on along the minus strand of NW_024870719.1, from coordinate 11,325,020 downwards.
CAAAAAATTCTCAATGAAACAACTTCCCCATAAATAAGTGGGCTAAAGACTTAAAGAGAAACTTCTCTGAAGAGGAAATAAGAAACATGAAGAAACGCTCAACCTCTCTAGCCATAAAAGAAACACAAATCAAAACAACATTGAGATACGACCTCACCCCAGTTAGAATGACTATAATCAAGAACTCTAATAATAACAGATGCTGGAGGGGATGTGGCCAGAAGGGAACCCTACTGCATTGTTGGTCGGAGTGTAAACTTGTTCAACCACTTTGGAAAGCAGTATGGAGGTTCCTCAAAAGACTCCACAAAGAGCTCCCCTATGTCCCAGCAATCCCAGTTTGGGGCATTTACTGAAAAGATCACAAACAAGACCATACTAAAGCTACCAGTACGACTATGTTTATTGCAGCATTATTTACCATAGCTAAGATATGGAACCAACCCAGATGCCCCTCAGTAGATGAATGGATCAAGAAAATGTGATATATAATACACAATGGAATTCTATGTCTCCATCAGAAAGAATGACATTGCCCCATTTGTTAGGAAATGGAAAGACTTGAAAAACCTTTCTTTTTTTTATTTTTTTTATTTTCTGTGAACATACTGTACAGAGGGGTTACAATTACATGGGCAGGTTAATGCGTACATTTCTTATCAAGCATTGCAGCCTCCTCCTTTGTTTACCCTTCACATCCCCTTTTTTAATTTGACTTTTTCAGACACTGTTGGGACAGTTTTAACAGTTCTCATTTTCAACAAAGAAAAATAATACCCACCTAAGAGTTTCTAGAAACAAAACAGCTTCAATACGGATTTTAGATTTCCTGTATTTTACCTTCAAACTCCCATCCAAGGCTGTAAGCACCTAGTATAATTCAAGTATGTGTGATCAAGGATGAGTGCCTAATAGCTTTCTTTCCAGGATACTTTTTTTGTCAACAGCTTCACATATACAGAAATCACCCACTGAAATCCACATGCCAAGATTCAAATATAAACATGAATCACAATTATTTATAAGGAATTCATCAACACTCTCTCTACAATCAGGGTCTTCCCCAACCTTCCAATTACCATCAGCAACAGACTCCCCTCTCCTCCCAGCTTGATTGCCCTTCCTGGTTAATCAAACGCTTTCCACTTCCTCCTCCAAAACAAATCGTGGCCTGTGAATGTCCAGCATCAGGCTCATCTTGAGTGCTCGTTAAGAGATACCTTGCTGTGTTCTGCTCCAGACCAATTAGTGAGTTTGAGCATCTACGGGAGTGAATCTTCCTACCCTACACTGAAGTTTCAGAATCACCCAGGTCGGGTTTTACAAATCCTTTTGCCACTTCTGCAATTTAGATTTTGTCATTATTATTTTTTTTGGAGGGGTCCGGTCGCGGGGCCTGAACTCTGGGCCTGGGCACTGTCCCTCAGCTCTTCAGTTCAAGGCTAGCGCTCTACCACTTGAGCCACAGTGCCACTTCCGGCTTTTTTTCTTTTTGCTTATGTGGTGCTGGGGAATCAAACCCAGGGCCTCAGACATGCAAGGCAAGCGCTCTACCACTGAGCCACCTTCCCAGCCCTCATTATTATTATTATTTCTGCATGTTAAGAAACTGGCAACAGGGTGATAGCTTATCCCTTTCCCATCTCCAGGACACCTTGCGTAAGACCCAAGAAACACAATTCTACGACAAATCCTTTCTGCTCAAAAATTTTAATCAGTATTTTTTCTTCTAAGTTCAGTTTAGTTGTTTAGTTTGTTTTGTTTTAGCTCAAGCTGATGCTGGGTGGGGCCTGAATCTGAAGGTCTAGGCATTGCTCACAAAGTTAGCCCTCTACCACTTGACCCACAGTTCCACTTCTGGCTTTTCACTGGTTAATTGGAGAATTTCATGTCTTCTCTGGTCCCTCCAGTCAGCTTGGGTCAGACTGCGCAGTGATGGCAATTCTTATTTGTCCACCTCCTTCACTGTTCCATACTACTCATCTTTCTGTTCATCTGCCCCAAGGTTCTTACTAGGTTTTTTGAAATTGATACTTCACCCAAAAGACCACCCAGAATCGGTTTTTAAGTGTTATAAAATATGCTGAAATGTTATGCATCTGTAGACAAGTATTGGAAATTTCTAGTAAGTGATTTGCAGTCAATTTATCTAATATGTGGGATGACAGAGTATATTACAGGAGCTCAGTAAAGTCCTTTCCTTTCACTTGAGCATTTGTCATATAATAAATAGGCTAGGTTTTTGTTGTTGTAGCTACATTATCTTTTTATGTAGCTTATTTCTTCTAGAAATAGGCTGTAATTTTCATGAGAAACGTATTTCATATGGTTCTGTGAGGACTGACCACTCAGGTTTCTTTTAATGAGCTTACTTTAGTTATAAAGGGTGGGAATTCATTATTACATTGCCACACATATTTATGATATATTCCCATCAATCACACGCACGCTACCACTGGGACATGCTATTCTCCATTATCAGAGTTACTATTCTCTATTCGCAAGACTAGTGTCATATTATTACTAGTCTGGTAAATCACAGTATATCATATAACCTTCCCCTCTCTCAAAAACACCACATACATATCCCTCAGAGGACTGCTTCACAAATAAGCATGTTCCCCATCAATCTTATCAATCTCCAGGAATCTTGCTGGACCCTGGTAAGTGGTCACTAATCTCTGTGATTACTAGCTATACCTTTGAGGAAAACCTAAAGATGTTAGTGATTACTTCTCTAACATGTTGGGAAATTCAATGGAGAGGAAAATAGGACTAGGTAAGTAAAGTCAGTGTTCTCAAGACATCATGTTTTATCCCAGAATCCGTCACGCCTAAGAGTTAACTACAAGCTTGTTATTTATAGGAGACAAAATAGCTCTTAACCTTAAAAAAATCATTTCAGATACAAGAGCCCTGATTGATGTGTAATTATCAGGAAATGGGGCACTACAAATGACAGAATTTAAATGTTGGGGGAATTTAATCAGTATATGTGAAGTACTTGGATGAGGCATTGAATTGTTTCCCTTTGCTTTGAGAATGACTGCATTATTGCTTGTCTAATATTTCCAGTGGCAGAGAATGACATTTTCAATTAATGTATATGAGAAGAAAGTTTGTCATTATGAAGCTAAGTAATTAGTGGTACAGTACTGGACTGTAATAACAAAAAAAGTTTACCTGTTCACTGGGCTTTTCAAAAATTGTTATTGGCTGCAGGTATGGCTTAAGTGGTCAAGGGCCCAGGTAGTAAGCACAAGGCCCTGAGTTCAATCCCCAGTACTGAGAGAAAAAAAAAAGAAGGAAATCTTAATGTTATACAGCCTATCTTTTTTCATGGAAAACACATTTTATGGTCTTTTAAGTGCATCCTTCCTTTTCACAGAGATTAGTACATGACTCAAAATGAGCCAATCATAGCACCCTAGTACCTGCTCACTAGAATATTCAGCCACAGCACCTGAATTTGAGGCCAATCATAAGCTTTGTTAAGACTACCTATAAATAAGAGAAAAGAAGCATTTTAAACTAGCACTGCTTCCTATCAAGCTAATATGATTATATGGTTACCTTGCACAAACTCCTGATGTTAAAGCTAACATAGAAGGGAAAAAAGTAATGGATAGAGGGAAAATAAGTGATGCAATGGCATTTGGTCAGCCAAAAGGTAGCTGTATGTCCTACATACTTCAACTATGCAGAACAACAGCTCAGTTTTCCTTACACTAATTAGTCTGGGTTTCTTTCATTTCCACAAACTCCTGAGTAATACATATAGCATTTATGTCACCCACAAATGTTCCCTAGCTTTATTTTCATGCATTGTTCTTTTTAACTAAACATTAATCTCTTTAAGGAAGTGAAAATGTGTCATTGACTTCCTTTTATAATCTTATAGTTCCAGTGGAACATTAGAACTTTCAAACAGAAATTCAGAGGGATATGGAACAAATTAACACATAAGGGCAATAGAAATGTACACCATATATATTCTCAGTTTTGTGTACATCTATTTAATTAGTTTTCTCTAAGAGACATCATTCCAAGCAAAATACCACACCAAGAAATAGATTCAGCTCCTAGTGAGTCTTTTAATTTCTGTTTTTATTTTAAAAGGACCATTTCAAATATAATTCTTCTTGACATGTGTGACAGTTTTAAGCTCACAAAACAACTCAGCTATACAGTGGTAATCACAGCACAAGCAGTAGTGTCATATAACAACCATTTTCAGTGTCATTAAAACCATCTATTTCAGCAGTAACATGATTTCATGACATGATTTGAGAAATATTTACTATCGTGGCCTTGGTCCCTGTATACATTATTGGTTTAATAATCATTATTAACTTAACAATGTCTAATACCAAACATTCATAAACGTGGTAGGAGTAAAACTTTTTAGTTTTGACTTCTAACCCACTGCCAAATACAACACACTAAAGAAGAATGGCAGAAGAAGATAGAGTATCTTCTGTCCAGGTACTTTTTTTCCTTTCTTACTTACTCAAGTCAAAATGTCTGAGAAGATAATTTGAGGGGCTGGGAAGGTGGCTCAGTGGTAGACCACTTGCCTTGCATGCCTGAGGCCCTGGGTTCGATTCCTCAGCACCACATAAGCAAAAAGAAAAAAGCCAGAAGTGTCACTGTGGCTCAAGTGGTAGAGCACTAGCCTTGAGCTGAAGAGCTGAGGGACAGCGCCCAGGCCCAGAGTTCAGGCCCCACGACCTGACCCAAAGGGAAAGAAAAAAAAAGATAATTTGAATCCTATTCTTCTTCATATAGAAGCTTATTAGATTTTCATTGCGTAAGTCAGAGTCCCAGTGAAAAACAGAATTCACCCAAGATAATTCACATAAAGAGACTTTGACATGGAGACTACTTTAAAAGGTGAAGTAAGAAGCCCCATGACCAACAAAAAAAGGTGAAGAAGGTAGGGATAAAGGAATAAGCAAGGCATGGAGGAGTAAGTAGCAGCCAGCATTAATAAAAAGCCATCACTACAACAAGGACTAATGGGACCAGAAAAAAAAATAAAAAGCCTTATCTGCTCTTGAGAGCTAGAGTTATAGAGGAAGATCTCCTGATAAAGGAACTCTAGGAAGAACTAGGAAAGCAATATCTGTTTTGTATGTTCCTGCTGCCATAGCAAAATGCCATACAGTAGGTAATTTATAAATAACAGAAATTTACTTCTTACAGTTCTGGAAGCTGGGAAGTTCAACATCAGGTCATCTAAAACCCTTGGTATCTCGTGGCAGCTTGTTTCCTGGCTACTAGATAGGCCCTTCCACTTGGTCTACACATGACAGACTGAGCAAGGCAGTGCTCTCTTTTTAAAAATATTACTATTGTAAAGATGATGTAATGAGGGGTTACAGTTACATAAGTCAAGTAATGACCTCAAGTATAACCTCTTCCCTCCTTTTCTCCCAGTTTTTCCCCTTCCCCCACAAGTTGTATAGTTCATAGTGTCTAGTAAGTATCAGTGGTGCACTTGTTTACCCTTTGTCCCACCATTCCTGTGCCCTCCCATTACACTCCTCCAAACCAATAAACTTCATACAAGACAAAGGAGACAGAAATCAAAAAACAACAACAAAGAAAAAAACAACCAAACATAAAAATCAAAATAACAACAAAGATCCCATTTCCATTTCTTGGAGTTCGTTTCAATAAACATCACTTTATATGATCATATGCACATAGCGAATGAACCTTTGTCATCCTCTCTTGAGTCTCTGGTTTCTTTCAGAAGGATTCTAATTCTGTTCATGGAAGCTGTGATGGCTACTTTTATATACCAACTTTTCTGGGTAAGATGATACCTAGACATCTGGTAAAACATTGTCCCCCTGAGGGTAATTCTAGAAGGGATTAGCATAGGAGACATTAAATTAAAGAAAGAAGAGTGGCCCTTACCAGTGCACTATGCATCATCCAAGTTGGTTCTGGGCCTAAACAGAACAAAAGAGTGGAGGAAGACAAAATTCTCTTTCTCTTCAAGAGTTGGAACATTCATCTTCTCTAGCCTTCAGACTCAGGACCCTTCTGGTTACTCGGCTAGATCTTCCTACTTCTGAGGCTTTTAAATGTGGTCCACAATTGTGTGAGCCAATTCCCTTAATCAATATAAATGTGTCAGTGTGAATGTGAATTCACATACATTTGTGCTACATAAATGTGTCTATCTATAATAAATAGTATGCATATGCTTATGCTTATGGTTTGTTTTTTTTGGGGGGGGTCTGGTTGTGGGGCCTGAACTCTGGGCCTGGGCTCTGTCCCTCAGCTCTTCAGCTCAAGGCTAGTGCTCTACCACTTGAGCCACAGCACCACTTCCAGCTTTTTTTTCTTTTTGCTTATGTGGTGCTGAGAAATCGAACCCAGGGCCTCATGCATGCACTCTACCGCTGAGCCACCTTCCCAGCCCCTATGCTTATAAGTATATAAATATGTACTTTTTATGTTGGCTTTGTCCCATTTACTTTATCATAGAAGCATTTTACCCTCATGACACAATGATCTCCCAAAATCCCACTTCATAATATCAATCCCATAGGGGTTCATATTTCTTTATGTGTGTGTGTGTGTGTGTGTGTGTGTTTTATAAAAATACTGTGCAGAGGGGTTACAGTTACATGCGTGAGGTAATAAGTACATTTCCTATTGAACATTGTTACCTCTTCTTTTGTTTTTTCCCTACCATCCTTTCCTTCCCTACTTCCCCAACTCCTCCCTCCACCTCTCGAAGTTGAACATTCAAATTTTAGAGGGACACAAGCATCCAGACTATAGCAGTAAAGCAACTTCCATCGCATTCTTGTTTATTACTGTTTTCAATATTTTTATCTCTCCAAATTTGTTATTTTGCCTCTGTCATAGAATACTTTGTAAAGTATAATATTTGCTTTCTTTCAATCAGTGCTTTGGCTATTTACCCTCCCTCTTCTCCAATTAAACAAAACAAAGACTCCACTCTGAGAAAAAAAAAAAATGAACAGAAAATCACTGAGGAGACCAAGGCTAATGAGACCATGTCTAAGAACCTTTAGGGTTTTTTTTTTTTACTCAAAGCAATCATTCAACATTTATTCAACATTATGTGTCAAAATATTGTCCATAAACCACACTGACTTTTGAAGAAGAAAGAGGTAATCCTTAATGGAGAAATAATATGAAACAGTGGTTCACTAACGTAGCAATAGAAAAGACAGTAGCTCACATGTTTTGAGAGAAATTTCCAAAGGAAAAAGAAAAAAAAAGAAATACTTAGCCAACGAAATCTCATTTTTGTGGAATTTTCTTTAAAAGTATCATCCTTGCCTGCTGGATTATATTTTTCGATGGCATCTTGATATTCTCCCCCTGATTATATCCCTAGGCTTACTATCTCAAACAAAATAATTCTTCTGACACAAACAAGGAAGATAAAAAGATGTGATGAGATAGGCAGGACAGACACAACAAGGCAAAATAGCAGTGTCGGTAGCCCAGAGGTTTACAAATTGCTTCCCAGAGTCTGCATCACAGCAATTTTCACTCACTTTGAAGGTTTCTCAAGGGCAAAGAATGTTTTCCTCTCCTTGAAACAATTCCACTTGCAGCAGAAGTAAAGTGTGCTGTGGATATCCAGACAACAAAGCTAATAAAGCAAACGTGGTAAGAGCAGGTTTAGAATTGAATCCCTTCCAAATTATCTTGTTCTCTCCACTGGGGAAGGAGCACTTAGGCTATTCATCACATATTATCAGACCACATGAGCATCAGTCAGCAAAAAATGGCTTAAAATAAAAAAGCACAAATCTGAGAATAAAAGAGAAGTATTGATTAAAGCTCTAGATTTTTTTTTCCCCTCAGTTCAACCTTACCACATGTTTGACTTGCCCCTGACTCATATTAATTTTTAGGAGACCACTTCCATAAAGAAGGATAGGTAAACACACCAGTTAGAGCCAGTGATGCTCTGTAAATGAATATCACTGGTATTTGAGCAGTGGTCTATACATCACTCTTTGCCACTACTCATAGAAGATTCTCTTATCAAGATAGTCATGTCAAAGCAGACTGGACACCACTTCAGCAAACCATACAAATTAGGGAGGGTGTAACCCTTTTGAACAACTAGCACACACTGAAAAAGTATGAATAACAGAAATTTCAAAGAGATCTTGTCGCAAAAGTAGGCAGAAAGGTGTACAGCAAGCAAACTGTGAATGCGGTTAAAATACTTTATGTGCCCGCATGAAAATGGGACAATGAGGTTTGTGCAAATTGCTTTAGTTTGGGAAGGATAAAAGGATGCTAGCACATGAAAGAGGGGGTAAACCTGATCAAGTTACTTCATATGTGCTGTATGAACATCGGAACATAAGTCCCCTTGTACAAGTAATTGTCACTAATTTTAAAAGTGATGAAAAATAATAAAAAATAATTGATACAGGCAATAGGTTTATGATCTTGGTATAAGAAATAATATCACAGATTTAATGTGTTAACTAGAAGTCTAGACCCATAAAAACAAAACAAAAAAAAACTAATCAAAGAACAACAAATCAAAGAAAGGTTGGACAAATGGGATTGCATGAAACTGCAGAGCTTCTGCATGGCAAAGGACATAGCTAACAAGATCAATAGAAAGCCCACAGATTGGGAGAAGATCTTCACTAGCCATACAACAGACAAGGGTCTCATATCTAAAATATACTTGGAACTCAAAAAAATTAAGTCCCTCAACAACAAATCCTCAGTGAAACAAGCTCCTGATCAATAAGTGAGGAAATAAGAATGGCCAATAGACACATGCTCAACTTCTCTAGCCATAAAAGAAATGCAAATTAAAACAACATTGAGATTCCACCTCACCCCAGTTAGAATGGCAAAAATCAAGAACTCTGACAACAACAGATGCTGGAGGGGATGTGGACAGAAGGGAACCTTACTTCATTGTTGGTGGGAATGCAATCTTGTTCAACCACTTTCGAAAGCAGTGTGGAGGTTCCTCAAAAGACTCCACATAGAGCTCCCCCCTGACCCAGAAATCCCACTTTTGGGCATTTACTCAAAAGATCACAAACAAGACCATACTAAAGCTACCAGCACAACTATGTTTATTGCAGCATTGTTTACTATAGCTAAGATATGGAACCAACCCAGATGCCACTCAGTAGGTGAATGGATCAAGAAAATGTGGTATATATACACAATGGAATTCTATGCCTCCATCAGAAAGAATGGCATTGCCCCATTTGTTAGGAAATAGAAAAAAAAATATATTAAATGAAGTAAGCCAGGCCCAAAGCAACATAGGTCCCGTGGTTTCCCTTATTTGTAATAATTAGTATATGTCTAGTACAAGCAGAAAAGGTCAAAATCTATGTACATATGACCATATAAAATAATGTTTAGCAAAATGAACCCCAAGACAGGGACACACTGTTTTTTTTCTTTCTTGCTATTGTTTTTAACGTACTTATAATGTACTATGTGTTTTTTTTGTATGTTCTTCCCCCATGGTATAAACCCTGTTTTCACTGTATTTGATTCCAGTGGCTGCATCTTGTATATACACTTTTCTATTTGGGGAAGGGAAAGGAAAAAACAAAATGCTTAAATAGGGATACAGGTTGTCCCATTGTAACAATGAGATGTACAAGACACTATGTTGAAAATGAACTCTACAACTTGTGGGGAGGGGGGAGAGAAGGAGTAGTTGGGGATGTAGGGAGTGAAAGGATGGTAGGGGAAAAACAAAGGAGGAGGTAACAATGCTCTATAGGAAATGTACTCATTACTTTACTCATGTAACTGTAACCCCTCTGTACACTATTTTTACAATAAAAAACATATTTTTAAAAAGTGTCTTTCTTCTGAGAAGATATTCATTTCATTCTGGCAACAATCTTATATGAACAGAATCAATTTTTCCAGCATATATTCAGATGCAATGGGAGAGATTTCACTTATTCTCCACATCAGAAGTGAGAAAGTAAAATTCAAACAAATCTATCCCTTCTCTAAGTGCTCTCTGCCATTGTGAGCACTCGGAGCAATACTCAGAGCAATACCAAATAGCTATATGTTATTTTTACTGATGCTTCTTTTCAGGGGTCACATGCTTCATGTAGCCTCTGGACAGTCAAAGTTATTTTGCATCACAAAATCTCAAATATTCCCTTTGTGAAGGCCCACAAGCATTTTGGGAGCATACTTGCAACAGTTCAGTTAAACATAAATAAAAAAAACTGTAAATATGGGCTCCCATGTAACCATGCAGCTGCCTACATTTAGGTTTTTTTTTAATTGTTCCAACATTATGAGGCAACAAATTCTTCATCCATACTTTAGAGATGCTTTCTTTCAGTAATTCAGCAATTTCTTTTCCTCTCATGAGTTAGTTTTTGGTGTCTTGTAAGCTACACATGCTCCCATTAGCATTTTGCAAATGCAAGGTGGATTTAAGCAGAACTATAAAGTTAACATCAGAACGATCATTTAGATAAGATGATTTTCAGAATGACAGATACCTTTTAACCAAATAAGAGACTGGTCAAGATAAGTACACCTTAATTTTAAAATGAGATTAACCAGAAAGTTTTAGAAAGACAAATGTCTATCCCATATGATACTATTTAATTTGGATATATTATTGCCTCCTTTCTTGGGTTATGGAAGCACTCTCAGTGTTCAAGCCTCATCCCCAAATGCTATGCTGAAATGTAATCCTGAGTTCATTCAATTCGATCTTTGTGAGATGATTAGCCCTTGAGGATGGTGCTCTCAAGAATGGAGTTAATGCCCTTATACAAGAGACTAGGTAGAGTTTCCTTCTTCCTCTATCATGGGAGAACATAGTAAGCACCATCTCTGAAGCAGACATGGAATGTTGTGACACCTTACCATCGACCTCAGGGCCTCCAAAGCTGTAAACAATACATTTCTGTTGTTTGTAAAAATTCCCATTCTATGGTATCTCAAGAGTGTTCACCAGATGAATATAAAAGCATTTGTGTTTACCTAGAGGTCTGTCCATGGTGAGAGGACAGATCAGAAAGAAGAAAGTAAAAAAAATAAAAAAACAAGAAAAGGGAAAGGCAAAGAGAAAGGAGGAAGGAGAGACAGAGACACTGGGAGGAGTTTGCTTCCTCACTAAAACCCCAATATTCACAAACCTGCCTTTATCACACAAAGTATAACAAACTCTTAATGAGTAAAATGCAATCATTTAAAGATTCATAGGCACAAACCTGCTGATAGACAGGCCTGACTGTTTTTCATTGCATACAGAACCAAACTGAAATACCAAGATGTGGAGTTCCATCTGCTAAAACGTGAATCCCAGCTCATCTCTGACCCTTATGAATGAAACAAAGGGAATACACAGATGTGGAAGTACACCCCTGGGTGATGATGAATGACCTCAAATTAGAGTTGAGGAACCATACAGTAGTTCTTCACCTGAAGAGTACTGTAAATCCAGTGCAACCCATTGTTTCATACCTTCCATTTAGTAGAACATGTGAACAACAAGAAAAAGAATTGAACTTTCTTCTGTGTTTTATCTGCATCACTGATCAGAATAGAGCATTTATGCTTAACCTAGTTACAAGGTTTAGAAAAATTCTAACTATGCCCTGTCCAGACATATACTTTGAAATGCTCTGAAATTCTGCCATCTTGTGGGAATTTAGAAATACAACAAATAAGTAGATTCAGACTTTCCTGTTTTTCATGATTTACAATGTCTGTGTCTTTGTAAGCATGGATGAACACAACATCTGCCATGGCATCTAACATGGGAAAGAAAATGGTTTCCCTTTCTCTTCTCGTTCCACATCTCACAGGAAAACAAACTCAAATCACTTTTAAGTTCATTGATCTGGAAAAGCAAATTAACAACTTAAAATAATACAGAGCTGGTAGAAAATTAAAATAAGTTGTAACATAGGTCTCAGACAGAATAATCATAAATCCACTTTGTAGAGTTATAAACTCAAGTAGAAGTAACACTTGTTCAATAGGGCATGACAGTGATAAAGGGTGGAATGTGGGTCTGTAATTAGACCTCTCTAAAAGAAAATTTTAAAATGGGACAGTAAGCACTGGATAAATGTCCCCCCAAAGTTCATGTGTTGAAGCCTTGCCTGACAGAGTGGCTGTATTGGAAGGTCCTTGGGTCATTGGGAGTGAGCCTCAAAGGAGAATGTGAGACATGCCCCTTTCCTCTTTCCTTCTTTCCAGCCATTGGGTGAGCATTTTACCCATTTTTACCTGGAATATCTGGAACCACAAACCAAAAATGAATCTTTTCATTTTTTAAGGTATTCATCACAGACCTTTTCTTATACTAAGGAGAATCTAGCACAGGGAATTAGACATGAGAACTGCCGGTAGAGCCTGTATAATCAGATGCTAAAGTGTTAGTTTGTTCATATTAACTCTCAAAAATAAAATAAAATTCGAATCTTGAGGTAAAGAAAACCTCTTCATTCACATATATATATATATATATATATATATATATATATATATATATATATATATATATAGCATCACTTCCCCTTTCATTATTAGGGCTGGCTTATTTCCTCTTAAAGAAAACCTCAGACAATCCAAAAGTCAACTGAAAGGTGTTTTTAAAAAGCATTTTAGTTATTTTATGAGATAAAAGTTCAAAAGGTACATTAATTAATCACATTAGCTAATGTAATATGAACCTAAAATAGAAATCTAGATTTGAAAGAGAAATTTGAACACATTTTAAAAATAGTTACAAAGGACCCAGATAGGTTAAAAAAATCATTGATGTGGTAAACATGAATAAGTCAAATAAACTGTAAATAAGATCACAATTCTAGACCAAAAGTTTTCTCATTTCATAAAATGTGAGTTCACAACTCTACATCTCCCACCAGATAAGATAAAGTGTGTTACTAAATTTTCACTCTAAGAAAGGTCAAAACACAAGAAGCTTTACTTCTTTTTGTCTCTCCTACTGTACACTACATGGCTGAGAAATGCTGTTTATTATTAAAGTTGTATACATGGGTGAAAAATTCAGATTCTGCAAATGCCCAGGAATCTAAAGGAACATGAAAGAAGACAAGTCTCCCTTTTAAAAAAAAAATCACTTTAGCTGTGTGCCAGTGGCTCATGCCTGTAATCCTAGCTATTCAGGAGGCTGAGATCTGAGGATCATGGTTCAAAGCCAACCCAGGCAGGAAATATGTGAGACTCTTATCTCCAATAAACCATTAGAAAACCGGAAGTAACACTGTGGCTCAAGCAGTAGAGCACTTGCCTTGAGCTGAAGAGCGCAGGGACAGCACCCAAGCCCAGAGTTCAAGCCCCACTATTGACAAAACAAAACAAAAAAAAAATCACTTTAAAATGTGTTTATTTAATGAACTAGGCAAGATCACAATGGTAGAAACAGGAAGACGGCCAAAAAATTTTAAACAGTAAAAGTAATCCAAAATATAATTTGAATGTCATTTATATGAATTCCTCTTCCCAAATCAGTGAGATTCTATAATGTATCTCGATGAATAGAAACCCAAAATTCAATAGTTTTTGTTTATCTCATCAACAGTGACTATTTAAATAAGTGACAAGGAATAAATATCTTCACAGAAAACTAGCAAATGACAGGGAGTAAGTATCAGTACAGAGAACTAGCAAGTTTCTTTTTTTTTTCTTTAATCAGAAAAACTTCCTTTGGGACAAACCATTATTTAAGAGATAAACTTGTATTCCACCACAGGTGAACTTTAGGATCTGAAAAATATTTATACACTATGTGTGAGTTGCTAGGTAGGAGGCCTCAAATTAAATTCTCTGCCACATTCATTGTTGCTTCTCTCCCCTAAGGTGGCTGTAAAATCCCTGTTAATTACCCATCTACCTCACAGGGACAAAGCCAAAAGTAAATGGCAACAAAGCAGCTGGAAATGCTATCCAGTGTCATGCTGCATGTGAATGGGAACAGGAGATTGTCTCACTTGACCTGGTAAGGGTAAGCCAAAGCCCTGGAATAAAGCCCTGCCATCCTCAAGAGACCATCTCCAGATGCTCTGCCAAGAACTGACTCTAGAAGAGCCCTCTGGGAGCAAAGTACAAAGCAGTAAAAAGTAATCGCCAGCCTACCACAGAGTGGCACTTGCTCAGGATTGTTCAACAGAAGGCTGAGAGCTCACAAACCACTTGTGAAAACTGATCATTTGGGGCCCAACGTGTAGCTCAGTGATGGAGTGCTTGTCTAATCTGGTTTTGAGCCCCTGTACTAAAGGAAAAAAGAAAGAAAAAGAAAACATGTAATTTAGACCCAAGTTTTTGTTGTTGTTATTTAATCTCTGGTTTTCTTTGACCTTTTATCCTCATGAACTCTGATCCTCTAATAACCACTTTGCCTTCATTGTTTCATTTTGTTGTCATATTAATTCTTTGTTTATAGATAAAGTTATTGAGATTAGAGAGATTAAGTAACACGTTCCAAGTCCTTCGAGGTGGAAAGTTAATTCAGAACTAGAGTGAGAGTCTTTTACCTGGAATATTTGCCTTCAAAACTATGATGACTTCCAAAATTCTGGGACCTTCTTTTCACTTACTGTTTTAACTCTCCTTCTAATCTATCTACTCTCTCATTGCTCTAAAGTTAGAACAATACACCACTCATCACACACACACACACACACACACACACACACACACACACACCCCAGTTGCAAAGTGTGTAACCAATCCCACACTGGGATATATTAATACCAGCCAAACACCCACAGGAGCAGTAATTTCCTATGTCTGAGCCTGGAAAGATGTAAGCCTTGGTTCTTTCCATTTAATATCCATAACCTAGAGGGAAATTTCAAGAGATTCCCATTGGGAAAGAAGAGTATGCATTTCCTCTGAAGGACTGGGCAAAACTCCAAACACTTGAATTGATGCTTGTGTTCTGAGACTGCAACGCTTTCAAGTGTCTGCTAAATTTTGCTGTAACATGGAACAGTGGGGAGGTGCTCCACCTCCTTGGCTCACTTGAAAAGCTCACGGAAGTTAGTCTAAGAAATGAACCTGAAAAGCAGCCCAAGTTGAGCCAGGCTCCCTTCAAAGGATCTGGCAGGCCATGGCCTGTGCTGATAGGAAACGCAGCAGCCCACACAGCTCCACAGCAGCTTCTCAAACAAATTTCACACTTACCCTGTGACCAGCCAGAAAGAGAAAAGAAAAAGAAATCAAATGGCCTTGCCTTGCCTTCTCAACTTCCTTTTTTATTTAGATATAAAAGCAGACGACAGGCGCAGATCTTCATCTTAAAGGATAAGAAAAACTGGTGTTTGAGGGGAAAAGACTTTCCAACAAATGTATCTTCTCTTTGTGTTTTTGACTGTGGAGAAAGGCTGGGGTCTTGACAGGATCTTCAAAGACTCAAGAAATAGAAACATGTATCCATGTGAACAAGGATTTAAGTTTACCACTCATTTGTTATATTTTCTTGAAAGGAGAGACTCCTAACAACTCTTTTGATTGTTACAAAGTTAATTACAATTTGAGCAGGCATAAAATATATATGGCTAAATACAATTTTTTCCTTTTGTTGGGAGTCCTCTTTTTCTCTTCCCATCCCCATTTTAGATGGAGGACAAATAACAGTCCTTTTCATTGGCTTCTTTCAAATGCTTGGTAACCACTGTGAGTCGGTCTTCGTTTTTAAAACCTTCATTTTGTTGACTTTTTGGGAAACCCTTACCAAGTGTGCATTACGACATTTCATCTCCTCAGTTCTCACATGTCTAGAAATTTATGAAAACACAAATACAATTGCTAGAGCCATCACCTACATATAAAACTCCAGAATTAGAAACATAGCCAAGTTCAAAATCATGGTGTCATTGCCCCGAGTCACCAGTAGGGTACCCACATGGAAACTTAGCAGTTCTGAAAGCCCTGTAGCATGGTTCACTATCAGGTCCCAATCACTATACAGTGGCCATCCACTGCATCACAGAGGCCATGAGGAATGTTTGGTGGACATATGCATTACCTCAGTTAATCCTCTCACAGACCCTGGAAAACAAGTAAAATGTGAGGCTGCAGAAGTAGATGGGAAATTAGTTCTCAGCACTAACCTCAAAACCACCTAGATATATAGGACATGGTAGAAAAATCCATGTTGACCTGAGCTCTTTTTTGAGACAATACTGAGTATAGGGACATAAAAGAAGCTCATCAAAAACTCATTCTTTAGGGAAATGCATTCCATTACCCATCTGTTTGTCATTATGTTAACTATAACAAAATAATTTGTTATTCAGCCTTTACAACAACTCTACTAAGAGATGAGCTATTAATCACATTTTACAAATAAGAGAGCAAAGTCAAGTCGTAAGATGACTTTGAGAATCCTGGCATATCCAGAATTGAAGACCCACCTGCCATATTTGTTTCAACACTACCACATGAAACAATAGAGGTATAATCCTGGGAAATGGTATCTACAAGATGAAAAAATCAATAGATGTTTTAAGTATTTTTGGAATGATATGTCTATCTAAAACATTTCTTTTTCTTTCTGAGAGTACGCTACTCAAAAATCTGTTCCATTAGTTGACTTTTTTCCATTAGTTGACTTATGTGACAAGAATACATCTATCTATCTATCTAGCTAGCTAGCTATCTATCTATCTCAACAAAATGATGACAACAAGATGAAAAGTGGTGTTTTTGATTCATTAAACTTGAAAACTTACCAAAACATATTGAAATAGATGGAATTTGGTTTCTTGTATTCAAATTAGTCAGATAGACTAATTAGTCAGATAGACTAATTTGAAGAAAGAAGTTAATTTCCTTTTCTACTTGCCCCCTAACCTCAACCATATACAATATATTTAAATCTTTCCCCATTGTAAACTGGAAAAGGCAAAAAAAATCTGAACTGAGGCTATAATGAGACTGATGTCAAGTCACTCTACTCTGACACTATGACAAACACTGATAGATATTAGGAACGTAAGGAGGAACATAAGGAGACTGCTCAAACCAATTACCACTTTCCTTCAGTGAAGCTTGACCAAGTAGCCATAATAAAGCAAATACCAAATTCAAATCCAAGGAAGGCTCCATATTTCCAATGCACAATATCAAAACATATGACCATAAAACACAGAATCCGATCCAATTCAACACATCCACATGGGTATAGTATTAGTCTGTAGGAACTAGCAGAACAGCATAATATAGACTAGTTGGCTTGCATATGAAAAACATGTTTTCTCAGAGTACTGGAGGATTGACGTCCAAAATCAAATCATCCTTGAGGTTGGTTATGTGTGATGAGGCATTACTTTCTGGTTACTAGAGTGTCTCACTACGCCTCATGGATTCTTCTCTGAACCAGTGGGGGAGAATGGGAAATCTCTAGATCTCTTCTTTTTCCTCTTTCTATAAGGACACCAGTCACATCAGACTAGAGCTCCACCTAATATTCCACTTAAACTTAATTGCTTCCTGAAGGGTATCCTATTTCTAAGTACAGTTACTTGAGGGTTAGGGTTTAAATATGAATTTCATGAACACAGTAGTCCATAAAGGTACCTAATCCCATGAAAAATAAGCAATGTTAAT
This sequence comes from Dipodomys spectabilis, assembly GCF_019054845.1. Taxonomy (NCBI): domain Eukaryota; kingdom Metazoa; phylum Chordata; class Mammalia; order Rodentia; family Heteromyidae; genus Dipodomys; species Dipodomys spectabilis. The sequence continues at coordinate 11,307,395 of NW_024870719.1, read as the reverse complement.
TACATAAAATACTATACTGTTGGCCTAAGAAAATTAGGCTAGTGGCCTACTAGCTAGTAGAAGCTCCCCAAAGGAGCGTCTAAAAATACTAAGCTAAAACTACTGAATTGAATGAAATCTTTGAACTGCCAACTTCAATTGAACTAGCCAACTAAATATCAGTATCAACTGCCCTAACCACAGTGCAATATACCCTAGGTATTCCTTAAAGACTTTTTGAGGCATAACTTCTCTCAGAGGCAGAATAGTTATTAAAGAGTGGTCAGAGGCAGAATAGTATTAAAAACTGCATTACTTTTTATCAAATTACTAACCATGGTCATTTGCAAAAACTAGTAACTTGGGATCTTCCTGACACCTGCATGGCACAAGGTTGTAGTTTACCCCAAATTGTGTAGCCATCATTCCATGATAAATCAAAAACAATGCGCCTGCCTATACCAAGCCTAAATTCTTATCTGGGTTGCTTGAAGACTGCTGTAGGCACTCACTCTATATAAACACTGACAGAATAGGTCTGTTTGTTGTGTCTTCCCTTTTTCAAAATATTTGCTTCATTGTAATAAAAACTCTACCATCACAATAAAAATAGCAATACTTTTATAATAAAATTTGTATTTATATTATGAATAATTGAATCCATACATAGACCAAACTCTTGTCAGAACTTATAAATAGTAATAACCTGAAACACCCAAAACTCCTTCCATTATTCTTGTTGTGAATTTTGTATTCTGTATATATATATATATATATATATATATATATATATACGCATATACATATACATATATATACTCATATCTTATTTTAAATTTATACTCATTAGGATACAACTTGGGCAGTGAGTAAAAAGAGACATATATTTTCCATGTGTAAAACTGGTAAATTGTTGAAGGTTTTAGTCTAGTCAAAGATAGTTGCGTATCTTGACTTTATGCAGATTTTGAAAAATCATTTATTTAAAATATAGTTTATGTATACAATTTTAAAACATACAAAATCTCATATTGCTTAGGATTATGAGGATATATAATGGAAGTATAAGGAAGTTCACAGACAAAAATACTAATTCACTGGGGTCCAGGGTAGAGATAATAGGACATAGACCTTGGGTGTTCTGGTCTGGGTACATAATTGTTAGTTGCATTTTTCTTTGCATCATCTGCATATTTCAGACATTGCATAAGTAAGAAATTATCAGTGTTACCAACTTATTGTCAGGAAATTATAGTCAGGGTTCAGTGACATCATGAAATGATACACCATTGGGACATGAGTGACCTTTCCTTTTCTTGTTCTCCATTTTATTGCAGTCGTACAAAACAGAGTCTGGAAGAAGGTGGGCCCTAAAACATGTAAAATGAATAAATAAGAATAAAAGTCTGTAAAGCTACTGAAAAAAATAGTAATAACCATGGAGAACCACTCCAAAGTGGGGGAAAAGCACAGAAACAGTTTAACTTCTGTTGCTTTCCCAAAAAGCTCTGAAAAGAATTTTTGTAGTTCCATACCAGTTGAGCTTCAAACTGCTTTAAGCATATCTTTGCACATCACTTGAATATTGAGACTTTCCCAGATATAATTGTGATTTGTTTTCAAATGAAGCCATAGTTAATTAGAAATTTATTCATTGTTATTTCATGATGGCATACTTTTTTATAATTACCATTTTTTGCTTTCCCCTCATAAATACTTCATAAGTTATGAGAACCTCTAAAGAAACTGACTTCTCATTTTACTATGCTACACTAATTACAAAATGAATTTTTTATTTCTTAATTCCTTACCATTTTTATTCACCCTCTGGATATGAAACTATAATTAATTCTGATTTCCTTTCTCTAATAGATTGATGTGTATTATCATATATATTAAATTTTCACTTCTGTAATTTTTTCAGTTTTATTGCTTTGCACACTGACACTGTACCCTTCATTAAAAACATGTAACCCCTTACCTGTGATCACTTGCAAATCTTTATAATAAAATAATATACATGTTCTTCCTATTTTATTATGAGTCTCTCATTTCACTTGAATATTCTGGACTTCTTACCCTCGTAAATTGCCACATGAATGTATGGTTTCAGAATTCGAATTCTTATGATGAATCTAGTAATGAGCACATCTGTCTTTCTGCTCACCTCCTGCCATTCTAATTTGAAATATAGTTAATCATCTATTTTTGTCAATGTGGTATTTAATCCAGATGACATAATAGGACAGATTTTTGTGTGTGTCAGAAAGTGATTGACTTTATAAAATGACAGTAGCACTCTGATATTTAACCAAGTTCTTTGACCTCATCCCACTCCCAGAAGCAGATACTTCCACACAAATAAGCTAGTGCAGAAGTTCAGACTTAAGAACTCCCAAATGTGAGCTTCAGTGTAGCTGAATAGGGTATAATGAAGCTGAAACAGATGCTCCCTCCTCCCAGATAATACTACTTTACAAATGCTACTGTATTCTCCTTCATCTCTCATGAGGTTTGGTTACATTGTCCTAACCTGTCCAAAATACAAGAAATCCTTTCTGAAGCATTCAGGACAGTGGTGCAATCCAAACTGGATGTATTTTTTTTTCTGTTTCATTTTGGTGCAGAGGGGATAAAGTAAGAATGGGGACAGGGAGGGATGATAGTGGAAAACTAAAGTGATTCTGTGAAAGTCTGCTGGAAATTTCAGTGATAAGTAATCTTTGCACAGCCAGGACATATATGTATTAGGTAGCACCACAATCCAAAAAATAAATAAATAACACTAGCCCAGTGAATCAGATTTATAAAGTAGTCCTCTCTGCCAAGTAATTGATGTCTGAGTTCAATAAAAAATAGATATCCTCCATTTTATCACCTTTCTTACTATTTACAAAGTAACTTGTTTACCCAAACCCAAATGCATCCTAAAAGTCAACTGCAGAATAAAAACAAAGTGATCAAGAACTGAACACTTTCCTCGAGATTGTTTCTAATGACTCCTAATGACTCCTAACACCTCTTCAGCTCAAGGTTAGTGCTCTACCACTTGAGCCACAGCGCCACTTCTGGCTTTTTTTCTGCTTATGTGGTGCTGAGGAATCGAACCCAGGGCTTCAGCCATGCAAGGCAAGCTCTCTACCACTGAGCCACCTTCCCAGCCCCACATTTACTTTATTATTAATTGTAGAGCACATGGGCAGCAAAGATGGCGCTGAGAGGGAGTTGAGTGGGCAGAGTCCAATTTGGTTTAAGTTCAGTGCATAACCAGCCAGTGGAAGCTTAGGTGCATGATACCGTGTGACCTTGACAGTGATTGGTTCCTCTTCCTCCCCTGCCATGCCACTCGCTCTTTTTTGCTTTAAAAAGGGCTTGCTCTGTGTTAATAAACGAGTTTTTTCCTGCTTGACTCCCTGCTGCGTCTGATTGTCTCCCGGGCTAAGGGAGGCTGGAGATAAGCAAGCGGCTGCACTTACCTTACCTTGGACCCCGTCCATCTTTCCTGGGACAGTCGAAGACCCGACAATTAATGTTTTCTTACAGACAACATGTGTGTATGTCTTGATTTTCACTTATAATCAATTCTGACAATCCTGACAATGACTTGAAGTATTTAGTTTACATGAACTTAATGTTATTGATATTTTTCCAGTTAGAGTAAATGGCTTGTGTATTTCTTTTTTTTTTTTTCAGGCAGGAGAAGTTTATGTACCGAACTGCTGCCCCGACCATGCATGGTGGAGAAGCATGGCTGAAAAGGAAGTAGGGTGACCCACCTCTGGGCCAGGACTTATCTAGGCCAGGGACAGGAAGAGGTGTGGCCAGGTGGGGGAAAGGTGTGGCCACACTGGATCTGGATGTAACTTCAAGGTCTGGGACCCTCCTAGGGTCAGAGGAGAGGCATGTGACCAGAGGTAGCCCAGGATGTGACCTAGCAGGAGGGGAAGGTGACTGCTTCCAGGTGTGCCAGTTACCTTACCTCAGTCTCTTCTGCATTCTCATACTTACCTGAGGCTATCAAGTAGGCCTTCCTGCTTCCTCTGTATTCCTAGTCCCTTTGTTCTAGGAACAGTCTCAGTAAATCTACATCTAGTAAACTGAGTTTCACAAAGACAAAAGTCTTACCTGTCCCTTGTACTACCATTTTCTCCTGAATGGAATAATAGAGCAATGAAATAAATTTTTAATGTTACACTCCCATAACACATATTCTATTTTCATAGTCTATTGACCATATTCTATTCTTTAGCTTCTACAGAGAGAGAGAGAGATGGTCATTCTTTCTGAAACAATCTGACTGTAGTGGGCAACCCTGTTGTGGGAACCCCATGGAATTCCAGAGCATTCATGCTCATTCCGATGATATTATTTAATTATCTGTAGATTCTACTGTGGATTAAAAACAAAACTCTGTCTCTTTTATTTTATTAAGTCCTACCTAACTGACTACAATATATAAATTCAATACATATTTTCCAAACAAGTAAAAAAATTAATAGTAGCTCTTTTGTTTGGATATCTAGCAATATTCCCAGAAAAACTATACTGTAGAAATGAGAAGAAGCTGGGTGTGTCCCTCTTGTCTAAAGAAATCAAATTACAGCCTTCAGTAAACAGAATTATGGCCCACTACAGTTATTCACACCCTTGCAGTAAATAGAATTATGGCCCACTACAGTTATTCACACCCTACTCCCAAGAATCTTTCCATGTTACTTTTCAGGGCAAGGATTAAGGAAAATTAGTCTGACTTGTAGGTTCAATCTAATCTCACAGTCCTTAAGAAAGAAGAACCTTTCTTGTCAGAAAGGCAACAACAGAAGCAGGATCAGAAAGATGCTACACTGACAGCTTTGAAGATTGGGAAAAAACAGGTCACAGAACCTAAGCAGTCTCTACAAGCTAGGAAATGGCACTGAAACAGACAGTCCTGTAGATCTTCAAGATAATAAAGAATGTAGTCCTGCCAACACCTACCTATTGTGTAGGACTTTAAGAGAACTGTAAATTCTGTGACATAAATAGAGTTGTGACCATAAATAAAGCTACTACAGACCCTGAAGCTGTCTCTTCACAGCCCTTGGGTCCCCAGATATATCTTACCAGTTGAGGTCGTTTATAAAACAACTTCAAATGTTTCTTTTTTCTCTTTCCTTCTTTTATTTCTTCTTTTATTCTATTTTTCTAGTACCAGGTTTTGAACACAGATATGTTGCTCTTTCTCAACTGGCATTCCACCACTTGAGCCATGCCTCCAACCTAGCTTTTTCTGGTTATTTTGGAGATGGCGTTTGGTAAACTTTTCTCCTAGGCTGGCTTTGAACATCAACCTGAATAGCTAGAATCACCAGTGTGAACCATGAACATCTGGCTCAATGTTTCAACCCTAGCAATATAGGGATTGATATCTTAGTATATTGGAGCAACAAATTCACACCATCACTGAAGACAGTCCTTCAAAATAATATACCTTTACTTATAACTTCTCATCTTAGTTATTTTAAAGAGTTTATTCATACTAAATGAAATTGAATGAATTGAAACTTCTCAGAGACATAGTAAATACTAATTATATTGGTCCATCTTCCTTCTTCTACCAATGACACGTTTCTACTGTTCCTCATGTGGATAATATATATTACTAATACGCATCCCTACACAAATACAACCTACTATCACTCTTGTTTAAATTAGCTTCTCAGCTTCACCTTTCAAACCCTTCTAGACATATGCTGATTTAGATAAAGATCAATTTTGTCCTCACTTGCATAAAGACTTCACTCTATTGTCAACCACATTATTAGCCTATAAAGTGATTTTTTCCATTGTCCTAGTAATACTAAGTTCCAAGACAATATTCTAATATTTTGTTTCATATTAGTAATATACGTCAGAGCTTTCCCTAGTAATTATCTTATAATAAATGTTGCTATAGTTACTCTACTCAGTCAATATTGTTATTCTACTAAACATTGCTATTCAACTCTACACATTTATTCTATTCAATCAAATGATCATCTACTCAAATCAAGTTAAAGAACATTTATGACCAAAAAAAAAATGAGTTATAGGGCCAAACCCCAAGGACTTAAATACTGGCTATTGCCATTGTAGTACAATTTTTCTTTAAAATATCCACTCAGTGAATGCAGACTGATATTAACAAGTATGTCACAAATATGTGACAAAGATTATACTTTAGCTATTTTTCACTGCTGTATTGGTTACACCATGGAAAGGATTTGTTTTTGAGTTCTTAGGTCCACAAAACATTACTGAAAGTTTGAAAATAGCTTCCTATTCCACACTCCTTGAGTGGACATGTTGCTACAAAATACCACCAAAGGTAGGGTGGACTATAGTATGAGAGGGACACAAAGTTCTATGGTCTGCCCTCTGTAGAGAGCAGATAATTTACAGTCAAAAATCCCTAACACTATCTCGATGGAGGGGACTTATTCTGTGCATAACTTGAGCTGGGAGAATCTAAACCTGGACTTGAGGAGTATTTGGGTTGGGAGAAGGGTTGAGATTCAAGACAGGAAATCTGGGGATCAAAAGAAAATCTACATACTGAATACTGGGTCTCTCGGGTCTCCATCCCTCGTCATACATCCAAGATGGACGATGGGCAGTCATGGTCTTTAGGAAGAAGTCCCAAGTAACTGTGTAACTACAAGTTACACACAAGCATCTCTCCAGATATTGATCCTGTGACCACCATGATAGAGGGCAATCCTGCTAGGTACACTCAACCTTATGGCTAAATTCACTAGTCAAAAGAGCCCACTTCCCCACAGAGATCTCCTAATAAATGTTTTGATATAAAAAGCAAGAAGACGTCAAACCTTTGTGCAAATATTCCAGAAGAAAAAAAGACCAAACAAGTAAGCCATATTTTTTGTACCAGCTACCTGTGAAGAATGTGAGAGAGTGGAGGGAGTAAATAAAGCTTGTACTTTCCTTCAACATGCAGCTCTGTAGATTCATTGGCTAGACGTTTAGTACCATGTGTTCATTTAGGCTCAAACTAAGATGCACATAACTGTTTAAGACAAATCTACTTTTGCTCTCTTATCTAGATAGACACTGTAGCAGAGAGAAATCAGTCAAGGATTTTTCTCCTCATTGCTAGGGTCAGGCGCTCCATGAAGTCTCACAAAAATCTACTGAGGCAAAAGTCACCACCAATCAGTCCTGGGCTATTTCAAAACATAATAATTACTACATCATATTTTCTTTCTTTTTGCAGCATATGGTGTCACAGACAGTTTTCAAGACTTCTGCTTCCAGAAAGATTTGATTCAGCTTGATGGGCTTCATGAATTGGTTATCAAGGAACAATATAAAGACACAAATGGTTTTATGACTAGACTTTTCAGATAGTGAACATGGAATAACCACATTATCCCAACCAATCTGATAATATTTTCCTACATGCCTGTGTGATGTTTCACAGTATAACAGTCAGATTAACCATACTTCTGGGAACATACAGTCCAATGTATTTATTGTGAAATGGAGTTGATTTTACACTAATATCATTGATATTATAAAGCAAGCCATGAAATACTACAATGATTCAATTTAGTAAAATTTTAAAATATTTTTAGCTGAAAAGTGAATTTTTATCTGTATTGGAAATAAGCATTTACATTTTACCATTTTACATATTCTGAATACTAACAATTTGATCTTTATATTCCCATATAATTTAAAGTATATTATGTTCTATAAAAATCAAATACAGAATTTAATATATGAATTTCCTTTTTATTTCTACTTTTTTTCCGAGGATTGAATACAGGGTCTTGTGCTTGCTCAGCTTTCCATACTGGCAATCTACCTTTGACCCTCTTCCAGCTTGGACTTTTGCTAGTTAATTGGAGATGGGAAAAAATGGGAGAAATGGAAGCTCTTGGACTTTTATGCTCAGACTTCAAACTATAACCTTCCAGATCTCTGCCTTCCAAGTAGCTAGAATTAAAGACTACTGAAGTCCAGCTGCATTTTACTTCTCTTTTAAAATGTATTTTTATTATATTTAAATAGTGGTACAGTGGAGTTGTACCTAAACAGAGGAGTTTATGAATACAAACCATTTTAACTAATGAATTTCTTTTTTTATTTTTATTTCTTTATTTTTATTTTTTATTTTTTTGGTGCTGGTCCAGGGGCTTGAACACAGGTCCTGGGTTCGGCTCTTGAGCTTTTTTTTCCCCTCGAAGCTAGAACTCTACCACTTGAGCCACAACTCCATTTCCAGCTTTTTGGTAGTTTATTGGAAATAAGAGTCTCACGTACTTTGCTGCCCAGGCCAGCTTTGAACCATGATACTCAGATCTCTGCCTCTTGAGTAGCTATAATTACAGGTATGAGCCACCAGTTCCTGGCTCTGAATTTCACTTCTTAGTCAATTAAAGTCCAAAGTGAATGGATAAACAGGCTTTGCTCAAGGAGTGATTAAAGTATCTAAGATTCAAACTTGTGTATGAATTCATACTTTGCGATGTAAAGCTTCAATAGTAACACAGGTTGTAAAGTTCATTTCCAATATACTGTCCTGTGAGTATCCTTGTTGGAATGGGTCATCCTGTGTCCTTGCTTCAGGGTTTTGTTATTCCCCTTCCCCTCCCAAGATTAGGGAGGAGTAGGGGAGGTAAGGGAGGGAAGGGATAGTGGGACAACACCAAGGAAGGGAAGGGGTAACAATGATCTACAAGGAATGTACTCATTGCTTTACTCATGTAACTGTATCCCTTCTGTACAGCATCTTTACAATAAAAAAGAAAGAAAAAATGAAATAAAAAAGACTGACACAGGGTTCATGTACAACATTCTTCAGTGTCACATATGAGTACGCTGCTTATAAAATTGGTCTAAATTGAAATTCCTTATTAATTACAAGGGCCATTAATCATATTTGACCATAAGGATAAGATACAACTGTATGCAACTGTATACTTCTGAATTATCATAGCGACACACTGAAATACAACGAAGATGGGGGGAAAATCTGTACTCAACATATTCCCAGTAAGAGGAGTTAGATTTTATTGGTCAATTTTACTTTGATATTCTTATTTTTGACACACTTAATTTCCATAGTAAATAATCTACCTAAAAAGATCCACTAGTTTAATGAGATAAAACACATCTCCAGAAGTTTATATTCTAGTACAGGAAGTGGTGACTCACAAATAAACCAGTAGGAAGAGTCAAGTCTTTATGCATCCCATGCAGTAAAAAGTGTGTGTGAGTTCTTTAAGTCAGGAAAAGAGTTCTTTTTAGGTAAAAATAATCATGGAAAAATGTTTGTGGAAATTTGGAGCAAAAACCTGAATGAATATTGTAATAAAAGGAAGGGTATTGAGCACTACTCTGTGGCACAGACATGAGAATCATGTGGTCTTGAGTATAAATGGTGGCTCCACAGATTAATAATTGAGTGACTTGAAGCATATCTGTAAGATGCTGTAAGCTTAATTTCTTCATTCATTAAATTCTAAGAAAAATAACAGTAGCTACCCCATAGTTGCACAAATAAGGGAACATTTACTAAGTGCTGAATAAAAGGATATTATTTTAATTTGTATTTTTCAATAAATCCTATCAATAGTACTATGAAATGGGCATTAATCGTTGTAATTGTAGATAAAGGAATTGTAATACAGAGCAGTTCAATTACCGTTCTAAAGTCACCACGTTGGCAGATGTGACTTGAGTTCAAATCACATGTCTGCCAAATTCCAAAGTCACTATCTTCTTCCTACTATATTACATCTACTATATTACATGGTCTTAATCATCACATGATTACTATATAGTCAAAGTATATTGAAGTACATGTACTTATTTCCCCTAAGTCAAATGACATCCATCCTGTCCAAATTATTTACAATTTGCAATTTTATTCCTCTTACTCCCATGAATTTATCTTAGAAATGTGACCATGCTTGTTGTATACCTAAGACCAGGAAAAGAATGAAAAAGTTAGGGGAAACAGTTAGCTGCTAGTAACTGGGAACATCAGAAATATATTTTATTAGCTTAAGTTTTTTCTCCCTGCAAGTATGCAATATTCCTATCAGGCAACGGTTGCAATGGAAAAACAAAGTTTATAACTTCAGGCTTTCTCTAGTATCTGAATCTCTGTTTCATCATTCGTAGAAACTGAGATTACATGCAGTACCCTGGAGAGTTGAAGTGACAATCAAATGACACAGGGTATGTGAACACCATTTTCAAATTACAAATTGCTAAACAAATATGAAGTATATGATTGCTAATAGCATTAAAAATAAAACATTATTATTAATCTCTGAAACCTTAGTGTGAATCAGGCTTAAGATTCTATTCTAAGAGTTGCTTCCAAGAGGAGAAAAATTGTGCCCTGAAAACTCATGTAAGAAAAAAAAGAAGCTCAGCAGTAAAGAAAATGCAAACAAAGAGGGGTCTGAAAACCTCAATAGACAAGTAATACATCAAAATTCTGCACATGATGCTGATAATGCCCATTTCCCATATATGAAACCAAATACTCAGTTGTTCAGGTTTATGAAGGAAAGGTCCTCTCCAGCACTTACACACAAATTTAACTAAACTACAGTAATTAAAAAATGTGAGAGTTCAGAAGCAATTTATGCTTTATATTAAAATATCCATTTCAACAGGTGAACTTTGTGCTTTTGCAAATGAAGAAATTAACACCAATAAATTGCTTTGGATACAGTATTGTCACTTGTACGCTATATTAATTTACTGTACTAATTAACCTACTGTCTTGTGTCTAATCAACATGGCCTCTCTGGAATGAATTCATATTAATATGGACTATCTATGACCCATCTTAATGACTTGATAAGTGTTCCTTAATATGCAGATGGATGTTTCCAATATGTTGTCATTATATGGATTGTTATTCCAATATGCACAATGCCATTGTGCTTTATAGCAATCATTTCTGAGTTAAGTGTCATTAGTCCTGTTTGTAATCTTAATTTTTATATGTTTTATAGCTGCAAAACCAAAGATAATATTAAGCCTGATACACAGGTCAATTGTGATATCACAGAGAGGTGGAGATCTCCGGATCTTATGAAAACAAAAAGCAATTCAATTCAAGATGCTTTTCCCCTCTTAGAAGCCACAGGATTCTCTTGATCTCTGCTTCTCTTTCTATTGCTCCTCCACTTCATCATATCTCTCTGTTCTAGTGCTCTGCCTCACTAACTTCCCTAAGTAGAATTCCCAAGTCCAACACAGATGAATCTCTACATGACTTTTCATCCTAAGTACCTGTAACAAAGTCTTAGTTCATACTCTTGGGTGGTATTGGGCATAGAATCCAGTGGGCTTGGCAGTTATAATCAAATCATTTATCTTGTTGTTCATCCCTATTCCCACCAGTTATAGGAAGGGGGAATGTAGTAGAAACCTAATTTTTGCCTTAGCCAGTGGTAATCAAAGTCCATTACTCATATCAGTCATGGGAGCCATCCAATCTAAAAAGATAAAGTAAATTTTAAACTTCCATATGTATCACATAGAAGACACCTAAAAATCAGTGAATATTTTTAAAATGAATGCGTATATTCAATGAAAATCAGAGGCAATGAAAATTTCAAATCTAAAATTAGATGAAATCATTATTCTATGCATTAAAAACCTCAAAGAGAAGTTTATAAACAAATCAACAAAACAGGATATAAAACGCACTATAATCCAAGGTTAAAACTTCCCCCACTTCAGATAAATGCTAACTCCCTTGTCCTCAACAGTGGAAAGACATGAACAAACCAGATGTAAGAGTTTTTAGGGAAGCAATTTAGTTCTGAGAACATGGAGAGACAGGGCTAAGAGAGAAATTAAATAGACAAGCCACATTTGTAAGAATTTATCTGTCAGTGAGCAGCAAGGGAAAAAAAGAAACAGTATTAACAGCCCGACACCTTCATTTCCCCTTTGACTAGATGGAAGTCAAGGCTAAAAGAACCTACATGCAAATTTCTAGGCCACATAAAATATTCCTACAAGCCCGCAGTCCATTTCTTGCATGTTCCCTGTAGAAAAAAATTTTACAAATAGCTGGTTTAGGAAAGACTCATTTATTCCAAAATGTATAATCAAAGAAGGCACAGTCTAAGATATGTACAAAGACAGAACATGAGAAAAAAATAAACTACAGAAAGAAAAATATTTTTTCTTTTCTTTTCTTTTAAGCCCAGTCTTGCCATTCCTAGGTAGAAACTCTAACACTTGAGCCTTGACCATCCCCATCTTTTCAGATAGAGTTTCCTGTCATGAGTTGACCTCAGTTGACAATCTTACTACCTATACCAATGTTATAGCTGGGATTATAGATGTGTATCACTACACCAGCCACGGGGAAATAAAATTATGACTAAATATATCACTAAAATATTAAAACAATACAAAAAGGAATTGTCAAGATACAACTGAAGAAGGAAAGGAGAAACATTAAAATATCACAGAAATGAAAATAAATTGAAAAGTAAGACACCTGTACACATACAGAGAAACAATGGAAATATATTGAATAACAATAAAAGATACAACAGCCTATAATCCTAGCTATTCAGGAGTCTGAGATCTAAGTATCCATATTCAAAGCCAGCCCAGGCAGGAAAGTCCACAAGACTCCTATCTCCAATGAAGCACCTGAAGAGCCAGAAGGGGAGCTATGGTTCAAGTGGTAGAGCACTAGACTTGAATACAGAAGCTCAAGGGCAATGCCCAGAACCATTACACAAAATAATGCTTGTGTCAGTGTTAGCCATACTATTTAGGGTAAATTAAGCCTAAGAGTTTTAAATATAAATAAATGTGGTGAAAAAGAAAAAAAGGAAAGGAATAAAAGAAAATGCAGTAATTTTTGTTTTGATCAAAGTTACAAACCATCTGTGCAGGGCACTAGTGGCTCACATCTTTAATCTTGGCTACTCAGGAAGGTGAGATATGAGGATCAGGATTCAAAGCCCAGCTGGGGGAAGGAAAGTCCATTAGAGTCCTATCTCCAAATAACCACCCAAAAGTTACAAGCAGAGCTGTGGTACAAGTGGTAGACTGAGCAAAAGAAAGCTTGAAGATTTTATCTTTCTTGTTGTTCTTTTTAATGTATTTATAATGTACTATGTGATTATTTTTTGTTTCTTTGTATGTTCTTACCCCATGATACAACCCCTGTTGTCACTGTATTTGATTCCAGTGTCCTGCATCTTGTATATGCATTTTTTCTAATTTGGGGAGGGGAAGGGAAATAACAAAATGCTGAAATAAGGATACAGGATGACCCATTGTTACAATGAGATGTACAGGACAATATGTTGAAAACGAACTTTACAACTTTGGGTGGGGAGGGATGAATTGGGGAGGTGGGGAGAAAAGGGATGGTAGGGGAAAAGCAAAGGAGGAGGTAACAATGCTTCATAGGAAATGTACTTATTACCTTGCTCATGTAACTGTAACCCCTCTGTACAGTATCTTTACAATAAAAAATATACATTTAAAATTTTAAAAAGAAAGCTTGAGCCAGGTGTCAGTGGCTCACACCTGTAATCCTAGCTACTCAAGAGGTTGAGATCTGAAGGTTGAGCTTCAAAGTCATCCTGGGCAGAAAAGTCCATAAGACTCTTATCTCCAATAAACTACTCAGAAAAGTCAGAAGTGACTCTGTGACTCGAGTGGTAGAGTGTTAGCCTAGAGCACAAAGAGGCTCAGGGACAGTGCCCAGATTCTGAGTTCAATCCCCAGGAGCTGTATTTAAAAAGATGAACAGTTGGAAGAGACATAAGGTATGGTTTTGTTAAAGACACCTATTATTAACAATAAACAATCTTCCAAATTATGATAATTAATTCATAAAACAATGAACACCAAAGCACAGAGTAAAAATCTTTTAAAATTAGGATCCACAAATATAAATTACACCAAAATAAAAGTAGTCCTAAAAATATTTGCTGTAATTATACATATGAAACACTAAATACAAGTAATAGAAAAATGTACTTTCAGAAAAGAATCAGGAAAAAAATGTAGTGAATTTAAAATCTGTTCCCAAGAACAACCCAGAATGATAAAAGGCTGAGTAAAAGTAAATGCAAACCATTAAATATAAACAAGATTTCATTCAAACCAAAACTTTGAAATAAAATGAAGTTAGACAGTTTATTACCAATGGGTTTCTGGGCACAATAGGCCAAGCCTTCAATCCCTGCACTAGGAGACCGAGAAAGGAGGATCACAGGTTCAGGTCACCCTGGGCTGCATATGCCAAATCTATTTGGCATAACTATAAGTATAAAAAGCAAAACATATCTATTGGAAGAAAAGTATCTTTCTCAATCACAAATTTGTGATGAAGGAGGTCTGGTCACATAATGATACTGGGAGTGAGGCACATGTGTCATATGTCGCCCATTATTTTCTTTAACTGGGCCCTGAATCCTAAAGGTACCATGTCCTAATAGTGCCCCTGGGTTACACGAGAGAACTCCTTTATGACATGTACTTTTGAGGACACACCAAACCCAAACTCTAGCACCTCTACAAACTAATTCAAAATAAACTCCCAGGTTTTTAAATCAAAAATTTTACTGAGGACAAATATTACACACAGACTCACCAAAAAAAATCTCAACAGTAGTTTAGCATGTATAAATAAGAAAGAATAAGAATAAAGCTCAGTGGGCTTATATGAGGACCTAAAAATGATACACCTCCAAGAAGCTAATTATCACTTTATTATATATATGCTCTGCTATCACAGGACAATAAAATTGAATGCGGTAGTAATCTCTTCATCAGCCTATACACTAAACTAAAACCCTAGAGAAAAGAGCACAATGGATCCAGTACCACATGACATATAAAAATTTACATGTTTCCTATTTTTCTTATTTTTAAGGGAGGAAAAACAAGGCAAAAGCTAATGGGCTAGCTTATCTACATAGGCTAGGAAGGAAGAGGGTGGAAGTCTCCTAAGTTTATGCATGTAAAAAGTAAAACTAAAAAGACTAAGGAAATAAAACCTAAAACAAGTGGAAAAGTTATAACTTACCTACATTTCCCCAAGAAACAGAAAATTAAGTTGGAAGAAGAAAGCCAAGGGAACGAAAAAATTAAATGGAATGTCATCAAGAGACAAAGTCATGCATGGGAGAGGGAGAAAAATGAGCACAAAGATATTCACACCAACACATGCTATAAGGAAACATTGAAAAAGGTAAAAACAAAGAGAATACCTTGAAATAATCAAGAGAGAAGCCACTGGACACAAAGAACATCAGTAAGACAAGTAGCACATTTCACACAAAACATATTTGGAGATCAGAAAACAGTAATTAATTCAAAATGATAAAAACAACAAAAATGGAACTGTCAACCAGGTTCCTATATCCAACAAAACCAGATCGTGCTTTAAAAGTGAGAAAGTTGCTAGGCACCACTAGCTCATGCCCTGTAACCATTGCAACTCAGGTGTCTGAGATCGAAGAGTGCAGTTGGAATCTAGACCTAGTAAGAAAGGCCATGAGACTTACCTCCAATTAACCATTAGAAAACCAGAAGTGGCTCTGTGGCTCATAATGGTAGAGCACTAGTCTTGAGCAGAAAAAGCTCAGGCCCTGAATTCAAGACCCATGACCCACCAAGAAAGAAAAGTGAGAAAGTTAAGAAATTCCTAGGTAAACAACACCTGAAGGAATATACCCCTAGACCTTTTCCTGATCAAGAAATCATACCATTCTTTGGTGACCTGGATGGGAAGCTATGAATTCACCATGACATCACCCTCCCTTCTTATTGCTAAAGCTCATCAAGTCTACCTCTATAATTCCCATGGCATGAATTCAGAGGAGATCTTGGCGTTTTTAGTCCATTAATGGAGAATAAATTCCAACTGCGACAACACTGGCTGCAATCATTCTTTGTGTTCTCAACCTCACCGCTTTATAGTTAACCTTTTCCTTGGAGTAATGAAGATGGAGGAGACTCCTATTTAAGGGCACGTGACAGACAGATAATTATCAAGATCCAGATGGAATGTAGTTGAGCCCAATAGGTGCAACTGGACAGGTAGAATAAGAAGGTGAGTCAAATTCTCAAAATAGGTCACCCGCAGAAATGAAAATTGAGGGCTAAAGCTGTTCCTATACATACCGAATTTGAACTATGGTCTCAAGAAGAGATAGTCAGTAGGTTCCACAAAACAAGAAACAGCCAATCAAAATTAGGCTAACAAAAAACATAAACCCCACTTGTGATCCTGTCTAAGCACTCTCTAGTTACTCCACTAGCTAGTTGCTCCCTATGTACCACTTAAAAGAGTATTCTGATAAACCTTTGTCTTTCTTATTCTGTCTCAGTAAATTATTTTGCCAACTCATGGCTTCCAATATCAAGGTAACTGAAACCATTCAATGATGGAGGCTTCTAATCTTTTCATAACAGCATACAACCTCAAGTAAACATTTTAAACTCGTGCTTCCTTTTGCGTCTTCCATCTACACCAGTGTATCCTCTGTGGAGATTTCTGATATCTTTGAAACAAAACATACATCCTAGCTACTCAGGAGGCTGAGATCTGAGGAACACATTCAATGCCAACCCAGGCAGGAAAGTTTGTGAGACTCTTTTTTTTTTTTTTGCTTGTTTGTGGGGCATGAACTCTGGGCCTGGGTGCTGTCCCTCAGCTTTTCAGCTCAGGGCTAGCGCTCTACACAGCGCCACTTTTGGCTTTTTCTGCTTTCTGCTTTATGTGGTGCTGAGGAATCGAACCCAGGGCCTCATGCATGTAAGGCAAGCACTCTACCGCTAAGCCACCTTCCCAGCCCCCGACGCCTGTGAGACTCTTATCTCCACTAAACCACCACAGAAACCAGAAGTGGAACTGTGGCTCAAGTGGTAGAATGCTAGACTTAGCCAAAGAAGTTCAGGAACAGTTCCTGGGCCCTAAGTTCAAGCCCTAGGACAGGCACGCACACACGCACACACACACACACACACACACACACACAATAATTCTTTCTCTCAAAATGTGAAAATCTTTTTTTAAACCTAGAGCAAGCAAAGCAATTAGAATAATAGTCACAAAAGACCAGAGCACCATCCATAGACTCTAAAATCCTTTCCCTACAAGATTATCTTTCCAAAATGACTAAAACATATATATGATAACTTTTTTAAGTTATCAAGTTTTAATCTATTCTTTGCCCTATTCATTAAAGGCTATACCCTAAACTAAGTGATCTAACATAGAAAGCAACCTAGGTTAGGAACTTAACCAGGACCTTCTAATATATTAGTTGGATATTTAAAAAAAAAACTTCATATGAAAGAAATTTACATTTATAAAGGAAATCATCAGTCATAGGAATGTCCTTTTCTCTTTGGGGATTCTTTTAATAGGGAAAAACATTAACTTAAATTTGTACAAAAGACATCCTTAATCATTTTGTGTCACCTGAGCCTTTAAAGCTCTTCTTTACCTGGCAGGAAATGGAACATATATCTAAGTTCTGTTTCTTTTTTTAATATGTTTTTAATATGTTTTTATTGTAAAAAATCTGTACGGAAGGGTTACAGTTACATGAGCAAGGTAATGAGTACATTTCTTATAAAGCATTGTTACCTCCTCCTTTGCTTTTCCCCTACCATCCTTTCCCTCCCACCCCCACATCTACTCTCCTCCTCTTCCCCCCCTTCCCCCTCCCCCCCCTCTTAAATTGTAAAGTTCGTTTTTCCACATAGTATCTTGTACATCTCATTGTTACAAATGGTCAAACTGTATCCCTATTTAAGCATTTTGTTATTTCCCTTCCCCTCCCCAAATTAGAAAAATGTATATACAAGATGAGGGCACTAGAATCAAATACAGTGAAAACAGGGGTTACACTTTGGGGGAGGAACATACAAAGAAACAAAAAAATCACATGATACACTATAAATATGTTAGAAACAATAGCAAGAAAGAAAAAATCACTTGTGTCCCTATCTTGGGGTTCATTTCACTTAACTTCATCTTATCTGGTCATATGTACATAGCTTTTGACCTTTTCTGCTTGCCCCAGACATATACTAGTTATTGCAAATAAGGGAAACCATAGGACCTATGTTTCCTTGGGCCTGGCTTACTTCACTTAATATAATTTTTCTCCAAGTCTTTCCATTTCCTAACAAATGGGGCAATGTCATTCTTTCTGATGGAGGCATAGAATTCCATTGTGTAGTTAGATAGATAGATAGATAGATAGATAGATAGATAGATAGATAGATAGATAGATAGATAGATCTCTATGTATATATATATATATATACCACATTTTCTTGATCCATTTATCTACGGAGGGGCATCTGGGTTGGTTCCATATCTTAGCTATGGTAAATAATGCTGCAATAAACATAGTTGTGCTGGGAACTTTAGTATGGTCTTGTTTGTGAACATTTGGGTAAATGCCCAAAAGTGGGATTGCTGGGTCATAGGGGAGTTCTATGTGGAGTCTTCTGAGGAACCTCCATACTGCTTTCCAAAGTGGATGAAGAAGTTTACACTCCCACCAACAATGTAAATTTTCTGGCTTGTTTTCACACTAGGACCAAGATAGGGCAAAGACAATACCAGAAAGAGAAGTCCTCAGCTTGAGTACCAGGTTCCTGAGGTCATCCCAGAAATGAATTACAGGTAGAAGAGAAAAAAGTGGAGGGTAAGGAATGACAAAGGAAAGGAAAAGTAGGGGAGAGAAAGGAAATCAGAAGAAATGATTTTGCACCTCAAAACTTCTATTCATTCAACAAGGATTTATTATTCACTTATGACTTAGGTACTACTTGTCATTAAACTTACCATCTGCTTTGGGCAGAACTCTAATGAGAATAAAATTATAGGTGGTCCCCCTTTGTGACGGTTCAAGTTAACTTTTCTAACTTTTTTTAAAAAATATTTTCTTTAAATAGTTGTTCAAAGGAGGTGCCATATAACAAAGAAGTTTATGAACATAATGCATCTTAATCAGCAACACCACTTACAACATTATGTTTTGTTGTTGGTGATGGTATTCATGGGGCTTAAAATCAGGGCCTGGGTACTCTCCCTGAACTCTTTTGTTCAAGGCTAGTGCTCTACCACTTTGAGCCATAGCTCCACTTCAGGTTTTCTGGTGCTTAATTGGAGATAAGAGTCTCGCCAACTTTCCTGTCCTGGACTGGCTTTGAACCTTTATCCTCATAAAATTCAGCCTCCTAAGTAATTAAGATTACCGGCATGAGCCACCAGGACCCAGCCCCTTCAATGCATACTTTACCTTACTTTTCTTAATTTTATGATATATATAAGGAATTACTGACTACATTTATGATTCTATAAAATCTGTATACACTCAGTAGAATCTGTATTTCAAATTTAGAATTTTTATTTTTTCTGAGGTTAGCAATATTCAATAAAAATACTCCTTATAACAGAAGCAAGTGACTTCTGCAAGTGACCAAAGCATAAGAGTTGATGACCCATACACTTTGTATACCACATTGCTAAGCTACATTTGGTAAATTTGGTTTATTAAATGCATTTTCAACTTATACTAGTTTAAACTTTCCATAGGTTTATTAGGAAGACATTCTACCATAAATTTATGAACACACAGATCATTACAAGATAATATGAAAACTGAACATATGAAATTCAAAATACAAGTTTTAGAGAGAACTGTCAATTTGGTCCTGAGGTTTAAGTTCACCTTAGAGAAGAGATTACTTTATTTTGAGACTAGAATTTTTATTATCTTATTTTGAATTAGCATATATTTGTAGTATCAGGGGATTTTATTAGGAGAGTTCTACGCACTCCCAAGTGTACTCGAACAAATTTGCTTCCTCTGTTGTGCTACTTTTCCATTCTTCCTCTTCCTCTTTTAGCATTACCTTTTTTCTGTCCTAGAACTTCAACTCTGGGCCTAGGCACTATCCCTCAGCTTTTGTGCTCAAGGCTGGTTTTCTACCACTTGAGTCACAGAGCAACTTCTGGCTTCAAACTGCAATACTCAGATCTCAGGAATAACAGGTTGTGAGTCACCAGCTCCTGGCTACTACGAAGTTTTTCAAGCAAAATGTTGGTGGAATTCATTATACTGTCATATGCATATATTCATAAATGTGTGTGCATATGTAAATTCATTTATGCATATATGTATATATGTGTGTATATTGATTACATATATATAATGTCCTTCAATCCTTTACTTTTCCCTCCCCTTTCCATTGATACCCTCCTAAAAACTTTCCTCATCCATTTATATTCTATAGCCATTGTTGTCTTCCTCTTCAGCATCATGACTATTTTAGGAGATGAAATTTTAACTAAATTTCAAAGAGCTAAATACAATTATTCATTAAGATTTGAGTCTCAACATTAGTCTAGTTTGTTAATAAAAGGGTACATATACATTAGATTTCTAAGAGAAATTCCAGTATCTCAGTTCTTTCCCTAAAATTCTATCCAACTGACCATCCAGCTTCACAGACTATGTGTTAATGCTGCTAGTTGTCCCAGACAAATGATATATCATTGTGGAAACCAACTCCTTGCGGTTGAGACAAAGTGGAAGCATAATGACACATAATGCAAAGATGAAGTAGTCTTGAGCCTCTCTAAGCAAGGCCACAGAAAATCTGCTATTTCACAACAACTGAAATTAACTAAAGGAAAATACTAAGACTTAAATTTTTAAAAAAATCAAGCTGGGGGCTGGTGACTCACAGCTGTAATCCTAGCTACTCAGAATGCTGAGATCTAAGGATTGCAGTTCAAAGCCAGCCCCGGCAGGAAAGAACATGAGATGCTTATCTCCAATAAACCACCAGAAAACCTGAAGTGGCCCTATGGCTCAAGTGGTAGAGTACCCACCTTGAGCTGAAGAGCTGAGGGACAGTGCCCAGGCCCAGAGTTCAAGCCCCACTGACAAAAAAAAATTTCTAATCACTAAAATAAAAACAAAACAAAATCTAGGCAGGTAGGCACTGTGAGAATCTGAGAATGCTGTCTGGGAATGATGGCATAGGCAGGGACAATGTACACAAACTATACTTCAGTGTATACTAAAACACAAATTTGGTCTTTATGATAGCCATATCCTTCAGCACAGTCTACCAAACTATTTATTTTCTTTATTCCTTACTAACAAATCCAATATTTTACCCAGAGAGGCAAATTATTGCATTTCCCAATCTCTCTTTTAGATAAAGTTGCCAATGAGATATAAATAAAATAAATGAATCACATCTCTGGAAAAGATTATTAAAGTCTGTATTGTCATTGATAGAAACTCAATTATTTTTTTCCTCATCCTTTACAAAGTAAAAATAACAAGCTTATGACTCTGCTGCTTGTAGGAACCTACTGTTGGTAAACTGGCAAGATTCCAGATATAAGAAAGTAGTACAAAAACCAAGATAAAAAGTCACAATCCTAGCTAAATTATAAATGCTTATTGGAGACCACATTGAAAATTGATGGGCTTCAGGAATGTGAGAATTTACTGTTACATGAATGCACATGCATACACATGTGTGCATGCACACACACGCGCGCACACACACACACACACACACACACACACACGGAGTAAAAGACAGCAAAAGCCTTACTAGTATAGACAGCAGTTATAAATTGCAGGGGATACAGGTCTTACATTCTTATACTTTGGGTCTAACCAATTATCTTCTAAAATGAAATACCAGCAATGTTAAATTGGCATAATCTCAATTTTCAACCTAAAACTAGTAGAAATTAAAAGACAAGAACTTATGACACTTTTCAAAAACAAATGTAGTCATTACCTGAGTTATGTAACTGTAACCCCTCTGTATATCACCTTGACAATAAAAAAAGAAATTATGACCCAAATAAACTCATATACTGGATTTATACAAACTTAAAAGAGGCTAATAAAAATACATTCTGGAATTAAAAGAAAATATATTCCAGTAATTTCAAATATATTAACACTGGATCAATAAATTAGAACTCTTAGTAAAGATATAGTAAGTTTAAAAGTATTATCACTAATATTTTTCTAAAAAGTGGATGAATTGAATTTATGAGAATATATGGAAGAGGTATATGTTAAAAACTACCAGAAAATAAGAAAAAAATCATAATAATCTACCAGCCTGTCAATCTTCTAGAAATTTATTTGTATGTTTTATGCAGTCTCAATCAAGATCCAAGCTGGATTAATTTTAAACATCGAAAAGAAGATAAAATATGGAGATGCAAAAAGATAGAAGAGTAAAAATATTATTTCAAAAGAACAAAACTGGAAGACTGACACTGTTTAGGGTTTTGTTGTTGTTTTTACTAGAATTTAAACTCTTGAATTGCTTGACAAGTGCTTTGTTGCTTAAGTCACACTTACAGACATTTTTGTTCAGTTTATTTTTGAAATAGGGTCTGGATCACAATCTTATGCTGCTTCTTACCCTAGGTAGGATGACAGGCATAAACCACCACAGGCAGCTTTTTCTGTTGAGATGAGGTCTAATAAGCATTGCTTATAGCCTGGAACTTCAATCCTCCAAATCACAGTCTTCCATGTAGCTGGGATGACAGACTCACAAATCACTGTATCCAGTAATGGCTCAGACAGGGGGTTGAACAAATTTTTCCCAAACCACAAGTTGATTTTAAGACTTACAATTAAGATATCCTGATTTAGGCTGTATGATATTTGCATTAAGAACATATAAGTTATGCAGGAAACTTCAGAAATAGCCCTATACTTTCATGGTCAAGAGATAGTCAACCAAGTGCTTCAGTACTTCAGTGGAAAGATAGTCTTTTCACTAAACAGAATCGGAACAACTATATAATTTTGAGGGGGTTGTTAATAACCTTAGCTCATTTAGTACACATCATTCGGACCAAAAGAAATAGTTCAGAATGGATCAAATGTCCAAATGGAAGAGTAAAGCTATAAAACTTCTAGAAAAAAAAAAAACACAAGACAAGCCAGGTACCTGTGGCTCACACCTGCAAATCCTACCTTTTCAGGAGTTTGAGAACTGGAGGATCATGGTTGAAAGACTACCCAGGTAGAAAAGTCCAGAAGACTCCATATCCAATTACTCTGCAAAATTCTAGACTGGAGATGTGGCTCAAGTGGTAGAATGCCAGCTGTGAGGAAGGTAAGTGAGAATACACAGCTTTAAATTTAAGCCACAGTATCAGCATGTGTGGGCACGCACACACAACACACACAACACACACACACACACACACACACACTCAGGAGAGACCAAAACTGACAGACAGACAGACAGATAGATAGAAAGATAAATAGATAGATAGACAGACAGACAAGCAGGCAGGCAGGCAGACAGGCAGACAGATACAACAGACAGATAAAACAGGACACTCATTGAAATCGTTGGTTAGGCAAGATTTGCTTAAACAAGACATCAAAATCACAAAGTATAAGAGAAAAAACACATTTGCCTTTTACTAAAATTAAAAACATTGGCTCCTCAAACACTGAAGACTTAGTGTATTTGATGTCAGCAAAACTAAAAACATTTATTCTTCTGATAATATTTTGAAACAGAAAAGACAAACCACAGATAGAAAATATTTGCAAACTTATAAGAAAAGAACATGTTTCCAAAACTCTCAAATGGAAGAACTCTTAAACTCAAAAGGGACACAAATAACCTCATTAAAAGTAGAAGAAAGAAAAGAGAAGAAGATATACACAAAGTTAACCAGTACAAAATTCCCACAGCTCAATTTCCCTCAATCTCAGTTTCCTGAGTAGCTAGGATTACAGGCATGAAGCATGGTGCTCAGTAGCACATAACTGGAATGGACAAAATTCAGCCTATATGGAACAATAAACTCTCATGTATTGCTTATGCAAATGAAAATAAGTAACTCAATCAGCAATTTCTTGTAAAAGCTAACTGTATACTCAATCTATCACCCAGAAATTGTATTTGCTAGATATCATCCAAGAATAAAGAGCATGACTACACACACACACACACACATACACACACACACACACACACACACACACACACACACACACACACACACATACACATACGGATCCGAATGCTCATGACAACTTATCAGAACAGTCCCAAGTTGAAAACAAATCAAATATCCTTTCATAGGTAAATGATAAACATATGTTACAGATGCGTAAGTGGAATATTACTTATGGCAACTCAAAAGAATAAACTGGCACTGCACATACACATAACTGGGGTGAATCTTTAAAGAGTACTAACAGAAAGAAGCCAAACAAAAACTACATAATTTCAGTTGTCATTTTTTTAAGTTGGAGAAAAGGCAAAACTGTTGTGACAGAAAGAAAAATCAGTGGTGCTTGAGGCCAAAGATAAGTTATAGAATGACAAAAATGGGCAAAGACAAACTTGCTAATTGATAAAGGTAGACACAGCTAAAAACATAGACATTTACCAAAACTCACAGCATTTAAAATGTACACATCCTAGACCCCGAATAGCAAAAATGATCCTTAACAGAAAGAACAGGGCTGGAGGAATATCAATACCAAGTTTCAAACTCTACTACAAAGCCATAGTAATCAATACAGCTTGGTATTGAAAACCAAGAAATGAACCTACAGACCTATAGCCATCTAATCTTCGATAAGGGAGCTAAAAAAATAGAATGGAAGAAAGACAGCCTCTTCAGTAAATGGTGCTGGCAAAATTGGTTAACTACTTGTAGAAAACTAAAGCTAGATCCTTATATATCACCCTGCACCAGAATCAACTCTGAATGGATCAAAGACCTCGGAGTCAAAGCAGACACTCTGAAAACATTACAGGATGGAATAGGAGAAACCCTAGGTCTCCTTGGCACAGGCTAAAATTTTCTTATTAGAGACCCAGAAACACAACAAATCAAAGAGCTTCTGCATGGCAAAGGACATAGCTAGCAAGATTGGGATTGGGAGAAGAGCTTCACTAGCCATACAACAGACAAGGCTCTCATATCCAAAATATACCTGGAACTTAAAAAATTAAATCTCTCCAAAAAAATCTTAAAAGAAACAACTGCTCAATAAATAAGTGGGCTAAAGATTTAAAGAGAAACTTCTCTGAAGAGGAAAGAAGGATGGTCAATAGACACATGAAGAAATGCTCAACCTCTCTAGCAATAAAAGAAATGCAAATCAAAGCAACATTGGGATTCCACTTCACCCCAGTTAGAATGGCTACAATCAAGAAATCTAATAACAACAGATGCTGGAGGGGATGTGGACAGAAGGGAACCTTACTACATTGTTGGTGAGAGTGTAAACTTGTTCAACCACTTTGGAAAGTAGTATGGAGGTTTCTCAAAAGTCTCAAAATAGAGCTTCCCTATGACCCAGCAATCCCACTTTTGGGCATTTACCCAAATGATCACAAACAAGACCATACTAAAGCTTCCACCTCAACTATGTTTATTGCAGCATTATTTACCACAGCTAAAATATGGAATCAACCCGGATGCCCCTCAGTAGATGAATGGATCAAGAAAATGTGGTATATATACACAATGGAATTCTATGCCTCCATCAGAAAGAATGACATTGCCCCATTTGTTAGGAAATGGAAAGACTTGGAAAAAAATTGTATTAAGTGGGCTGGGAAGGTGGCTCAGTGGTAGAGCGCTTGCCTTGCATGCATGAGGTCCTGGGTTCGATTCCTCAGCACCATATAAGCAAAAAAGAAAGAAGCCGGAAGTGGCGCAGTGGCTCAAGTGGTAGAGTGCTAGCCTTGAGCTGAAAAGCTGAGGGACAGCGCCCAGGCCCAGAGTTCAGGCTACACGACCAGACCAAAAAAAAAAAAAATTATATTAAGTGAAGTAAGCCAGGCCAAAGAAACATAGGTTCCAAGGTTTTCCTTTTTTGCAATAACTAGTATATGTCTGAGTCAAGCAGAAATGGTGTGATAAGTTGATGTTAGGGGAATGAACCCCAAGATAATATTCAAATGTTTTTTTGTTTTTTTTTCTTTCATGAAATTGTTTCTAACATATTTATAAGATGATTTCTATGTTGCTTTGTATATCCCTCCCCCATGGTATAACCCATACTTTCACTTTATTTGATGTTTGCATAATTTGTGGAGGGGAAGGGAAAAAACAAATCTTTTAACTATGGATACAGGTGGACCCATTGCAACAAGGAGATGTACAAGTCATTATGTCGAAAAATGAACTGAACAACTTGGGGGGGGGGGGATCGGAAGGGAGGAGGGAGGGGAATTTAGGAAGGGATGGGAAGGGGAAACAAAAAGGAGGCAACAATGCTTGATAAAAAATGTACTTGTTATTTTGGCCATGTAATTGTAACTCCTCTGTACAGTATTCTCACAATAAAAAAAATGTATACAACCTACTATGGAAGAATTTTATAGTTTAGGGATGCTACTACAAAATAATAACACATTTATAATAAGCTTTTATTGTAAAAATACTGTACTGAGGAGTTACAGTTACATGAGCAAGGTAATGAGTACATTTCTTATCAAACATTATTGCCTCCTCTTTGTTTCCCCTTCCTATTGTTGTCTCCTCATTAGTTTTTCTCCTACCATCCCTTAACTCCCACCTCTTCAACTACATTCCTTCCAACCCCCCCCCACCTCCCACCTAAATTGTAAAGTTCCTTTTTTAACATAGAGTCTTGTACATCTCATTGTTGCAATGGGTCCACCTGTATCCCTATTTAAACAATTTGTTTTTTTCCTTCCTCTCCCCAAATTATACCAATATCAAATACAGTGAAAGCAGGAGTTATATCATGGGGGAGGGACATACAAAGCAACAAAAAAAAATCACAAGGTAGCTTATAAATATCTTAGAAACAATAGCAAGAAAGAAAAAAACCACTTGTGTCTCTATCTTGGGATTCATTTCGCTTAACATTGTCTTATATGAACTTTTCTGCTTGTCCCAGACATATACTAGTTATTGCAAATGAGGGAAACCATGGGACCTATTTTTCTTTGGGGCTGGCTTAGTTCACTTAATATCATTTTTTCCAAGTTTTTCCATTTCCTAACAAATGGGGTGATGTCATTTTTTCTGATGGAGGCATAGAATTCCATTGTGTGTGTGTGTGTGTGTGTGTGTGTGTGTGTGTGTGTGTATTATATATATATATATATATATATATATATATATATATATATATATATATGTACCACATTTTTTGATCCATTCATCTACTGAGGGGCATCTGGGTTGGTTCCATATCTTAGCTATGGTAAATAATGTGACAATAAGAATAGTTGTGCTGGTAGCTTTAGTGTGGTCTTGTTTGTGATCATATGGGTAAATGTCCAAAAGTGGGATTGCTAGGTCATAGGGGAGCTCTATGTGGAGTCTTTCGAGGAACCTCCATACTGCTTTCCAAAGTGGTTGAACAAGTTTACACTCCCACCAGCAATGCAGTAGGGTTCCCTTCTGTCCACATCCCCTCCAGCATCTGTTGTTATTAGAGTTCTTGATTACAGCCATTCTAACTGGAGTGAGGTGGAATCTCAATGTTGTTTTATTTTGCATTTCTTTTATGGCTAGAGAGGTTGAGCATTTCTTCATGTGTCTATTGCCATTATTATTTCCTCTTTAGAGAAGTTTCTCTTTAAGTCTTTAGCCCACTTATTTATTGGGCAATTGTTTCATTGAGAATTTGTTGTTGGAGGATTTAATTTTTTGAATTCCAAATATATTTTAGATATGAAACCCTTGTCTGATATATGGCTAGTGAACATCTTCTTCCAATCTGTGCATTTTCTATTGATCTTGCTAGCCATGTCCTTTGCCATACAGAAGCTCTGCAGCTTCATGCAATCCCATTTGTCCAAGCTTTCTTTGATTTCTTGTGTTTCTGGGTCTCTATTAAGAAAATTACGGCCCATGCCAAGGAGACCTAGGGTTTTTCCTATTCCTTCCTGTAATGTTTTCAGAGTGTCTGCTTTGACTTCAAGGTCTTTGGTCCATTTGGAGTTGCTTCTAATGCAGGGTGATATATAAGGATCTAGCTTTAGTTTTCTACAGGTGATTAACCAATTTTGCCAGCACCACTTACTAAAGAGGCAATCAGTCTTCCATTCTATTTTTTTATCTCCCTTATTGAAGATTAGGTGTTATGAGTCTGTGGGTTCATTTCTTGGTTTTCAATTCTATTCCATAGGTCCTGAAGTCTGTTCTTGTGCCAGTACCAAGCTGTATTGATTACTATGGCTTTGTAGTAGAGTTTGAAATTTGGTATTGATATTCCTCCAGCACTGTTCTTTCTGTTAACGATTGTTTTTGCTATTCGGGATCTTTTATCATTCCATATGAATTTTTGGACTGCTATTCTATTTCCTTGAAGAATGAGGCTGGAATATAGATAGGTATTGCATTAAATTTGTAGATTAGCCTTGGGATGTATTGCCATTTTCACGATGTTGATCCTTCCAATCCAGGATCATTGGAGGTTTTGCCACTTTGTAAGTTCTGTTTTGATTTCCTTTTTCCAGTTTTTAAAATTTCCATCATAGAGGTCCTTCACTTCTTTGGTTCATTCATAGGTATTTTATTTTTTGTGGGGCTATTACAAAAGGAGTTGTTTTCCTGATTTCAGCCGTGCTCTTCTCATTGTTGCCATACAGAAAAGCCATTGATTTTGGGGGGTTAATTTAATACCCTGCTACTTTGCCAAAGTTTTGAATCAGCTTGAGTAATTTGGGAGTAGAGTCTGTGGGATTGTTTGAATACAAGATCATGTCATCTGCAAAGAGGGAGAGTTTTACTTCATCTTTCCCTATTTGGATTCCCTTTATGGCTGCATCTTGCCTTATTGCTGTAGCTAGGCATTCTAATACTAAATTGAAGAGAAGTGGAGAGAGTGGACATCCTTGTCTCATTTCTGAGTTAAGAGGAAATGGCTTTAGTTTTTCACCATTAAGTATAATGCTGGCTTAGGTTTGTCATATGCAGCCTTTATTGTATTGAGGAATGCTTCCTGGATTCCTAATTTTTCCAGAACCTTCATCATAAAGGGGTGTTGGATCTTGTCGAATGCTTTTTCTGCATCTATTGAGATAACCATGTGGTTCTTATTCTTGCTCTTGTTGATGTGATGAATTGTATTAACTGATTTTTGTATATTGAACCAGCTTTGCATCGCTGGAATGAATCCTGTTTGATTGTGGTGTATGATTTTTTGGATGAATTGTTGAAGTGGATTGGCCAAAATTTTGTTGGGAAGTTTTTCATCGATGTTCATCAAAGAAATGGGTTTATCGTTCTCTTTCTTTGATAAGTCCCTGCCTGGTTTGGGGATGAGGGTTATGATGGCTTCATAGAAAGAGTTTGGTAGTGAACTTTCTCTTACAATTTCATTGAAGAGTTGGAGGACTATTGGTATGAATTCTGCTTTGAAGGCCTTGTAGAATTCCGTTGTAATTCCATCCAGTCATGGGCTTTTCTTAGATAAAAGGTCTCTTATTGCTGATTCTATTTCAATGCTTTATATGGGTCTGATAAGTTGGCTTAACTCATCTTCAATACCACATTTTAAAACATTTATTAAGTCAAATATGCGCTTATATATTCCAGTAAACATAGCAATATATACAAGTTATATATATTTTCCAGTAAACATAGCAATATATACAAGTTTTGCTGGAATGTAATCATACAATTAGAACACATATAAGAACATCTTTTACTTATACATGTATATATGATGTGTATATATGAATGAATGTTTATGTATGTATGCATATATACATGTATATATTATATAATTTTTAGATAAATGTGTTTAAAATTTTTAATGTGTTTTTTTCATCCTACCTGACTGCTAGGCAGATAAACTGTGTATCTAAGAGATACGAAAAAGTGCCTGCTTACCTTCTTTTGCCCAAAGTGCATATTTATATATTTCCATCAACTGTTAGCTATCTCTATCAGTTAAGTGCAAATAATTGCAATCTTTTGTTAATAACACTTAATAACACTAACTTTAGTAGAAGTAATAACATTCTATTTCCTTAAGTACTCATATATGGTGAATGCTTTTTATTAGGCAGAAAGTAATGCTTTTGTGTTTAAATGGATCCCACTAGTATAATTGTAAATGTACATTTAATTTTTCCAGAAAGTCAAACTAAATGATTATTCAATTACTAGAGAACCAAACAAGATTCTGATGGCATTTCTGAATAATGATCATCCACAAGTTTTATGTTCTTTTTCTTTTTTAATTTTTTTGAGACAGTGTCACTTTGTATCTCAGGCTGGCCTTGAACTCACTATGTAACCCAGGCTTACCTCAAACTCAGGGTCTTCCTGCTTCTGCCTCCCACATGTATAAGTTTTCTTTGCGTATGGGGGGGGGGCTTGAACTCTGGGCCTGAGTGAAGTCCCTCAGCTCTTCAGCTCAAGGCAGTGCTCTACCACTTGAGCCAAAGTCCCACTTCAGGTTTTCTGATGGCTAATTGGAGATAAGAGTCTCATAGACTTTCCTGCCAGCACTGGCTTTGAACTGCAATCCTCAGGCTCCTGGCACACAAGTTTTCTTTGGACCTGAGAAGACAACTCAGAGAGTTATTTCTAACAAGTGCCACAGCAGTTATGTAGGACACAGGGAACCCATATGGGCTTCCTCAATGACCCACAGAATGAATTTGTACTTGCAGATGAGAACTGAGGACCAAAGAGTATCCTGACCAAATATCGTACAAGAATCAAGATTCTTATAAAGCCTGTTTCCCACTCTAGTACACTGTCCTGTGCTTGGATAACTCTATGGCTCCATACAAATTTTCAGAATTAATCATTTCATTCAGAAACATTCAGAGAAGTAGAAATGTGCTGGGAAACACTGGATGCAGTGGCTTATGGCTGTAGTATTCTACCTATGGGGAGGCAGAGACTGGGAGGATTCAAGTTTGAGGCAAGCCAGGGAAAAATGTTAGTGAGACTCTACCTTAACCAATATATTTGGTGATTCCAGCTATGTAGAAGTCATATGGAGGAAGATCATAATCTGAGGAAGGCCCTGGGCAAAAGTGCAAGACTTTATATGAAACAAAAAACACTAAAGCAAAAAAAAAAATGGAATGGGGTGGGGTATGTCTCAATGTAAAGCACCTACCTACCAAGCATGAGGGACTGAGCCCAGTATTGCCCCTCAAAGAGAAGGAGAAGAAGAGGGACAGAGAAAGAGAGGAAAAAGGACAGAAAGGGAGGAGGGAGAGAGAAGACAGGAAAGAGAGAAAAGGGGGAAATGAAAGGAAAAAAGAAAGGAAGGAATGGAGAATGGGAGGAAGAAATACAGGAAGGAAGGAAAGAAGGAAGACAGAAAGAAAAAGAGAAAGGAGAGAGAATGAGAATAGGATAAGAGACTTAAAATTTTTATTTGCATAAATTAATTGCATAAGAGGTTTCATTACGATTTACAATTTGCATATAATATAAATTGATCAAATTTACCCCATCTTTTTTTATCTTATTGTTAAGATGTTGTACCGAGGGGTTACAGTTACATGAGTAAGGCAATGAGTACATTACTGGTTGATCATTGTTACCCCTTCCCTTCCTTGTTGGTGTCCCACTGTCTCTTCCCTCCCCCAGCTCCCCCCTCCTATTCTCTCCCCACCTGAAGTTATAAAGTTCGTTTCTAATATACTGTCCTGTGGGTGTCCTTGTTGCAATGGGTCATCCTGTGTCCTTGTTTCAGCATTTTGTTATTCCCCTTCCTCTCCCCGGATTAGACATGTGTATATACAAGATGCAAAGTATCAAAATCGAGTTCAGTGGCAACAGGAGATAAACCATAAGGGAAAAAGCAAACAAAGAAAACATCAAAAAAATCATATGGTACACTTAAAACACTAACAATAAGACAGAACTCTTGTGTCCATATCTTGGGGTTCATTTCACTTAACATCTTCTTATATGGTCACTTGTACATGGTTTTTCAGCTTTTCAGCTCATCTGATAAGATTATCCTATATGTATATTAATTATTGCAAATTAGGGAAACCATAGTTTAAGGATTATACCCACCTTTGGTCCTCAGCTTCACACAGACCTGAGCTCCTCTCTGCCCTGGAATTCCTGCCTTACAGCTGGCCCCTCCCTCTCTCCACTCAGACCCACCTGAGCTCCCATCTACCTCACTTCCTAGCCCCAGACCTTGCTGCTATCTAGATAGTGGAGGCCACCATGTGCTCGCTCTCCAGGAGAAATATGGCTCCTTTAATAAACCTTGTAATAATCTTTCTCCTGTGCCTCCCTGCCTCACGTAGTCCCCTGGGATGGATGTGATGGATCCTTTCATTGGTGGCCTTTACCAACCACTGTCAAGCAGATGCTTCTTGGAGGGTACCTGGCCCAGCAATGAAACGGGGATCCCTGACTACTTCACTCCTTCACAACAGGAAGTAGCTCCAGAAGAAATTACCTCTGCCCATACCCCCCGGGCCTGGTAACCCCTATTTTTATTAAACAACAGAGCTGGAAATGTAAGCATTATGCCCACCTTTGGTCCTCAGCTCCACCCAGACCTGAGCTCCTCCCTGCCCTGGAGTTCGGGCCATACAGCTGACCCCACCCTCCACCCAGACCCACCTGAGCTCCCATCTACCTCACTTCCTATCCCAGACCCTGCTGCTACCTAGATAGCAAAGGGTGTCATGTGCTCTTTCCTCAAGAAAAATATGGCTCCTCTAATAAACCTTGTAATAATCTTTCTCTTGTGCCTGCCTGCCTCTGCATGGTCCCCTGGGATGGATGTGATGAATCCTTTCACATAAGACCTAAATTTCTTTGGGACTGGGTAACTTCACTTAATATGATTTTTTCCAAGTCTTTCCATTTCATAACAGATGTGGCAGTGTCGTTCTTTCTGATGGAAGCATATAATTCCACTGTATAAATATACCACATTTTCATGATCCATTCATCTACTGAGGTGCATCTGGGTTGAAATTCACCCCATCTTAACCAACCTTTCTTAACCAACCATCTTAACTTCCTTTCCTCTCTGTATAGCAGTTTTAGTGGGTTTTATTATGCTATTTCTTGAGTGTGTGTGTGTGTGTGTGTGTGTGTGTGTGTGTGTGCGTGTGTGTGTGTGTGTAATGTACTTCTATAATATTTGCCCCTCACTCCCTGGCTCTGCTTCTTCCTCCTTCCCACTTTTCTCCCCATCCATTTTTAAGGAGATAGTAGTTGATGAACTTTGAGTTAATAGAAATATAAATATTGCAATCACCTCAGTCAAGTTCTTTTCTATAACATAGACACTGAAGAAGTTAACAGTAATTGTAAAATTAGTCATTACATACAATCACCAAAATATAGTATGAATAGAATGAGTGATAAACATGTTTGGAAAATACAGATTCCTGAGAGAATCTCATTGTGTCAAGAAGCAAAGATGTTACTCTGCCATCCCACCATTTTTAGTTTAAGACCAGAAATAGCTCAACATCAGTACAAAGATCTTCTTATATATTTTCTGCCTGAACAGAAGACTCCTGAGAAATCTCAGACATTCATTATTTATAACTCAATTCCTCCAACTGGAAAACTATGAGTAGATAAATAGCCAAACTTGTATTTACTTCTTTGACTTTACTATGGAGAGTTGTATTTTTGCACCTTGTAGCAGGCATACTAAGTAGCTTGCTAAGTGATAACACTTTGCACACAATATTATGAACTTTCTTCCCCAATCCAATAGTTGTAAATCAAGGCTTATATCCAACTGCACAAAGATCTCGACCAGAGGAGATGCTGCAGATGTAAAGACAACAGCCAGTCAAAGACTAAGAAGTTCTGTTTGTCATCATATAGCAATTAGTAAAACTACAGGTGGTAAATCCTTTCTGAGAACTGGGACTAAAAGTCTCTCTTGGTTGTTAATGATCTTTGCTTTATTTTGTTCATTATTTTTCAAGTTGTTCTGAATATTGCTAGTGTGGCAATTCAGGCCAGTAATATATAATGTATTCTGTTGGGTCTCCACATATTCATCTCTCCAGTAAGCTTTCTAAATCCACAGGGATCATGTGAGGTACAAGTAATATAAAGTAATTTCCCCCAATTTACAGCCCTACGCTAGCTAAGGCTGAGCTCCGTAGATCTTCATTAGTCACTTTGGTACATTATTCAGTATAAGCTTACCTTCCCTTTCACTTAAATAATTATCCATTGCTTAAATTAGCAAACATTGAAATTACTCTTCCATTTACTTACAAGATAGCCATACTTCTTCTGATTGGCATAATTTTGTCATTGATAAGTAAGCTGGGAAGTGTTTAATGATGTTCATAATTCAGGCAAATTCATAAGTTGGACAAAGAAAAATAAAATGGGATCTCCCCTTTATCTCATTTTAACAATCTATGACAACTGGACCAGTTACTTCTGTTAGATAAAGAAACTGAGCCCTCAAAATATTAATACCTTCACTAAGATAGCATAAATAAAAAATTGAGCCAATAGAAACAACCCTGGAGAAGGATCCAAATGTAATGTTCTTTCTGCTGTGCTGCTCTTCTTCTTCATACCAGGCATGATGGCCAAATTTCTAAAATCTCATTTACAAATGTATTCTGGTAGTTTTCCAGAAACAAAGACACTTGTGTAATTCCCTCATGAGAAGTGAGTATACAACTCTGAACAAGATATCGAGCAATGCAGGAATCTGTCCTGAGTCTCTGAGAGGCATCAAAGAGAAAAGTTTCTCATCCTTTGGATATCTCTAAAGACAATCCACAAAGAAGATGGTCCCATGCAGAGGACAGTCAGCTACATGTGGCAGGTGACCTATGAGGCCATGGTCTGGGGATCTTCTCCTTTGCATTCTACCCCTGGAAAAGTGGCCTGCCAGCATGACAGCAGGAAAAGCATAGCAGGTGACAAATTTCAAACAAGTGGAAACAACTGGAAATCATGGAAGGAACAAACTCAAGAAAAAAAAAAAACAAGTAGACTAACTATATAGGAAATTGATATAAAATGAGGGAAGAAGCTATCTAATTATTCTGAGATTTGAGTCTTGCTCCATAGTTCAGGATGGCTTTGACTTACAATCCTCTTCCTTTGACTCTCAAATGCTAAAACAACAAGTTTGTCCCACCACACCTGCTATGGCCACTTAAGCTTTTATTCACCTTTTCTCCTTGGGTCCTACAGTATATCACACAAATGGCAATATCATTTTAACCATACTAATTTTTCTTAGTTATGTAAATATTTGTGAAAGGGATTTGTGTTTTCCATATATTCATATGATATACTTTGATCAAATTCACTCCATTGGTTTTCCTTAACCTCTTCCCTCCCACTCTCCCTTTAAAGTTTTAGTGGGCTCCATCTTGATATTTTCATATATATGCAAAGGGCTTCGATCTTATTCTGACCATTACTCTCTCCTATCTCATACTGCCTTCCCTCAACAAGCCTTGTTTTACACTTATATACTTATTATTATAGTAATTAATATTATATTTTATATAATTGCGTATATTATATTATATATTACTCTATATTATATTATTAGTACATATATTGTTAATAATATTATAATATATTGTTAATATTATAATAATATAATTGATAATAATACTAGTTATTTTGGCTTAGCTTCTGCATGTAAGTGAAAACATGCAACATTTGATTTTCTTAGCTGGTTCTCTCTTGCTTAACATAATGATCTCCAGTTCTAAGAACTAATTTGATTCTTCTTTGTCACTGAATCATACCCCCATTGTGTATGGACCTATACAGAGTTTTCTTTGTCCATTAGTTCATGTTTTAGGTACAATGGCAGCATCAAGACTAGCTTCACAGTTTGGCTATTATGAATAGAACTGTAACATGGAAAGGGGACATTGATCAAGACACACTGAACCACAAAGGCCTAATATGTATTATATAGAGGGAACTCAAGAAACTAATCCCTCCCAAATCTAAAAAAGCCAATCATTAAATGGGCATAAGCGCTAAAGAGAGACTTCTCAGAAGAAGTGATAAAAATGGCAAAGAAACACATGAGGAAATGTTCATCATCCCTGGCTGTAAATGAAATGCAAATAAAAACAATCCTGAGGGGGCTGGGAAGGTGGCTCAGTGGTAGAGCGCTTGCCTTGCATGCCTGAGGCCCTGGGTTCGATTCCCCAGCACCACATACGCAAAAAGAAAAAAGCTGGAAGTGGCGCTGTGGCTCAACTGGTAGAGTGCTAGCCTTGAGCTGAAGAGCTGAGGGACAGCACCCAGGCCCAGAGTTCAGGCCCCACGACCGGACCAAAAAAAAAAAAGAAAGAAAGAAAAGAAAAGAAAAAGAAAAAAAACAATCCTGAGATACCACCTTACCCCAGTGAGAATAGTCTATATTCTAAACTCAAACAAGGACAAATGCTGGTGGGGATGCAGAGAAAGAGGAGTCCTACTGCACTGCTGGTAGGAATATAAACTAATACAACCACTCTGGAAAGCAATCTGGAGGTACATCAGAAAACTCAATATAAAGATTCCATACAACCCAGCCTTACCACTCCTAGACATCTACCCTGAGCAACAGTAA
Source organism: Dipodomys spectabilis (assembly GCF_019054845.1). Classification (NCBI taxonomy): domain Eukaryota; kingdom Metazoa; phylum Chordata; class Mammalia; order Rodentia; family Heteromyidae; genus Dipodomys; species Dipodomys spectabilis. Next base: position 11,270,793 of record NW_024870719.1, on the reverse strand, counting down.
CCAGGATACAAGGACACATGCACCTCCATGTTCATTGCTGCACTGTTCACAATAGCCAAGATATGGAAGCAACCCAGATGCCCCACTACAGATGAATGGATCCATAAATTGTGGTACCTATATACAATGGAATATTATACAGACATTAGAAAGAACAAAATAATGACATTTGCAAGGAAATGAATGGAGCTAGAACAAATCATGTTGAGCAAAATAAGCCAAGATCAGAGAGACAAATGGCACACATGGTCTCCCTGATATGCAGATGTTAAATTCAAAATGCAATGAGATATGACAAAGCAAGCAGGACTCAAGAAACAGGACCTCTTCTTAATTTGTGGTATCATTTTTAGATGACTCTATGTTCTTGACCCCACATATGGTATATACATGTGCACATCTGAGGGAAGATAGGAGGAGGGAACAGAATCAGAGGGAAACAGGTGATAAAATACAGCAGAGGGGTCCATCTTCTGCACTGGACATTTATGAAAATAAACTAAGCAACTCAAGGGCACAGATCGGAAGGAGGGAATGAGAGAGAAAGAGGGATCATCTTACACTAAACAAAAGGAAAGAAATGTACGTACCACCCAATTTGGAAAAAATAGTTGTATTGTCAAAGTTTGTAGAGTTCACACACTTTATAGACCATGATAATGACAATTTGCCTTGTGAAGGTTAAAATGTGTTTGTGACTTTAGCTAAGTATCACTATCCTACAATATTGTGAAATTTATGTAATCACTTAATCTCAATAAAGAACTTTTTAAAAAAAGATACACTGAACTAAAAAATTGACACAGCGATCTTACTAGCTATGCCCTTTACCATGCAGAAGCTCTGCAATTTCATGCAATCTCATTTGCCCAACCTTTCTTTGATTTGTTGTGTTTCTGAATCTTTATTAAGAAAATTTCAGCCTGTGCCAAGGAGCCCTAGAGTTTCTCCTATTCCTTCCTGTAATGTTTTCAGGGTTTCTGCTTTGACTTCAAGGTCTGTGATTAATTTGGAGTTGATTCTGGTGCAGGGTGATATATAAGGATCTAGCTTTAGTTTTCTACAGGTGATTAACCAATTTTGTCAGCACCATTTACTGAAGAGGTTGTCTTTCTTCCATTCAATTTTTTGGCTCCTTTTTTTTGGAGATTAGGTGGCTATAGTTCTGTGGATTAATTTCTGGGTCTTCAGTTCTATGCCATTGGTCTTCAGGTCTTTTTTGTGCCAGTACCATGCTGCTTTGATAACTATGACCTTGTAGTAGAGTTTGAAGTCTGGTATTGTTATTCCTCCAGCACTGGTCTTTCTGCTAAGGATTTTGGTACCCTGCATCTTGTATATACATTTGTCTAATCTGGGGAGGGGAAGGGGAATAACAAAACACTGAAACAAGGACACAGGATGACCCATTGCAACAATGATACCCACAGGATAGTATATTGGAAATGAACTTTACAATTTCAGGTGGGGGGGGGGAGTGTGGGCAGTAGTGGGGGGGAAGAGATAGTAGGGCTGGGACAACAACAGGGGAAGGGGTAACAATGATCAACAACTAATGTACTCATTGCCTTACTCATATAACAATAACCCCTCTGTACCGCATCTTTACAATAAAATAAAATAAACAAAAAATATAAAAGTTATAGACAAGAGAAAGAAGATTTGTGTTCACATAGCTCTGGGGAAAAACAGGCACTTGTGGTAATAAGGTTATTTAGTGTTTGTTTTTTTGGAAATTTTGGAAATACTTCAAAATTTGTTTCAATAATGACTATGCAAGTCTTGACTATACTAAACTACAATACCGTGTACAACAAAATATTGGATTGCCTATTTAAATTGATTGAATTGTATAGTCTGTAATTTATATCCCAATAAAACTACAAAATTTTTTTTTAAAAAACTGGGGTTGGGAAGGTGGCTCAGTGGTAGAGCGCTTGCCTTGCATGCATGAAACCTTGGGTTCGATTCCTCAGCACCACATAAGCAAAAAGAAAAAAAAGCTGGAAGTGGCGCTGTGGCACAAGTGGTAGAGTGCTAGCCTTGAGCTGAGGAGCTGGGGGACAGTGCCCAGGCCCAGAGTTCAGGCCCCACGACTGGACCCCCCCCAAAAAAAAAAATTTAAAAGACTGACATGTTGAATTGAAATCCCTGTGTTAAACTGTTTGAAGATAATAAATCAATTTTGAAAAGCAGAGAAGCCTCACAGATATGCCCCTGGAAAACTTGTAAAGTATATTAAGTTCATCTGCTTCCTCAAACTTCCAGTTCTTGATCTTTTCTTAGAATGTAGACCCATTTCTGAGCTAAGATTTTAATCTAAAATATCGACTTTTAAGGAAGTTTATAAATTATGCCACACTATACTAGAAGTGACTATGACAAATACTATTAGTCACACTATTAATGGCTCTGTCCTGGCAACAAGTATAAGTCGGGTCTGGACTGTGCGAAGGGGATGTATTGGTAGGTAAAGCAGAGCTATTTGGAGAAAAGGACTCTTACCCAAGTAGGGTTTTTTCCAAGTCTCTAAAATAGGAATGCCATGTTATCACCACACACATCTCTATATGTATAAAGAGATATGTATGTTATCTCTATATGAATATATAAATATATACATATATGAATGTTTGTGCATGTGTATGTGTACATATATGTAGACATATATGTGCATATATATGTAACATAAACATAACTTCCAGAAGTTTTCTGTACCTTGTTTATTATTATTATTATTAATTTTTAAATGAACAACTTCTATACAAATAGGATCATGCTTATTTTTAATGTGGAAAATTAGGAACATTTATCATCAGTACATTTATGTTACATTTCTTCAATTTCCCTTCAACTTTAAGTGTCAAAGCTATCATCCAGATTTGTGCATTTTGTTCAATGCACAAAGAAATATGGTAGACAGTATGAGAAGTTCTCTTCTTCCAGTCTGTACTCTGATCAATAAAATCTGCCCAAGTACAAGACTGAATCAGACTACAGGGGGGGAAAATAATGTCTTTTGTCTTATTTGCCTTCCTAAATGGTTTTTCCTTTTTTGTAATTTTTCCAAAGACTATGCATACATAGGCTATTGGACTTTGGATACATGGTAGGAGAACTGCAGACTATCATAAAATGACTGAAGTCAACAACAATTATAAAAAGAAGACCCTATAGACCAAAGCATTTTCCTGTCAAACATTGGAGTTAATTTTGAAAATAAGAGTTGAAACTGAAAAAGTTAATTTCCATAACTTCTAGGTTAGAGCAGCAACAGAAAATAAATAAAAGGCTTGAAGATGAAATTGTTCTTTTTCAGAGATGATAATGCCACCAATTGCCTTTGGTGACATGGTTTAAAGGAGTTTTCCCTATAGCATAACACATGTGCAGAGACTAGTGCCACAGGCCTGAGAGAAGCCATAGAGAATGATGTCTGGCTAAATGGACTGGAAGAATGAAGACAAATATTTAGAATTCAACAAGACTACGATTGAACCTCTAATCTAATCTAGTATCCAATCCAATCAAATATTCCTAAACATGTCCAATGGTTGGGAGTCCCTTGAGTAACTTGCCTTCTAATGAAACAGTTTCTTTTTTATTATTTTATTATAAAGATGCTGTACAGAGGGGTTACAGTTACATGAGTAAGGTAGTAAGTACATGTCTTGTTGAACATTGTTACCCACTCCTTTGTTTTTCTCCTACTATCCCTTCCCTCCCCATCTCCCCAACTCCCCTTCCCCCCAAGTTGTAAAGTTCATTTCCACTATAGTGTCTTGTGAGTCTCATGGTTGCAATGGGTCATCCTGTGTCTTTGTTTCAGCATTTTGTTATTCCCCTTCCCCCTTCCCCAAATTGGATAAATGTATATACAAGATGCAGGGTACTAAAATCAAATACAATGACAACAGGGGAAATACCAAAGGGGAAAGGACATACAAAAGAAAAGAAAAATCACCGAGTACATTAAAAACAACAACAACAATGAAAACCTCTTGCTAATGACACATCTTTGTCCCTACTCCCTCTGAGCACAACACTAGGCTCAATAAACTTAATTGAACATACACAAAACTTTCAGATGTAGTCATTTAGTGTCTTCTAAAATCCACATTAAAAAACCTTAAAAATAAAAGTACTTAAAACCCCATCTGCTGTGGAATATCAAATTTAATACACTATACACTTAAAGGGATACAATGATCAATTCATATAGAGTTGCTTTTCAGGTGATAATTGCTTCATGTAGATGATAGAAGCACACAGGAAGAGTATATCAATTAGTATGTTGTCATTTGGTAGTAGTAATAACTCAAGAAACTCACAGACAATTGAATTTCAGAGTCACCTTGAGTTGGGAGCTGAGCTGCTACATCATGGAACTAAAATGAATAACAAGAGCTTTTGGCATTAGCAAGATTACTTTGAGTATTTTCATCTCAGATTTTCCAAGATTCCAGTACTTCATTGCTTTCCCAGGAAAGACAGACTAGATGTTCTCATGATAAATAAGAAGTAAATTATGATCAGTATCAAAAAGAGAGGAAGGAAGGAAGGAAGGAAGGAAGGAAGGAAGGAAGGAAGGAAGGAAGGAAGGAAGGAAGGAAGGAAGGAAGGAAGGAAGGAAGGAAGGAAGGAAGGAAAGAAGGAAGGAAGGAAGGAAGGAAGGAAGGAATGAAAGAAGGAAGGAAGGAAGGAAGAAAGGGAGAGAGGGAGGGAGGGAGGGAGGGAGGGAGGGAGGGAGGGAGGGAATCATGGAGCCCAGTTATTTCCAAGCAAAACTGGAAGTTCCTACAGGTTTCTTGGGCCCTGTCTCCTTCCTTTGTCCCAAAGCTACTTCCATCCATAAAGGTTTACAATTAATTTATACTCAATGGATAATACTGTCATTTTCAAATTCAAAAGTGTGATACTGGTACATCTCATGTCTTTTGTATCTATAAATTTACAGTGCTATAACAGTTCCATGACCCATCAGTACTTCATGCTCTGAGGGGGAAAATGCAATCTATTTAAATTTTATTACATAGTATTGGGTTTGATTGCTTCTATCCAATCTGAATACCAATATTTTAATGAGGACAGTTCATGTTATGACATTAGCATATCTCACTAACTTCTCATTTTAATAGGAAAATAGCATGGTGTGATGGGTACTATCTTTAAATTATAGGTTCTTAGTATTCTGCATTTGGATTTTCTAGTTCTTTGAATCATTCAGTCAGCAGGCTGTATAGTCAAATCAAATGAGAAAGTTGGGCAACAATATAGTGTAGTGTTAAAAAAAAATCAAAATGTTATGGCACCCAGCCATCATTCATAAAATGTAATAGGCATTTCACAGTCTCATATTCTCATCACAGGGAATGTAATGAAAAAGAAAATGTCACAAGATTAATCATTTCTCATGACAAAATGTTTAATAGGAAAGGAGACTATTATATTACTCATGTAAATCAGCTACGATGCCCTTAATGCTGTATTTCCATGGCAAGCTTACACAACAGGGTTCAAGGTAGCCTGAATCCCCCCATTTCTGTGGGCATCTGCTTAATTTTCTTTTCTTTTTTTAATTAATAAACTTTACTTTTTGTAGGAATGCTTGAGCTTCTTGGCAAAATTAAGAGGAAAGGGTTCCTGAACATCTCCTATCCCCATCACTATTTTGAGATAAGTTCAAGAATATGAAAAAACTCGAAGAAGAATAAGGAGGAGGAGGAGGAGGAGGAGGAGGAGGAGGAGGAGGAGGAGGAGGAGGAGGAGGAGGAGGAGGAGGAGGAGGAGGAGGAGGGGGAATGCAGAAAATAATTTGCTTTTAATGATATGTTATTTTTTTCTTTTTTATTTTTTGTTGGTCGTGGAGCTTGAACTCTCGGCCTGGGCACTGTTCTGAGCTCTTCAGCTCAAGGCTAGCGCTCTACCACTTGAGCCATAGCACCCACTTCCAGCTTTTTCTGTGTATGTGGTGCTGAAGAATTGAACCCAGGGCCTCATGCATGCAAGGCAAGCACTCTACCACTGAGCCACCTTCCAAGCCCCCAATGGTATGTTATTTTATAAATACTTATTGTTGTTATTTGGTAATAATAGGGTTTGAACTCAAGGCCTCTACACTTGAGCCACACCTCTAGCACACATACCCCCTCCATTTTTTTCCTTTAGTTATCTTTCAGAGAGGGTCTTCTTTGCGTTTGTTACTTTTTGTTCCATGCTTCAGACCATAATCTTCCCACCTATACCTCCCAAAGCTGGAATAGTAGCTAAAATTTTGCCTAGCTGGCCTCGAACAGCAGTCTTCTTGATTTCTGCCTTCAGTATCTGGGGTTACAAGTGTAAACTATCTGTGTCTGGCTACGTAAATAAATAGAGCCTTTCTTTTCCTTTTTTAGCCAATATCAAGGTTTGAACTCAAGGGCTAATGCTGGCTTGGCTGGCACTTTACCACTTGATCCACACCTTTAGCTCTACTTTTTGTTGGTTATTTTGGAATCTCACACTCTGAAATAGCTAAGATCATAGGCATGAGTCATTGACACCTGGCTGTGGTGAATATATGTTTTAATAAATGAAAGCATTGATGCAAAACCTAGCTTTCCAAATATCACACAGACAATACTTTTCCTATAAAACAGACAAACTAGCTGAGCACTGGTGGCTCAAGCCTGTAATCCTAGCTACTCAGAAGACTGAGATCTAAGAATCATGCTTTGAAAACAGCTCAGTCAGGAAAGTCTGTGAGTTACTTTCCTCTGCTAAACTGCCAAAAGAGCCAGAAATAGAGCTGTGGCTCAAGTGGTAAAGTGCTACCCTTGAGCAAAAGAAGCTCAAGGACAATGAGTAGTTCCTGAGCTCAAGCCCTAGGACTGGCACCAACAGAGAGAGAGAGAGAGAGAGAGAGAGAGAGAGAGAGAGAGAGAGAGAGAGAGAGAGAGCAAACTATATGATTATACTATGAAAAAAACAAAATTAAGACAAATTGAAATGGTTGGTAGGCTACACTCTAAATGTGACAGGCAAAAGAAAGTTGTTAATATGTGTAAGAAAGGAAATTCATTTGGTTTTTGTCAGTTTTAAGCCAAACTAATGTAACTCTTTATATCTAACTGGAAACAAAAAGGAAGAAATACTAGACAAATATAATAAAACAATAAAATAGTTTAAAAATTAAAAAGAGGTATTGGGCTATATTTAGGAAAGAAATAAAACAGATTAGAATGTAAACCCTAAAAATAATAATGCTACTTAATTCCTTTAGTAGAGGCCCAAATTTAGGCATTGTTAACATGATAAATCATATTGGAAAATGCATGTCAAGAACGAGTGAAGTGTAATGAATTTGACTTCTTACCCTTCCACAGATCCAAGTGTGAAGAGGAGAGGAAAAATAACTGATATTCCCAAAGAGATTCACTCTTGATTTGAAGAAATAGCCTCATGGCAGAGAAAGCTACACATCTGTCACAACATGGGTGGTAATGAAGAGCACTGGGAAAAACTGCCTGGAAAGCACTCTCCAGATATTCCAATTGTTCTTGAGCCCTCAGCCAATCACTTGATGATAAAAATAAATGACAATAATTCCATGTGTTGGGTTGAAATGTCACAAATATTATAGACAATGTAAATGTGCATCTTCATAAAAGGAAGTTGCAGGAAGTTTTAATGAACTAAAAACAATGTATTTTGATCTCAGTTAAATAACTGCAAGTAGTAAAAAAAAAGAAACCCACAGAAACAAAATACCATGAACTGTAGTCAAAAAGAGAGAGAGAGAGAGAGAGAAGAGAGAACTCCCAGGCAGGGATTTGTGGCAGCTGAGAGCTGTGAGCTGTGATGTGCAGCAGGGCTGTGGGATTAGACACAGCTCCTGAGGGCTGCTGTAAATTATAAACCAGCATATGGGCGAGGGGAAGAAGCAACCCATTAGGAAACCTTTCCAATATAGATGAGTTCCCAAGAGGTTAGTTTGTACATTATTCACAGAAATAACTTTGACTGCACAAAGATTTGTGGAGCATTTCAATTGCCCTGAGATAATTAAGAATTTGTTCAGTGAACAAAAAATGGAAACCTTAAAATCACAGTAGCCGAACAAATTATTCCAAAATGGCATCATTTATTTGATAGCAAAATAAGTCTGGGAAAAAAAATTAATAGGAGATTCCACTGTGGTCACTTAAACTGGCCGGAGGAATAGAAAAACAAAGAACAGAGGCCGCTGAGCTGCTGGGCTTCCCCCTAAAAGTGGGTAGAGAGGCTCCTCTAATGTGACATTGACCATAGCTCAAGGAAGTTCAAGGCATCTCTTGGCCTCTAATGCAGAAAACTTTTCATAATTGATTCCCTCTAGTCATACCATGGGTGCAATCTGAGAAAATGTTCGATGAGAAAGTTGTGCTAAAGCCAGCATACAATTTTCATTTCTGTATTATGATAGATTCTAACTAGAGAAACTCTGCTGAACAAAATGACATTGCCCAACAAAATAAGCACCAGAAAATGGGTACCAAAAAAGAAGGGACGGGTTAGGGAGGGGGGGGGGATGGATTCGCCGGGCGCCAGTGGCTCACTTCTCCTGTAATCCTAGCTACTCAGGAAGCTGAGATCTGAGGATCACGGTTCAGAGACAACCCAGGCAGGAAAGTCCATGAGACTCTAATCTCCAAATAACCACCAGAAAACCGGAAGTGGCACTGTGGTTCAAGTGGTTGAATGCTCTAACCTTGAACTGAAGAGCTGAGGGACAGAGCCCAGGCCCAGAGTTCAAGCCCCAGGCCTACCAAAAAAAAAAAAAAAAAAAGAGGGGGTGGCATAGAGAGGATTAGAAGAATCAAGGGGGGAAAGGGGTAGAATGCATTCAAGAATTCATTGTATATACCACAGAATTAAGAAAAATAAGGAAACAGGTCAGTCAAAGGGGGATGAAAATGTTGAAGGGCTTGACAGAGGTCAAGATGCATTGTACTCATAAACTTCTTTGTTAAATAGCAAAAAAATTTCAATACATATCCTACAAAATTAAGAAAAGTGAGGAGATGGATGTGTTGGGAGAGTGGACATTGCTCAAGATCCATTGTATTCATAAACTGCTTTGTTGAAAAGCAGCTCCTTTGTACAACTACTGAAAGAAAATAAAAATATTCAAAAGATGGTTCTTTCTCTATTTTTTTTCTTCATTTCTCTTAGCGTTTTGTACCTCATGTTTTGCATAGTGACAATGCAATGTGTGGAAAGGAAAGGGAATCACAGAAACAGCAGAACAACAGATGAACCACAACAACATTGATACTCACTTGACACTATATAGGATATGAACATTACAACTTGGGGAGGGAGAGAAACAGGGGTAAGTGGGAGATAACGAGGGATGAAGTAATAATGATTAAAAACAAATGCATTTATTGTCTTACCTATGTAACGGTAACCCCCCAGCTCATCGTGTTTAAACAAATTAAAAAGATGGTTTTGAATAATAAAATGGTTTTGACTGATATGAAGTAAAAGGTGGATATAAAGTAAGTCTAGTTTCATAATGCCTCTTAAGTGTATTATTACAGTACTTCGAGGCAGAGTAACTTTAATACAGCACACAGAGAAGCTCTGCTCACACATCAAACCCACACAAGCAGAGCATTCTATTATGCAAAAGAACAGCTATAAATATCAATGTCATTGAAATGGAATTTAAGAGGAGAAGCACACAACTGAAAAATATATGTGCTCAAAACTCAAGAGAGCAAAAGGTGAGAAGTCAAGTGTTCACGCTTTGATGTTCTGACCACTTTCTTCCTCTCATGGCTTTTTTATTTTTCTTTTAGGCAAAGAGATTTTTAACAAATAAATTACCAAAACTGTTCTACATAAGATCAAGAAGCCAAAAAAGTGTCCATGATCTGCTCAGTCTAGATTCCTCTTGTGAATAAGCTAAATATCAATACTTATGTATATTATATATTGTAAACAGATCCTATCTGTTCAGTTCTAAGAAATAATTCAATGAACACAAAATAATTTCTTAAATTGGCATATGTGGCAGATGATTACTGTAGTGCCATTAAACTTACTAAGAAATCTAGATGTTAATGATTCAATAACTACTCAATAATGTTGTCTGGTATTTTTCAGTATATGACTATCCTCTTGTATGCTTTGTAAATATTCATGCATTAATATTTCCTATTTGCTTCATTTCTTCTGGATCATAATTGAAGGAAAAAATTAGGACAGAAAGGCCTAAAAAACATATAGAAACCACTTTTTGAGAGGTATTGAGTGATTAAGAGCCAAGTATCCTTACTCAAAAGAAAATCGACAAGTAGTTGCTAAATGGTTTCTACTTCCTCAATTAAGTTTTCACAATGATTACCACACCTCCTTCTTTGGAATTTGACTGTTTGATTTGTTTGTCAGTCATGAGGCTTGAACTCTGGGCCTGGGCACTGTCCCTGAGCTCTTCAGCTCAAGGCTAGCATTCTACCACTTGAGCCACAGCACCACTTTTTGTTTTCTGGTCATTAATTGGAGGTAAAAGTCTCACCAATGTTCCTGCCTGGGCTAACTTTGAACCATGATCCTCAGATTTCAGCCTCCTGAGTAGCGTGAGCCACTAGGGCCTGGCAGGAATTTAACCTTTTTACCAGACAATTTAACAGAGGTGACCCTATCACATCCAACACACTTCTTCCTGGTAGGCTCTTTGGGAAACCCTATACAGTAAGGAAAATATCAAATGGATATGAAAATACCAAAGTACCACTGAACAAGTAACTGAAAGTCCTAATGCTTAATCAAACCAACCCTATAATGTGGGACCTGGAAGTAAGTTCAGGAGCACTCACTTTTTAAGTGAGTGGTTAAAAAATATAAAGGAGATCCTAGAAGAAAAAGAAAGATAGTTGAATTGAACCTCCTGAACACAGGTCTACTTACATAATAACATAAACACAAGACAGCACATACCATAGATTTGTACCCTAAAGATAAAAATGCACTCACTGTTGACCTCGGTCCAATGAAGGTTCCACACTCTGACCAAATTATGACTCTTCCTTTATGGGAACTAGACAGTATCTAGAAGAAGGTGATAGCTATTGCCATAAAATAAGTTTCCTCTACAGCAGTACTATCAACATCTAGGGGATGAATAATCCTTCGTAGGGGTGCTGGCCAATCAATTGCAGGAAGTATATCATCATCTGTATTTTTTTCATGCCAGGTTCCAGTAGTATCTCCCAAGTGCAAAAATGTTTCCCTCGAGGAACACAGTGATATCCAATTCAGAACAATTCAAAATGATGCTTTTTTTAATAGCCACTATTTATGCTCACTCATATGAGTTCTGGTCATATGTAGCAAAGTCAGCTGACCTAGGCTGCAAGACACTGCTTCAATTTCTTTATCTTAGGGAACTTAACTATTTTTGTAGTGGGGCTTAGATCCATGCTTAGTATGTTCATCCTGGTACCTACACTGAAAAGCTATCTATGCATAGGAGGATTTTCATATGGCAATGACAAAGGCACAGGAAGTAAGGTACAATTGAGCAAGCACATTTCTTCACTTGTGGTGAGTCTATTGATCCTTATTGGCCAAAGCAAAGCACAAAACCCACCTCTAAGACATAGATGGGAGGATACAGTCAGCTAGAAGTGGAAGAACTTCCATTTGCTCAGCAAATAGCATGGATATAAAAAGTAATAGAGTATTAAAGGTATACATTTATCCTACCACTGTAGCCTGTAGGGGAAAAGAGGGGGGGGGGATTTTTACCACAGTGGCCATGCTTATATTTCTCCCATTTTTATGACACCAGACATGACTATAGTTACAGCATCTGTTGTGACAGTGTCTAAATAAACAGATATGTTTGTCTATTGTCATTTCCTCCCTACATCTCCAAGGCTCATGTCTGTCCATATGTGAAATGATTCAAAAGGAAAATGATAAGCCATTTTAGCTAGAAATGATACTAAACTATCACAGAGCCCTCTAACCCAAAGTAAGTTCTGCTTTGGCTCAGACTACATTCAGGAAATAACTGTCCTCACCCAAAGGACAAAATACAGCTTCTTCAATGGCTGTGCCAGGGATGACTCAGGATACATATTGAAAATTTCAGAGGAAGATATATAGGTGCAGAACTATAAACCTACCAAAAAGTTACCCAACAATATTTGTACAATTCATTTATTAGTGGGACAAAATACTCTGGGAATCCAATATTAGAAAAAGGCCCCATGGACAGAAGCTGATATCTTCTGCCAAGAATAGTTAAGTATTCTGCTGCAAAGTCAACCTTCTCTGAGATTACCTGGAAACCTAGGAGACTTGAAACAAGAAAATAAAAAAGCAACCTATATATAACAATGACAATTTCTGTTCTGCTTTAGTACTTTCTCCAAGACAAAAGAAAACTAGCAAGCTTTATACCAGGTTTCTCAATCTCATTTGTAGTTTGCTGGACATACTGCCTTCTGTCCCTTAAGGTTAAATATAAAACGAACTCTGCTCAGTTCTCTCATATAACAGATTCCATTTGTAGATATTCTTTCTTCTTCATGGCTAAAGTGAGCCAGGCTTAGTGGTGTACATCTGTAATCACAGAGCTAAGAAGGTTAAGGCAGAATTCAAGGATACCCAGAGCTACATAGTAAGACCCAATAAGTAAACAAATTAACAAACAAATGCAAAACAACAGAAAAAGATACCTAAAGAACTCAACCAAGTTTTCAATATCTCTCCCAGAATCATGTCAGACTCCTACAATTATCTACCCCTCTTCTCATAGTCTCTTCTCTGAATAAAAAGACAGATGTCCCTGCACAAAGTAATAATTATTGAAATGACATCAAACGTTCTGGCTTTCACTACAATATTCATGGAGCATTTTTTATCTTTTTTTTTATCAGTCCTAGGCTTAAACCCAGGGCCTGGACACTGTCTTTGTGCTTAAGGCTACTGCTCTACCACTTGAGCCACAGCACCACTTCCAACTTTTTCCTAGTAGTTTATTGGAGATAAGAGTCTCACAGACTTTCCTGCCCTGGCTGGCTTTGAACCATAATCCTCAGATCTCAGCCTCCTGATTAACTATAATTATAGGCATGAGCCACCAGCACCTAGCTGGAGTAAATATTATGAGATGAGTACTCTGATGATTAAGTGCACAAGTCCTATCCTACAGACAAGAGTGGAGAAGGAGAGTAGAAAGTAAAAAGTAACAGGACAGTGTAGTGGTACTATGGTTTGCATGTGCCCAGAAATTAATATACTAGAATCTTTTTTCCTCAATGTCACAGTGCTAAAAAGATACAAGTGGAAGCTGTTTCAAGGGGCTGAAGTAGGATTTAAAATATTGCATGCACTCACACAATTGAAATATTACAAAATGAGGATATGCCAGGAAACCTTGAGGCCTGACATCAAAATCTTGTTAATGATTGTGGTCTAGAATAGCAAGTTTCTCCAGCTTTCTCCATTAAAAGCTGTTTCCTATATGGGGCACTGGTGGTAGGATTATACCTGTAATCCTAGATACTCAGGAAACTGAGATCTGAGAATTGCAGTTCATAGCCAACCTGGGCAGGAAAGTCCAGGAGAGAGAAAAGCCAGAGTAGTACTATAACTAATAAGGTAGAGTGCTAGCTTTGATCAAAAGGTGTTATGCTACAGCGCTCAGGCCTAGAGTTCAAGGCCCAGGACCAGGGGGAAAAAAACTGTTTCTTCTTATTGCAATTCTTATCTAAAATGTATAAGTGATGACCACAAAACAGTGTTGTGTTACTCCTGCCAACTGATAAATTGTTTTTTTTAATGAAAGAAGAACAGAAAGGAAAAAATGTTTATTATACTTTCCTTTTAAAAAATAAACTTAAATGAACCCAGAGGGCTAATTCTAAGTGGTCTGCCCCCAGTTCATCAGATAAACTCTGTTCTGATACTCAGTGTGCTTCAATTTGCCTTTTAGTTTGACAAGGTGTGGTTCTCCTACATGGGTTAATGTTTTTCTCTTAGAGATATGCTTGCTATTTGGAGTTCATCCACTTTTCCTCAGCTTCTGCTGTGCCAGCTTAAACTTGTGTTCTATTATGAGTTAAAGGAACATAAAGCCTTCTGAAGATGTGGCTGCCTAGATTCTCAACCCAATTCAATCTCTTTCTTCTATAAATTACTCATTATCACATGGTCTACAACAAAATAACAACAACATAAACAGCCTAAGATAGTAAGCAAGAGCAGCAAGAAGCTTCTGTGTTGTCTGAGTGAGAGGGAATGCAGAGGAAGAAATAGTTAACCCATTCTAAAAGCATTCAGAAAGTCTCACATTAAGAGAAAGGGAATCACAGAAACAGTGGAACAAAGGGTAAACCAATGCCATAGTGATAGTTACTAGACACTATGTTGGAAATGAACTTTACAACTTGGGTGAGAGGGGAAGGGGGAAAGGAAAATGGGAGAAAACCAGGAAGGGGCAACACTGTTCAAAAAGAAATATAAAAAAAGAAAAGAAAAGAAATGTGCTCCTTACTTTACTTATGTAACTGTAACCCATCTGTACATCACCTTTACAATAAAATGTTATTTTTTAATGGTAAAGTCACTGGGATGGAAAAAAGATAGAAAATTGAAAGCTGGGCACCAGTGGCTTCCACCTGTAATACTAGTTACTCAGGAGGCTGAAATCTGAGGATCGCAGTTCAAAGTCAGCCCAAGAAGGAAAGTCTATGAGACTCTTATCTCCAATAAACTACATAGAAGAAGTCAGAAGTGATACTGTGGTTCAAGTGGTAGAATGCTAGCCTGAGCAAAAAGAGGTTCAGGGACAACACCGAGGCTCTGAGTTCAAGCCCCAGTATCAGCAGAAAGAAAAAAAGAAAGAAAGAAAATTGAGGGTGATGTGGAACACACTTCCCCAAAAGAAATCCGAAGAATCAAGGTGTCTTTATGTCTTTGTGTTTAAACCAGCTTTTCTGAGTTTTCTATTTAATGAAGAATATAGTGAGGAAAGGGTTCAAAATGGTACCAAGCTTTCTTGAAGCTTCCAAAAGAAGCCTACGAGGTGCTTAGCCTAAATCCAAAGCAACCAAGGACCCTCAACAGAGTTTCAAAAGTTCTTATACGATATAGATTCTGGGAAAATATCATCTATGATTAAATTATATTCTCCTATTGGCCTTGCTATGAAACACTAATTACCTCGTAACAGATGGGTGAAATAGCTGAAAAAAGGCTGGAGACCAGGCCCTCCCCGAAATTCCCTCTCATCCAGGTTATCACCTGGAATTTCCACATCCCACCTTTTTGTATAGCTGCCACTATCATTGCTGCCGTTGACCTTTGCTTTTGTTTGCCATTTTGGAATTTACAGATCAACAAACACCAGTAAATCTTGCCAGAATTAATGCAAATGTAAGGCAGAGTCATTACCAGCTCCTCACGGTAAAGAATAGCTTGTGACAATGTTATTACTGAAGCACAATTACCCCGATTGCCAGAAAGATGAGGCGCCCTGAAAGTGAGCAATAAATTTGCCCTAGAAATAAATTTCCCTGGCGATGCCCACGCAGAAGTTTGCTTCTGCAGATGAACACTGTCGGAGCTAGGGGCGGAGTGATGGATTCACTCCCGCTCATCTCCCGGCTGGAACACGAAAGTTAATTTGCTCTCATCCGCTCTGCTCACCACACTAGACATTTTTTAAGGGTTGAACTCAGAAAAAGGAAGCCCAGTAAATCAAGATGCAGCTAAATCCAGGGCTCCTCCCACCCTGCCTGAGCTTTTGTATTTCAGGTCTCCATGAGGTTCCCTGGGGTTGATACCCCCAAGAATTCCAGGCAGAAAGTACTCTTTGCTCAGTTGGCAATACAGACCAACGGCTACATCAGAGTTGGCAATTACATCAGAAGCAAAATTTCAGTTCATGACCATTTCATCTCAGCATATTTACATCATTCTCCCCTCTGTGGTTAACTCTGGCAACAAGATAAGTGGAACAAATAATTTCAGTAGTCTTCAGTAATCTCGTCTCAGGAAGCCTGCATGGAAGAGTAAATGTGGAGAAATCAAAAGGAAGTTTGCAGAAGATAATTAAGCCAAGTATGGGTGTTAATCGATCTTCAGGGAAATTATTAGTATTCTCAATACGTGGACTTAGCTATGAAAGGAAAAGTAAGGTGAGAGCAGGGAAAGGAAGCATGCCGGATTCTCAGCTAGTGCCTAGATTTTAAAGACAGGAGAAGCCACAATCAGACATAGCACAATTCTCTCTCTGGATGTTCTCAGCACCTAACCACCCTACACAAAAGCAGTGCCAAGGTAAGAAAGATCACATATTCAACAGAAGTATTCAACATGCAAAAGAAAACGAGAAAAAGAGTGGTAATATTCTAAGAAGTCAGAACCTATTAAATAATCCATCATTATTGAGATCCAATTAGAAAATTCGAAATAATTTTTCTTGTTCTAAAGCGTTTTACATTCCTTGAAACAAAATGTAAATTGAAAGTCTCCAAATACAATCTCCAAGTATAATCTTTTTATTCTTAAATGAATTCAAAGAACAAAATAATATGCAACAATATGGGCTACATAAACAATATAATAACAAAGGTTTTGTTACAAGAATAAACACACCAAGTAATCTAAATTATAGTGCCAGAATACTTATAACCAGAAGTACCTTGAAGACTGGGCTTTTTTTTTTTTTTTCGGTCAGTCATTGGGCTTGAACTCTGGGCTTGGGTGCTGTCCCTGGGCTCTTCAGCTCAAGGTGAGAACTCTACCGCTTGAGCCACAGCGCCACTTCTGGTTTACAAGTGGCTTATTGGAGATAAGAGTCTCTCAGACTTTCCTACCCAGGGTGGCTTTGAACCACCATCCTCAGATCTCAGCAGCCCAAGTAGCTAGGATTCCAGGCGTGAGCCACCGGCACCCAGCCCAAGACTGGGCTTTAAAATAAAGAATTGGCATTTGACTTAGAAACTTGAAGTCTAATAATTTGATCCCTTGAATATTTATTGACTTCTTCCTACATATCAGACATTATTTCCAGCGCTGAGTATGAAAGAGCCTCCCATTAGGTAGTTTGTAACCTAAAGAGACAAGTGGCTAAGCTGATGGGTAAGGTGCAATGATGTATGCATGGTGGAGACAGAGAGAGTCTTTCATTGTCTTACAGCTGTCAGAAAACCTAAAAGGCAATTACACAGTATAAATGTTAATATTAAAATAGCCCACTTATTCTGAAGCAAAATCTGTCTCAACTTAATTTGTTCAATTTAGAGCAGAACCTTACTGTTTTTGACTAATGAAGATGACCAGATTTATTGAAGTCTATTGTGCAGATGTGGGAGCATGCTGAGTATCTCTAGTCTACTATCTCCCTCCCCCACCCACGCATTCTTAGCTTACACCATGTAATATAATCGCAACAGAAACTTTTGACAAACAAGCTAGGATGCTGTGTTATCATATATTCTCTTTTTTCTTTCCTTTCTTTCATTCCAAGTAAATAGTCAGATCATCTCACAAAAGAAGAAAATCAGGAAAGAAATTTAAGAGTTAAACATCATGACAGACATCTATAAAACTTCCAATCAAAATGCTACAAAGAACATATTCTTCTCGCAAACTCATGGACCTTTCTTGAAAACACATCTCATTTCAGCTTATAGATCAAGTCTAAACAAACATAAAATTTCTCATATCTTATTATGTTGTAATAGAATAATATTACAAATCAAGCAAGTGAAGCTACACAAACAAATGAAGAGTGAATGATAACTGAATAAATCAGGAGGGAAACTGAATAATTCATACCCCCAAATTAAAAGGAAAATACTAATTATCAACACTTTACGGATACAACAAAGAGAGTTTTAAGAGAAGCCAATAGCTGTGAGTGGATACATGAAAAAAACAATAGAACAAACTCAACTAAATAACCTTGATGATGCATCTCAAAGCCTTAAAAAAGAATAGTAAACCAAAGAAATAATTATAATCAAGTTGGAAATTAATGAACTAGAAACAAAAATAATACAAGGAAACAAAGAAGCAGATTTAGCTTTGTGAAAAGGTAAACAAAAATGGTCAACCTTTAGTCAAACTTACAAAAAGTAAATAAAAAGAAGACATAAATTAATTAAATTGGGGCTGAATAAGGGAATATTGTGACAGATATCCAGGAAATCACTTGGTAGTATTTGGAAATTTTAAATTCCAAAACATTATAAGGTCTGGAAAAAATAAATATGTAGACACTTCGGTTTATTACAAAAATTAGCCAGTAAGATGTACACAAATCAAATAGAGATGCAACTACCAACAAAATAAGTAATAACTGATAAGCAACAAAATAACTAATAACTAATAGGAAGTCTCTAGACAAATCAAGACCCAGATAGATTCATTGTTAATTCTACCAGACATTTACAAACTAACATTTAAGGCAAGTAATGCTACCAAATTCAGTACATAAAGCCAGTGTTAGACTAATAGCCAAACCAAATAATGATAAAAACATAAAAAGAAAAGTATTATCAGATTTCCTTGATAAACTTAGATCTAAGATTCTTAAATAAAGAATGTGTAAACAAAATTCAATAGCACATTAAAAAGGTTAAAAATGACAACTAAAGTGGCTCCATTCCAAGGATGCAAAGATAGTTAAATAATAAATGTAATATTCATATGTAAAATAACATATGTGTAGAATCAAGGACAAAAAAACACATGATCACCTCCATAGATTCAGTAAAAGCCTTTCACAAATTCAACATCTCTTCTTGACTAAAAAAAATCCTACAAAAAATAGGGATAGAAGGAACATACTTCAGCATAGTAAAGGCTAAGTGAAAATCCTATAGCCAAAATTACATTGATTGGAGGAAATCTGGGAGTATTTCCTCTAAAACTAATTGCAAGACAAGATCATCAGTTCTGTTCAGTCCTATTCACCATAGTGCTTGAATTCTTAACCAGTTCAATAAGTCAAGAGAAAGAAATAAAAATGATACAAAGAGGCAAAGAAGAACTAAAATTATCCCCACTGCCACAGTACCCTATATTTAAAAGACCTTAAAATGCCACAACTATAAATAAATAGAATAATCTAACACATTTTTGACAAAGTAGCAGTACACAAAATAAATGTGAAAAATTTCTTTAGCTTTTCTAAATACTAATAAAGTACAGGCTAAGAAAGAAATCAGAAAAGCAATCTCCCTCAATACAGCCTCAGAAACTAAATAAAATTCCTAGGAATGAGGATAACCAAAACAGTGAAAGACTTCTACAATGAAAACTGTAAAACCTTGAAGAAAGAAATTAAAGACCTCCAAATTTATAGCATGGTGAAATTAATATTGGGGAAATGGTTGGTTATATTACTGAAAATGATCTATATAGGTATAATATTCCTAAAATTTTTATGGAAATAGAAAAGGCCCCAAATAGCATTCTGAGCAAAAAGAAAAATGCTGGAGATATCACAATGCCTAGTTTCAGATTATACTACAAAGCCATAATGCCAGCATGGTACTGGCACAAAGATATAATACATATAGATCAAAGGAATAGAATAGAGGAATCAGGGGGAGGAATCCTACACAGCTATAGTCATCTGATTTTTTACAAAGGTGCCAAAAACTTACAAAGGAGAAAAGATAGCCTCTTTAAGGAATTGTGCTAGAAAAATTGTGCTGAACATTCACATGTAGATGAATGATTGAAAATAGATTCCTAATTTTTTCCCTGTATAAAAATCTATTCAAGTTGGATCAAAGATCTTACTGTTAGAGTAGAAACTATAGAATTATTAAGGGAAAAATATACTAAGATATAAGCATAGGCAATGACTTTCTGAATGCGACTCCAATAGGTTTAGGAATTAATAGCAAGAATAAAAGTGAGATTACTTCACACTTAAAAGCTTTACCAGAATGAAGAGACAGCCTAAAGGACAAGAAGAAATGCTTCCAACTAATTATCTGATAAGGGATTCACATCTAAAATATAGAGAGCTTTAAAAAAATTAAATAGCCAATGAGCAAATAATCCAATCAATAAGTAGGTAAATGAATTGAACAAACAGTTCTCAAAGAAGTACAAATGGCCAATAAATACATTTTTTCAAATGTCCAACACCCTTAGCCATCAGAGAAAGACAAATAAAAACTACACTCTAACTATTCCAGTTAGAATGACAATCGCCAAGAAAACAGATGCTGGAGAACATAAAGGGAAAAGCAAACCCTTACACATTGTTGGGGGAATGTAAATTCCTGTAGACCATAGGGAAATCAGTATGGATGGCCCACAAAAAGCAAAAACAAAACTACCTTACGATCTAATTATACCACTCCTGGATACATACATAAAGGAATCAAAGTCAGCATCTAATAGAGATATCAGAACCTCCCCCCTCCCCATGTTTAATGGTGAAACTGTTCACAATAGCCATGCAATGGAATCAGGCTAGGTACCCATCAACTGATGAATGGATAAAGAAAATATTTGGCCATAAGGAATAAAATTATATCATTTGCAGGAAAACAGATAGAGCTGCAGATCATCATGTCAAGCAAATAAACCAGATTCAGAAAGATGAATATCGCAAGTGTTCTTTCCCATGAGGAAGCTAGATGTAAAAACAAAATTACATGAAAATGTAATGGGGCATAGGTATGGGGGAGAGCAGACTAACAGGAGTAGGTTCAAGAACAAAAGTGCTTGGGGGAGATTGAGTATCATCAAAGTAGATAGTATACATGTATGAAAATGTCATTATGGACCCATTATTTTGTATAATTAATACATGCTAGTTAAAACCAAAACATAATAATTCTCTATGAGAATATTCTCAAATAATTCTGTGATACCTGAATAGCGATGAATTATTATTTGGTGGGTAGACAGACCACCCAACTATTGGTGGATCTTTACATATTTATTATTGATACCACCACATGGGTACTAAAGAGCAATCTACCTCTTCATTAAGTATATTACCAAGTTGTGCAAGATCAAACTCACAGGTCTGGAATTAAACATACTAGTCTGGATTCCAAAGTTTTGGATGCATGTGAGACATAGAATGCAAAGTGGGAAATCACTTAATCTTTGGTCTGCATTTGCTTATGCTTTCTGATGATTAAGTCTGAGTTTTCTAGGAAATATAAATCCTATTTCAATTCTCCCATTTTCTTCTGTATGCAAATACTTATCCATTTTCCTTGGCATTTTCATTTAGTGAGCAGAAATACAAATATGAACTTGTTTTGCAGGATAAAACATGAAAACAAAGAGAAGTTGAAACTATAACTACCTGTTACAGGTGAGACTATTTTGAAGGACAGTCTTTCTGGTGTTGTCATCCGGTTAGAATTCAAATTCAGATAACTGGAAACTTTTATTTTTACTTAATGAATCATATTTTTGGAGTAACTGTTGCAAGTTCCTCTTCTCATGCTAAATGTTCAGATGTTGGGGAAAAAATTAAAACCTGTCAACTGCTACAGTGAAGTATTTCTTTCAGTAAATCGTAGTTTTGAGCAAATACAGAGGACAAGATAAAAATAAGTGAAATATAAAATCACAGGTTAGTATCAGTAGTATATCCGTATATACTACTTTAGGTATTCACAAGAATTATTCTTGAGATATACTCCACATACCTACAAAACATTTTCTTACTTTCAGATTTGAGATTTTCTGTTTGTTTTTTTTAGTACAGATGATGGCAAGGAAATTCAATTTTCTCACTATTTCAGAGTAAACTCTCCCTCACCCTCACATCTCACCTTTTATGTATTAGATGCCAATCTCATGAGTGCATCTCACTTTTGAAAACTAGATGAACACTGCTATGCATCCTCGGTTCAGAAAAGATTAACATAGGCTTGTATGTAACAGTTTGTACAGATAATTTTTGGAAGTTCAAGAGCTCATGATGAAAAGAATTGCTAAAAGAACCAGTTTAGTAATCTATAATATTTCTTTTAATGAACAATTTAATTCTACATATTGTACAAAAAACTCTGTACACAAAGAGTTTCTAAGTATGACAAACACTTTAAGACTTCAAGGGAAACATGTTCGGCTGATACAGAAGATAGTTGAGGAAGCTGTCAGTTAAGAAAATGAATATATTTACCATGCATTACTATACATGGTAAATTTACTCCAAGTTTTAAGTATTATTTTAAGTAAATTTTAAATTTTAAATAAGTATTAAATTATACTTCTAGTATGTTTTAAAATAGTGGTCTGTGCATATGTGAAATAGCATGTTCAGCCCAGAAACAAGGCTTGGCGTACAGGTAGGTTTTCAGAGCCCTGGGAATGACTCCAAAATCTCATTCCCACCAAAGTGGGAAAAATCTTAAATAAATAAAAGGTTCCTAACAGACAGTATTTTAATTTGGATATAGTATACCCTCAGAAAGAATATTTAGAAGAAAGAAAATGTCCTGTAATAAAACTTCTATGATTACATTGTACTTCTCATTTGAAAGGGCCTTGGTTTCTTTCAGTATGTTATTTACATTTTGTTTCAAAAAAGATTTCTTAATAGCAGAGTGTTTCCATTTTCATTTAATAACCTGTGGTGACACAAAGTGAATAGGTTCTATAAATTACCATGGAAATGGGTGAGCCAACAATTTGGCAGAACAAAGCCCCAAGGGCATGACAAGTAAAGAGAGAAGGCAGCGCGTGCAATTACAGATTAAAACTGGAGAGGAAAGTATTTGAATGCAACACCACGATGCTAAAAATGGACATTTCTCATGACTGCTTTGCAGGCCTGAAATAAACACTAAAAGTGGTCACTCTGCTTAGCCCCATTGAATACTTGGACTATTTATCTTATTGTCAAGTGTGTGTATGGGGCGGGGAGGGGATTGTTGTATCTTGAAAGTCCTTGTGCTTGATAGGCAATCAATCCACTCTCAGTCCTTCCCCCTTAGAGATTTTCTTCCCTGGAAGTATAAATTAAGATCATTTAACTTTGAGCGCAAAAGGTGAGGAGCCATGTTTAAGGAGTGTGATAGCCTTATTTTGGGCAGAGCCATGATAATGAGAGAGTTTACTGGTGCCACTTTGGGTGAAACTGTGACTAAATTCTGCTGTTTGTAGACATTTTGCCTCAGAATCAAAGAGAAAGTTTTTTTACATTCTGTTTGCTCACAGAGGAGTTCAGACATGCTCTATTTGCAAAGTGACTGCATGAAACGAAAAGCACAGTAATTCTGAAGCTGTTGGCTTGGATAAAATGAGGATGCAATTAAAAAGAAAAAGGTTAGGAAAAGAACATGCTGAGAATCGAAACTAAAAATCTGAAATGATGTCCCAGCCTGCCCATATAAGCCTCTCCCTGTGCAGAAAGAAACTTGCAATGCTCTGCTTCTTCTACTGTCTGTGTTCTTTACTCCAGTGTCACCTGTTCTGATGTTTCCTGTGTTTAATCAAGTATCAAAATAATCAAAATTGTTTTTACTTAAAATCTTTATTATTCTCATGCCAATAATTACCTGATATGTATTTATTTACTTACTTGCCTGTTGGAGAAAAAGTGTGTGTGTATATGTGTGTGTGTATGTATTTATATGTATATATATATAGTATCTATTGTCTCTTTTTTTGAATTCTAAGCTTCTTGTCATTAGCTTGTTTTCCAACATGTTGTTTCCTGTAAGCACATTACTTCTAGCTCCAGATTCAAACTAAAATGATTCTCAGGGTAAAAATATACTTATACAAGAAGAAAATCCTTTTACTTTGCTGCTCCACACATCAATAGTAGATGAGATGCAGAGCTTTCAAGTACGTTTCATAGGATTCACTGAATTAAAACAGAGAGGGCCTTGGAGAATCATTCAGCAAAACTTCCTCATTTTCACAGAAAGAAGCTCTGGCCCAGGGAGAAATGTGATTTATTGAGAGAGGCCCAGTGAGTGATAGAGTTAGAACCACAGAGTTCTTAGGTTCATAAACCCAAAGCCCCAGAAATGCTAAATTGACAAAGTAGTCAGCAACTTCCCAGTTGACAAAGAATAACCTCATTCATCCATTTTCTATTTCTACCATGTCTGTTCTTGTTTAGGTTTTAATCTTGGTTTTATGTGACTCTAAATTCTCATTCATTTGGGCTAAGTATCTGCCAGATTTTAATGCTGCAATGATTTTCCTACAAGTATACTTTCATTTGCTTTGACAAAATCACCTCAATTTTTCTCTAGAAAAGAAAATTCTCTAATGAACATTCCCATCTACTCTGAAGTCTGATATGTGGAAACATTAGTTCACAATAAGCAACTGACCAGAGGAAGACAGCAGAGGAAAGCTGACACTATACAGGAAAATAGGCAACTCTGAATCTAGAAAACTTTTGTCATTACACTGAACTTTCAGCGTAAAAAGAGATGTAGACATTGGCTATCCCAATATTGCCCCAGTGTTCCTTGTATTCTAGAAGCACAAATAAGAAATGATTTTGTAGGCAGGTTAATTAGGGACAACTATACCAAATTAAGTTGATTCCTTTCCTATAAAATTCTAATAGCCTTTTATACCAACAGGCTCTGAGACACTCAAAAATTATAGGGAACTTGCCAAAATTAATTTTAAAGAAAATCATTTATACAAAATCTCACAGACATACCATCTTGAAGATACCACTGGGGGAAATCTAATTCAATTCTACAAATACTGTTAATGCAAGAGCTAAGACATTAACCAAATCTTTGCAGTGCAGTGTTAATTGTCAGGAACATGAGCGCTTCTTAAGCATTGTGGTTTCAGACAATTCACTTAATCTATCTCAGATAAAATGAAAGTAGTAAGACAATCAAGGAATCTTATTTAGGACGGGTTGGTCACAATACTTAAGAACAACGTAGTAACTGATCTCTCAATTTAAAGCCTTTAATTCTTAGCTCAACAATAATCACAGAATTTTTTGCATGTATTAAGATAAGCCACTAACACTTAAACTTTAAATAAATTCCTATGTAAAAACTTTTATGATATATATGAAAGCAAGTTTTCAAAAAATATCTGAAATTTTGTGGCTGAATTCTTACTTGCCAAAAATGGAATATTTTGAAAAACACCAAGTATAGCAATGGCAACTGATAGAAATTTCACATATGTTTTAGCTTGTGAGGTTACAATGATACATAAGCAAAAATAAAATAGTTTAAAGACTGGTGAGTGAAAAAAAATCTGTTGTTTTTTTTTAAGCAAACTACATCTGATGTGAGCAAATAGCTGATGAAGGAAACTCCCTCTTAGTTTTCCAATTCAGACAGGAAGAAGGAAGGAACAGTTACAATGCCATACTCCTGAGCTGTAGGCAATGATCATCTATCATTAAAACTCTTAAATCACAAAGTGAAAGACAGAGTGCATGTGCCTCCTGGTGCAACCTGTGATAAAGTGTCCTTTTCCTAAAATTGAGCCTGAATTTAATCAGCCCTTTAGTTTCCAAACACCATTTAAATACAGGTGAATCAAAGAAATATGTCAAAAATCAGCATATTTTGCAAAGTAAGAAATTCTAGTTTAGATTATCTTGGTTTCTTAAACAAATAAGTTGCATGGGTAAGGGCAAGGACAGAGAAATCTGTTCATAGCAAATTTTCAATTCATGTCTTATTTGAAATCAGATGATACTATTTTGAGGGGTTGGGGGAGTGAGGTTACAGGCTTTTAAATAGCTGTCTCTTAAAGATACATAAATATAGCACATGATTGAAAACAATCCCAAACCAGGTACCAGTGGTTCAAACCTGTAATCCTATCCACCCAAGATGCTGAGATATGAGGATTGTGGTTCAAAGCCAACCCAGGCAGTAAAGTATATAAGACTTCTGTCTCCAATTAACCACCAAAGAGCTGTAAGTGGAGCTGTGGTTCAAGTGGTAGAGCTCTAGCCTTGAGCAACAAACTTCAAGGAGAGTGCCCAGCACCAGGACTGGCTTAAGCCCCGAGACTGGTACACACTCACAAAATAATAATCCTACGCTTGGTGGAAGATTTTCATGGTGGAAGGAGACTGGCTTGGGGATAAAAAATGCTGGTGCTGGGTGATGGCTTAGATGAACAATTACACCATCTTCCTACTTTTATAATTGCTTAAAATTGTCCTTAAAGGGTTTCTTTTAAGTTTGTTGTTATATCATAATAAAATTTTATGCCAACTTGTTTTGTTAAATGGCAAACCCTTTGTACAACTACTTAAAGATTGTAACTAAAAAAATGTATACCACCTCAGATGACAAATGATTATCAATTCTTGATTAGAACATGATCAGCTTACCTGTTATTTATATATCTGATGATACAGTAAGCCATTTACTCTTCAAATAATCTTTTTCCATCTAGAAAATTTTCAACTTCATTTTTTTCCCATTGAAACACATTGGTAATGGATAGCTGCCAGTTACTGAATATTTGGGAGCAATTGAATTTTTCATTTAGTATAAAAATATGTCGGTTTTGGTGAAAAGATATGTGAAATTCAAATTATCATTGGTATGTGATCTTAAGTTATAGAGTATGAATGCTCAAAAAATATATTATAAAAGCAGGATATGATCAGAAAAGGGAACAGAATGATCAGAAAAGATGGTGACTACAAAAACACCCAGACATAGCCTTCAAACAATGAAAGCACAGAGGAAATGCATGGGCTAAGGAAAACTATGCCCTCTATGAATTGGGAAGGAAAAGGACACTGGAGATAAAAAGAGAAATCCTAAAACTGGAAAATTATATGCCAAGCTACCATTTTCTGCCCCCCACCTTTCCTATTTCTACTTTCCTAACCTTCAATCCTTTATACATTGGAGAAAAGGACCTTGAAAGCCAGGTGGATTCAGTTCTGGAGTAAATGTGCAAGGTCAACCTGTGCTACATAGCAAGTCCCAGACAAATGGGCCACATGTGAGTCTACCTCAAAAAGGAAAAAAAAGTATAACAACATTTTAAAGTAGATAAACAGCTCTTCTGTTGGGACCTGGAATCAATAAATCCTCTGTATCACTTCCTTAACCCCTTCTCCCCATTCTGAGCACTGTCCCTCAGCAACTCAGCTCAAGGCTAGTGCCCTACCACTTGAGCTACAGCACCACTTCCGGTTTTCTGGTGGTTTATTGGAGATAAGAGTTTCACAGACTTTCTTGCCTGGGCTGGCTTTGAACCGCAATCCTCAGATCTCAGACTCCTGAGTAGCTAGATTACAAGCGTGAGCCACCAGTGCCAGGCTCTTCCCCATTCTTTTAAGAGATTTCTATAGGTTTCATTACACACACACACACACACACACACACACACACACCTTCTACAATCTTCATCTCACTGTCACCTTCTCCTACAGGAGACTCAAAATGCCTGTAAAGTCCTAAGAGATTTGAACTTTATTGGAATTTGTAGATTTGGAGTCAGTATTTCTCAAGGGAGGATTTTTTTTCTGAAAATTAAATTATGCATGATTAACTCCTCCCATCCATCGGTGGAGAGTTTGGACTTTAGATGATGAGACTGGCACTGTATGGTACTTAGGTCTATAGCTACAGGTTAATGATATTCCAACTAGCTATGAGGTCACCTGCTAGTCATCACAGCCACAGGACACTTCCCAGTCTCCAAATGTTAGTAGGGTACAGTCAACAGGAAGTAGTTGCAAAGTCTCCAAATGTTAGTAGGGTACAGTCAACAGGAAGTAGTTGCAAGTCCTGAGCTGTTCTATTTTCAATGGCCATTGCTCTCGGCAACCACTTTCCTCACACCCTGCTCATCTCTAATAGCCCCTTTCAGAGGAGGTTACATGAGTGTTGGGATTAAATTCTAAGCTAGAACAAGAAGGAAATAATTCATAGCCTTTATTCTGGTAGCTGCAACAGTACAGAGAAAATAAATGTGCAACCAAGTGTAGTTTTTTCCCTAACAAAAAGTGGATAAAAGGGTTTAAAATGAGATGATGATCTTTCAAGTAATAAATACTCAAAAATAGAATTTAATCCTTTCCCTCTGAAAATCTGTATGTGCATAATTAGAAGACAAGACTATATCTCCCAAATGCCAAGAATGGAGCTATTGTATATGCATGGTGACATACTCCTATAATCCCAGCTATGTGAAAAGCATACAAAGGAGACCAATGTAGGAAAATATGTGAAGTCCTATCTAAAAAAAAGAACTAAAGCCAAAAAAAAGAGCTGTGATATGGCTCAAGCAGTAGAGTATCTGTATGACAAAAACAAGTCCCTGTGTTCAAACTCCATTACTGCTGATTTAAAAAAAGAAAAGAGAAGGAAAAAAAACAAAAAGGATGGATGGATGGACGAGTTCAGCCTCCACAAAAACACTCAATGTGACACAATTAGCCAGTATTTTTTTTTTTGGGGGGGGGGTTCAGTCATGGGCCTGAACTCAGCCTGGCCACTGTCCCTGGCAGTCTACCACTTGAGCCACAGCGCCACTTCCGGCATTTTTTTTCTGCTTATGTGGTGCTAAAGAATCAAACCCAGGGCCTCAGGCATGCAAGGCAAGCGTTCTACCACTGAGCCACCTTCCCAGCCCAATTAGCCAGTATTTTATTAATATATGTTCAAGTAATACAATGTTATCATTTATCAATTGTTTGCAAGACAGGCACTTGGCTGTGTCTCAGGCGACAGAATTGGTGTTTCATTTATATATTAAGGACTGACAAGGCGCACAATGTTAAGGGGACACTTGAAAGAGATTAGGCAGAAATGTAAATTCAGATTTGGCTCCAAGCTTTACCTCAAATTTTCTCACACTTTTGAGCAAAGTGAGCCAGTTTGGTTGCCCACAGCTGCCATACTGTGGGCCTTAATGTGCAAAATGGCAATGCATTAGAAACAGAACAATGATTCTTTAGCAACACACAGCCTATAGATTCAAGCAAGGTTCAGGGTTCTAGGTTCCAATATTGTACCCAACTGCCTGAAAATGCCATTATCAAGACCCAATGTTTGTCAAATAACAAGAGATCCTGCAAAAGACAGTTTGAAATCTATTTACAAGTTTTGTTGCATATAGGAGGCTTTTTACCACTTTGTACCCCATTTCTGTTTAAGTGACCACATATGCTCAGGTGAAATGCCAGGGTGAGATCCTGTTGAACAATTAGCGTGTGAGCACGCCCCCCCACCCCCCGCCACACACACACACACACACCATACAGAATGGATGACAAGAACACACAACAGGTCCTAAGCAGTAGGAGGGCATTTGTGAGCAATTGGAGAAAAATGGGGAAATGGAGATAGTGATGGAGAATGAATATGACCCATATAGTTTAACATACACACAGGTGAAAAATAGAACAATGAGCTTGTGGAGATTGGTTTGGGAATATCGGAGGGAGGAGGAGGGAGAGTAATGGAGGAGGTGAGTCTGATCAAAGTACAGCATAGGCATATGTTGACACGTCAAAATGATATTCTCTTATACAAGTAATTAGTGCTAAGAAAATTGTGGGAAATAAAGAAAACGAGGTTAAGAAAATCTTATTGTGAAGCATTATGGTATTTTCACCAAAAAAAAGTTTATGAGTTAAAAAGAATAGAGAAGTGGTCATCCAAATCTACATTTGAAACCTATGCCTTTTACTTGTAATTCGGGATTTCAGAGATTTAGTTCTTTTCAGTGAACGGGAGTTGAAACTAATTCACAAAGGAAAATCTTGAACTGGAGCGTTGACATCCAAAGACATGACAAAGAAAACTCCTTCCACAGGAGAGCTGCAAACAAGTCTCCAAGCACCTCTCAAACTTTCATTTAATGAAAAAGAATTATTTATTCCATGTAAAAAGACAGAAACACTGCCATTTCTTCTGTCTGTATTCTTCTACACAACTGGATATCCTGGGGTTTCAATGCAAAACTTTGAAAGGTGACCAGTGTTAATAACCCGCAAGGCCTGCCAAGTTGATTAACAAGAGATATAAGCTTATAAGAACATCTCTAAAGGGCCAAGCATATGAAAGAAACCATCAGTGTTCAGAAAATGCAGAAAGGAAAAATCTGAGCATTTCCATGCTGAGTCCCAAGCAATGAAGGCAATTTTGTTGGCTTTATATGTTTCGGACAGGAAGTGATTTATAATATCCATGAATTATGGAAAGTAGCCAACTAAACTTTCTCTAATTCAAAGATAAAATGAAATTTTTGCACATCTCTTTCCTTTTCAGTATTTCTGTTTTCATTCATTAGCCTTTCATCCTATTCCTACATCTCCTTACTTGTTTTATTCCCCTCCCCCCCGAGACTTTAAAGAATTTCCTATTCTTTATCTTACCTTATGACCAATACAATGAGATCAGAAAGAGAGGATGGTGTTTAATCAAACTCAAGGAAGCAGAGTCTCGCCATTTTTAAGAGAACAGTATCAATGGCTGAACTCTTATAAGCCTGTGATAAAGATAGATTAGGAAGGACTGGCATGCAATCATAACCCACTGCTTAATTTCTTTAGTTAACACAGGAGATATCTGGCTTAATATCTCTCAGGGAAAGTCTTTAAGAGCAGAAAAAGACCAAATAAACCATTTAGGCTGTGAAAGATGTTGGTAGGTTAGGTAAATTGTCTCTAATTCTACTCCAAAGCACAGAATCTATCCGCTCAAGCAGCATGCATGAGAGCCTGTCCTCCGTGAATCCCAGGGTCAGCCTCAGCCAGGAGCCTTCAGCAGGTACCTTAAGGACACTTGTCTGTATCTGGTTCTTCAGTTTTTTGTTCTCTACTTTTATTTTCTATTTCCTATTTTATTCTCCTTTTATTTTCTAGTTTTGAGCAGAGGTAAACATTTTCAGTTGTCTAATCTATCTCCCTAGATCTAGGCACCAATGGATACTCAGTCACTATTTGTCATGTGAGTAAATTGCCACATCATCAGTCTGAGTTGAGGGACAGTTACATAGTTTTTGAGGCTTACTAAAAATGTTGGAAGGGGTGACATGGTGTTGTCAATGCATTGTGTTCATAAACGGTTTGATAAATAGTAACTCCTTTATAGAACTATTTCAAGATAATAAAAAATATTTTAAAAGAAATAAAAAGAATGTCTTATTCTTCCTAGTCTTGATTCCCACATGTCCTGACTTATTGTCTCTTTAGTAGAACATTTGTTTGTATATTTTTGTTAATTTTTTAAATCTTCTTTCTTCTGGATTTTTCTCACCTACAATACAGTCACTGAGGACCAAAATGACATAGGAAAAGCATATTCTCTATGATTAATGGAGGAAAAAAAAGAAAATACTAGACAGGCCCTATCTATCAACTAACTTTCCTCTCCCCGAGGTAATTTCTCTTCCTAAGTTCTTTCTGAAACTCTTCCAGGCACTTTATGATGGAGCAGGATTAGAACACATCATGACCAAAGGCTTATTTTTAGAAAGGCTTATTTTTGCCTGGGTGGTTTTTTTTTTTTTTGGGGGGGGGGGTCCAGTTGTGGGGCCTGAACTCTGGGCCTGAGCGCCGTCCCTCAGCTCTTCAGCTCAAGGCTAGCGCTCTACCACTTGAGCCACAGCACCACTTCTGGCTTTTTTCTTTTTGCTTATGTGGTGCTGAGGAATCGAACACAGGGCCTCATGCATGCAAGGCAAGCGCTCTACCACTGAGCCACCTTCCCAGTCCCTGGGTGTGTTTTCATAGCTAGTGAACTTTCTGAAGACACCTGGGACCAAGGTGCCCAGCTAGATCAGATAGCTAAACCATCAAACTGAACTAAACATATTGTAACTCACTCTATCATTCTTCCTCTCCAGCCAAATTCACTGTCCAGCTTAAAAGATACTATTCTAAGAATATCCAAGAAACATTACACAATGCATGAATCTGTAACACTGATTTCTTGGTTCATTCTGAGAAGACATATGAACTGAAGAATGCCAGTAAAGGGCTATTGGTGAAATTATGTTTGTTGGAATATGGGGGCCTTGTCTAACTTCGAGATAAAGGGGATGGGATGCCTATTCATTTAATTCATTCCATTTGCTCTTATATTTAATATGTATCTTATCAAGAACCCAAGTGAAGTTCTTATTGCAAGTGCATGCATGACTTTATCA
Organism: Dipodomys spectabilis; assembly: GCF_019054845.1. Classification (NCBI taxonomy): domain Eukaryota; kingdom Metazoa; phylum Chordata; class Mammalia; order Rodentia; family Heteromyidae; genus Dipodomys; species Dipodomys spectabilis. Next base: position 11,238,681 of record NW_024870719.1, on the reverse strand, counting down.
GGAAAGAGGTACATCCATTTTTAACAGAATACTAAGTATTCAAAACTGAATAGTTTAGACCTAACACATTATCAGCACAGGAAAAGGTCATGTTTTTAAAGTATTTTGAGAAGCTTTGATTCTGGTTCATCCTCTTCCTCTTTGTCTAATATGATTGCTTCTTAGCTGAGAGACCACTCTATGGCCCATTCATTTACTGTAGGTTTGTGAGGTGTTAACAAACATACACATGGATTAAAATGCATTCTACCACTGGATTTTAAGGCACTTCACTTTTTTTGTTAAAATATGCTGCAGCTGAGATCTTTCATCAATCAATTTGTGTAGAAGGCTTAGAAGTTAGCCATATAACAGTTTAAGTTATGAAAAAGCACAATAGTTACACAATAGTTACTTTATGAAGAAGGAATATTATTCTGACACACAGCTCTGTTCTCCAAGGGCTCAAATCTGGTAGTGAGCATCTTCTCACCACAAGAAGGCAGCATGGGGCATCACAAGACAAGAGTCAGGCAACACATTTGTTATGCATGTTCTGTTCCCTCTTCTTCTTTGTATAAAACCATGAGTATTCAAAAACTCTTACTTAAGCCTGATGAATTTAATCCTAATTATCCCTCAAAAGCCCACCTGTAAGTGAATTTAGCTTCCTACCCTTTAAACATCTCATAAATAGGGATTAACTTTTGCCACACACACCTTTGGTGGACAAGGCAACCATATGCAAACCATGACATAGTAGAATCTTTTCAGTTTTATAGTTAATTGGGCTCCTGAAATTCATACAGAATGGGCCGGATACATAGTGAGTGGCTGGCATAACTTTGCCAACTTCAGTTGGACAAACATTGGCACTATCAAAATTCCTTCAGTTCTGAACATGCACCTAATAGACATATGTCCATAGTTTAAAAATATCTATCTTATTTTTAAAAATCATTTAAATGTTCAGATATTTTAGAGACTGTGCATTTTATACCACATTCAGAATCCCCACTAAATTCAAGATTATACAAATTGTACATTAATTCATTCTATAAAATGATCACTATCTCATCTTTTTTAAAAAAAAGTCTTTTCCATGCTGAAAACAACTGAATACTTCCTGTGTTTTTATTGCCATTGCCTCTGTCAAGATTTTGCTATGAATTTTTAAATGTAGTACTTTAAATTACAAATACAGAGCCAAGTGCCAGGGGTTCACATGTGTAATCCTAGCTACTCAAATGAGTAGCTAGTACTTAGATGAGATCTGAGGATCACAGTTTGAAGCCAGTCTTGCAAGAAAGTCCATGAGACACTTATCTCCAATAAACTACTCAGAAAAAGCTGGAAGTGATACAGCCTTAACCTTGAGCAAAAGAAGTTCAGAGACAGCAGCCCAGACCAAGTTCAAGCCCCAGAACAAGGACCAAAAAAGTAAATAAATTGCAAATATAGTCCATGAATTAAAACAAAAGTAATTTAAAGGAAGAGAATCCAATGTGCCATTTTGATGGCTTGATTTGCCATATGGGTTAATACATAATCAAAACCAGTTATTGAATATAAGTCTAGTTTACCAGAAGTTGCCAAAGTGCAAGCTTTTTTCATTTTGAGCAATTTGATCTGATGAAATTGATTTTCCAAGAATATCATTTCATTTCACTGAAATATATCTCAGCAGGTTAATCTGTTGATGAACTTCAAATTTTACTACACAATGAAAGTATTGCAATATCAAATTAATATAAATATTAAATGTACTTTGGAAGCTGTGATGTCCCATGTTCAAAGATGAAGTTATTCTCCACCATGCTAACAATAAGGTAGACTTAATGCAACATGCTTAGATATAATATTCTATTATATATAATTTTATATTATATATTATATTATGTAATTTATATAATTTGTATATAACATTTTCTATCTGAGAATAAAATCCAAGTCCTTAGCATGGTCTACAAGTCCTCCCATGATACATCCTACTTTTACCAGTACCCAGCCTTATCTTAAGCACTCTCCCACCTGGTTGCTGTTCTGCTACTTTTTCTTTCTGTTTTTTTATATATATAATTTTATTGTAAAGATACTGCACAGAGGGGTTACATGAGCAAAGTAATGAGTACATTTCCTATCGAGCATTGTTACCCTGTCCTTTGTCTTTCCCCTACCATCCCTTTCCTACCTAACTCCCCAACTCCTCCCTCCCCACCCAAAGTTGTAAAGTTCGTTTTCAATATAGTGTCCTGTACATCTCATTGTTGCAATGGGTCATCCTGTATCCTTATTTCAGCATTTTGTTATTTCCCTTCCCCTCCCCAAATTAGAAAAATGCATATACAAGATCCAGAACACCAGAATCAAATATAGTAACAACAGGGGTTGTCTCATGGGGGAAGAACATACAAAGGAACAAAAAATAATCACATAGTACAATATAAGTACATTTTAAAAAAAGATACAATCTCTTGTGTCCCTGTATTGGGGTTCATTTTGATTAGCATCAGGTTATATGGTCATAGTACATAGCTTTTGAAATCTTCTGCTTGTCCTAGACATATACTAGTTATTGCAGATAAGGTAAAACATGAGACCTATGTTTCTTTGAGTCTGGCTTACTTCACTTAATATAATTTTTTCCAAGTCTTTTCATTTCCAAACAAATGGGGTGGTATCATTCTTTCTGATGGAGGCATAGAATTCTACTGTATGGAATGTACTACATTTTCTTGATCCATTCATCTACTGAGGGGCATCTGGGTTGGTTCCAGATCTTAGCTATGATGAATAATGCTGCCATAAACATCGTTGAGATGGTAGCTTTAGTAGGGCCTTGTATGTGATCCTTTGGGAAAAGGCCTCAAAGTGGGATTGCTGGGTCATAGGGGAGCTCTATGTGGAGTCTTTTGAGGAACCTCCAATACTGCTTTCCAAAGTGGTTGAACAAGGTTACATTCCCACCAACAATGCAGTAGGTTTCCCTTTTGGCCACATCCCCTCCAGCATCTGTTGTTATTAGATTTCTTGATTCTAGTCAGTCTAACTGGAGTGAAGTAGAATCTCAATGTTGTTTTGATTTGCATTTCTTTTATGGCTAGAGAAGTTGAACATTTATTCATGTGTCTATTGGCCTTCTTATTTCCTCTTCAGAGAAGTTTCTCTTTAAATCTTTAGCCAACTTATTAATTGGGCAATTATTTTTTTGAGGCTTCATTGTTGGGAAATTTAAGTTTTTGAATTCTAAGTATATTTTAGATATGACACCCTTGTCCATTGTGTGGCTAGTGAAGTTCTTCTCCTGATCCATGGTTTTTCTATTGAACTTCCTTGCTACATCCTTTGCCATGCAGAAGCTCTGCAATTTCATGCTATTCCATTTGTCCACCTTTTCCTAGATTTGGTGTGTTGATGGGTCTTTATTAAGAAAATTTTGGCCTGTGAAAAGGAGCCCTAGAGTTTCTCCTATTCCTTCCTGTAATTTTTTCAGGGTGTCTGCTTTCACTCCAAGGTCTTTGATCCATTTGGAGTTGATTCTGGTTCAGGATGATATATAAGAATCTAGCTTTAGTTTTCTACAGGTGTTTAACCAGTTCTGCAAGGACCACTTACTGAAGAGGCTGTCTTTCCTCCATTCTATTTTTTTTAGTTCCCTTATTGATGATTAGGTGGCTATAGGTTTGTGGGTTCGTTTCTAGGTCTTCAGTTCTATTCCATTGGTCCTCAGGTCTCTTCTTGTGGTAGAACCAAGCTGTTTTGATTACTTTAGCTTTGTAGTAAAGTTTGAAGTTTGGTATTGATATTCCTCCAGCTATTAGGGGTCTTTCATTGTTCCATATGAATTTTTGGATTGCTTCTTCTATTTCCTTAAAAAATGAGGATGGAACACTGAAAGGAATAGCATTGTATTTGTAGATAGCCTTTGGATGTATTGCCATTTTCACGATATTATTCCTCCCAATCCAGGAGCATGGGAGATTTTTCCACTTCCTTCATTCTGCTTTAATTTCTTTTTTTCAAGTTTTTAAAGTTTTCATCATAAAAGTCCTTCAATTCTTTAGTTAAGTCAATTTTTTGTATTTAATTTTTTGTGGGGCTATTACAAAAGGAGTTGCTTTTCTGATTTCATATGTGCTCTTCTCATTATTGGCCTGCAGTAAAGCCCTTGATTTTTGAGGGTTAATTTTGTATCCTGCTATTTGCCAAAGTTTTGAATCAGCTTGAGTAACTCAGGAGTGGAGTCCATGGAGTTCTTTAAATACAAGATCATGTCATCTGCAAAGACAGAGAGTTTTACTTCATCTTTCCCTATTTGGATCCCCTTTAAATTTGCATATTATCTTAATTGCTGTTGCTAGGCATTCTGACACTAAATTGGAGAGAAATAGAGAGACTGGACATCCTTGTCTCATTCTTGCATTTAGAGGAAATGGCTTTAGCTTTTCTCCATTAAGTATAATGCTGGCTGTAGGTTTGTTATACACAGACTTTATTATATTGAGGAATGTTCCATTGATTCCTAGTTTCTCCAGAGCTTTCATCATAAAGGGATGTTAGATCTTGTCAAATGCTTTGTCTGCATCTATTGAGATAACCATGTGGTTCTTATCTTTTCTCTTGTTGATGTGATGAATTATACTAATTGATTTGCATATATTAAACAACTTTGCATCTCTGAAATGAATCCTGTTTGGTCATGGTGTATGATTTTTTTGATGAGCTGTTAAAGTCAATTGGCCAAAATTTTGTTGAGAAGTTTTAGATGGATGTTCATCAAAGAAATGGATCTATAGTTCTCTTTTGTTGATGACTCCCTGCATGGTTTTGGGATGAGAGTTTTGATGACTTCATAGAAGGAGTTTAGTGTGAACTTTCACTTTTCATTGAAGACTTTGGAGGAGTATTGGTGTGAGTTCTGCTTTGAAGGTCTTGTAGAACTCTGCTGTAAATCCATCCAGTCCTGGCCTTTCCTTGGGTGGGAGGTCTCTTATTGCTGTTTCTATTTTGATGCTTGATATGGGTCTGTTAAGTTGGTTTAAATTATCTGGGTTTAGTTTGGGCATTTCAATATTTGCTAGAAATTCATCCATTTCTTCCAGATTCTCAAGCTTATTAGCATAAAGTTGTGAGAAGTATTCTCTTATAATGTTCTTAATCTTGTTTGTTTCTATGGTGATGTTGCTATTCTCATCTCTGAATTTGCTTACATGGGTGTGTTCTCTTCTTTTTCTAATAAGATTTGCTAAAGGTCTGTCAATTTTGTTAATTTTTTCAAAGAACCAACTCTTTGTTTTATTGATTCTTTCTATAGTTTTTTGGACTGTAATTCATTTAGTTCTGATTTAATTTTAATTATTTCTTTTCATCTACTGGATTGAAGTTTAGTTATTCTCTTCTTCAAGGCGTTTCAGGTGCCTTGTTAAATTCTTGGTTTCAAATCTCTTCAATTTGTTGATGTAGCAACTGAGAGCTATAAACTTGCCTCTGAGTACTGCCTTTGCTGTGTCCCAGAGGAGCTGGTAATTTGTGTGTTCATTTTTGTTAAATATCATGAACATTTTAATTTCCTTTTAATCAAAAATGTGTTCAAAAATGTGTTGTTCAGCTTCCATGTGTTACAGGATTTTCTTTGGTGGTTTTTGGTGTTGAACTCTAATTTTATTCCCTTGTGGTCTGAGAGAATGCACAGAAAAATTTCAATGTTTCTGAATTTGTACAAATTTGATTTGTGACCTAAAATGTGGTCTATTTTGGAGAATGTTCTGTGTGCTGCTGAGAAGAACATGTATTCCGATGCTGCTGGGTGAAATATTTAGTAGATGTCTATTAAGTCTAGTTGATCTAGGAATTTGTTTAAGTCTGAGGTTTCTCTGTTTAGTTTTTGCTGGGTTGATCTAACCAGTAGAGATAGTGGTGTGTTAAAGTTCCCAACAAATAATGTCTTTGGATCTCTGTGTGATTTTTAGGGAAAGTAGTGTTTCTTGGATAAATTTGTGTGCTGTGTTATTTGGTGAATAGATATTTAGAATTGCAATATTTTCCTGAAGGAAGATTAGTATGTAATGACCTTATTTATCTCTTCTCACTAATTTTAATTTGAAGTCTATTTTATCAGATATTAGGATTGCAACTCCCACCTGTTTATGGGAGCCATTTGCTTGGTAGATTTTATTCCACCCTTTCACTTTCAGAATATGTTTGTTTTTGTGGGAAAGGTATATCTCTTGAAGGCTGAAGATAAAATTTTCTTGCTTTTTGATCCAACTAGACAGTCTATGTTGCTTAGTTGAACAGTTAAGTCCATTAATGTTGAGAGTTAGGCCTGAGAGGTGTTTGGGAATTTCTGCCAGGTTATCCACCTTCCTGGGGGCTGTGCCAACTGAGTTCTTCCTATGGTTCTTGGATTCTCTGTTTGGGGGCTGTTTCTTGGCCTTTTGTGCTCTTGTTGGTTTTCTATGTGTGGGACATCTTTAAGTATCTTTTGTAGGGCTGGTTTGGTGGAGATACATTGTTTCCATTTTTGTTTGCTGTGGAAGATTTTTATTTGACCTTCAGTTATGAAGGAGAGTTTAGCTGGGTACAGTATTCTTGGTTGATAGTTGTTTATTTTTAGGGTATAGCATACATCATTCTAGGCTCTTCTTGCTTGAATTGTCTCTGCTGAGAAATCTGAAGTCATTCGATTTGGTTTCCCTTTATAGGTGATTGATCTTTTCTCCTGACAGCTTTAAGGATTCTTTCTTTAGTCTGAATTGATCCTGTGCAGATTGCAATGTGACAGTGGGATGTCCTGTTTTGGTCTGGTCTATTTGGGGTTGTAAAGGCTTCATGTATTTGAATAGGCCTATCATTTTGCATGTTTGGGAAGTTCTCTGCTAGAATTCTGTTAAATAAACTTCCTAGACCTTTAACTTCTTTTGCTAGGTGCTCCTCTATACACATTATCCTCAAATTAGGCCTTCTGATAGTGTCTGCTAAATATTGAATAGATATATCATATTTCTTGCATTTGTCTTGAATAGTTGTCTGTTCTTTCTCTATAACATCTAGGCTATCTTCAGTCCCCGAGATTCGATCTTCTGCATGGTCTAACCTACTGTCAAGACTTTCTACTTTGTTTTTTTTTTCCTTCTAATTGGTCAGATTTGATGGCTTCAAATTCTTTGTTGGAGCTTTGTCTTAGATTTTGTATAGACTTTGTTACTTCCTTAATTTGTTTTTCAGTGTTCATTCTCAAATCCCTAGTTGATTGGTTATGGTTTCATTGGATTCCCTTTCCTTCTGTTGGGTTTCATTCAGCATTTCCTTTGTGGTCTCCCTGGATTCTTCCAACTGTCTGTGGATTCCAAGAATGTCTCCATTAATCTTTGTCTATTCTCATCCCACTCACACAATTCTTCTATTATTATTGTATTAGCCTCATCGCACTCGCAATATTCTTGTATTAATCTTTGGTTAGCCTCATCACACTCACTCATTTCCCTTTTACACTCAAGCATTTCCCTATCACGCTAGCACTGAGATCTTTGCAGGGTTTCAAACTTTTCATTCACCATGCTTATCAGTAGTATTTGTAAAACATTTTTGGAACTCTCTTCTGGGTTGGTAATTGACTGCTCTGTTGCCTGATTGTTATGAGTGGGAGTTGAAATCCCGGGACTTGCCATATTTCTTGTGTTTCTGCTTGTTCTGCCCATGTGTGTATGATAGCCAAATGAATTCTGAGCTAGAAGACTATTTTAAGGCAAGCATCAACCAGAGCCTTGTAAATGCACAGATTATTTGATCTAGTCAAAACAGGTATAAATACAATCTAGTTCAATAGATACAATCTAGTTCAACAAAAAACAGCTAAGGATCAATGGAGTAAGAAAAATCAACAAAGGAGTCAGCAGACCAGAAATTAATAGGTTTAGGGAGAATTGTGAGGAAAAAATAAGATTGGAGGAACGTAGGACAGGAAAGTGAGAGAGATTCAGAGAAAGGGCAGGTGTAGAAGAAAAGAAGAGAATTAAAGAAAAAGGAAAATAAATAATAAAAAATTTTAAATTACTTAATAAAATATGTATTATAAAGAAATAATTCTATAATTAATGGAGATAAGGCTGAGTGTTTGTGAATTGAGTAATTAATATCTGAAGTAAGTATGCATACAATGAAGGATTAGTTCTAATAATTGAAGACAGTTTTATATCTGGGGATGAACAGAACAGCAACTAAGGGGAAAAAAAGGCCAAAAGGGAAAAGAGTATAAAGAGATTATAAAGAAAAATATCCAACAAACAAAGACAAAAACAAAAAACAAACCTAAAATAAAAATAAAAAATAGCCAACAGTTTAAAAAATATATATGTAGAAAAAAAAAGTTATTTGAAGTTTGTTTTTTTTTGGGGGGGGGGGGGTGGGGACAGATCTTGTGTCTTCCCTCTGTCCATAACCAGTCTCTTGGTGGTGAAGTCAATGGTTTGCTTGTGGTGTTTGATTGTCCTGTGGCTTAGCTTGGTTTCTTAAATCAGTTTGTTTGAGCAAGCTGAAGGAAGCTCTGCCTTACCTGGGACTTTATGTCCCTCCTCCCAAGCTAGTTCAGTGGGAGGGTGATCTACTTTGAGTATCATAAAAGAGTGAGGTGGCTGTTTCCTCTAGCTTGGAGTTACTGTGACGGGTGCTAGGTTGTAAGTAGGCCTGTGGCCTGTCAGTAATCAGTAGCTTTACCCTGATGGGCTAGCTCCTGAGAGACTCAATCAGCCCAGCTTGGAGCCAATCTCAGGATTTATGTGTAACGAGTTTCCAATTGCTCTAGGGCTGGAGTTGCTGCCTGTACAGCAGCTGGGTAGGGTAGCTTCTGGCAGATTCTGAGGAGAATATGCCCTGCCCATGGCCCATGCAGAGCTGCCTCTCTTGGTAGGGGCAACTTTCCCAAGAGGTGGAGATGAGCCCTGGAATAGGTCAGATCCCTTTGATTTGTTGAATGGCTCCTATTGTCTTCTTCCAAGGCCTGAGTTATGATAGCTGCTCTAGCTGGGTCTGTGTCAGTATCAAAGATGGAATTATTCTTTGGTGGTAGGAGAGGGGCTACCTTTCCACCACTCACCCATGAGAAGAAGTGAGGGTGTCTTGGGATTACTCACAGCTTTCCTTTGGTTTCTGGGCCATCCATGTCCATGGTCCATGGTCAGCTGGATGAAGATTTCCTCTCCTTGTCAATTCTTGCTGGCAGTGAGTAGAATCCACTCATGCATCACCTCTGGCACCTTTGTCCTGGGCTCTCTCTGTTGATATGCTGGCCAGCGGCAGCAGCCACTGTTAACTGGCATTGCTCCATTCTCCATCCTTAACTAAGCTGCCTGAGTTTTTCTTCTCTGTCCAAACTCTCTGCACTATGATGACACACTTGGTGTGACTTTCTAGCCTTAGATTTTTCCACGAATACTAATACTAAGCAAGCAAAAGCTTGCTTAGCTCCCAGCTTCTCCTCTGCTATCTTCTTATTTCTCTCCTCTCCTGCTATTTTTTTCTCTGCTATATTTTTTTCCTGCTATAGTTTCTCTCTGAAATTCTTGTTTCCCAGAGACATGACATTCAGATCCCCGTCCAGTGGTACTTCAGAATTCAGTCATTGTACCTAAAATCCCTTAATTTATCCCATCACTCTCTGTGCTCTTCTGCACAAAGCAGATACCAAAATCTTTGAAATGTCTAAATCAGTACTATAAAAAGGCATTGGTGGTGAAAATTAAGCAATTCTTTCAAAGCATCAGGGACATTTTGATGCCAATCTTGGACCTGTGACTGGAAGAATGAGTAGATAACCACTAGAGAGGAAAAACAACATGTACTTATATAAAATGGCTACTGATTTTAGAGACTGACATGGAGTAAGAAAGGAAGAACTCTAGGACAGCTGGTTTACGATAAGATGAGGGTTTTTAGAAAGACCTGGAAGATAAAAATATACAGAGATCAAATGTAGGGCAGGTAATAGTGGAGTTCTGGGTGCAATTTAATACACTAACAACGTAGTTAGGTTACAATGAAACTTTGAACTCATCATGACTGTATAGGTATATAATATGAGCTGGTAAAAGACAGTATCACTCATTAAAAATCCCTCAGTGATTATTATTCTATACAAATAAGACCTGTAGGAATTTAGAAAAACTGTATTTCTTTATATTAGTAGATTGCTTAACAAATGCAATATAAAAAGTGGAAGACATAAATACAGAAAAATATCCAAGTTATCAAACAGTTCACATTCTCTAAGAGATAGTAGATGAACTGTGACAAATGTGGCTGCACTGTGAAATTGAGCCACTGGCATATAGACAAAAAAGATATCTAGAGCTCTCACATTCCCATGAGACAATAGCATCTGAAAAGGCTTGCGTATGATACATGGAAAGTAATTGTAGACAGTACACAGGGAACCTGATAAGTAGGAAAGGCTGTTCACAGCAAGATTGATACACACTATTAAACTTAAATCAATAAAATTCTCTCTGGACTCAAGTACTATCTGGTCTTCACTTGGGTGGTAAAACCAAACGATGAGGCAAACCATTCCATCATTTTGCCACCTAGAGATATGGAAAACTACAAAAGTAGTTTTTTAAAAAGCATTCAAAATGTAGTTTCATGCTTAAAGTAACCTCATATATAAAGTATTAAAGCCAAATATGCTATTTTGCATAAAGAAAACCAAAGTGATACTTTTTTAGCTTACTTTCTACTATGCCACAGATACTCTGATTATAGATCCCAAGAACACAATAGACATCAAAATTCACAGATGTCCATTATGTAGTTACCAAGCTCCAATCTTGCATTGTCTTTCTCGAGTAAACTACTACATTAACCTTTCCCTATAGACTCACAAGTGAGTCTAATCCCAAAGTCCTCATGGATACTGCCAGACTAGAGAAGAAAAGGAGGGGTTGTAGGAGTCACAGTGGCCAATGGCCATGGGCCGTCCTGGCAGTTCAGCACCAAGAATCCTCCTAGCAGGGTCTCCATGCACAGGTGGCTCTCCAGTTGTCAAGGTGAGAAATCCCTGTCAAGCTCCTTCATCTCTATAGTACTGAGAATACAGTTCGACTGACAATCAAACCTTATCCTTATTCCTTAGACCTTATCTCCTCAGACCTTATCTGAATCTCATCTTTGTAGAGTTTCCTCCAAATCTTTTTTTTTCTATTTCCCTTTGACATTCAAGTTAGTAGCCCCACTGGACATACATAATATAATAATGTTCTTTTTAATCCTTTTTAGTAGTTGACTACCTTAATCTCATTAAAAAAGTTTTAGACCAAAATTTTCATACTCAAATTACAGGACCCTGTTTGATGTATTGCATGTTTGGCCAAGTGTCACATGACTATTTATCCCTATCAGTATTATGGAAGTTAGGAAGTTAAAGCACAAACCCAAGTTTAAAACCCTGTAAAAAATGTTACTGTGCATACTCATTAATTCACTCATAGCAAATTATCCTACAAATCCATCATACAAGTACCCAAATATTAATTTATAACAATTTTTCATCAAATTTGTAAAGAATAGAAAGCCAATTAAGACAAGTTCAAATAAAAAAAGGAGACATATTAAAGCATAACTAAATGTTAGAAAAGCCAAGTACTATAAATAAGTATGGTGGGAAAGATTTCATGCAAACATGAGCTACTAAACAGAAAATTGTCAAAACCAAGGCCAGAGCTTTGTTTTTTCCACCATACAAATGACAGATGATCCACCCCCACAGACTGTACTGTCAATCCCCCCTATTCTGTTCTCCTTATTCTCCATTTCCCATACATAGAATTGCAACATTAAAATGCCAATTGCTCTTTGTCTTTCTCCTCTAGAACATGTATTCCATAAAGGCAGAGGTCCATGTTTTATTCACTGTTATATCCCAAACAGCTAGGACAGGGGTTGGCACACAGGAAAGACATCACGTGTTGCTCTATTTTTTTTCTCTTCCTACAGATTCAGTATTCTTTTCAGCTATAGCCCCAACTCAATCTATCAGTGACAAGAACAGTTTATCAGTTTTACAGTTCTAAATGGTTGAACAAGGAATCAGATTGCTACTATTCATCTCATTGCTTTGAATCAAGCCACAAGTTTTTGAAGCATAGACTTAACCTTCATTTATGCGAGAAAGGCAGATACAATGTTCTCTATACCAATCATTATTCAGAAATTCAGAAGGAGAAATGGATGAGCCAGGAAATGCTTTGCATCTCTACTAATGAAAAAAAATCATGTTATATTGTAGCACTATTTTTAGTTGGAAAGTAAAAACTACCTAATATCTTGATTCATAACCACATATTAAAAGTGATAGTAGCTGTATTTACCTGGTAATATACTCATCATATACTTTCAAATTTTTAAGGATATGAGTAGAACAAAACATAAAATTTTATATCTATATAAAATGCATATAAAATTCTAGACAGGTATTTACCAAAATGTTTATAGTAGTTAGTTTGGGGTGATAGGATTATGTTTACTTTACTTTCTTTTTTAATGTTCTTACTTTTACATTTTTTTATTTTTCATAATAAAATGTTTCATTTGTTATAGTAATAAAATAGTGCCACTTATAGTCTTTAGGAGAAAACAGATAAAGAGAAGAGAATGAAATCTATCAGTAATAATACTAACAATTGGCTACTAAAGATCTTCTTACTAATGAGGTAATAAAGGCTATCTACTCCTATAAGGATCAAATAAAAGTTAATAACCTGTGAATTTCAACCATACTACAAATTTAAAGGAATTGTTTAAGTTCATAATAATATTTTAAGAAGTGACAACCTTTAGATAATAAGTAGACAACTCATTATCTTGATAAGAAGCAAATAAAGGAACAGAAATAAACATTTATTCATTTCTTATACGAATTACACTAGTAGGTAATTAACTGGATGATGGGAAGTGGGTCTTTACAAAGATATTCTAATTATGAAGTGAAAACAAAATAGTAGAATGAGAAAACCCCATTTTATAATTTTTAATGCATTACTGATATAAATATTAAATATTAATGGCATCAATGACTACTAAAAATCACACACACACACACACACACAAAGAGAAAGCTACACATCATGGGCCTTATTCTCATCCTAAATATTCTATATGGACTTACCCAACGTATTAACTGTCAATCAGATCCACTCCTGAAAATTAACCGTCCATGTACAAGGATACCTACGATGAGGAAGAATGTTGACATACAAGCATCACACCATTGTACTCGATTCTGTAGGAAATTCTACCTATCAAATTCCCCAGAGCCGGGAGCCAGTGGCTCATGCTTGTAATTCTAGCTACTCAGGAGGCTGAGATCTGAGGATCGTGGTTCAAAGCCAGCCGGGCAGGAAAGTCCATAAGACTCTTATCTCCAATAAACCACCAGAAACTGGAAGTGGTGCTGTAGCTCAAGCTGTAGAGTGCTTGTCTTGAGCTGAAGAATGCAGGGACATCACCTAAGTCAAGAGTTCAAGTCCCCTGACCAAACAAACAAACAAACAGAACAAATTCCCCAGACTCTTCAAGAGGTATATTTTGTAGGAAAATGAAGGGGATGAAGCAAAAATTATCTTTTAAAGACTTAGAAGACATCAGATTTTAAAAATAATATGTGTCCCTAGACACATAGGAGTGATGAAATTGTAAAAATACAAAGGACATTACCACTATAAAAGTCAGGGAAAACAGGGAGCCAGTGGTTCATGCCTGTAATCCTAGCTACTCAGGAGGCTGAGATCTGAGGATCACAGTTCAAAGCCAACCGAGGCAGGAAAGCCCATGAGACTCTTATCTCCAATAAAACACCAGAAAACCGGAAGTGGCGCTGTGGCTCAAGTGGTAGAGCACTAGACAACGCCTAGGCCCAGAGTTCAAGCCCCATGACTGACACAAAAAGTCAGGAAATTTGCAGAAATGAGGGAGCTATAACTGGGACTTATCAAATGGGAAAAGCTACTCAAGTGGCTGGAAATGCTCAGCTGATTTTTGTTTTTTGTTTTTCTTTTTTTTTAAATGTGGGCAGTGTTTATCTTGTAATGATTCATTAAACCATATATTTGAGTTGGGTATTTTCTATTTCTATGTTTTTATTTTTCAATAAACATGGTTTAAAATATTGCTATTGTATGAAATAGAATCGGATTAAAAAACTTCATTCTTCTCTAGAAAGAAGCTCCAAGGTGGTCCATTGAAAGGTAGGAGGCTACCTTTCATGGGGATATTATGGGGAGGACAGAAAGTGCAGTAAAACACCACATGGGCGAGTTACAAGAGGTGAGAATGACAACATTCTCAGCCACACAATTCTGTCTTGCCCAGTGCATACTTGTTCTCAGAATGTATTGTGCTACAAGAGCTTTTCTCTTTCTTGCTATTGTTTTTAATGCATTTATAATATATTATGTGATTTTTTTGTTTCTTTTGTATGCTCTTCCACCATGGTATAACCCCTGTTGTCACTGTCTTTGATTCTAGTACCCTTCATCTTGTATATACATTTTTCTAATTTAGAGGGGAAGGGAAATAACAAAATGCTGAAACAAGGATACAGGTTGACCCATTATAACAATGAGATGTACAAGACACTATGTTGAAAAGGAACTTTACAACTTGGTAAGGGAGGAGGAGTTAGGGAGGTAGGGAGGATAGGGGAAAAACAAAGGAGGGGGTAACAATGCTCAATAGGAAATGTACTCATTACCTTACTCATGTAACTGTAACCCCTCTGTACAGTACTTTTACAGCAATATATATATGAAAAAAGAATTTATTGTGTTATAGATCAGGCACAGCAATAGGAGGGGGAAGAGTGGAATAAAACCTCTCAGACAGAATCCTGGGGGTAGATACTTAAACTCTTATTTTTTCCAGATAGCACATACAATAATACATAAAATTAAATGTCCATAATACAAGGACTGTTAGCTGGATCAACAAAACAAAGGTTTTTTGAAGACAGTTAGCAAAAAAATGCTATTCATTTGTTTCCAAGCCAGAAAAAAAATAAGCCCAAATCATTAGCACAGGAAATAGCCCCACCTCACCACTGCAAGTCATGAAGCAAAAACTATAAAACGG
Source organism: Dipodomys spectabilis (assembly GCF_019054845.1). NCBI lineage: Eukaryota > Metazoa > Chordata > Mammalia > Rodentia > Heteromyidae > Dipodomys > Dipodomys spectabilis. The sequence goes on along the minus strand of NW_024870719.1, from coordinate 11,223,582 downwards.
CACTTCTAGTTTTCAGCATGATGCAAATTAAATAAAATATAAATCTTTTATACTGAATGTCCAAAACCCAAACTTCATCTCTTTTGATAATCTTGTCTTCTCTTTTCTGCAATCTCAGCTTTGTTCCTTTAGATGCTTCTTTTCCCCTCAGCTGATCAGTATCTAAAACCTGGATGCTAACCTGGAAATGAAGGAGGCATAAGGAATAGAAGAAGCACACAAGAAGCCGGGCGCTGGTGGCTCACGCCTGTAATCCTAGCTACTCAGGAGGCTGAGATCTGAGGATCGCAGTTCAAAGCCAGCCCGGGCAGGAGAGACCGTGAGACTCCTATCTCCAATAAACCACCAGAAAACCGGAAATGGCGCTGTAGCTCAAGTGGTAGAGCGCTTGCCTTGAGCTGAAGAGCTGAGAGACAGCACCCAGGCCCAGAGTTCAAGCCCCACGACTGACCAAAAAAAAAAAAAAAAAGAAGAAGCACACAAGAGGACATGGGCATAATAACAATATATATTAGAAATATTAATTTTCCATAATTGCAAAAGATGAGGTACACAATGAAGGACAAGGAGACAATTACATGCAGAAAGCTCAATTGAAATGACAACACAAATTGAGCCAAATACCATGTCTCTTAAACCAGACTTGAAAAGATAGACTGAACTACCATATTTCCAAATATTCAGGCATAGGTGAGACCTGTAGAGAGAATAGGCCCCTTTCAAGCTAGCATGTGTTAGAGGTGTTTAATCAATCTTTCCAAGTTTTTCTAGGCACCAACCAATCTGAAAAGCATCTCTGTGAAAAAGCATTGTACCCCAATAGCAGAATGATAAATGTTTAGTATTAAAACTAATCTAATCATAATCTTTCCTTAATGAGTCAGAGGCTTTCCAATATGTAGCAATAATGAAAACTCATCATTATAAAATCAATTAGCACTGCATTTTGATTTACAGAAATGGTATTTGAGAGTTCTGGCAAATAGAATAAACAACTGTGTTCTAAAAATACATCACAGACTGTGTTGTGTCTTTCCTTCTTATACTCCTGTCAGAAATAAAATATGAGAATATGTCCTCCAAAGAAAGTAAAAAGATACTAAAATAACCCAACATTTCCACATCTAGGACACAAGCCACTTTAATGTATTTGGTCATAAATAAATAGATCGAGCACATTAAAAATGGTACTTTCCAAAGCTCTTTACTCAAAAGGACTTTAAATTACTACTCAGAAAACAAAGGACTTGAAAATTTGAAAAGTAAGCATAATTCTGTCCAAGTTATTCTGCATGTTTTCAAGGTTATTTGTTCTTATAAAACATGTATAAATATGCATGTCTTGTCTCTGAGTCAGGCTCATTTCAATGTCCTGGAGCAAAAAGAAATAGGAAAATCATAAGAGATTTCAGATACCAGAGTCTGAATGAAACTTGAATGCAATCTATAAGCTTGTGCCATTAAGTGGTTTAATCATCTTTATTGCATGGACTAAATTTATATTTGGCTGTAAGGTATTTATTTCTGTCTGTAAGGCTTGACATCAGCCTAAGCAAGCTGTGTGCATTAGACATTGTAGTTAATAAACCTATGTGCAATAGCTGGTCCCTCTTTACATTTGAAATAACAAAGTGTTTTGATGTGGAAGATCAAATGAATATAACCTGGTCCTTCTCATTGAACTAGCATATCAAATCTATTTTGGGGTTCTCAACTTCCAGCTCTCAAGCAGAAATACCTTATGCAGATACAAAAAAACCCCAGAAAGTATCCTTAAAATTTACTTTTCAAAACTAAATAAATCTTTAACAACCAATTATCATATTTTCAGGACTCATCATTTTTTCTGGAAAGAAGTCAGCTCACTAATTGAAGTCTTATTTTTCTAATTTCAAGGTTTTGTTACTGATTTTCCAATCATTGAGATTAAAACTGAAAAGCTTCCGTCCCCTACATGTTAATTAGCTAAATGATTTGGTTATTCATTTTTAAATTCTTTTTTTAAGTTTATTTATTTATTTTTATTGTCAAGGTGATATACAGAGGGATCAGTTACAAAAGTAAGGTAATATGTACATTTCTTTTTTATTTATTTATTTTTTTGTGGGAGGGGGGGTCCGGTCGTGGGCCTGAACTCTGGGCCTGTCGCTCAGCTCTTCAGCTCAAGGCTAGAGCTCTACCACTTGAGCCACAGCGCCACTTCCGGCTTTCTTTTCTGTTTATGTGATGCTGAGGAATGGAACCCAGGGCCTCATGCATGCAAGGCAAGCGCTCTACCACTGAGCCACCTTCCCAGCCTTCTTTTATATTTTTTATTGTCAAGGTGATGTACGGAGGGGTTACAGTTACATAAATAAGGTAGTAAGTACATTTCTTGTTAAAGTTGTTACTTCTTCCCTCATTTCTCTTCCACTCTCCAAATTCCCCCTCAGTTGTACAGAAAATTTCCAACATATTGTCTTGTGAGTATCACTGTTGCATTGGTTCCCCCTTGTCCTTTGTCTCACCATTCTGTTGTTCCCCTTCCCTTCCCTAATTCAGATAAACTTATATACAATACCAGGGTAGCAAAATCAAATACAGTGACAACAGGTGATATACTATAGGGGGAAGAATATACAAAAGAAACAAGAAATCTCAACAACAAAGAACAACACCACCAAAAAAAAACCTCTTGTGTCCATGTCTTGGAGTTCATTTCACTTAGCATCATCTTATATGGTCATATATATGTAGCTATTGAGCTATTCTGCTCATCTGATAAGATTATCCTAAATGTATACTATTTATTGCAAATAAGGGAAACCATGGGACCTATGTTTCTGTGGGTCTGGCTTATGTCAGTTAATATGATTTTTCCCCAAGTCCTTCCATTTCCTTACAAATGGGGTGGTGTCATTCTTTCTGATGGAAGCATATGGCGTGTGTGTGTGTGTGTGTGTGTGTGTGTGTGTGTGTAAACACACACCCAATGGAATTCTATGCTTTAAATAAGTACATTTCTTGTGGAACTTGTTACTCCCTTCTCATTTTTCTCCCACTTTCCCTCCCTCCAAAGCCCACCCCAAGCCGTACAGATAATTTTCAACATATTGTCTTATGAGTATCACTATTGCATTGGTTCCTCCTTTATCTTTTGTCTCACCATTTTTCTTGCCCTCCACTTCCCCATATAAGATAAATGTATATACAATTACTCTAGACATTCAAATAGTATAGTATAGTAGGTATAGTATAGTATAGTATAGTATAGTATAGATAGTATAGTATAGTATAGTATAGTATACTTTAGGATAATCTTAGCAGATTAGGAGAATAGCTCAATAGCTATGTACAAATATCCTTATAAGAAAATGCTAAGCAAACAATGCTTGATAAGAAATGTACTCATTATCTTGTCCATGTAATTGTAACCCCTCTGAACAGTATTTTCACAAGAAAAATAAATCAAAGTACAAAAAAAAAGAAAATGCTAAGCAAAATGAACTGCAGGATATGAACACAAGAGGTTTCTCTTTGTTGTTGTTTTTAAAGTATTATGTGATTTCTTTTGTGTGTGTGTGTTTTCCTCACCTATGGTTTATCCCATTGTTACTGTATGTGATTTTGGTACCCTGGGTATTGTATATATGTTTATTAATTATTTTAAGGCCAATTTTCTTTATTATGATATCTTTTATTATTATCTTGAAGTAGTTTTATAAGGGAAATGTTATTTAATATTACAGTATAGGAATACAATGCATCTTGATCTGTGTCAGTCCTTCAACCATCTTGTCCCCCTTTGACCCACCCTTTCCCTTACATTTCTTAATTTTGTGGTATATGCAGTGAATTCTTAACTGCATTTTCCCTCACCCCTTCATTGCCTATCCCTCTTCCTCTGCCTCTCCCCTGCAAGTGCCCATTTTTTGGTGTAGAGCCAGTTTTCTTAACTCATCGGGAAAGAGAAAACATAAAAAAGCAGAGTGAAAAAGAGATTTTGAAGAGTGATCTGGAAGAGTGATCTGGAAGATGCGCCAAACTCAGGCCTTTGCAGAAAGAATGAAAAAAAGTTGTATTCAATACATGATAAGCATGCTGCACTAAGTTTTATCTTTGTTTAAAATACCATGTTTAGTTCATCTTACACACTGAAAACTGCTGTAGTAGCCAAGAGATCGATGCTCTGTACAGCTCAAGCAACAGGATACTTAGATAAGATAATTATGCAACTACGTGTAAGGTATTTCAGCAACAATCTCCAAGCCAAGGAAGTGCAACAATATAGGTTTTATAGGTTTCACGTGGTTTGATATGTTATCAGACTACTTTTAGGATCTGCCCCTCTTCTTCTCTAGCAGAGCACTGATATAGCCCAGATGATTACATTGCGTCCTCTATTCAAATGCAAGGCCCTCTCCCACATTGTGGACAGTATTTAATAAAGGGTTGAGGGCCTTCACCTGCGACCTCCAAGCAAAAGGCATCTAAAATAATATTTATCAAATGATATCATCTAAAATAATATTTATCAAAATATAAAAGAAAGAAGCACAAAACCTTTTGCTGTGATAGCCAAGCATACAATCTTATCTGAGCCAATTTATCTCTTCTAAATATATCTCATTAACACAAGCTATAATAAAAGGTTCAGAAGAACATGGCTCTTTCATACTAATTTGCTTCAGAAGTATTTATTCTCTGTTCAATTCTTTATGATAACCTCTATGAGAAATTAAATGAATCTTTAAAATCTAAAGTGGGAGATCTGATTAGAATCAATTGGAAAACAGTCTAAATTCCTCTCAGTGAATGACATTGCAAGTCAAAAGACTCATTCCAATGATTTCTAAAATCTGTTGACCTCTTTATCATATCTTCCAGTTACAAATTGAAAGGTATTCTTCACATTAAAAGTGAAGAGAAACAGCTAGATTGAATACATGCTAAGTTGGATAAACTCATTGAAGCTCAGGCTTTAGAAATGCAATGAAACAACAGGAAGCCTGTTAGAGATGCTTTTTATTATGGAGAGGAGGGTCAAGGATGTGATAAATGGGAATGAAATTGATTAGAATACAGTGCAGACATTTGTGGATAAATAACAATGAAATACCCCCTCATAAATAATATAAGCCATTTTTAAAAAAAAAAAGTAATATAATGAATATTTGTAACACTTGGAAACTCTGTGAGTCCGTTTGATAGAATTAACAAATGCTGAAACAAGGACACAGGATGACCCATTGCAACAAAGATTCCTACTGGACAGTATATTGGAAATGAACTTTACAACTTCAGGCAGCGAGGTGGGGAGGGAGGATAGGAGTGTGGTAACTGGGGAGAGAAGGGATTGTAGGACAGCAAGAAGGAAGGGAAGGGGGAATAATGATCGACAAGTAATGTACTCACTCATGTAACTGTAACCCCTCCGCACAACAGCTTAACAATAAAATAAAATTTTTTAAAGAAATATTTATATAAAAACAAAACATTTCTGAAATCTTTGCTTTAGAACTCTACTATATATTTAAACTATACATTTGAGGTATGCCTACAGTAGATACTTTAAATTAGAAATTACCATCTTGCTTAAAAGCACCTTATTAAATAGGAATACTAAAGGGGGCTTTAAACAATAAGCTCTTGAAATTACCAGGAATAAGAATTTGGCAAAAGTCAAAAGTTACAAATTAAGGGCAAAAGTCTGCATAGCTCCTTATTACATGACTTTCTCCACTGAGTCAAGAGAGTTAGAATTTCCACTGAAGGATCTTTTGGAATCCTTATACAGGCAAAAGAGGCATACTTTCAAATATAAATCAGTCAGGTACTGATAATATAAGCTCAATATTTAGTTTTTCTACTGTCTTCTGTCAAAAACTGCTTATATTTGGTTATATCTCATACTTGTAATACTAATAGTAATTAATAATATTTCCTGAAATTCATAAACTATTTATCTGCCCATGATTAGCTAAATAGGATGTGATAATTCTTAGTGTGTGATTTTTCACCACTATCAGTTGAACTGTAGGGCTAAGATTCTAGGATTGCCAGAGTTTGCACAAGTGCATCATTAAGACAGTCTCCAGGGAACTGAATCACACAACAGTGTTAAGAGAAAAGAAAACTGCCAAATAAAATGTAGTACAATATCTATGGACTGCTTATTATGCTAGCTCTATAGTCATTTTTATGAATGCTTAATTATATATTTTAAACATTTTTATTTCAGTGTAGCAACAAAGAAAAGATAGAGATAGCTTTCAGTACATAGCTTAGTAACTGTACTGAACCCAAGCATTTCTCCATCTTTAAAAGCAAACCTAAAGTCTGAGAATAAGAAGAAATTTAGTCTAGAAACCCATTCAGTTTGCATTGCTTCCATTCTTTCTGGGAAGTTATTAAGTGTTGGAGACTGAGTTGGCTCATTCTTTCTTACAGAGAAGCATCTCGGTTTTTTTTTTTGTTTTTTTTTTTTTGTCAATGAGAAGAGATCGTGTCATCTGGGAAGAAAATATTGTCATTTTTATTGTTTTAGCAAAAGATATGCAACCAGCCTTTTCCTTAAGTTGATACTATAGACTTCTGGTGTTATTTCTTGATGTAAACAGTACAGTAGCTATTAATTTTATTTTTTTAAAAAAACCATAGCATCTGTACAAGAGACTGATTAAGCCTTCTTTAATCTGAGAGGCATTTATAACATTTACATCAGTAACACTCATTTTGAACACCAAATATTTGGCCAGAGGTAAATGTTTCTAAAAAATAGAAACAAACTTAACAACTATCGTCAAGAATTGTGAATTTAAAGTGTCTGTCTCAAGTAGGTAGAGCACCATTGGTGAGTATGCAAGGGGCATTGTGTTCAAGTTTGATATGGGAACACAAATGCATTTTTTAAAGAATTCAACTTGATGCTAAAATGGCATTTTCTTTTTTTTTTTTATTGTGAAAATACCGTACAGAGGGGTTACAATTACATGGGCAAGATAACGAGTACATTTCTTATCAAGCATTGTTGCCTCCTCCTTTGTTTCCCCTTCATAGTGAAAGAATTTCTTCACTGAACCAAAGGAAAAGAAATTGCAAGTTGCAAGTCAAAACTTTTATGTTGAGTTTAAACAAAAATTGAACAAAATTGATATATAAAGTTCAAAAGAAACATTGTTGAATATTCTAGAGAAAGGGGATAAAATGACTGAATATAAATTTCATGAATTGTGAATATTATAAAAGTTAAGTAGCATTTAATAATAAAGTCACAGAATAAAAAGTATATTAAAAATTACATTTTTTTACTTTGGAAAATCCTTAAATTCAAGGATATATTGAAACACAAGAGTGTCTTTTTCAAGTTATATATACTATAAATAAAATAATTCCAGTATATCATTTTATGATCTTCACATATAAATGAACACAGAGTAAATAATTGATTTGAGACAGAATTGGAAATACACCACTTCATGTTTAAAAATTAAAAAGAAGTCATGATTTAAAATTTCATCTAGTGCTTTCTTTTCTTTTCTTTTTTTTTTTTTTGGTTCCGGTCGTGGGGCCTGAACTCTGGGCCTGGGCGCTGTCCCTCAGCTCTTCAGCTCAAGGCTAGTGCTCTACCACTTGAGCCACAGTGCCACTTCCAGCTTTTTTGTTTTTGCTTATGTGGTGTTGAGGAATCGAACCCAGGGCCTCATGCATGCAAGGCAAGCGCTCTACCACTGAACCACCTTCCCAGCTCTTATTTTCTTAATTAAGTAAAAATTAACCAAAAAAACCTCACATATAATATAATTACAAGTGGGACTTAAAAGCAGATTTACTATTAACCACAAGAGTAATAACCAAGTTTTGATCATTTCAATCACATGTGACTTATAATTCTAACTAGAAAGTGCACAATTAATCTATGCTATAATAATTACTATCTAAAATCTTTTAAAATTAACTAAAGGACTTTCAAAATTAACAAACATACTCATTATCCTTTTAAATGTGGTCAAAAAACAAGCTCTTTCACTTCTAACTGTGGGAACAGCATGATTGAAATTGCTCTGATAATAATCAAATTTGCTCAAAAGCATGCTTAATCTAAACATGAAATATCTCAACGTTGAACAACTAGAAGGTGATCCAAACAAAATGACTAGAGATAGAAAATAGCCTACTTTCTTTCTTAAAGTACAGAGACTGGGAAAAATCTAATTACTGATCTGTTTCAACTCTGGGGTTTTATTTTAATCCACTAGAAGTTAAAAGGCAAAGCATCAAAACTATATGCCTGTGGAGAAAAAATGTTACTATGGAAAACCACCTGGTTTCATACAACCACATACTTAAAGCTTAGCTTTTATTCTTTGCTTTTTTTCACTTATTTTGATCCTTTAAGACTTGCTACACTCAAGACATAAATTCTATTACATTGAATTGACTTTTGAAGATCGTGTGTAATAGACAGTTGGATAAACCACATTGTTGATCTTACAATTAAATGAAATGAATGAAGGATCTATTTTTTGTAAGGAAAAGAAAAAGGAAGTTATAAAGAAATATTTAGCCTTTAGGGGGGGAAAAGTAGAAAGAAAAGAAAGACATAAATAAGAAATATTTGCAGCCTTTCCCATTTTATCCTTTTAGCCTCATCAACCATTTCTCCACAAGCTATGCCCTGCTCTCAGCAACACAGAATTATTACCCATTGCCTCAATTCTGCTTTCCTTCTCTGCCAACTTAAGTGGTATCCATTTCAGGCTCTATAAAATATTTTTCTTCATTTCCCCTGATTTCAGTAGAATCCTCTAAGTCCCAAACCCATACACAAGCTCTTACTTTCTTGGCTCCTAAATGCTTTGAACTTTTTCTTATCTGCCTTTGTTACAGAAACCTTTAATTATTATAGTATGTAGTATAGTTACATACATGCAGAGTGCACAAAAGATAGATCTTAGAAACATGTCCTGGGATGATATCAGTGTTTGAACATCACAGAGTGTGCTCACACACTCTAACACAGCTGCAATGTCACTATGCAATAAATATAACCTTATTAGGATACATTATGGATAGTGTTATACATTGTGCAGTTCGTGGCTGTGTATATGGTTTCTTATATCTACCCTTGAAGACTGCAATTGCCTGAAGTCTGTGGTGTATGTTTCATTCCCTGCAGTACTCAGAGTAGGATCTTTATCATAGGAATTGTTCAGTAAGTGTTTACTAATTGACAAGCTCTAAGAAGGTTTTATTGTTGTTGTTGTTGTTGTTGTTTGTGCAACTGCTGGGGCTTATAACATAAATTAACCTTAAAATCAGGTGTTTTTAGAAACTCATATAAAGCCTTGTCTAGTGGGTAAGACATTGTAAGTGTGTAAGCTATATGCTGTATGAATGTGTGGATTATGTGAAAGATGAATGTTGAAGACAAATAGTCTAAGCCATGAACATCTTCTAATGGTATTTATTCATTCACGATTGATGTGTTTCTAACATGGGTGAGACATTTTTCTTAGAACTGGAGGTCACATAGTTAGTAAGACAGATGAGAAAATGCTGTTAAAGAATGTCTAGCCCCATGGAACCAACCCAGATGCCCCTCAGTAGATGAATGGATCAAGAAGATGTGGTATATATACACAATGAAATTCTATGCCTCCATCAGAAAGAATGACATTTCCCCATTTGTTAGGAAATGGAAAGGCTTGGAAAAAATTATATTAAGTGAAGTAAGCCAGGCCCAAAGAAACATAGGTCCCATGGTTTCCATTATTTGCAATATCTAGTATAGGTATGAGTCAAGCGGAAAAAGTCAGAGAATGTGATGTTAGGAAAACGAAACCTCAAATATGTATTTTAATGTTTTTGTTTCTTTCATGCATGTGTTTCTAACGCATTTATAAGATTATTTCTTGGTTGCTTTGTATGTCCCTCCCCCACAGTGCAACCCCCGCTTTCACTATATTTGATGTCAGTATAACATGTGGAGGAGATGGGGACAAACAAGTCGTTTAAGGATTCAGGTGGACCTGTTGCAACAATGAGAAGTACAAAATGTCATGTCAAAACCAGCTTTACAATGTCGGTGGGTGGGGGGGTGGGGGGGTATGATTGGGTGGGAGGGAGGGGGGAGGCTGGGAAGGGAGGTGAAGGGTAAACAAAGGAGGAGGCTGCAATGCTTGGTAAGAAATGTATGCATTATCCTGCCCATGTAATTGTAACCCCTCTGTACAGTATGTTCTCAAATAAAATAAAATAAAATTAAAAAAAAAAAAAAAAAAAAAGAATGTCTAGCCTTCCTAACAAACATGGAATTTGTGCCAGGACAATCGTGCTGCCATAAAAAGAGTCTAACATGTGCCAATGATTTAATGGTCACACAGAGAAAAGCCAAGTAACCTGTATCAAAGGATAAAAGGCTGTCATCTATTTATACAGTAGAAAATATTAGGTAAATAATCCCGTGAAATAACTTGGAAAGAAGACATCTGAGAACTGAACCGGGAGCTCTTAAAAAAGAAAGGGTTGGAAAAGACAAAGAAATTTATTGTGCATATTGGTTACTGTTGGTTAAGTCTGATATGCAAATAATAAAGAATGATAAGAAACTAAGGGAAAATTTTACCGATTATAACAAGCCATGGGGGAAAATATTTAGAAATTCAAGTCCTAATATATTGTATGAACTTTAGAAATCAACAGTGAACATGTTAAGATTTAAAATTGGCTTAAAAGGGTGCAGGGTGATATTTTCCTCAGGGAAAATATCAGCTGAAGTTGGAACATTCCATTCACTGTCACTTCATCAAATCCATCATCAAGTCAAAAAACAGACTTTGGGATGAGTATTTGGAAGAAGACAAGCAGTGAGATATAACAGATGTAAGAACTAATAATCAAAAACATCTAGAGGTTAGTTACTAGATTAATAACTGGCTAGATTACAATAGAAGCAAATTAAACTTTCAAGGCAATTAACTTTTGCCCTCAATAGTAAAAAGCTTATTTGAGATATAATATGACTTAGAACCCAAATTTCAGGAAATAGAAATTAAATTTCAAAAGGCTTCAATCCTTGTTTTGGAAATGGTCACCCAAGATAACAGGGTGGGGGTGGATAATCTCCTAAAGGATACAGTTATAACCAGTGGGAAAATTGGACAATGAAACTGTGCTAGCAGAGCCATGCCTAGTAATGGGGCAGAGGAAAGGAGGAACTTTCACGCATCTGCCATGCTTTGAAAATCACTGCAGACCACTGACAGCTGGGTCTCTAATTTCTAAATGGTATTGCTGATAGCAGAGGTGGGAGCAGGTGAATAATTCTGTTCACTTTATACCATTTCAGATTGAGTTTGCTCATGACTCAGGAATGCGTTCAAACCTAAGGCAGAAGTTAATGTACATCATTGTGACATTTGAGTTTAGTACAGCAATTGGATGGAACTTGATCCACTTTGAGGCTCTACTTATAAAAGAAAAACATAGAGGAGACTATCACTAAAAAAGAATATTATATCAGAGATATTTATTGCTCATCAAATATCTATGTGCCCTTCCTCTTATTATTTATTTTAGTGTAACTGATACAGCCTCCTGGGGGGGGGGGGGGGAACCTTAGTGAGAAGGTTGAAACTCCACAGGCATCAACAATTTTAAAAGTTAAGGGAAAATACACAGAATATGAATTTATATAGGAAAAAATTGTCTCTAATAGGGAGTTACTGTACAAAATACACAAGGAACCTAAATAATCATTAGGAATAAAACAATCTAATTTACCTGGGCAAAGAGCCTGAATAAACATTTATAAAAAGGACACATACAAATTACCAACAAATATGTGAAAAATAAATGCTCAACCCTACTAACCATTAAAACTACAATGAAATATAACTTAAAAGAGGTTAGATTAATCATTATTTTTAAAAGGTGGTGGCTCTTGCCTGTAAACTCAACAGTTTGAGAGGTAGAGATATGGAGGATTATAGTTCAAAGTGGGCTCAGGGCAAATATGTGAGACCTTATCTTAAAAAATAACACAAAAAGGACTAGGATGTGGCTCAAATGGGAAAGCACCAGCCTAGCAATTACAACACCTCCAAAACGATGGTAAGTAACAAGTGCTAGCATGGCTAAAATGGTGCGGATGTTCAAAAATTACATATAAATTACTGGAACTTTCCTGACTCTTCCCTTGTTTCTTCTTTCAACTCTGTGAATTACCCCAGGGTTTTTTTCCAAAGAAGTCTCCTTACTAAAATGAAGTGTAAAAAATAAATAAATAAGTGAAATAAAATAAAGCTGCTTTGAATTTTTGCAAGCCATGAAGAATCTTAAATAAGAAAATCATTTAAATCAAGAAGCTTACAAATCAATTATAGTGTTGAGTAAACACCATATGGAATACTTGTTGTTAATAATCTTGTTAAAGACTCTTCCATGTATTTGTCAATCTTTGGATATTAGAGCTAGTTTCTTGATCTAAGGTGTGGAGTTTAATAATAACTCACTTGTATGTGGCAAAGTTTTAATACTATAGTGATGGGACTTGACTTGTGATAAACACATTCATTGTTACTATAGTCTTGGTGAAACTCTAAGAAGTAGTAAGTCTCCAAATAGAATAAAACTCATCTACAGTACACTGGAGATTCTAGAGTTTGGTAAAGACTCTATTTATCATCATGAATGACCTCTCTTGAGTAACCTTCATTTTCTCCTAATGCTTTACAGGAACCTGGTACAAAGTTCCTCTTTCTCCCCATTTTTAATCCCTTCACTGTTTTATGATTAAATCAATATTATCAGTAGGTAATTTTCAGGCCCTAGTCACAGCAATGGGGAAGAGGACCACACTGTTTTGTTGTATCATGGAAAGTTTTAGAAGCCCACCTACCTTGACAAGGAGTAGAACAAAGAGCCAATTTCTAATTCCCTTGAACTTACTTAATACTCCCTAAAGCTCACAACCCTTGGTTAGAGTACTAATAGTCTCACAGTTTCATAGAAAGGCATAAGACAACAAGAAATTCTTTTTCATATCCCAGGTTTATAGCCTCCAAAAGCAGTAAAAATGAAATTCAACTTCTACCTCCTGAAACAGACTTAACCAGCATAGTCATAGTCAATTACAAGTTGCTAGGGCTCTGAAAGCAGTCAGGGATCCGGAAATAAGAAGCAGCGATACTAATCTTTCTACACGTTACTCCTTTTCCCTTAGAAGCCAAAACTTCATCTGGACCCACCTGCTGAGTAAAGTCAGCAGGGAATGTTGAATAGAGGCCTGCTTAGAAGCAAAAGAGGTGAGAGGAAGTGCAGTGTATAAGTGGGACTTCCTCCTCAAACTCCTAAAGAGAAAGCTATAAAAAAAATGAGGAGAAAATACATTCCTTTTCTAGCAAGATATGAACTGTTTAGATATTTATAGCACTTACTAGCAAAGTCTACAGCAGTAGGCTCCCCATAAAAGAAAGTTCTACCTGAGAATTCATGCCCATTGCTTCCATCTCCTTGTCCTCTCCAACACAGTGACAAGGTGAATCGCTAAAGTGTTAACTACTATCAAAGATTAAAACAAAAGAACTTCAGAACTGGAGGCATTTGTATCTTATGCAGTCTTTCTCAAAGTTTCCTTAAAATACCAAAGTAGACCAAAAACAGATACTCATCATCCATACTAATGAGGGTTCCTTGTGAACTTAATGTCAGAATCTGGGGAAGTGTCCTTTCCCTACCACATGCTTCATAAAATCAGATATTTTAAATGTCACGCTATGACAGTTTATAAGTTTAAGTGTCAAATGTCCCCAGCCAGGAGCTCAAGGGTCTGTACTTACCAGGTAATTTACCAACCAAGCAGGACTATAGCTTTTCAAGTAATCCAGAACTGTGCCTACAATCTCCGGTTTATTTTTCTTTTTTAATTTTTATTTTATTGTAAAGATGCTGTACAGAGAGTTTACAGTCACATGAGTAAGGCAATGAGTGCATTACTTGTTGACCATTGTTCCCCCTTCCATTGTGTTGTCTTACTATCCCTTCCCTCACCCACCTCCCCAACTCCTCCCCCACCAAACCCCACCATAGGAGATAGAGTTCCCAGTATATACTGGTTGGCAAGGAAGGAAAAATGACTAGACATAGAAGCTGTCATCCAAAGAGTTGTTTCCTCTATAAATTGTAATCTGTATGTCATATTTCAAGAGAATCTTGGAAAAAGTAGATCCTGATAATTAATATTTTTTCCTTTTTTCCTTTTTAAAAATTTTATTTTATTTTAGTGTAAAGGTGATATACAGAGAGGTTACATAAGTAAGGTTATGAACCTCCATGCTCCTGGATCAGGAAGATTAACATCCAGAAAATGGCAATACTTTCAAAGGCTATCTACAAATTCAATGTGATACCTATCAATATTCCAACCTCATTCTTCAAGGAAATTGAAGAGGCAATCCAAAAATTCATATGGAACAATAAAAGACCCGCAATAGCAAAAACAATTCTTAACAAAAAGAACAGTGCTGGAGGAATATTAATACCAAATTTCAAACTCTACTACAAAGCCATATTAAGCAAAACAGCTTGATACTGGCACAAGAACAGACCTCAGGACCAATAGAATATAACTAAAGACCCAAAAATGAACCCACAGACCTATAGCCACCTAATCTTCAATAAAGGAGCTAAAAAAAATAGAATGGAAGAAAGACAGCATCTTCAGTTAATGGAGCTGGCTAAAGCTAGATCCTTATATATCACCCTGCACCAGAATCAACTCCAAATGGATCGAAGACCTTGGACTCAAAGCAAACACCCTGAAAATATTACAGGAAGGAATAGAAGAAACTCTAGGTTTCCGTGGCACAGAGTGAAATTTTCTTTCTTTTTTTGGGGGAGGGAAGTTTTTTATTGTAAAAATGTTGCACAGAGGGGTTACAGTGGCATGAGCAAAGTAATGAGTACATTTCCTATTGAGCATTGTTGTCTCCTCCTTTGTTTTCCCCCTATCATCCCTTCCTTCCCACCTCCACAAGTACCCCTGCCACCCACCCCCACACTGTCCCCACCCTACCCCCCCAAAGTTATAAAGTTGGTTTTCAACAACCTGTATCCTTATTGTATAACCTGTATCCTTACTTAAGCATTTTGTTTATATTTGCTTAATAAAGACCCAGAAACACAACAAAAGAAAGTTGGGCAAATGGGAGTTCATGAAGCTGCAGAGCCTCGGCATGGCAAAGGACATAGCTAGCAAGATCAATAGAAAGCCTACGGATTGGGAGAAGATCTTCGCTAGCCATACAATGGACAAGGGTCTCATATCTAAAATATACTTGGAACTAAAAAAATTAAATCCCTCAACAACAAATCCTCAAGGAAACAATCTCCTGATTAATGAGTGGGCTAAAGACTTAAAGAGAAACTTCTCTGAAGAGGAAATAAGAATGGCCAATGGACACAAGAAGAAATGCTCAATTTCTCTAGCCATAAAAGAAATGCAAATCAAAACAACATTGAGATTCCACCTCACCCCAGTTAGAATGGCGATACTCAATAAAAATAGTAACAACAGATGCTAGAGGGGGTGTGGCCAAAAGGGAACCCTACTGCTTTGTTGATGGGAGTGGAAACTTGTTCAACCACTATGGAAAGCAGTGTGGAGATTTCTCAAAAGACTCCACATAGAGCTCCCCTATGACCCAGCAATCCCACTTTTGGGCATTTACCCAAGTAATCACAAACAAGGCCATACTAACGATACCAGCACAACTATGTTTATCACAGCATTATTCAGGATAGATAAGATATGGAACCATCCCAGATGCCCCTCAGTAGATGAATGGATCAAGAAAATGTGATATATATACACAATGGAATTCTATGCCTCCATCAGAAAGAATGACATTGCCCCATTTGTTAGGAAATGGAAAGACTTGGAAAAACATATTAAATGAAGTAAGCCAGACTCAAAGAAGCATAGGTCCCATGGTTTCCCTTATCTGCAATAATTAGTATATGTCTAGGACAAGCAGAAGAGGTCAAAAGCTAAGTACATATGACCATATAACCTGATGCTAAGTGAAATGAACCCCAAGATAGTGACACAACTGGTTTTTATCTTTGTTGCTGTTCTTTTTAATGTACTGATAATGCACTATGTGATTTTTTTGTTCCTTTGTATGTTCTTCCCCCATGGGACAACCCCTATTGTCACTGTATTTGGTTCTGGTATCCTGTATCTTGTATTTACATTTTTCTAATTTGGGGAGGAGAAGGGAAATAACAAAATGCTGAAATAAGGACACAGGTTGACCCATGGTAACAATGAGATGTACAAGACAGTATGTTGAAAATGAATTTTACAACCTTGCAGGGGAGGGGGGGCAGAGGAGTGGGTGGAATTGGGGAGGTGGGGAGGTAAGGGATGGTAGGAGAAAAATAAAGGAGAGTGTAACAATGCTCTATAGGAAATGGACTCATTACCTTGCTCATGTAACTGTAACCCCTCTGTACAGTCTCTTTACAATAAAAAAATATTTAAAATGCTACAACTTGGAGATCACCTCCTAATTCTGAAAGTAAAATATTAGAATCCTACAAAATTTATAAAATATAATGCCTTCCCACATTTAAGCTCTTTTCTGTATATTTTTCTCTTATTCTCTGCCCTAGAGAATACCTTGAATAAAACTTTGAAAAGTAAATAAATAAAAAGAGGAAAACAGTCCTTTACTCCAAAAAAAAGTAAGGTTATGAGTACATTTATTTATTTATTTATTTTTTGTTGGTCATGGGGTTTGCACTCTAGGCTTGGAATCTGTCCCTGAGCTCGTCAGCTCAAGGCTAGTGCTCTGCCATTTGAGCCATAGTGCCACTTCTGGCCTTTTCTGTTTATGTGGTGCTGAGGAATTGACCCCAGGGCCTCATGCATGGGAGGCAAGCACTGTACCACTGAGCCACCTTCCCAGCCCTTGAGTATATTTCTTGTTGAACAGTGTTGCCCCCTCCCTTGTTTTCTCCAACTTTTTCTTCTCCCTGACTCCCACCACCCAAGTTGTGAAGTTTATTTCCATCATAGTGTTTGTTGAGTATCACTGTTGCACTGGTTCACCCTTTGTCCTTTGTCTCACCATTTTGTTATTCCCCTTCCCTTCCCCAAATCAGATAACCATATATGCAAGACACAGAGTATACCAAAATCAAAAACTGTGACAACAGGGGATAAACCAAAGGGGAAAAATTAATGAAAAAAATTTTACATAATACATGTTTTAAAGTCCTCTTCTTTCCATTTCTTGGAGTTCATTTTGATTAACATCATTTTATAAAGGAGCTAGAACAGGAACAAGAAGAGGATTTGAATAGTATCCATGGATTCAAAAAAGCCAAAAACATTTGACAAATCACTTATCTTGGGAAATAATTCCTTAATAAAATGAGGGGAATTATAAAACAAAGGGAAAGTAATTGTAGACTACAGATATTTATTGACAAGAATGAAAGTCTGCAACAAAAAAAAATGATTTCGGGGTAGTAGGAAGGATGTTTTGGTAGCAGAAATGAGAGGAAGCAAACAGAGATTGTTTGTTTGAGGGTATTTTGTAGCATAAACTTCTTGGAAACAAAACAGAATGGCATCTCACTCCAATATATCTTGTTTGACAATGCTATTAGGAGTCATGATTCCTCATCTAATTCCCAAGCTACAACAATACAGACCTCTCCACTAAGGTTAATAATAATAGCCAACACTTGAATACTTACTGCATATCAAGCATTACTATAAATTCTACATATGTTTGTGTTCATTTGCTTGGTCCTCACAGTGAAGTTCAAATTGTTCCTATATTTTGGGCTCTGCTGATAAAGAATTTATGGCACAAATGAGTGAGTAACTTGCCCAAGGTCACACTACCCAAAATAGAGAAGATCCAAAATTCACAGCTGAGGATCCTGACTTGAAACTCTGTCCAATAACTTGAGTAAGAAGTGTTATCCAAAAAGTACCATGTGTTGAAGTCTGGGACCCCAACTATTGTTTAGATTGAGCAGTTATTGAATCATTAGGATGCTAACCTAATCAATGAATTAACCTGTCCATGAGTTTACAGCTTAACAGATTTTCAGGAGGTAGGGTCTAAAAGGAGAAAGTGGGTCATAGGATCATGCCTTTGAAGAATATACCTATCTATCTGTCTGTCTGACTGTCTGTCTAGCTATCTATACATATATAAAGTCTTTAAGTAATTGTACAAAGTGGTTGCTATCCAACAAAGCAGTTTAATCAACGTTACCCCTTTCAACATTCTTACCTATCCATCCCAACCACACCCTTTCATTTATCTTAATTTTGTAGGATATGCATTGATATTTTTACCTTATTTTTCTCTCTTCTCTTTATTTTCCACTTCCCTTCCATTGACCCCAACCTATCCCACACTTTTCAAGTACCCATTTCTTGAGATTTATTTTGATGAACTATGATTTTGCTGTTTTTACACTGTTTGACTTCTCCCCTGAATCTGCTGTATTTTATTTAGATATTTGTATAGCTGTATGCACTTATACTGTACACTTGCATACCATCCATGGTCTTTTTTTAATTAACTTTTTATTGTGAAATACTGTACAAAGGGGTTACAGTGACATGAGCAAGGTAATGAGTACATTTCTTATCCAACATTGTTGCCTCCTCCTTTGTTTTTCCCCTACCATCCCTTCCCTCCCACCTCCTCAACTACACCCCCCACCTCCCCACCCCCCCACTCCCAGCCTAAATTGTAAAGTTCATTTTTCAACATGATGTCTTGTACATCTCATTGTTGCAATGGGTCTACCTGTATCCCTATTTAAATAATTTATTTTTTCCCTTCCCCTCCACAAATTATACCAACATCAAATACAGTGAAAACAGGGGTTATACTGTGGAGGGAGGGACATACAAAGCAACAAAAAAAATCACATGGTACCTTATAAATATGTTAGAAACAATAGCAAGGAAGAAAAAACCCACTTGTGTTCCTATCTTGGGGTTCATTTCTCTTGACATCATCTTATCTGAGCTTTTCTGCTTGTCCCAGACATATCCTAGTTATTGCAAATAAAGGAAACCATGGGGACCTATGTTTCTTTTATTTTTATTTTATTTTTATTTTATTTTTATTTTTTTATTGTGAGAATACCATACAGAGGAGTTATAATTACATCGCAAGATAACGAGTACATTTCTTATCAAGCATTGTTGCCTCCTCTTTGTTTCCCCTTTCATCCCTTCCCATACTCTCCCCACCTCCCCCCACCCGATCCTCTCCCCCCCCACCAAAGCTGTAAAGTTCATTTTTCAACATAATGACTTGTACATATCATTGTTGCAATGGGTCCACCTGTATCCCTAATTAAACAATTTGTTTTTGCCCTTCCCCTCCACAAATTATACCAACATCAAATACAGTGAAAGTAGGGGTTATACCATGGGGGAGGAACATACAAAGCAACATAGAAATCATCTTATAAATATGTTAGAAACAATTGCATGAAAGAAAAAAAAACATTTGAATACTTATCTTGGGGTTCATTCCCCTAATATCAACTTATCTGAACTTTTTTGCTTGACTCAGACATATACTAGTTATTGCAAATAAGGGAAACCATGGGAACTATGTTTCTTTGGGCCTGGATTACTTCACTTAATATAATTTTGTCCAAGTCTTTCCATTTCCTAACAAATGGGGCAATGTCATTCTTTCTGATAGAGGCATAGAATTCCATTGTGTATATACCACCTTTTCTTGATCCATTCATCTACTGAGGGGCATCTGGGTTGGTTCCATATCTTAGCTATAGTAAATAATGCTGCAATAAGCATAGTTGTGCTGGTAGCTTTAGTATGGTCCTGGATTGGAAGGATCAACATCGTGAAAATGGAATACTTCCCAAGACTATCTACAAATTCAATGTGATACCTATCAATATTCCAACCTCATTCTTCAAAGAAATAGAAGAGGCAATCCAAAAATTCATATGGAACAGTAAAAGACCCTGAATAGCAAAAACAATCCTTAACAGAAACAACAGTGCTGGAGGAATATCAATACCAAATTTCAAACTCTACTACAAAGACATAGTAATCAAAACAGCTTGGTGCTAGCACAAGAACAGACCTCAGGACCAATGGAATAGAATTGAAATCCCGTAAATGAACCCACAGACATATAGACACCTAATCTTCAATAAGGGAGCTAAAAAAATAGAATGGAAGAAAGCCTCTTCAGTAAATGGTGCTGGCAAAATTGGTTAAACACCTGTAGAAAACTAAAGCTAGATCCTCATATATGACCTTGCACCAAAATCAACTCCAAATGGATCAAAGAGTTTGGAGTCAAATTAGATATACTGAAAACATTACCGGAAGGAATAGAAGAAACCATAGGTCTCCTTGGCACATGCTGAAATTTTCTTAATAGAGACCCAGAAACACAACAACTCAAAGAAAGTTTGGACAAATGGGATTGCCTGAAGCTGCAGAGCTTCTGCATGGCAAAGGACATAGTTAGCAAGATCAATAGAAAGCCCATGGATTGGGAGAAGATCTTAACTAGCCATACAACAGATAAAGGTCTCATATCTAAAATATACTTGGAACTCAAAAAATTAAGCCACCCAACAACAAATCCTCAAAGAAACAACTGCCCAATAAATAAGTGGGCTAAATACTTAAACTTCTCTGAAGAGGGAATAAGAATAGCCAATAGAAACATGAAGAAATGTTCAACCTGTCTAGCCATAAAAGAAATGCAAATAATTTCAACAATGAGCTGTACAAGATGTTATGTCGAAAAAACCGAACTTAAAAAAAAAAAGAAAGAAAAAACCGAACTTTACAACTTTGGTGGGGGGGGGGGGGCCTGATGGGAGGGGGAGGAGATGGGAAGAGGAAACAAAGGAGGAGGTAACAATGCTTGATGAGAAATGTACTCATTATTTTGCTCATGTAATTGTAACCCTCTGTATGGTAGTTTCACAATTAAAAAGAAAAAAGAAAAAAAAGAAATGCAAATCAAAACAACATTGAGATTCCACCTCATCCCAGTTAGAATGGCTATAATCAAGAACTCTAATAACAACAGATGCTGGGAGGATGTGGCCAGAAGGGAACCTTACTGCATTGTTGGTGGGAGTGTAAACTTGTTCAACCACTTTGGAAAGTAGTATGGAGGTTCCTCCAAAGATTTCACATAGAGCTCCCCTATGACCCAGCAGTCCCACTTTTGAGCATTTACCCAAATGATCACAAACAAGACCACACCAAAGCTACCATGGTCTTTACTTATGTATTTGTGACTAATTCTACATTCTACATATGAAAGGAAGCATGTGACCTTGTATGTCTTATCCCTACAGTCTTCCTCTCTTTTCTTGACATCTCACCACAACAAGGGAGCAGACTTTTTCTTCTCCACTACCATGATATTGTGCCATACCTGAAGCCCAAAGGAATGAACTGAACAGACACAAACTTAAACCTCTGAAACGTTGGGACAAAATGAATCTTCCCTCTTTTAAGTGTATCTTTCAGTGTTTTGCCACAGTGACTGGGCTTCCTCTACAGGTTATTACAACCGAACCAGTATGAAGCCATCAGGAGCTACTGTTTCTGACCAAGATACAATCCCGAAGCCACAAAACAGTCCCAGAGGAATCACTGACTACATCAAAAGAGTGAAGGAAAAAGTCACGAAAACATATTGAAACTTCGTAACTGACTACAGAAATAAATACTGCTGTATTTTCTTCAATAATGGGGCACTGTGTGGGGATGTACATCAATAATTTTATATGCAGAACTTCTCTGCATGTTCCTCTCCGTCTCTCCTTCTATAGGCTTCGGTTGCCTTCATTCAACACATAAGCTCAGAATAAGCACTTATATTTTAGTTTCTTCAGCAGCCCCTATGAACAAAGTAATTTAGTGCAGAGGGTGCAGAACGTCAAGGTAAAATCACAACATGCTATAGGAAAGCTGATTACAAACCAGCCTAAAATTGCGTGTGATTGGGGTAGTCAGGAAACATTTGCTAACTCCCTTTAGTCATAACGTTAGAGCAGAGAGTATGAAGTGCTAAGCAGGACATAATGCACAGTTAGTTATGTGAAGAAAAGGCCTTGTGTGTTATTTTTTTAATTACACTACTTTTTTGGAAATATAAACACATCAGGTTTCAATTAGATCCTAGTTTTTCATTCTCCTTCTTGTTTTGATGAACTTTTCAAGATTCACAATAAATAATCAGTTAATTTAACCACGTATGTGTATTAGAATTGCTAGCAAAATAGAGAAGAAAGTGAGTGGACTAAAACTCAGTGATAGAGTTCCTACATAGCATACACACAGCCCTGTATTTGATCTCCAGCACTGCTAAGGGGGAAACAATAAAGGAGAAAGAAAAATACAGTGATGAAGAGAAGATTGATAGAGAAAAAGAACAAAAATGTGAATTGTTATACCAAATGTAACAAGTGTATGTAGCAAATGTATGAAGTAAGTGAAAATCCATTCTTTCAAACACTCAGGTGAGAAAAAAAGTGAAAAACTCTGCTATGGAGATATTAAAGCAATACTAGCAGTGAAACCAAATACTGACACATGTAAATCAAGCCACAGTAAGAGAAATGATGCAAGGAAAAACAGATATATAGAGGCCCTATATATACACAGAAGAGTTAAAGAAACATAAAGAATGTGGATTTCTACAGTGGAGAAAAAAAACTATTATTCAATAAAGAATATTCTGAGCAATGAGGAAATTAAAAGGTTAAATGCTGTCTTGCTACTGATGAGATCATTGAAATGAGAAAAAATAGAGAACTATAAAAATCCTACTTGTCATAAAATTTAAAAAGAAATTGATTATTATAATTAGAGTTCAGAGCTCAAACAGAATTCAAACCAACTGCAACTGCCATCGCCAGAAACAAATAAAACCAGTAAGAGATGAAGCAAAAGGTTTCTGAACACCAGTGAACTTCCAGCGTGAATTTGTACTGGATCCAACAAGAGTCAGAAGTTCTGAGAGTGGAAGTAAAGTGAAATGCAAACATGGAAGCTGCAAAACAGGATCAACAAAAGGTCAAAAGGCAGAGAATTCCAGGGTGGATGTGAACATCCAGCTGGTGTGTATCTGTGGAAAAGCGTGTATTTGCTCAATACACTTTTACTTTACAACAAGCATAAAAAGAAACACAGCCCCCTCACATAAGAAAAATTCAAGCAGTCTTCATTAATATTATTTAGCATCCTCATATAATATTGAGTTAAACTGTGCATGACAATGCTGTAACCACCATATTAAGTAAATTTTGCTAACTAGGATATAAAAATCATAATATTATTACTGGGTTGTATTGGTGTTGGGCTTTACAGTTCGCAAAGTTCTACAGTAAATTTCTCAGGACTGTAAGGTAGTATACCAGAGTTCAACTATTTGGACCATCTCATTCAGAAAATAACTACCATATAGCATGATCTCAAGGTTTACACAAGTAATACCTTGAATACCAATAAACTAGCCTGCTACCATTATACACTACTAGCTAGGCTCATCCTCTCATTCCATCTCCCACTTGTCCACATGCATTTCCCTCAGTCTTCAAATATTCTCAAAGCTTCTAGTCCTGACAGAGCCAAAACTTTACTGAGGCCCAGGCAGGAACCAAGAAATTAGATTCAAAACAGTTCTGTGTAACAAATGGTCACTAAAATAAAAGGCAACTACTCTTTAATTGTATTCTTACTAAGTCTCTTGTGAATAATTTCATTAATTTCTCACAATTACCCTTGTAATTATATAATTACATATCTAGGACAAGGAGAAAGGACAGGTTCCCTCTACTTATTTGTCTCTAACATATTTCCTTCTACAAATAATCCAGTAGATTTCAAATATTAACTCTTTCTCTGAAGGAATGTTTCCCAGATCCCCAAAGCCACAATGTCTCTAGTTACCTATATTTCAAATTTTCATACATCTGAAAGGTCCATTATGATCGCTTTCCCCCAAAACAGAAATGTCATTCTAAAAAGAGAATTCAAATATTTGCCCCCAAAATGTGAATTTAACATTGCACTGAAAATCTTTTCAATAAATAATGGATTGGCAGAATGAATATTGCAAAAATTACCATTCTACTGAAAGCAGATTTAATATAATCCCATCAAAATTCCAATGTCATTATTTTCAGAAGTAATTATATGGAACTATAAAAAATTCTAAATAGCCAAAGTAATACTGAGTAAAAAAGCAATGCTGGAGGAATCACAATACCCAAATATAAAACAAAGCCATAATAACAAAAACAAAACAAAGCCATAATAACAAAAACAGCATAGCAATGGTACAAAAACAAACAGAACCACTGGCACAAAAACAATATTTTTTAAAAACCTAGACAAGTAGATCATTGGGATAGAATTAAAGTCTTGGAGATAAATCTACAATTACAGAACTATGATCTTTGACAAAAGACATTAAGCATATGTTGGAGAAAAGACACTATCTTCAATAAATAGCATAGGGAAAATTGGATATCCACATTAGAAGACAGAAACTAGAAACCAGATCAAAGTGGATCAAGCACCTTAGTAAAAAACTTTAAAATTTGAAAGTAAGTAAACATGGAGAAAATACTTGACAATATAAATCTAGATAATGACATTCTAAATAAGACTCAATTGTTCAGGATATAAAAGCAAGAATTGACAAGGGTGATGGTACATTGAATTCAAAACCTTCTGCACATCAAAGGAAAAGATGTTCCAGTATGAAGAAATAACCCATAAACTGAAGAAGTTTGTTTTAATTTATTCATCAAAGGACTAATATCCATAATATATAAAAAGCTATTTTATAGTAGCCAATATATAAAGGAACAAATAACCTAATGAATAGACAAGTGAGTTAGCTCTCAAAACGTAATTTTCAAAACAAAAATTGCAAATAGCTAATAAATACATGAAAAATGCTCAACATCCTTTGCCATAAATGAACTGCAAATCAAAAAGATTGGGATTCCATCTCACTCTGTCTATACTATCAATGAGAAAACAAACAACAGCAAATGCTGGCAAGGATGTGGGGCAGTGGGGAAGGAACTCATATATATTGTTGGTGGGAACATGACTATTGAAATGGAAATCAGAAACTAAAAATGGAAATATCATCTGACTCTTGGGTATATATTTAAGAAGTTTCAACATACAAGAGAGTTATCTGCACACCCATATTTATAAGCAGCACTATTTATAGTAGCCAAGATAAGGAATCAACCTACATGCCCAAAAACTGATGACTGGATTTTAAAAATTGTGGTGCATATACACAATGGAGAATGAGTTATCCATCCAGAAGAATAATATCACTTGCAAAAGATTGGATGGAACTGGAGGTCATCATACTAAACAAGGTAAGCTAAACTCAGAAAGTGTTACATTTTCGTTCATGAAGAATCAGAAAACAAGAATAATAGCCTGACATGATTGTAAAAGGAGATTGTTGTGGGGGAAGTGGTGTGTGGAAAGGAGAGAAAGAAGAAAGTGACAGAGTGAACATGATAGAAGTGTACCACACTTGTATGGAAATACCAAAATGAAACCTACTAAAACTCTTTTTTAAAAAATGGGGAAGCCCACGGTCTAACCCCTGTTTTTACTGTATTTCATGTCGGTGCCCTTCATCTTGTATATACATTTTTCTAATTTGGGGAGGAGAAGGAAAATAACAAAATGCTGAAATAAGGATACAAGATGGCCCATTGTAACAATGAGATATATAAGATACTATGTTGAAAACGCACTTTACAACTGGGGGAGGGGGGAAGGAATTGGGGAGGTGGGGAGGGAAGGGATACTAGGGGAAAAACAAAGGAGGCGGTAACAATGCTCTATAGGAAATGAACTAGTTACCTTACTCATGTAACTGTAACCCCTCTCTACAGTATCTTTACAATAAAAACCATACCAAAAAAACAGGGGAAGGAGAGATGGTGGCTAATTAAGAGTAACATAAATGGAATGACTACATACAAGGTAAAAATATTATAATGAAGTTACTTTGTACAATTAATTTATGCTAATTAAAATATTTAAATCTTTTCACAAATAGAGGAGTAGAAAAGAATGGGTTTGTAGGATGAGGAACAGGACAAGTAGGAGGGGAACAAGAAATTATACAAGGAATTAAAATGATTCAAGTACATTATGTATCTATATTTAAACTATCAGTGGAGTTGTAGGTATGATGAGTGGAGTGTCAGGTACCAAATCCAAGTCCTGGTCATGGACAAAAAGAAAAATCACAATGACGCATTATTTTCTGCAACTGTATGCTAACAAAATTTTGTTTAAAAAATTAAAAGTAAGAAGGATAAATAAATAACTAATCTAGAAGATACACTGGTGAACTGATGTATTCTTCAGAACAAAAAACTGAGAGCTTACTGAGAAAAGGAGGCAAGACTATTAAGGCTTCTTGTACAGACTACAATGTCAGAGTATCAATCCCAGGCAACAGTGGTCTCAAAGGAATACTGATAATCATACTGAGTACTAATTAAACCATCTGAAAATTCTAGAGAAAACCACCTTTATCTTGGAACAGTAAACACTAAAACAAAGAGACTTTGCTTTCCATTGAGACTGTTGGTTCATTGGAGTCTGGCAGGAGGAATTGGTGGGACCAAAATTGCTAAAAGTCAAATGACAAATAAAAATTGTTCAGGAATCCTGTCCTCACACTACTGAAAGAGTTGTTTGTATAGGATGACAGCCTCACAGGACTGTAGAATGGATAATGGTCATCTCTGAATTTGCATCTGAGGTTCCTGGTAAAGGCGATGCTCAACATTATGATCCCAACTTTTAGGATAAAATTTGTGCTTCGTGATTTTACAATGGTGTTTGAGAATTACCAAGGCCATTCCTTCCTATGCATGGAATAGTTGGTTTTGCAGAATGCCTGTGGTCTAGGCTGTGCCTTTCATGCTGACATCCAGAAGAGAATATGGTAATATGTACTCTCCTCAAGGCTCGCCTCTTCCTGCCCCTCCTCCCCACCCCACCCCTGCAGATTAAGCATGATAAGGGGAGATCAAAACCTTCCTCTTCCTCTACTACCATCACTTAGAGGTCTATGACAAGATTAGAAGACCTAGAATGCTCAGATATCTTGGTTGGTTTTGGGTGTGGATGAAACTAGAAACTCTGCCCATCCATGGCTCTCATCATAATGGTGAATGTCTTATGAACAGGGCAATTGCAGTTGTGATTTGGATCATTCAGGAGGTCATAGCTCATATGGCTCTTGCATAATTGTTATTATTATACAAGTAAAGACTTGATTGGAAAAAATTATATTAAGTGAAGTAAGCCAGGCCCAAAGAAACATAGGTCCTATGGTTTCCCTTATTTGCAATTACTAATATATATCTGAGACAAGTAGAAACATTCAGATAAGTTGATGTTAGGTGAAATTAACCCCAAGATAAGGATTCAAATGTTTTTTTTCTTTCTTGCGATTGTTTCTAACATATTTATAAGATGCTTTCTTTGTTGC
The DNA here is from genome assembly GCF_019054845.1 of Dipodomys spectabilis. Taxonomy (NCBI): domain Eukaryota; kingdom Metazoa; phylum Chordata; class Mammalia; order Rodentia; family Heteromyidae; genus Dipodomys; species Dipodomys spectabilis. The sequence continues at coordinate 11,195,992 of NW_024870719.1, read as the reverse complement.
TTTGTATGTCCCTCCCCCACAGTATAAGCCCTGTTTTCTCTGTATTTGATGGTATAAATTGTGGAGGGGAAGGAAAAAACAAATTGTTTAAATAGGGATACAGGTGGACCCATTGCAACAATGAGATGTACAAGACATTATGTCAAAAAACGAACTTTACAGCTTTGGGGGAAGGGGGAAGGTGTAGGAGAGTGGAGGAGTGGGAAGGGGAGATGGGAAGGGATGGGAAGGGGAAACAAAGGAGGAGGCAACAATGCTTGATAAGAAAAGTACTCATTACCTTGCCCATGTAATTGTAACACCTCTGTATGATATTTTCACAATAAAAAAAAGTGAAAAAAAAGACTTGACTGGATTAGCAAACATAGTCAGCAGATCAAACAAAAGCATCACAAGTCAGGAACTTATAGAAATGGATTCGTTTTTAGAAGTATCCACGGTTTGGATTAGATCATCCTAGGAACATAGGACTAGATCCAAAGCGTTGTTAGACAGAGTGAAGCAGTATTCTAGAAAGTTCTTTTTCTAAACCTAGTGAAGAACTGAAGGTGTCCAGCATCTTCTTTTACATTTATTTTTTTCTTATCTGTTTCTGTTGAAAACTCAGTATCCTCCTAAGTGTTGTGCATTTGAGGTACAGTGGAATCTTCGCTGTTCATCAGATGTATGGTTTTACTCCTTACCAAGAAGGTTGGAGTAAAAACCAACACTGAAAAATTTTACACAGCAGCAGAAGACTGAGTGGATTTTGTATTTTGTTCTTTGTGGCTAAGCATGATTCCCCCATGTCATTATTGTGAACGCTTGGCTGTGGTGGCTTGTAAACTTGAGCAGAGGAGGGATAGGGAGGAAATTAACAATAGTCCACATGTCTCTGACATCTGTTCAGAGAAATATGCAGAATGTAATGTTCTTTGGTTTAAAAAAAGAAGTCTTGTAACTTCTAAGAATAAATTCAATGAGCTTTTGAAATACATTGTCTATATTATCACTATAGCCTTATTTTGAAACAATGTTATCATGTCAAAAGTTAGGAAATTTTTAAAAACTTTATTTTTTATTTGGTTTCAGTGAATATGAGGAAAATGAAAGTCTCATTTAGAGTGCAATTTTCACAAGTAAAGACAGTCAACATGATTAGATTGTTGTGATATTTCAGGGAGCATTTTTAAGTATTGATTTTGGTGTGTTCTTGGCCAAATAGGGATAGTAGTGCTTCCATTTGGGAGCCAAATGACAGCATGAAGGATCTAGAAGGTAGAAGTTAGAGTCAAAATTATTTTGACTCATTTTATCTGAGGACATTTTTACCCATAAGGAAATAAAATAAAGTGAAAGGTAGAGATATTTTTTAAACCACCAAGACATATAAATGGGAGAACAAAGATAAAGCAGCCATGTTTTGAAGGGTTTGGAAGTTTAATGATAATTCAACTCTGACTTTCAGAGCCATGAAGAATGGAGTTTGTAGACGGATAGGGAAGTGCTGAAATGGATGTATTGAAGGTCATTTTTACAGTGAGTATTTGGGGAAAGGGAAACCTCGGGGAAAATAAAGTGAAGACATTTGGAGGAAAGATGGCCGAGCAGATAGAAGCTATGCAGTGCTGCAACAAATGAATCTCAGCAGATCGATAGGCTTCTTGAAAATCTCTTCAGGCAGTTTCATGAATCTGGTGAATAGAGCAAAATGGCAGTCCACTACAAAATCTCCTGTTGGTGTTGGGCAGATGATTTTGTAGAAACCATAAAAGAGAACATGTACAGGATAGAATTTGACTGCCTTACTTAGCTGCACATTTGTTGAGCAGATTATACGTGGTCCAAGAATTCCCTTGTACAGTAGAATGGCTCACATAATAATTGTGTTCATTCAGAGGCATTTGGTACCAACACAGTAAGTGTTTAGGCCCATTTTCATGTCCATCTTTATGTCTGTAATTAACACCATGGCTGCAAAGCTGAAAAGACTTTCTGAATGATTTATGATTGTGGGACCTTGGAGTGTTTGCTGGACAGAAATGTAAGTGATGACTTCCTTGTTCTATTCATACATCAGTATTAACACAATTGTCCTTTATGCTCACTCTATACTAGGGGAAGTAGCATTCTGCTTTTGGAGTACAAGGGCTTTGCTGTTCACAAATGGTCTGCCTTTCATCGAATTTTTTTTGTAGGAACTGAAAACACACAACCAATTGGAAGCAGTTGGACAATACCTCTGGAATGTAATGGTAGGAGACATCAAAGTGGCTTTTGATTCTGATGCAGATATGCATAGAATCTAAGCTTAAATTAAATCTAAGCTTAAATTAAATTAATTCTATATCTGCCAAAAACAAGCATACCATTAGAATGTAGGGACAATATTGACTTGTTCTTATTATTTTCATTTACTTGTATCTCTAGGAAGATATTTAATACCATGATTTTTAATTCTGATATTCTGAGTATGTATTATCTACAAATAAGTGAACAAAATGATCTATGAGAATTGTTAACTTTTTAAAATCAAATATGATATCCATATGAACTTAAGTATGTTGATAAAAAATTTACTAGACACCATAACTTTATTAAAGAGTCTAACCATTCTGGAGAATATCTACAGTAATTTGTGAACCATCAGCCCATATTAGATCAGGAATCATTTCCTAGAAATTAGGTTAATCTATTCTCTTGTAAAGAGAGAGAATAGAGACATTTCCAGTACTCAGAGGATGGAATGTGGGAAAAGTATACTGTAATACTTAAAGAGCGGAATGGGTTCTATAAAATGTAGTCCAAGTTCTAATCTCTAAGGAGAAGATTGAAATAACTGTCTTTGCCTATGCTTTTGTTTAGTTTCAGGTCAAAACTTTCATCAAGATTTGGGTTTGCAACCTTCACAAGCTGGTTAGTTTGCCCCCACACACATACCCCCTCCCCAAGGTCATTCTAAATAGATAAAGGTAATTGTCAATGGGTGCTTTTGGTATTAAGGATGATAAGGGAATGGAATATGTGTAACTAAGAGCAAATATTTCACTGATTCTTGAAAATCAATGTGCAGGCCAACTTAACAGTGTACCATACTAGATCAGAATGTGCCATCCTCACATGTGCCCTTTCTGACACTGATAATTTTTGCCCTGCTGGTTTTGAGAAAATAAAGATAGGAGAAACTCTGAGAATAGATTAGAAGTTACCCCTTTGTGAGGGAAATTTACATCTGGAAAGGAAATCTTTATTTGTAACATTGTCTCCCTCTCTGTACTCCCTCTCTGTAGTAGGAAAGGATGTCTATTATAGTTTGAATCTGGAATGACACTACTACAAAGGTTCCTGTGTTGAAGGTGTGGTCCCCTGCTAGAGGTGTGTTCAGGAGGTGTGGAAACTTTAAGAAGTAGGGCCAACTTGGAGGAGGAAGGCCAGGCTGTGCCCTTAAAGGGAATTGCCCTTCCCCTCTCTTTCTTTGCTTCCTGGCTGCCATGAAGAGAGGATATTTACCCTACACATGCTTCCTGTTAGGTGATGATCTTCCTTGCCACAGGCCCAAAGTGTGGGTCCAAAGAGATGGCCTAAATTTATGAGCCAATGTAAATATAAGTCATGCATCTCTCAGCAATGAAAATCTGACACAGACTCTAAATCACGTAAGAGCTTTGTAAGAGCTTTTCTCAATGGAAAATATGTTTATTTAAATTGCATAATAAATCATGCTATTGTTTAGTTTACCTTCCTTAGGTATCACCCCATAATCTATAAGTGACTACTCCTACATTCCTCTTCCTTTGTTTCAGTGGATAATAGTATTTAAGACTGAACCCAAAGCCACATATTTGAAACTTGTTTCAGTGTGCATCTTCCAGGAGTTACACATGACAGTAAATATTTATGTAGCATTCTCATATTAATCAGATCAGAAAGGGTCTGAGTAAATCTTGTTTTCCTTCTTAGCATACAAGAATGATAAAATGTTTAATTGTTTATAAATTCTTTTTGTCTAGTTTTCCTAAAAATTTTCAATATTTGTCAAAAAGATTGAGTACAACCTTATCCTCATATTTCAAAAAAAGAAAGAGAGAAAGAAAGAGAAAAAGAAAGACGGAAGGAAGAAGAAAAAAAAAAGAAGCAAAGAAAGAATTTTTTTTAAAAAAGCAATTTTCAGCCAAGATCTCTGGGTCAGAATTGGAAGAAATGGAGTTTTCCTGAATTTGCAAAATTCAGTAAGGAATATTCTGCCTTTGGGACATAACTCAAGTACTACAAGACTTGCCTAGCAGTCACAAGAAATAAAGATAATCCCTGATACCAGTGGAAAAGGGAGGAGGGAAAGATTCAAAGGAGTTTGACTATGGCTTGATCCTAACATTTGACTAAAAATAGAGTCCTTGTCAGGTGTGGTGGCATCCACTTGTAAGTCTAGCTAATCAGGAGGTCAATGCAAAAGGATCACAAATTTGAGGTTAGCCTTAGCAGCATAAGAAGTTTGAGGTCAGTCTTAGTTGCATAGGAAGTTTGAGGCCTGGCTAAGCTACTACATAGTACAAGACAGTGTGTCCTCTAACCTTAAAACAATCCAACTCTGACCACTTCTCTAAAAAAGCTGTGTATTTTCTGAAATGAAATTCTCTCTCTAAAAAAAAAGCTGCATCTATATCAAAGATCCTACAGGCAGCTTGACTTTGACCAAAAATGTCTTGATTATAGAAAAACAAAATACTGTAATTCAAGAGCCAAAGATGTTTTGGGCTTGCCTATGATCCTTTTTAATAGTCATTTGTTACCAATTGCTTTATCTAACCTAACATCCTAAAGGATTCCAAGATGAAACACTTAGAATTCATGCTATGTTTTGCAGACCTCTAACTTCCACCCAACCTCCAAAGCTAAGAATGAGATATCACCTGAAATTTATATAAGAGATTTGCCCACCTTGCATTAGCCTGCCTACCTGATGAGCCCACTAATGTCACTGGTAACTGTTTTATTCCATGATTGTCATTTGGTCTGTGACACAAAAAAATTTAAGTAACCTTTTCCTCAATGGAATGTGGTGGTGGTGTTAGGTAACTTACCAGCGAAGCCACATTTTGAAGGATGGAATATTATAATTCCATTATATCATAATGCAATAATTTTAATAATTAATTTTTAATTTTTAACTTATCTTTATTTCTTTTATTGTCAAGGTGATGTACAGAGGGGTTACATAAGTAAGGTAATAAGTACAATTCTTGTCAAACTTGTTACCCTTTCCCTCATGTTTCTCCTACTTTTCCTCCCCGACTCATACCCTAAAGTTGTACAGATCATTTACAACATACTGTCTTGTCTATATTGCTATTGCATTGGTTTCCCCCATCCTTGTCCTTTGTCTCACCATTCTGTTGTTCCCCTTCCCTTCCCTAATTCAAATAAACATATTTGCCATTCCAGGTTACTAAAATCAAATACAGTAACAACAGAGGATATAGGATAATCTTAGCAGATGAGCAGAATAGCTCAAAAGCTATGAACATATCCCCATATAAGATGAAACTAAGTGAAAACGATCTCCAAGACATGGACACAAGAGGTTTTCCTTTGTTGTTGTTGTTTTTAATATTGGAGTCTTTATTACAACACTACCAGTCTGCAGGCTGCCCATTGTAACAAAGGCCTGTAACCCCCAACTATACATAACATGGTTAGGAAACAGGCCAGAGAGGAAAGAAAGAACAGAAATAATACCAACAAACCAATTCAGCCCTGATCGAGAGCTAGATTGGGATGCCATGGTGACCAGAGATGAGCCAGGAGACCAGACACAGGCCACAGAGACAGAGGTGGCATGGTATAATGGCTCCCATGCTGGTCTGGGCCTAAGTAGGGTCAGCCCTGGGGGCAGGTCCACAGGAAATTCCCAGTCCTGGGCAATGGACTGACAGGTTTAGTAACCTATCTGACAAGTGCCTGTCCCTGCTTCCAGGGATCAGGATATGTCCTTCACCTGGGAGATGGGGGTGCTTCCCTCCCCCAACATGAGGACAAGATGCCAGAGCATACCATCCACCACATGGCCAATATGGCACCCGCCAGAAATGACCTCCCTATTTCATTTCTTCATACAAAATTTTAGTAGTTTCATTACTGTGAAAGACATGATCAAAATTGAAGGATTTATTCCCATCAACCTGATAAATGACATTATTGCCACTTTTCCAGTAAACTAGGGTAGCTTCTCCAAGTTCTTTGTTTCTGCTGTTGAGCAGCCATACTTGCAAGCACACTGCCACCCCTGTCACCTCTCTATTTCATTGTCACTCAAAGTAACCTGAATCCACATTCCTGGGCCAAGTTCACTATTTTTTTTTTAATTTCAGAGTCCCTTTTTTATTGTTATTGTAAAGTTGATATACAGATGGGTTACAGTTAATGAGTACAATTCCTTTTGCCATGTTCTTTGGCTTAGAATAAACTATTTTCTTTTTTTCTCTAAAGCAGATTTGTGTGTGTGTGTGTGTGTGTGTGTGTGTGTGTGTGTGTGTGAATGTGTTTGCATTGGCAACTGAAATTTCCAAGTTTCTATGATCTTACCTATTGCCTTCACCTTGAAGTAGTAAAACCTGATAATACTCGGGATTACATCATCCAGATGACTAATGATTTTTCTTAATGTATTCTGGTGACAAAGATTGTCTCCTTGAACAAACTTCAGTTGGCCTCTTCTGAACCATGTCCTCAAGTTGACTCCAACCTTTGGGTTTCCATCATTACATTACCCAGTTTTAACCAGATTCTTGATGAATCAGTTTATCAATAATCTTTCTCCCTCTGTATCTTATCACTTTAAATTTCTCATCTCCCACAATCCCTGAAGATTATTCTGGCTTTTCTTAGTATGAACAATGCAAGGTCAGTTGAGCAATAATTACTCTATCCACTAATCCTTATACCCTATTGCTTAGCTACTTTTATCAGAATCAAGCCACATTCTCTACTGAGTTCTGCTACTCTGTTACAATCACCATTAAGTAAAAATCTATTTTTATCATCCTAACTACTGTCAAACTGGTTTTTCTCTATCACTTGTCCTTCTTACTATATGTCTGTGGTTATGGATTTAAATTGCTATAATTTGAACAAAAATTAGCACTGGAAACTAACAACAGTGTTGACATATGTTGAGAGAAAAACATCAAGCTATTGAGATTCCTGTTCTTTTGTTGCTGTTGATTGTAGCAATACATCTGAAGAAATTGAAAGTCAATGATTGAAACCCAGGAGGCAAAAAAAGAAGAGCAGATATATATAACAGGCTTTATTCTGCATGTGCTTTGAGACTTTGAGCTCTTAACTCCACCTTTGATGTGACAAAATAAAAGTAACTATAATCACACCTCACAATGAGTGGGCAATCATTATTCACTGGATGACTTATATTTTGCCTTTTTCAAACTTCTCAATGGTTCACACAAATTTAGTGTAGTATATCTGAAGAGTGATTATTGTGTTGAACATAGGCAGAATAAAATTTAAAGCTTATTGTAATCTTTAGAGGTGATTTCAAGATAAAGAAAGAAAAGATTGAAACAGACTAATCAGAAAAATATTTAAAAATGGGAGTGTGTGTCAGTGAGATTTAAGGATCAGAATGATGGTGTGAAGAAATAGAAAGAGGAAATTAAAGAATAAGATTAATTTCCAAACTTTCCCTTCCAGATAGAATTTACCTCTTCTGAATATTAAGTGTAAGGGAAATTTGGGGTTATGTTTATTCCCTTGGTTTTAAAAATCATAAGCTGCTGGAAAACAGAAATAAATTGTATCATATACTTTTCAGCTCAAGAAAGGGACTTTTGTGTTACTGAAGTGTTCTGTTTTCCAAGTACAGTGCTTTATCTTCCAACTATATGATGTCATACTATATGCAGTGAATACCAACAGCATGAATATGCTTTCAATAGGCACATAACACACTTACATATGTAAAAGAAAAAGCATAAAAGATGGCTCTTTTTAATATATATTTTTATTGTAAAGATACTGTACAGAGGGATTATAGATACATGTACAAGGTAATGTACATTTTCTATCAGGCATTGTTACCCCCTCCTTTGTTCTTTTGGGAAAAACATACAAAAGAAACAAAAAAATCATATTGTACATTATAAGTACATTAAAAACAACAGCAGTAAAGATAAAACCTCTTGTGTCCCTATTTTGGGGTTCATTTCACTTAGCATCATCGTATATGGCCATATGTACATAAATGACACCGCCCCATTTGTTAGGAAATGGAAAGACTTGGAAAAAATTATATTAAGTGAAGTAAGCCAGCCCAAAGAAACATAGGTCCCATGGTTTCCCTTATTTGAAATAGCTAGTATATGTCTGGGACAAGCAGAAAAGGTCAAAGATGGCTCTTTTTAAAAAATAACAAAAAAAAAAAAAAGTGGTCTATATAGCTCCATGTCAGCAGGAAATGATCAATCGGAACTTAATTACCAAAGGAATTCCACTATCTGAGTATATTAAGACTATGTTTTAATAAGTACTACATTGATTAAATACAGTATCATTTAATTAAAATAATTTAATTATACCTGAAAATAATTTTCTGCATTGCATTATCCCAATCAGCTACAGAGGGTGAATATTGTGCCATTGGCTAACATAACAAAGTGGAACTGGAGAACAATGTACATCTAGAAGAGACAATTTAGAATTCACACTGTTGGTGAAATTGGAGTTGGCAGTTATAATTATAGGTGGAATTTCTGTGAGAAGAATGTAATTATGCAAACTGGATTTTAACCAGCACACCTGAGCACTTCAAAAAAAATCTTAATACCATAAATAAATACCTCCTTTGTTCCATCACTTAGTGGAAAGATACCTGCTCCTAGGGCAGGTTGAATTCCTGGGGTTCTGCTTCAGTTCTGGCTCAGTAGGAAAAGTGCCACCCACTGAATTGCCAATCTCCTTCCTGCAGAGATCTCTGATCAAGCAAAGAAAACTATTAATAGGTAGTTTATTATTCTTATTAGTATTTGATGTCTTCAAAATATTTTAAATACTTTTCATTAGGAAAGTCAAAAGTTTTAGGTTCACAGGATCTATGTGGGTCATAAATAAAAAAACACTAGTGTCAGTTCCTCTTTGATCTCAATAAAGAAATAATTTCTACAATTACAGGAAACACATTAAACCTCCTTTCTACCATAACATCTGGGGGAAACGGCCCAGAAGGTAGGTTGTTGAGAAATACTAAGGCTGGGTTAGAAGTAAAGAGGTAGTCTTCCTTGCCATCATGTATCAAATAGAAGGTAGGATTTCCTTGAAAAATGTGGAGGAAATAAAACTAAGTATACTTATATGAAAAGAAAACCTTTAGAGAAACTAAATTTGACAAATTTTAAGTAAAAATCAATTTCCCACTGAGGCAGACCTCAGAATCAGAAAGGTTCCATCTAGAAACATGAGCAGGCAGAGTTTATGAACAGAAAATGAAAGTGAGTTGCAGAAACAGTGCGGACTGCAGCTCAGTGTTGGCCTTACATGGACATGGCCTGATTACAAGACAGACTGGGATAGGCTGAAACTCACCTGCTGTGATTGGCTGACACTACTCCTAAATTAGGCTTTCAGTTTGTTGATGTACCTAGACACAGTTAATTACATAACTCAAGGTACAAAAGTAGCCCCAGGCCAAATTTAGCTTAACTTAATAATTGTTATTTGAAAACCATGCTATAAACTCTTTCATATATAAACTAAAATTTTAGTGAGTTAATGATTCAGACTCTAATACCCTAAACTACATCTGTATGGTTAACTACTAAAGTTCACAGTTCCTATTCTTCCCATTATAAACTATGAGAATCATTCCCTCATTTGTTACATGGGGGTTGTCAATAACAGATCCAGTAATATATTTTTTGTATTAACACCTACCTATAATACACTTGGAACAATGCTGGGCCTGTGGTAAGTACTGCATACATGTTTGCTTCTATCATTTTAAAATGTACTAGTCTTTTCCAGTACATTCTGATGATGATAGCAGAAGGCGAAAGCCACAAGAAGAGAAAGTCAAAATCAGGTATGGAAAAATACTTTCCTTGGTAATATCTGCCTAAATGTTTCATCATGTCCTTAATGAGGCACAAAAAGAGAATATGAAAATCTTCCTGAATATTATGTAGAGACTGTTAAACAAAAATATTCTTCGACTGACTATAGTTAAAAAATAAAAGGAAGAGGAGACAGAGGAAGATGGTGGAGGAAAGCAAGGAGCTTACCAAACTCTTGCATAGAAACCAGTTTTAGTGTTCCAAAGAAAAATGCAAGGCTAGAGAGTCACACCAAGTATGCCATCATACTACACAGAGTTTGGCCAGAGAGGAAAAATTCAGGCAGTTTGTTTAGGGACACAGATTCCAGCACTCGCTGGTGGCCACAGCCGCTCCCACCATATCAACAGCAGAGACTGAGACAAAGACACTGGAGACAGGGTAAAAGCGGCTTCTACTCCCCACCAGAGCAAAGGGACAAGGTGCGCAAGTCATCCTGCAACCACAGACAGACATAGACTGCAAATGCCCCAGGGGAGTGTAGTTGTGGAGATGGGAGGGAAGGGATGGTAGGGGAAAAACAAAGGAGGAGACAACAATGCTTGATAATAGGGATACAGGTGGACTCGTGGCAACAATGAGAAGTACAAGTTGTCATGTCGAAAACGAACTTTACAACTTTGGTGGGGGGGAGTGAGGATTGGGGGGGAGGGGAAGGCTTGGAAGGGATGGGAAGGGGAAACAAGGGAGGAGGCTACAATGCTTGATGAGAAATGTACTCATTATCTTGCCCATCTAATTGTAACCCCTCTGTACAGTATTTTCACAATAAAAATTTAAAAAAAGAAATGTACTCATTACCTTGCTCATGTAACTGTAACCCCTCCTCTGTACAGTATTCTCACAATAAAAAAACTTATTTTTAAAAAAAGGGAAAGGTGTGAGTACTCTACAAGACATCCTCACTCCTTCTCACACAACAGTGTTTGGAAGGTAGACTCTCCCCCCACCACCAGAGAAGAACACCATCTTTGATACCGGCAAAGACCTGGCAAGAGCAGCTAGCAGGTAACTCAGGCCTTAGAAGCAGACACTGATGAGTCATTTTTGAACAGGTCAAAAAAACCTGACCAGCAGGGCTCAGCTCCACCCAGGGGAAGAAGCTCCCAGGCAGAAGAAGCTCTGCCCAGGGCAGAGAGACTCTTCACTGGGTAAACAGAGCCAGAAGCAGCTCCACCCTTCTGAGCATCACCAGCAGCTTTCCCAGTTGCAGGTGGGTAAAAGAAACAATTCGAAACTGTAAATGTCATAAATCCTGAGAGTGGCTCCAATATAGGCCACAAGAGTGTCTCAGGAACTAGCTCCCCAGGGAAAAGCTACTGATTGCTGACAGGCCACAACCTATCAGCCATCTCAAGTGTGACACACACAGCATATGGCCCTTCTACTAAACTAGTCTGGGAGGAGGGTCACAAAGTATTCACAATGGTAAGGCACAGCTTCCTTCTGCTTGCTCAAACAAACTGATTTAAGAAAACTACTAAACTGCAGGAAAACCAAACACCACAAGCAAATCAGAGACTCCACCAAGAAACTGGATACTGACACAGGGGAGACACAAGATTCCCCTGAATAAATCAAAGAATTATTTTTCTACTTAATTTTTTTAAATTTCTACTTTTTTTTCATTTCTCCCCCCTTTCCCTTTTGGTCCTTTTTTAATTTTTTTTACTCTACTTAATCGATCGGGAGATCTTCACTAGCACAAAGGACAAGGGTCTCATATCTAAAATATACTTAGAACTCAAAAAACTAAATCTCCCAACAACAAATCCTCAAAGAAAAAACTGCCCAGTAAATAAGTGGGCTATAATTAAGAAATCTAGTAACAACAGCTGCTAGAGGGGATATAACCACAAGGGAACCCTACTGCACTGTTGATGGGATTATAAACGTGTTCAACCACTCTGGAAAGCACTATGGAGATTCCTCAAAGACTACACCTAGAGCTCCCCTGTGACTCAGAAATCCCACTTCTGGTCATTTACCAAATGATCATAAATAAGGCTATTCTAAAGACACCAGAACAACTATGTTTATTGCAGCATTATTCACCATAGTTGAGTTATGGAACCAACCCAGATGCCCCTCAGTAGATGAATAGATCAAGAAAATGTGATAGGTAGATAGATAGACAGACAGACATTTACAGGAATTCTATGTTTCCATCAGAGAGAATGACACCACCCTATTTGTTAGGAAATGTAAAAACTTGGGAAAAAATCTTATTAAGTGAAGTAAGCCAAACCCAAAGAAATAGGTCCCATGGTTTCTCTCATTTGCAATAATTGTGTATGTCTAGGATAATGTTATCAAATGAGTAGAAAAGCTCAAAAGCTTCGTACATATGACCATATAAGATGATGCTAAGTGGAATGAATCCCAAGATATGGACACAAGAGGTCTTTCTTTGTTGTCATTTTTAATGCACTATGTGATATTTTTTGTTTCCTTTGTATATTCTTCCTCCTTTGTATATCCCCTATTGTCACTGTACTTGATTTTGGTACCCTGCATCTTGTATATACATTTGGGGAGGAGAAGGGGAATAACAAAATGCTGAAACAAGGACACAGGATGATCCATTGCAAATATAATACTCACAAGACACTATATTGGAAATGAAGTTTACAACTTCTGGGTCTGGGGAGGAGTGAGGGGTGGTGGGGAGGGAAGGAATAGTGGGAGAATAACAAAGGAGGGGGTAACAATGCTCAACAAGAAATGTAATCATCATATAATTGTAACCTCTCTGTACAGCATCTTTACAATAAAATAAAAATGAAAAAGAAGAAAAAAGAAAAAGGATTTCATTCTCAGTTTTGACTATAAGTTTAAATATTCTCAATGAATTCTCTTACGTTCGTTATATGATTTTAGTTAAAGAATTCAGTACTGTGAGGGGATACAATACTGGCAGTCAATATGAATCACAGACATATTTTCCTTGTTATTGATAAATATCTAGTGTAAGTTGTTCTTTTCAATCCTGGTGTCAAGAGCAGAGAAAATTGAATAAATATGTCCTTTAGATTATTTTCTAAATAATTTTGGAACAATTTTGTATTAAACACCTTTAAGAAAATAGTATAAATAAATAAAACAAAAACTTTACTCAACTGGGCACTGGTGGCTCACACCTGTAATCATAGCTATGCAGGAGGCTGAGATCTGAGGATCACGGTTCAAAGCCAGCCTGGGTAGGAAAGTGTGTGAGACTCATCTCCAATGAAACACCAGAAAACCAGAAGTGGCACTGTGGCCCAAGTGGTAGAGCACTCACCTTGAGCTGAAGAGCTCAGGGACAGCACACAGGCCCAGAGTTCAAGCCCCACGACCAAAAAAATTAAAAAATTAAATGAAAAAAAACATTACTTACAATCCAAGTATTCTTACTCATATTATTTTTGTCACAATTATTGAACAAATACTGATGTATTACTCTTGTTAAAGCCTACACATTATTCATATTTCCTGAGTATTCATCTAATGTTCTTTGTTCCAGGACCTCATTCTGAGTAGCACATTTATTTAACTATCATGTTTCCTTAGTCTGATCTTGGTTGTAAGAGTTTTTCAGAATTTCTTTCTTTTTGATGACTTTAGCAGTTTTGAGGATGACTGGTCACATATATTATGGAATATCCTTCAAGGGGTATTTGTCTGACATTTTTCTCATTATTGAAATAGAGTTTTTACTTTGAGGAAAGAAAAGCTTTGTTTAGTTATTCAGTCAGTACAAACTCAAAGACATTTCTGTGATGCTCCACTGTAATCAAAACTCTAGTTTTATTCAAAGTGTTACAGCCTTGGCAATTGGAGTTTCTTTCAGGTTACCACTCTGCTCTTTGGACATACCCTCATTGTTGTGGGATTGCTTAATGGGAGTGGGGAGAATGGGAGCACTTCCTGATTCTTTTTTTATGTTGAGATAACAGAAGTTGTTGCAGGCACATCTTGCTTATTTCTTGATCCAAGACTGAAGTGAGTTCTTTTTCCAGGAAGTTTTGGAGTTTTTTGCTGGACAACAGTACTAGAAAAGCAAAAAAGATCTGAGTAACTAGGTGTGTTGTTGCTTCTGGTATATCTTTGTTTTTAGGTTCTCTCCTGTAGAGGACAAAGAAAATATATTTGTGTCTACTGACTTTGAAAATATATTCAAAGACAAGAGCTGACATTTTAACCACATTTGATCTTCCAATCAAAGCAACCAGTTGTTTTTTTTTCACTTCTTTCGTTAGTGTCTGACAGTTTTCTGTATAATCATCTTATACATATTTTGTTAGATATATACCTGAGTACATTTTTAGTAGTATTATTAATGGTTTTTTAAAATTTCAAATCCCAGTACTTCACTATTAATACACAAAAAGACAATTCTCTATGGAATATATCTTCATATACATCTTAAAGGATATCACTACATTTTCATAGGACAAAGCCAATTCCGGGGGGGAAATGCAATCACTTTCAAATGCACTATTACAAAGGCATAGGCTCCAGAGAGAAAAATCAATAGTAGGATTCTATCACACATGAACAAAAGAGCAACTCCACTTCCAACTAGCCTTACTATTCACCTAAGTAGTAGAGAAAATGAACATATAACATGGTTGAAGCCTCTTTGTACAAGTACTTGAAGATAACAAAAGTAAAAAGAAAAGAAATAGAATAGTCAACTGTAAAGGGCATGCCTAGAACATAGGCTTCTAAAAGACTAAGGCTTAATCATGAATTACAGAAGACATCACTCCTTCAACATCTTTTCATCACATCAAAAGTGTCACAGCACTGGATTACAGCTGAAACTTTTACAAAGTTCAAATTCTAAGAAACCTCTCAAAAAATGCAAAATCCACGGAGGAACAACAAAAAAAAGATCCTAGAAATATAAAGACTTTGGTACTTAAAGCTATGCAAGCACTGAACACAGCCCAAATGCTACTCAAAATAGACCTTACACTAATGTCTTATTCATCTAAGTTCCGATAACTCAATATATCACATCCCTCTTTCAATCCAAAATTACAAAGTACGCTAAAAAACACAGAGAAAAATGGTTTGAACCAGATTCAAAAGTGGAAAAAAAATAGGTTTTCTCAAATTAAAACTGAGGGAAATCACACACCAGCCCTGGAAGAAAACATTTTTTTAAAAAAGCCTTCACAGGGAAAAATTATGTTGAAGAAAACATACCTATATTTTTTCTTGGTTTTCCTAGAAATTGAACTCAAAAACCTTGTAGTAGACAGCTGGTCTATCACTTGAGCCATGCCTCCAGCCCCCTTCATGCACTGGGTATTTTCAAAGTCAGCTCTCATTTCTGCCTGGGCTGTGATTCTCCTAGTTTTACTGTAGTTGGGAATAGCCAGCATCTATCATTGCCCTTAGCCACTGTGCTTCCCTCAGTAGGATAATAGATACATAATACCATGTCCAGGCATTAGTCAATTAGTGAATTTCTTGAACCATGATCCCCTCATCTTTGCCTCCCAAGTAGCTAGACTTGGACCACCAAACTGGGTTCATCTACATTTTTTGAAAAAGAAAAAATATCAAAGAAAGAATAAGGAGAAAAATGAAACCTTTTGCTTTATGCTTGATTGGTCTAAAAGATGTTTGTTCGAAGCACAAAGGAGGAAGTGAGTTTGATCCAGGTACATTGTATGTATGTATAGAAATGTCACGATGAGGGGCTGGGAAGGTGGCTCAGTGGTAGAGCACTTGCCCTGTATGCATGAGGCCCTGGGTTCGATTCCTCAGCACCACATAAGTAAAAAGAAAAAAGCTGGAAGTGGCGCTGTGGCTCAAGTGGTAGAGCGCTAGCCTTGAGCTGAAGAGCTGAGGGACAGCGCCCAGGCCCAGAGTTCAGGCCCACGACCAGACCTGAAAGTCTCCTTATACACAAATAGTTTAATAAAAATCTTTATTAGAAAAAGAACTCAAATGATTTTTTTTCTTGCTATTGTTTCTAACATATTTATAAGATTATTTCTTTGTTGCTTTGTATGTCCCTCCCCCACGGTATAATCCCTGTTTTCACTGTATTTGATGTTGGTATAATTTGGGCAGAGGAAGGGAAAAAACAAATTGTTTAAATAGGGATACAGGTGGACCCATTGCAACAATGAGATGTACAAGTCGTTATGTCGAAAAACGAACTTTACAACTTTGGCTGGGGGAGGACAGGTAGGGAGGGGAGAGGAAGGGATGGGAAGGGGAAACAAACGAGGAGGCAACAATGCTTGATAAGAAATGTACTCATTACCTTGCTCATCTAATTGTAACCCCTCTGTATGGTATTTTCACAATAAAAAAAAGTGTGAGAAAAAAAAGAAAAAGAAACAGTAATTACTGCATAGCGCTATTTTTCTATGTTTGGTTTTGAATACCAGGAGATTTTTAGTATTTTTTCACATAAGCAATCAAGTTATCTGCAAATAAAGATAGTTTTATTTCTTCTTATTGATATGAAAAGTTTCTTTTCTTTTCTTTGTATACTGGATAGGACTTCCAGTAAGATTTTCAATAGGATTCAATAAAAGACTTACCTTCCTTGTTCATGATTTAATTAGAGGGCAATTACTCTCACTAACAAATATGATGTTATATGGAAATATTTTGTAGATATTTTCTAGGAGATTGAAATTTTTCCCTTCCCTAACTTTACTGAAAGTGTATTGGATTGTGTCAAAAGATTTTGCCATCCCAATCAATATGGTGTTTTATCTTAGTTAAATTTCTAACTGCTGAACTATCCTGGCACATCTGGAATAAATCCCACTTGATTATGACATGTAATTCCTTTATGCATTGTTACACTTGATTTACTAGCATTTACTAACTAAAATGAACTAAGATATTTCTTTTAATTACATTCTACATTATTAATTTAATCACCTAAAGCTATGATCTTTCAACCAGAACTACAAAAGATGTGGCATAAAGTAAAAACAGGGACTTCTGATTGGGTATTACTTAGGATTTAGTCAAACCTATGTATTTAATCACTTAATTCAACATTGTAATAAATAAACACAGTAATAAATAATTCCTTAGGTGAAATTTTTCTTTTCTTTGTTTCGCTCACTAAACAATAAAATTGGTTAATCTAAATGGGGGACGTTCTTGAACCTTTTTTTTCATCTATTTTTAGCTTTTTGAGCACTTTTTGCAAGGGAACAGCAGAAATTCAAGATTACGCATTTTAAAATACTGATTTCCTTTGAGACACTATTTTGGGTACTTGAGTAAAGGAAGGAAGTAAAAGACTCAAATACAATTCTCAAATTGAAGTCTAGCAAACACTTAATTTTAGTGCTAAATCTTGATTTGATATATATACATATATATATGTTTTGTTTATGTTGTATATTGTGTTCTTATTTGATATTTCCCCAGGGATGTGTAGATTCTAAGCCTCTTGCAAAATGTTTATAGTTTTTGCATATTATTAAATTACATGTGCTAACTTTGATGTATTTTTATCTTGGTTCATAAACTGATGAACTCATCTTTAATTTCCCTAGCAAACAATGTTGAAGAGATAATTGCTACTTCAAGTGAACTTCACCACATTTAGAATAATCATATTTTAAAGGAAAAGCTTCAGTAAAAAACTGTAAAGCACTACTTTGAAAATTAATCATTCATTTCCCAGCAACTCTCATTGTTGTTAACAGTTAGCAATAATTGAAGTCCATGATGTTTTTATGATTTATATTGCCAGTTTAGAAAGTTGGATTGGACTTGGAAGGAAATGTTTTGAGAATAGCTAGTAATATTAGCTAATGGATGTCTTTCTACATCCAGAACAAAAGAGAATACAAAATCAGACAAACTTGAACATTTTAAGTTCCCTCAAATATAAACAATATATACTGCTTATTTACTAGTATATGATTGTTTTTGTATTGACTCACGTAGTAGCATAAGATCCAAAGAAATATACGAATCGAGGAAATAGACTCAGGAATGGAGCCTCCCACTCACATCTTATTCTTATTGGACAAAGAGTTCTGTTTATGAATAGTCCAATAAGTCTAAGCACTTCTGATCACTGATTTGATAGCTAAAAAATTTTCAATAATGCCATGGTTGTGTGAGAGAAAATAAATCCTTAACAAGTTTATCACCCTCATTTTTACAAAGAACGTCTTGGAAAGAGCTGAAATTCCTGTCTTCATGTCGAATGGAATGGAAACGTGCGTTTGTGAGAAGCTGTGGTTGCCAGACCTACAAGACGTTTCTCTACCAAAAATATCTAAGAAGCTCAAAAGCTCACTTACACTATTCAACGTATTACAATTGTGGAAGTTATCAAAGGTTTGCATACTGTGTGCTTGGAGGAATGATTTAGTATTTTAAAGACTATGAAATTATGGGGGGAAAATGGCTTCACAGTTCCCAAAACTATTTCATTAGATAGTATCATTTTCCTACAGGAGAGAGACTATTGATATGTACAGAATAATGGAATTTGATTTTTAAAACAGTTGGGCAACAATGATGTGTGGTTCAATTCTTCAATGTTGCCTGTAATTCACAGCAAAATACCTAATTAGGGAAACTATGCTCCAATGATGCTTTTCTCAGTAAAATCAATATATTATTTTCTTCTACGCCTTCTTTAAAAACTGCCTTCTACCTCTCTCTTTAACCTCATGATTAACTTTTGTGTCCACACAGACTAAATGCCAAGAGTGAGACCAACACTAAGTCACACGTCTTTCACAGCACTTGAGACTAACCTACTATTGAAAAGGAATGGCTGGCCAGGTGCCAGTGGCTCACGCCTGTAATCCTAGCTACTCAGGTTGGGATCAGAGGATCGAGGTTCAAAGCCAGCCCAGGCAGGAAAGTCAAGTGAGACTCATCTCCAATTAACCACCTGAAAATCAGAAGTGGCACTGTGGCTCAAGTGGTAGAGTGTTTGCCTTGAGCTGATGCATTCACAGCACCCAGACCCAGAGTTCAAGCCCCACAACTGACCAAAAAAAAAAGAATGGCTTCATTCTCAAACACATTTTTAGAGATGTATTGCCTGACACTTCAGTTATATTCCCTTCTAGAATTATTCTGCCTGCAATATGTTCATTCCCTTTTCTCTTTTGTCTCCTTCTGTGGTGTTGTGGTGTTTCCCTCTTCCACATTTCCTTCTGGCTTCCTTGGAGCATGTTCTCTTGAGTTCTCACCTTCTCTTCTTTTTCCAATCTCTATTCTTGTTTTATGGTTTGTTTTCAAATCTTGCTGTACTGGGATTCCACAGGCACTCTTTGGCTCAGTGTATGTGTAATTGTTGATCCTGGCACATTTTCAACACATATCACTGCGGTGTGAGCTGTAGGAAATGAAGCCTCATTCCATATTAGTCTGGGGGATTTGGGATGTCCACACTGAGGCTTTAGCCATTCTGCCTTTTCCATCTTAGCACTTGTTTCCTGATGCCTTCGTGAACCAATTCTATGTGCTTCAATCAAAATCTCTGGATCCCATTTCTAGCTGAAGGCAGCTAGAAACAAGGAAAAATCATTTTTTATATCAAAGTCTGAAGGATAATATATTCGTGTATGTGCAAATCTATCACTTGCACAGCAATAGGTGATCAATTTAAGAAGTTGCCTTTGTGAGAAGTATATATACAACATAAGGCATACAGTTATAACCCAGAGCAAAAGAATAAAATATTTATCTAGTTTTGGAAATCCTTGGAAGATGTGGCAGAATTGAGCTTGGAATTATAGTAAATGAGTTGAAATGGGAATTCTTCGCATATCAACAATATTTTCAAACTAGTCAAACCAATAGAAAAAAATCTTCATGTGTTTTGGTCACTAACATCTCTTCGACATTTAAATAAATCTATTTTTGCTAGTCATTTCAGGAGAATCCTAAGTGCAGAATGTACTGAAACAAGATAAAAATATGAACAAATGCATAGATATGGTTTCTCTGGTGTCTTAACCCCTAGAATTGTGTGACACATTCAGAACATATACCATTAGGAAATGTCTATATCTATTTGAGATATTCTACCATTTGTGTCAATTTTCATTGATAAAGAAGGTTGGGAAATGGTAGGAAAATCAGAAAACCACATGTAAAATAAATGCCAAATTGTTCTCCTTGTGAAACATATAAAACAAGCCACAGCACAACTGGAACACAATAGAAGTCAGTCTTCATTGTGAAGTTTTCAGCTGACAGTTCCACTGACAATAGACTGTCAATCTACAGTTATTTATTTTCTTATTGGTTCCACAGGTATTGGTTTTCTAAAGCAGCAGCAGGATGGTTATTTTTCAAGATTCTTCTTTTTTTTTTAATTTAATTTAATTTTATTTGTGAACATACTGTACAGAGGGGTTACAATTACATGGGCAGGATAATGCGTACATTTCTTACCAAGCATTTCAGCCTCCTCCTTTGGTTTACCCTTCACATCCCTTCCCAGCCTCCCCCCTCCCCCCCAATCCCAATCCTTCTCCCCCCCTTCCCCCCCCCCCGTCCCCCCCCCCTCCCGGCACCAACATTGTAAAACTCGTTTTGGACATGACAACTTGTACTTCTCATTGTTGCAACAGGTCCACCTGTATCCTTAAACAACTGGTTTTTTCCCATCTCCTCCACAACTTATACTGACATCAAATATAGTGAAAGCAGGGGTTATACTGTGGGGGAGGGACATACAAAGCAACAAAGAGATAATCTTATAAATGCGTTAGAAACACATGCATGAAAGAAAAAAACCTTAAAATACATATCTAAGGGTTCATTTTCCTGACATCACATTATCTGACCTTTTCCGCTTGACTCATACATATACTAGATATTGCAAATAAGGGAAACCATGGGACCTATGTTTCTTTGGGCCTGGCTTCAAGATTCTTCTTAAAGCTATCAAAAATGTCTTTCACCAGAATATAGCTAATTACAAGTAAAATTCATTTCTTTTATTTATTTTTTTGCCAGTCCTTGGGCTAAAACTAAGAGAATAGGCCCTGTCCCTGGACTTTGTTTTGCTCAAGCCTGTTCTACCACTTGAGCCACAGAAGCTCCACTTTCAGCTTTAATGGTAGTTTGTTGGAGATAAGTCTCACCAGCTTTCCTGTCCAGGCTGGTTTCAAATCATAATCCTCAGATCTCAACCTCCTAAGTAGCTAGGATTACAGGCATAAGCCACCAGTGCCCAGCCAAATCAACGTTCTTATTAATATTGTATTCGTTCTTTGGGGGTAAAGTGTGCTCATCTAACCTACAAATCTGCAATCTGCTGCACCCACACTGAACAAGACTAGGCAAGTCAGGAGAGGAGATGCACTAAGCAATGGGTTTGAATTCACTGGAGCAGGGCCTTTTAGCTATGACTTGACTATGAAGGTCCTTGAATCTTGTCATCCAAAGATATTCTCAGCACAGAGGAGCCTGGTGCCACCTTGAATATTCACCATTCACAGGCTGGCACTTTTGCTATGGGAACTCATGCATGTGACTTGTTTCCATGACAGCCCATAAATCACAGATCCCAAAGTCAGCTGTAAAGGAAAGAGAAAATAATATTTGTATAAGACCTTTGCACTAGTTCTTGGCAGAATTATCCCAAGTATGGCTGAAGCCCTTTTGGTTTGGTTTCAAACCCATCTCTGTTATAAGAGAAACATCAAGCATCAGCATTCCATAGATTAGACATTAGAACCAAGCTGTCTTTCCTTAAATAAGAATCAATATGAGACTTGGGAAAGAAAACATTTTTATGAGTCATGCCTTGTATCTGTGCTTTCTACTGTATTCTACTTCTGAGCTCTGACCCTTGAAATTAAGTCTTATCGAAAGTATCTTTCTAATATATAAGTCATATTAATTAAAACATTAAAAAAACATATGGATAGCCTATAAAAAAAAGTCTAAGAGCTGGGAAGGTGGCTCAGTGGTAGAGCGCTTGCCTTGCATGCATGAGGCTCTGGGTTCGATTCCTCAGCACCACATAAGCAGAAAAAAATAAGTGGTGCTATGGCTCAAGGTAGCGCACTAGCCTTGAGCTGAAGAGCTGAGGGACAGCACCCAGACCCAGAGTTCAGGCCCCATGACTGGACCAAAAAACAAAAAAGAGTCAAAAAAAAAGTCTAAGACATTTTTTAAATTTTATTTTCGGTTGTCTTAGTACTTGAATTCAGGACCTTGACACTGTCCCTGAACTTTTATTTGTCCAAGGCTAGTGATCTACTACTTGAGTCATAGTTCCACTCTGGTTTTTGCTGTTGTTGTTGGGTTTTGGGGTTTTGTGCATGTGTGTGTGTGTTTGTGTGTGTGTGTGTATTTGTGTGTGTGTATATGTGTTTAGTAGTTAATTGGAGACAAGAGTCTCACAGGCTTTCCTTCCCAAGCTGGCTTTGAACAATGATTCTCAGATCTCAGCCTACTGAGTAGCTATGATTACAGGCAGGAGCCACGGTCATCCGACCTATAATGATTTTTGTTTGTGGAAAACAAAAAAACAAAAAGACTAGAGTCTTCAAAACAAGTGTTTACTTTGGCATTAGCAAGATATTGAAGCCAAAATAATTTGCACATTTCTTTTGTTAGGTATAGCAGTGGGCGGTCTCCAAGAACCCAAGTACTACCTCCACTCCATTCATTATAATTTTCAACTTAAACATCAATTTTGTAAAAGAAGAGAGAGTTCCATTCCTATTTTCTAGTTGAGGAAACTGAGACTCAAAGATGTTAATTAACTTCTCCAGCACATAAAAGAATTGAAATCCAAAAATAGAAGAAGCAGTTTCATTTAGTCCAATCAGTCTATAACCTTTAAGTACAACCCTAAGGTACCATCTTACATCAATTTGAACAACAAATCTCAATGAGGATGTGGGGGAGAAGGAACCCTACTGCACTGTGCAACCACTTTGGACAGCAGTCTGGAAGTTCTTCAAAAAGCAAAACATAGATCTTTCCTATAACCCAGCCATGCCACTCCTAAAGAATCAACCCAGAACATCTCGAGCCAGGACACCATAAAGATGTACAAACATCCCAACCCCCTCCAAAAAAATGTACCTACACACAGTGGAATTTTACACAGCTATTAGAAAGAATAATATTGTGCCATTTGCAGAGAAATGGATGGATCTTGAACAAATTGTGCTAAGTCAAGCTCCTAGAGACAAACAGTGCATGTTTTCTCTGACATGTGGAAGTTAGATATAAAATACACTGGAATATAATAAATTATACCAGATTATAGACCCTCACACACAATAAGACCAAAAGGATACTCAGGGGAGAAACACAAAGGTGCAATGCCTATGTGCCTCTTTATATTTATATAAAATTATATCAAAACAAACTCCTGTATTGACATCAACCCTAAATAATAGTGAAAGCAAAATTTTTACACATATATTGGATCTGGTCTCTGTATCTTCAGTTCATTTACGTGTTAATAACTTAATGTACCAAAAATGCAATCAGGTGGCCTTAGCTTTCTCTCATTTTTCAGGGTGTGTGTTTCCCTAAATACAATTAATTTTTTAATATAATTATATCATTACTATTAGTAAGGTGTTGTACAGAGGGGTTACTATTTTATAAAACATTTCTTGTTGGACAGTGTCATCCTTTCCTTCACTTTCCCCCAAATTCCCCCTCCAATCCTTGCCCAAAAATTATTTCCCACATAGTGTAAAATTTATTTTCCACATATTGTACAATTCTATTTTAATTTAAAACTTTCATATACTTCTGGATTTCCATTTTCATAGAACCATTTTACTATATTTTGTTCCTGGCCAATTATTGACTTGAGGCAAATTTTGACTCATTAATGATAATTAATTATTGCATATCACTAATAGGAGCAAAAGAAATTCCGGTCATTCTTTCCTCTAAGTTCAAGCAATTTTTTCCAGAGTATTCCTTTCTTATGGTTAAGGTGCTTCTTTGGATTCATTAAATTAATTAAATTCGTAGTCCCTTTGCTGTGAGGTTTTTCACAGGTCCACCCACTCTGACCATCCACTCATTATGAATAAGAACACAGAATTTAAGGCTAATTAGACGTAAATTCATTGATTGCCCCTATCCCTTTCTGACCATGTGAATTTGAGCTATCTCTTGTTTTACTTATAATTTACCTAGATTTAGATTCCTTTTCTGCCAAAAAAAAAAAAAAAAAAAAAAGCAGTACTAGTTTAGGAATTTTAGTGAGGAATAAATCCAAATTAACATGTCAAGTACTGAAAAGAGTGACTGGCCATTCCTTCCAATGAAGTGCCATCAACCTCTGCCCACTTTCATTCTGCCCCACACTCACCCAACTGTTCTACAACCACACTTCCCCCACCATGTGCTCTCCCACTGAACTGCACACGGCTTTTCTATTTATTTCTAAAGTACATCCCATTCACTGTTAAGATAAGAGTGCTATCTTGTTCTTAGACTTGCACATGGTAGGAAATGGAAAAATATCCATACAATAAAATACAGGATGAGCAATAGGCATTAGATTTGTTGGGAGTAGGAGATTGGCCATGGAGAAGAGAAGGAAAATCAAATGCATTACAGAAAGAAACATAGGAAACATCACCTTCATTTGTCATTCACATTTTAATTTCACTTTGAGAAACCTGACAAGTAGGCTATAGTATGTGGGTACTTTGTCTGAGGAAGATGGATTTTTTTCCCCTTTTAACTTCTAAAATCATCTTCTCTTAGGTGAGGTTGCAATTAGATAATGTGATTTTGTGCTAAAATTATGAGCTGGACAGTCTCAGAAAGCCTTGGTGATGAAAGATGGTATAGAAGAAAGCAGACAGTTTGCCTGAGATATGATCATCAACCTTCAATCTCAAAAACAATGAGGAATCCAGGGCTAAAATTAGAAAGTGTTCTGGAAAGAAAGCTATATCATGAAATTTGTGCCCGTGTCAAAAGTCTCTTCTAGTGTGCTGACCTGGGCAGATGCTCAGGTTGATTGACTTCACCTATATCACCCACAGAGGGAAAGCAGGGTGACTGATGACTTTCCCAGCACCCATCCTTTTTATTTAAAGAAGTTAGAAATACACCTCAAGATAGATGCTGAAGTAGGTATCATCTATCTTTTGGATTCGATGTAAAGTTCATGGTTCCTTAAGAATCAAGTGAATTGAAAAGGCAGGAAAAAATGCTCTGAAGGCTAGCATTTTGAAAATGCTGATTTCTAATAATACTGAGAGCAGGAAATAACTTTAAGAGTATATAATAGATAGCAATAACTGAAACCAAGAGATCTATTAGTGCCCTCTATATCATAAGTTTTTATTTAGGTATGCTAATATAGGACTATAATATTATTGCTCATTACCAGTAGCATATTTGTAAGTTGATTTTATGAGATACAATACAGTATAATCACACACACACACACACCAAAACAGTGCTTCTTGTCTCTATTTTTTCTCATGCACCCAGTAAACCAGATAAAATTTCAGAGAGAAAGCTTATTTATTTCTGCTCAATATTTATTCTACAAGATTTAGTTCATCCTTAAAAACCATGAACACTTCCAAGTGAGTTTTGTAATTCTTTTTTTTCAACTCTCCAACATCTGCCCTGCTTTTCAGACAAATCTGACTAGCCACTATATTCCTGTGCTTTAAGGAACTCAGTTTTTCTAATATTTTCAGAGGCCAATGTTTGTTTTGCCATTAATTCTTTTTATTTCAAATATCTTTAAATACACATTACTAAGTGAACTCATTCTTGCACAAGACTTCTGCATATCATGGCCTTCTCCATATGTTGATGTGAAGAGAAATCTCTCTCTTCTTTTATGAGGACATCAATTCTGTCATGAAATTCCTACACTCAGGACTTAGCTCAAGCTTAATTACCTATCACAGGTACTGTCTTTAAATATTATCACATAGGAGGATAAGAAGCTGTAAAATGAATTTCAGAAACACAAAAACATTTTAGCAAATCAGATAGGTGAGTAAAGGACAGGGTAGACAATTCAGTGTAGATTGCATCCTGAAAGGATTATAGCCATTTATACTTCCACCTCAGTGCTATGAAATACCCATTGTCCTACACCATCACTACCACTGGGCTTACCCAAATTATTTACTCGCTGGATATTTTTTTGAAAAATGTGCTATCTTATTATTTTATATGTATTTTCCAGTTATTTTGAGGTTTTAAATGAGACGCAATAATCATTGACTGTGTATATTTTTAATTATTTGTACTTATTGTCTTAGTAGGGTCTTCATTTTTTTTAATTTGGAGGAATTCTTTATATATAACAAACATCAATACTCTGAAAATACTCCAACACTCTGTTCTAGTTAGTACTAGAACACCGGGATCTAAAAGAGTATGTGGTACATAGTGTGTCTTCAATACATACTTACTGCAAGAATGAATAAGCAAAGAAATTACTGAAGAGGTTGTAAACATTTCCCAGGTACTGCTTGACTAGATTTATGGTGACTAATTTAAATACTTTGGTATATTTTTAATATTCTTTCCTAAATGTTTTTCTTTGGTGTCTTATCTTATAACTATGCCCACCATTGGTCCCATGGTTTCCCTTATTTGCAATAACTAGTATAAATCTAGGATAAGCAGAAAAGGTCAAAAGCTATGTACATGTGACCATGTAAGATGGTCTTAAGTGAAATGAACCCCAAGATAGGCCCACAAGTGTTTTTTTTTTCTTGCTTGCTATTGTTTTTAATGTATTTAAAATGTACTATGTGATTTTTTTTGTTTCTCTTGTATGTTCTTCCCCCACAGTATAATCCCTGTTTTCACTGTATTTGATTTTGGTGTCCTGCATCTTGTATATGCACTTTTCTAATTTTGGGAGGGGAAGGGAAACAACAAAATGCTGAAATAAGGATATAGGTTGACCTATTGTAATAATGAGATATACAAGACACTATGTTGAAAACAAACCTTACAACTTGTGGGGGGGAGAAGAGTTGGGGAGGTGGGGAGGGAAGGGATCATAGGGGAAAAACAAAGGAGGGGGTACCAATGCTCATAGGAAATGTACTCATTACCTTACTCATGTAACTGTAACCTCTCCGTACAGTATTTTTACAATAAAAAATATATTAAAAAAGAAAAAATTTAAAAATTTAAAAAAGAAAATACTGAAATGAAGGCCTTTTAAAATAAGAAAAAAATTCTTCTTTATTCCCCTCTAACTACATGTTTATTTCCCTATTTTACTCTATGTTCATCTGTTATTGCTTACTTTTGCTGCCTATAGTCCAAACAGAACAAATTTCATAAATATATGTCAATTAAGAAACTGGTTTGCGATAGTATGATGTTAAGCAAAATGAACCCCAAGATAGGGACATAAGTGGGTTTTTTTCTTGCTATTGTTTCTAAAGTATTTATAATGTACCATGTGATTTTTTTTGTCTCTTTGTATGTTCCTCCCCCATGGTATAACCCCTGTTTTCACTGTATTTGATGTTGGTGCCCTGCACCTTGTATATATACTTTCCTAATTTGGAGAGGGGAAGGAAAAAAACAAAATACTTAAATAGTGATACAGGTGGACCCACTGTAACAATGAGATGCACAAGACACTAACAATGTTGAAAATGAACTTTACAATTTAGGCTGGGGAGAGGGGAGTTGTGGAGATGAGAGGGAAGGGATGGTAGGGGAAAAATAAAGGAAGAGGTAACAATGCTTGATAGGAAATGTATTCATTACCCTGCTCATGTAACTGTAACCCCTTTGTACAGTATTTTTACAATAAAAATGTATTTAAAAAAAGAAACTGCTCTGTATGTGACATCCTAGAATAAATTTTATAGATAGCAAACATATTGGAATTTCTTAATTAAAACACATGTAACTGCTTCTTATATTGAGTCATTACCCTCCAAAAATCACAATCATGGGACAGTACACATGATTATTTTTCTTTCACAGCACCATCTCAGAATTCTCAAGGAGAAAGCTCTAGAAAATATGTTGGAAGTCAGCACAGTATTTCCATTTGTATTCAGTTTAGTATTTATGATTAGCTTAAAAGTACATTGGGCCCTAGATAAAATAATCAAAACAAGGCAAAAAAAATGTCGACACCACTATTTCTTTGTACGAATGCTAAGAAAAACTCACAGAAGCAAAAATCTGGGATATGATGTCAAGTAAAGCCTTCAAAAACTTATCAACAGTATGTATCTGAAAAATAAACAAGAAAGATATACGCACTGAAGAAACTTTGGAGACCAAAACAGAAAGTAGTCTTATCATAGCAATATTCTTTAGAAATCATGGACAGTCATATTTCTCTTTTTGACCACCTGAGTAGTAGCATTGTCAAGACACAATATGAAAACTATTGATATTTGCCAACAGTATTGGCAAAAATATTAACTAAAATAGAAAACAAAACAAGTCAGAGGGTAATACCTAGGTAGAAATGAAACTATAGCAAATCATAGATCAAATGATCTCAATAAAACAGAAGAGGGGAATAATCATTTCAAGGTCAGATGCAACAAATCTATGTCCACTTAAGTAAAAGAACACCTAATATTGAGTATTAAACTTTTCATCAAAAAAAACAGTTGTTGTAGATTACATTCCCCATATAGAGTCATCCACTAAATAGGCCAGCCCTAAGAATTTCCCTTGTTTAGTAATTATTAGTTTGCAATTTTCTTCTATGAGCAAAAGTTATTCGCCAACTATTCTTAATTCTCACCTCTCATTGTAGAGAAGTTAGCAGATGAAGTAACCTCACAGAAAAATAACTAAGATACAACATAGTGGTATAAAATTAATTTTCCAAGAAGGCATTCTACCCACACATTGTCTTAAATTTATTAATTTAATTACATTCACTAGCCATTTGTTAGGCACCTCTGAAGCATGAGTCTAGCATGCCTCATTGGAGACCCAGAAATTCAAACCAAAATTTTGTCCTTGAGAGATGTGATGTAGTACTTGCTACTACAGCTTGTAATTCTGATACAGATGCACATACACACACACACACACACACACACACACACACACACACACACACACTAAGTTAAAAGGGCCAAGACAGTGTGTAGTTATATAAATAATTTAACCAGTAAGATACTATTTCCACCAGTTTCAAAATCAAGTGTGCCTCCAATTCAACTTTATAAATGGAGAAGATGTTCATTGGAAGAATCCTCAATTGTTATGAAAATTTACATATAATAAGAATAAAGCTTATGTATAAAACTTACATATAAATTGCTATAAAACTTACATATAGATGATGAAGAAGTTGAATTCAGAAATACTTATTAAATATATACTCTGTTTAATGAGTGTGCTGGGAGATAAGAATCCACAAGTAAGTGGAGAATGGTCCCCATTCTTAAGGGGCTCTCAATCTAACAAAGCCTATTTGGGAGGGATTTATAAAGCTCAAGACACAGAGGGCAACAAAGGATGATCATTCAATTCTATTTGAACTGCAGTGATACCTGAATAAATACTTTTCCCTTTTTATTCATTAGTGTATACTAAACTGCAGATATATCTAAAGAAATACATCTTTCTTCTTTGTTTATTAGCAAACATTAATTGTTGAAGGGATGCTACTCCTTCCTTCTTTTTATAACCAAGCACCTTCAACTCATCAAAAGTGCAATGAAATTCCTTCTTGCTTAGTATACCCAACAGTCTCTTCTACTTGCTACTACATAGTTGATCTCACTGTTGCAATGAGCTCCTTGTGACAACAGACTGTTATCTTCTACTTGCTTTCTCTTGTGTAAGAGAAATATAGGGTCTTGGCCACCTTGTTTTGTGTATATACAAAAATATATGATTGTTTGTCTTCTCCTTCCTTGGCTATTCCTTTTTAGTGTCTTTTTGATGATTTGTTATTTGAGCCCTTTATACTAACAGAAATTCCTCAGTAATAATAATAATAATAATATATTTGTTATGATGTATAAGTAGTTGTTGTGTATAATTAGTTATAATGTCCATGCTTAAATTACAACTATTTCAGGGTTTTGTGATTGTCTCTAACCTCTGTTCTGCATTTTTTTCTCATTCTTCCTATTCTTCACCCACAGCTTTGGGACTTCAATGTATGATCTCTCCTTGTCACAAGTCTCTCCTAGACAGAAAGTCCAAATTCTTCTCAGCCTTTTGCCTAGCTAACCACAGTAGACTAACCAATACTTCCTTCTTTCCTGCAACTCTGCTGTTAATTGCAGCTTTAACTTCCAGAGTACCTTCTGATTCTCCCTAAAACCACACTCTTGCTCTTTTTTTTATTTATAACCTCTCTCTAAACGTCAAATGAAATTTTCCCTATGTTAAAAAAATGTCTTGTCTTTTTCCCTAGGTAGTTCAACTTAATATATTACGAACATGTTTCTCTACCAGGAGAATGACCTCCATAAAAAAGGCTGTAAATACATTTAATATGTAAACAGTTTTTATTATTTTATTAGCCTTCAACCATACCTGTAATTGACCTCTGCAGATCACTACCATCTTCTATTTTTGCCAAGGGAGACAAGTAGTGTCCATGGTAACCTATAAATAATTGCCTACTGCATCACAGAATTTAAGCCCTTGTCAAAACTTTGGAAGTCTTCCATTCTGGACCTTCACCATTCTTAAGTCTTCCTAGAGCTCCTTTTCATCCTCTCCCACATACACAGGTTACAGTCCATTTAAATACATAAGATGTGAACAGGGAAGCAGAAAAAAAGGAATAGTATAAATGTATCAAGTATCTTTAGCAAAATGATCAATTTGCTAAGCCTAAACGTTCTTCTTTGTAAAATTATGAGTATCATAAATTCTTTGTCTCCTGATAGAATTGGAATTCTCCGTAGAGAATTACTGGCCTAATATATGAACACATATCTAACATATATTTTATTATAATAACAATATTTATTACTTTGGCCACCAGATACTATACCTGTGTTACATTTATTGTCATTAGTTTGACAGACCTGAGAAAAGGAATATTATGTTTGTGAGACTTGTTTGGGTTTTTTTTAAGCTTTGGAACCTCCTTATGTATCTGGCACAATGAACATAACGTTCAATAAATCTTCTTTTGTCAGACTCATTCTAAAGCTTATCAGAATAAATACCCCCAGATCTTTAGTAGAACAAAATATTTTTGCCTCAAAAAAATCGCAGTCCTTCCAAACTCCTGTCGATATTCATGCATTCTGAGATGGGACTGCCTTTTTCAAGCACATGGAACGGAGAGAATATTCAAAGACCTTTACTTCTTAATGGGATTTGGTTAGTTAGGCGTTGTCCCTACAAAACAGTCCTCCATCAGAAGTTATCGTCCATGTGAATACGTTAACTGAAAAGAAGACCTCTAATAGGACTGGTTGAACCATGCTGAGGTTCAATCACATATAGATAAGTGAGTACTTCCTGCAAGACATCTATCTAATTTCCTAGTATCGGAGCCTTTCCAATGCACACAGGGAACTACAAGTGGCTGCTGTGATGACATGTTGCCTATCTAAGTAGCACCAGTGCCACCTGCAGGCCAAGCTCAAGCAGTGCTTGTGTTTTCTGGTTTGTCTTGTTTTTTAATTTAATTTTTTTGTTTTTTTTATTTTATTTTATTGTAAAGATGCTGTACAGAGGTGATCACAGTTACATAAGTAAGGCAATGAGTACATTTCTTGTTGAGCATTGTTACGCCCTCTCTTGTCATTGCCCGCTATCCCTTCCCTCCCCCACCTCCATGTACTTCTTCAGTTCCCTCAAAGGCTTTGCCATCCTTCTGCTTCACTCACTGAAAAACACTTCAGGACTCATCTTACGTTCTATCCATTCTCCTTGGTGAATGAAGCAGGTGTGTTTTAAATATAACACCACTAAACTAGAGAAATCTAGTGTTCAATAGGTCACTTTCAGAAACAAAACTAAGTAGATACAAAGTTCTTTTCTGTGCTTGCAATAGAGAATGTGCAGGAACTGAAAACTGAATCTTCAACAGAAGCTTCCATATCAGTACATTAGACTGAAATATCTAGAAGCTAGAAATTAAGAAAATATGCTTTTTCTGTATAATTGTGTGTGTGTGTGTGCCAATACTAGGGGTGAAACATGGCTTTGTGCTTTTGCTCAGCCCTTTGCTCAAGGGTTGTATTCTACCATTTGAACCATAGCTCCACTTCCAACTTTTTACTGATTATTTGGAGATAAAAGTCTCATGGAACCTTGATCACTGGCCTGATCACATGACTGTCACCTCAGTCATGCTACTAGATATTTCTTTTTCCTACTTGGTTCTTTTTTTTAATGAGTTTTTATTGTGGCCCTAATTGGTTCTTTACACTTAGAAGTGGAATGAAGCTCCACTTCCTGGAACAAAAAAATAATAATAGCAAAAACAGAAAAACCACTTTTCTTGGCACTCCTGTTTTTACGCATTACATAAGTCTAGATTTCAGGCTACCTCTGATTCTAAGCTGGGAGAAGAAAATAAAACAACAGGAAATGATATCCACCTGCAGTTGTTCTTTTCAGCTTTGCAGGCTGTTTGGTTGCTTTTTTTCAAGAGCCAGGTAGAGTTCTGGGTATCTATTCTGTTTGACCTGAGCCCCCAAGCTCTTCATTCATTGTTGACTAATCCTATCCTTGTCTCCCTTTCATTTATTCACCATCCATCATTCTCTTACTTACTACTTCCTGTACATCACATAGGTGTTCATCAGCTCACCAGGTCTGAGCACTTACTATCAGTTAGATGCCACATTACTCACTGAAGATACAAACATGGAGGAGATGGATTTTTCTATCTCCAAATTCTCAGCCATACAGGGAAGCAAATGAATGGTCAGAAAAATATCAATACAATAGAATGAGTGCTATACTACAGAAGCTACCAAATGATTTACAAGAGGATGTCTAAGGTTTTTGTTGTTGTTGCTATAGCAAAATACCCAAGGCTGTGTAATTCATAAAGAAGAGAGATTTGTTTATTTGGCTCACAGAGGTTGGGAAGGCCAAGAGTATGGTACTGGTATCTGCCAAGGGCTCCTTTCTGAATGGTGACATGGTGCAGTTCTGTCTTCACGATGAGCAAGCAGTGCATGTCCACTTTCCTTTCATATAAAGCCATTGATGTGATCATGAGGGCTCTTCCTGGTGACTCCTCTAACCTCAACTACTTCCGAAATGTATTAACTCCAAGTGCTATTAACAAATAACTTTAGGGATCACTATTTAACATGTGAGCCTTTGGTGGCAGGGTCAGGCACAGCAGAGGGTTTCTATTAGACAGCAGCCTGGCTGCAGGAAGTTGTCTCTCTGCTCAAATGTAGATTTGAAACTAATCAGCATCTCACTCTGAAAGGATAGGATGCACCAAGGAGCTGGTCAGGAGCTGAAATGAGAGGTTGGGGGAGCATCTGTGAAGGAATAGAAAAAAATTTTAAAGAAAAAGTCTCATGGACTTTTGTTCCTGGCCTGGCTTTGAGCCATGATCCTCATATCTCAACCTCTGTGTAGCTAGGATTACAGGAGTGAGCCACCAGTGCTCAGCTGTTCTGTAACATTTTTTAGGAGAGCTATTTTATTGTGTAATTTTATTCAACTCTAACTCTACATATTATCTCTCATATATACAGCAAAGTTTTCTCATCTTTCTGCTCCCTTTTTTGTTCTTTTACAAGATTCAGCTCCACAAATTTAGATATCGAAGCTCTGTGTTCTACCCAACACACTAGCCAAAAAAATATCCATTGACACTTCTGAGAAAAGCTAATTTTAATTCTATGCCTTTTTTTTAAATAAGAGATCACACTTTGACCTGTCTGTAACCCAGTGGAAATACACACAATAACTTTCACATTTGCAGTAACTATTCTTTAATATATCTCCAAGATGATAATATTTTATCCATTTCCAAAATTTGGAAGTCACTATCTCAATATATCAATTTATCCCAATTACTATAATTAGAAAAAATCTCATTCTGTTCTTAAATAAAGCTCTTGGACTGAACAAATAATTTCACACAGTAATAAACCAGAGAGCATTTTAAATACAAAATCAGTAATTGAAATGAGAGCTGACATTATGTACTTTTAAATGCTAACCTTAGAATTGTCTCAATAAGGTAGAAAGCAGACTCACAGGGAGGAAAAAGAATCAATTGAGATAACAACTACTTTTAAAGGCAAACTAATCATAATCTCCCAAAGCATGAATTAATGTATTGAATTAATGGCTTGTCACGATTGTTGAAATTTTTCAGTTTGTTAAATAAACTGGGTTTTCATAGTCCTACAAACTAAATAATAATTAGTAGTCACCTGCATCTACAGGACTACTGTAATAGAACCCAGTTCCACAAAAGCTATTTGTTTATTGCCATCTAGGAATAATGAAAAAATACCACACTTCATTTCTTTATTTTTCAGTTCTCTTCAAGTACTTCCTTAGTGTTTCCATTTTGTTTTATGATGGATAGATTCAATTGTATACCTCAGTCTGGTGGTGTCCAAAACTGTGATGTATAGAGTAGGAAAATAGTTATATCGTGTATGAAACTACTCAAATCCTCAATTAAGTGGGAGATTAGCTAATTTTACCATTTTTTCTTCCTCATATTTTCTGCCACTTTTCCTTAAAAGGCCTTTCAAATGGAGTTATTAGTCATTAATAGCTAACATTCTCATAGAGAAGAAAGTCATTGGCATCTACTGAAAAATGCTGGGAGTCCCACCTTAGCCTAATGTCTGACTCACCAGCCTGATGGAAAAACAGTGGGGAGAGCAAAATCCAACAATCAATATGTTGGAAATGGTCTGTACAACTTGGGTGGGAGGGAGGAAGAGGCGGGGAGGGGAGGAGGGAGGAGAAGGGATAAAAAAAATCCAATGATTACCATGAGAAAACTATTTTAAACACCAGGAATGCTATATACAGTTACATAGTTAGCTGTACATAGCCCTGAAAACTGAGATTTAATTGAAATGACCAAGCTTATATTCATCATATAGAATAACAACTGACAATCTAAATGTTGTTGATCATTGCTAGAACCAAGCTATAGCTAGAATTCAATGACAAATGAAGATATTGAGTAAAAACAAATAAATAAAAAGACTTACTAGGGAAATAGAAGGGGAATGCAATGGAAATAGATTAATGAAGGTAAACAATTGTGCAGGAATTCATGAGGATCAAGAAGAGGGAAACCTTTCCCTTTCCCTTCCCACGGAGTGATACTCACGTCTGTCTGAGAAATAAACTGATAATAAATTAAGAGGAGAAAAAGTATATAAATGTATTACATGCACAGAGTAATAACATGAAAAAGTGAGTACCCAGATACACAGTTATATCTAGATGATACATCCTCTTCATAGAAAATAGTTAGTTGGCAATTTAGGGGAGAATAAAATATCTGGGACACACACACTTCTGGACTTCCAAAAGAATAGGTGAAATCCTCTAACAAAGTCTGTCTAGGCATGGTATCTTTCTTGACATAAGTTAATCCTGCCTGCTGATTGAAATGGCTGGGCAAGGATTCATGGCAATCTTGTTCCTTTTAGTCAATGTTTACTCCCATCATGGAAAATCAGAGAAAGTCCTTCCCCAAACTTGCTAGACTCCAAATACCTTCAGTTTTAAGTGATCACTATATTCAAATGGCATCTGTGGGTAGATTGTTTCACATGCCTTTAGAAGAATCATTGCAACAATGATATGTACAAGATGTTATGTCGAAAAACAAACTTTACAACTTTGGGGGGGGGAGGGATGGGAAGGGGAAACTAAGGAGGTGGAGGCAACAATGCTTGATAAGAAATGTACTCATTGCCTTGCTCATGTAATTGTAACCCCTCTGTACAGTATCTTCACAATGAAAAAACTTATTAATTAAAAAAATAAAAATAAAATTTAAAAAAAGAAATCAAGAGTCTTGTAGTGATACTACAACATTTCTAAGGCCAAAATGTGCTTACCAAAGTAAATATACTTACTTCAAGGCCAGACTGGGCTATGTAGTGAGACTGTCTAGAAAAGGAAACAGAATCTACTACAAAGCCAGGACACACACTGGCTACAGACATGGTGAAAAACCCAGCTAGCTCCTTTCTGTCATTCAGCTCAAACACATCATGTGACATGTCTCTGTAGTTTGGGTACCAAAGAAGTACCAAAGGACTTAAGTTCCATAAAAGAATCCATTTGCAAAATAGAAATAGTAAGGCTCTTAGGACTGAGGGGCCCTTCTAGGTGTGGGCTTACAATGTCTAGCAAGGAAAAGGTTGAGCTAAATAAGCAGATCCATATGTAAGACAAGAATTTGAAAGTTGTAAGGAAAACTCGGTGTCTGCGGCATACCATCCTGGGGATAATATATGTCATGGGAATCCCCCAAGACATACTATATTCAGTCACAAATTATCTTCATGAGAAGAAAAGAGGGTGAAGTTGACATATAGACATGCTGGCCCAATACATTCATACACAATGAACAGTTTTAAAAGGCTACATAACAGAACTAAAAAAATTGTGCCAAGTTGTCATGTGTTCATAGGTCTTTCGTTCATTCTATTTCTTGTACACTTTTCTACTGTTGCTTCCCACTTCCTCCTACCACAGACACATATGCACAAGTGCGCTCGTGCACACACATCACCATGCAACTGTGCTGATCTCTGCCTTCATGTTCTATGGAACGTAAGTTGCTCTTCTTGGGGGAGGTATTCTTTAAACTTCGGATTCACTGTGATGTTCTTAGCAAATGCTTCCCATGTCCTTGTCCAGCTTTTGTTACTTCCTCCTCTCTGCTGCTTTTGTTCTTTAGGTGAACTACTTTCTCCTCTGAGAACTTGAAGACTATTTAAAGAATAAGCTAACAAGAAGAGGATCAGAAATTAGCCTCTAAAATGTCACCAGTTTTCATTGTTTCATTCCAAAGATTCTCTGGCATACAAGAATATTCTCTGTTTTGTGTATGCTTACAGATGGATGGAAGATAATAATATGTCCATCCAACATTAAATTCACTTTTAAGTTAGTCTCCATCTTATAATTTCCTGTTGTATAACCAAAGAAAGAAATTTACTTATGTAACAGCCCTGTAAGAGTTTTACTTTTAAAAGTCCATCTTAATGCTGGGAACCCAGGGCTTATGCTTGAGCTACTCAGGAAGCTAAGATCTGAGAATTGTAGTTCAAAGCCAGCTCAGCCTGGAAAGTTCATGACACACTTATCTCCAGTTAATCCCAAAAATCTGGAAGTGGAGCTCTGGGTCAAGTGGTAGAGCATTAATCTTGAGCAGAAAAGTCTCAGGGACAGTGCTCAGGCCCTGCAATCAAGCACTGGACCAGCATGTACACTCATACACATGCACATGCATGCACACACACACACAGAGCGTCCATCCTAATGTTCTTCCTACCTTGCAGAGATCAGCTTATCAGCAAGTTTGAGACAATATGGAAGGGAAGTCTGCACCACAACACAGCTACATGAACTTCTGAGTTAGATGGAGAGAAATTAGTAAGCCATGTTTTCTCATAGAATTACAAATTACATAACACTGATAATTCTCAAATTTGTTTTAAATTATCAAAAACTACAGATAACATGAACATATTTTTTAACATAGAACTTTGAAGCAATTGTTATTTCTCTGGTCCCTCTTTCTAAATTACTTTGCCTTATATAGAAGAGAGGCTACAAATGCTAAAGCCATTTCCTCTAAATTCAGAAACGGGACAAGGTTGTCCACTCTCTCCACTTCTCTTCAATATAGTATGAGAATGCCTAGCTAGAGCAATAGGACAAGATGCAAAGATAACGGTGATCAAATTGCAGATGACATGAGCTTGAATTTGAAGAACCCCATGGGCCATGTAACTGTAACCCCTCTGTACAGCATCTTTACAATAGAATTTTCAAAGAACCCCATGGACTCCACTCCCAAGTTACACAAACTGATCTGAAACTTTGGCAAAGTACCAGCATATAAAATTAATCCTCAAAAATCAAGGCTATTTTGTATGCCAACAATGAGAAGAACGCAGCTGATATCAGAAAAGCAACTCCTTTTGTAATAGCCCCACAAAAAATAAAATAGCTAGGCGTTAACTAAAGAAGTGAAGGAGCTCTATGATGAAAACTTTAAAACCCTGAAAAAGGAAATTAAACAGAACTAAAGAACTGGAAAAACCTCCATGCTCCTGTATTGGTAGGATTAATATCATAAAAATGGCAATTCTTCCCAAGGCTAACTACAAATCCAATGTGATACCTATCAATATCCCAACCTCATTCTTCAATGAAATAGAAGGGGTGATCCAAAAATTTTTATGGAAAAATAAAAGACCCTGAATAGCAAAAACAATCCTTAACAGAAACAACAGTGCTGGATGAATATCAATACCAATTTCAAACTCTACTACAAAACCATAGTAATCAAAACAGCTTGGTACTAGCACAAGAACAGACCTGAGGACTAATGGAATAGAACTGAAGATTTAAAAATGAACCCACAGACTCTAGCCACCTAATCTTCGATAAGGGAGCTAAAAATATAGAATGGAAGAGAGACAGCCTTTTCAGTAAATGGTGCTGGCAAAATTGGTTAAACACCTGTAGAAAATTAAAGCAACTCCAAAAAAAGAAAGAAAGAAAGAAAGAAAGAAAGAAAGAAAGAAAGAAAGAAAGAAAGAAAGAAAGAAAGAAAGAAAGAAAGAAAGAAAGAAAGAAAGAAAGAAAGAAAGAAAATTAAAGTTAGACCCGTATACATATCCCTGCACCAGAATCAACTCCAAATGGATCAAAGACCTCGAAATAAAAGCAGACACCCTGAAAACATTACAGGAAGGAATAGGAGAAACTCTAGGTCTCCTTAGCACAGACTGAAATTTTCTTAATAGAGACCCAAAAAACAACAAATCAAAGAATGGTTAGACAAATTGGATTACATGAAACTGCAGAGCTTCTGCATGGCAAAAGACATAGCTAGCAAGATCAATAGAAAGCCCACAGATTGGGAGATCTTCAGTAGCCATACAATGGACAAGGGACCCATATCTAAAATATACTTAGAAATCAAAACATTAAATCCTCCAAAAACAAATCCTCAAAGAAACAACCACCCGATTAGTAAGTGGGCTAAAGACTTAAAGAGACTTCTCTTAAGAGGAAATAAGAATGGCCAATGGACACATGAAGAAATGCTCAATTTCTCTAGCAATAAAAGAAATGCAAGTCAAAACAACATTGAGATTGCACCTCACCCCAGTTAGAATGGCTATAATCAAGAAATCTAGTAACAACAGATGCTGGAGGGGATGTGAACAGAAGGGAACCCTACTGCATTGTTTGTGGGAGTGTAAAGTTGTTAAACTACTTTGGAAAGCAGTATGGAGGTTCCTCAAAACACTCCACATAGAGCTCCCCCATGACCCAGCAATCCCACTTTTGGGCATTTACCCATATGATCACAAACAAGACCATACTAAAGCTACCAGCAAGACTATATTTATTGCAGCATTATTTACCATAGCTAAGATATGGAACCAACACTGATGCCCCTCAGTAGATGAATGGATCAAGAGAATGTGGTATATATATATATATATATATATATATACACACACACACACACACAATGGAATTCTATGCCTCCATCAGAAAGAATGACATTGCCCCATTTGTTAGGAATGTAAAGACTTGGAAAAAATTATATTAAGTGAAGTAAGCCAGGCCCAAAGAAACATATGGCCCATGGTTGCCCTTATTTGCAGTAACTAGTATATGTCTAGGACAAGCAGAAATGGTCAGATAAGTTGATGTTAGGCAAGATGAAGCCCAAGATAGGGATTCAAATTTTTTTTTCTTTCTTGCAATTGTTTCTAACATATTTATAAGATGATTTCTTTGTTGCTTTGTATGTCCCTCCCCCACAGTATAACCCCTGTTTTCACTGCATTTGATGTTGGTATAATTTGTGTAGGGGAAGGGAAAAAACAAATTGTTTAAATGGAGATACAGGTATACCCATTGCAACAATGAGATACTGTACAAGACGTTATGTAGAAAAACAAACTTTACAACTTTGGTCGGGGGGAGGGAGGAGATGAGGGGGGGAGATAGGAAAGGATGGGAAGGGGAAATAAAGGAGGAGGCAACAACGCTTGATAAGATATGTACTCATTACCTTATCCATGTAATTGTAACCCCTCTGTGTGGTATTTTCACAATAAAATAAAAAAGAAATCAATTTATATGTATCATAATTATAATAAGTAAATTTTATCTTAATAAAAGTTTGTTTCCTGATTTTAAAAAAGAAAGAAATCTAGTAACAACAAATGCTGGAGGGGATATGGCCAGAAGGGAACCCTACTGCATTATTGGTGGGAGTGTAAAGTTGTTCAACTACTTTGGAAAGCGGTATGGAAGAAGTTCCTCAAAAGACTACACATAGAGCTCCTCTATGACCCAGCAATCTCACTTTTGAGCATTACCCAAACAATCAAATAAAGGCCATACTAAGGCTACCAGCACAACTACGTTTATCACAGCATTATTTACCATAGCTAAGATATGGAACCAACCTAGATGCCCCTCAGTAGATGAATGGATCAAGAAAATATAGTATATATACACAATGGAATTCTATGCCTCCATCAGAAAGAATGACATTGCCCCATTTGTCAGGAAATGGAAAGACTTGGCAAAATTATATTAAGTGAAGTAAACCAGGCCCAAAGCAACATAGACCCCATGGTTTCCCTTAATTGCAATAACTAGTATATGCCTATGACAAGCAGAAAATGTCAAAAGCTATATACATATAACCATATAAGATGATGTTAAGTGAAATGAACCCCAAGATAGGGACACAAGTGGTTTTTTTCTCTTTCTTGCTATTGTTTTTAATGTATTTATAATGTACTGTGTGATTTTTTTGTTTCTTTTGTATGCTCTTCCCCCATGTATAACCCCTATTTTCACTGTCTTTGATTCCAGTGCCCTGTTTCTTGAATATACATTTTTCTAATTTGGGAAGGGGAGGGGAAATAACAAAAAGCTGAAATAAGGATACAGTCTGGCCCATTGTAGCAATGAGATGTACAAGACACCATGTTGAAAATGAACTTTACAGCTTCTGGGTTCAGGGAGGGGACAGGGGGAAGGAGTAGTTGGGGATGTGGGGAGGTAAGGAATGGTAGGGGGAAAACAAAGGAGAGGGTAACAATGCTCAATAGGAAATGTCCTCGTTACCTTACTCACGTAACTGTAACCCCTTTGTTCAGTAACTTTCCAATAAAAATATATATTAAAAATAAAGAATAGCCCTGGGTTGTTGCCAGTTTGGGGGACCTCGAAATATGGCATCTCTAGGAAAAGCTGAGTCCTGTGGAGTTACCTGGGGAGTTTACAGTGCCAGATCAGTTTTTTTATTGTCAAGGTGATGTACAGAAGGGTTACAGTTATTTAAAGTAAGGTAGAAATTACATTTCTTGTCTAACTTGTTAACCTCCTCCCTAATTTCTCTCCCTCCTTCCCTTCCCCCTAATGTCCCCTCCCCAGGTTGCACAGATCATTTCCAACATATTGTCTTGTAAGTATCACTGTTGCATGGGTTTCCCCTTTGTCCCCTTCTTGTCTCACATATTTACCCACAGATTCCATCAATGGTGATAAGATTATATAATCTTGTCATACACTTAGATATTTTATATTTCCTGTATATGTTTCCAAGGAAACAAATGCTTTAGTCACCTTGAACAATTGTTTAATTGTATCATTTCCTGTCAGTAATAACATGTAGTCAATATTACAATGTACAAAGAAAATGGAAAAATAATTTAGTTGAATCTAGGCTTAAATGTGTTCTATATTTAAGCCCCAAAGTCATATGTTTTTGAGGTAAGTCTTCTGGAAGTAATTAGAATTATTTGAGGTCTGCAAGCAAGGCTCACATGATGAGATTAATCACTATATGAGAATAAAGAACCTAAGCTACTTTACTTTCTTCATCTCATCACCTATAACTTCCACTTCGTTGTGTAGCAGCAAAAAGATTTAAAAGTTCCATGCAGAATAGCCAATAAGCCTACATACTTGATAGGTATCGAAATAGCGATGCTGCTTTGTCTTTATGCGAAATGTAGCAACTGACAAGCCTCTTTTAAACAAAACTGAGTCTAGAGGAAGTTAATGCTGATGGTAATTGAATTTTACAGTTACAGCTGAGAAGTTTAACCAACAACTACAACACAGCCAAGTTCTCCATCAAGTATATCTAGATACTATCCGTGTCCTTCCCACCCACCCCAATAAGCTCTCCCAGAGCCAAAATGACTACTTTGTAGCAGTTAGGCCTCTTCATAGTTACAAATGGAGTTTGGTTTGCTTATTCTTTGGGTGGGCGTGTGATCTTTAGGGGATTGTAAATAAATATTTTAGCTTTCTTATTCGTGAAACAATATTTCATTCGGCAGCTAAATGAGAGCAATTCATAGGTATTCTTTTTTGAAAGAAGTAATCAATTCAAGAGATCATGGGAATGAAGAATTAAAATGTGCCATTAAATAAAGTTGAAAAATAATAAATGTTATTATAGTTAGTAATTTTCATTTCTCTCTTTTGGAACCTTCACAGAGGCAGTTAGTAATGAATAAAAATAATTTACTGTATTCTCTAGTCTAGCATATAGGAAACGTTCAAATAGCAGCACTGTTTCTAATGAGATCACAACAGTATTCTGGACTTGGTTACAAGTGGCACTTTTCAATACTCCTGAAGCTTATAAAGTAGACTTGTGTTTAAAAGATCCTAACACACTGTACATGTTTTTACCATAGAGGAAGTGGTGTTTGTGGCACCACAAATGGTAGAGAACTAGCTTTGAGCTCAAGAGCTGAGGGACAGCACCCAGGCCCAGAGGTCAAGCCTCACAAACAACCAAAAAAAAAGATATATCTGTTTTTGTCATAGAACTGTAAACTTGAGTCACTTTGCAGTTTCTCTATATAAATTCCCACTGACTTACTTTGGGAAATTCTCTCAATCTCGATCATCATCATTTATAAAGTGTGCTTTATTT
The DNA here is from genome assembly GCF_019054845.1 of Dipodomys spectabilis. Lineage (NCBI taxonomy): Eukaryota > Metazoa > Chordata > Mammalia > Rodentia > Heteromyidae > Dipodomys > Dipodomys spectabilis. Next base: position 11,152,801 of record NW_024870719.1, on the reverse strand, counting down.
CATACTGACTGGCTCATGGATCACCATATAAAAGATACAAAAAGTACCTCCTCTGGTGTCTGACATATAACCAGCATTAAAAAAAAAAATGGTGCTCATGTCATTTTTACTTTGTGCCAGTTCTGGTGCTTAAACTTAGGGCCTCCACGCTGTCCCTGAGCATTTTTACTCAAGATCAGCTCTCTACTACTTAAGCCTCAGCTCCACTTCCACCTTTTTGGTTCTTAATTGGAGATAAAAGTCTCATAGACTTTCCTGCCCAGGCTGGCTTCAAACTGTGATCCTCAGAACTCAGCCTTCTGAGTAGGATTGTAGGAGTGAACTGCTGGCACCCAGTCGTAGTTACGTCATTTTGAATAGAATATTTAAGCAACCCTTTCTATTGATACCTACCCTCATATTCTCCATTCTGATAAATACAAACTTTTTCTGGCCATTTCTCTTTGTAATTTAGGTTGGATGTAAAATGAAATCCACCTAGATTCATGCATGCTATTGCTTCACCCATGTGGATAATAATATAAGGCCTTAACTACTTTTATGTTCTCATTTCCCTCCACAGTTTTTGCTAATGGATTCCTTGTGGTTGTTAGAAATTTTAAAAGATTGTTTTTAAACAATTTTTATTATCTTTAAGTAGTTGTACAATGGAGGAGCCATGTTACAAAGCAGTACGTGAATACAATGTATCCTGATTAGTGTCGCCCCTTATACAATGGAGGAGCCTGTAACAAAGCAGCACGTGAATACAGTGCATCCTGTTTAGTGTCACCCCATTCAGCATTTCACCCCTCTTCAACCCACATCTTCCCTTACCTTTCTTAATACAATAAATTCTTGACTTCATTCTCCCCGCACCTTCCCTCCTTTATTCATCTACCCTCTCCCATTGGCTTTAACACCACTTTGGATGTATCTATTTTCTGGTGTTGGTTTTGTCCGGCTTTGACCTAGTCTTTCTCAAAGAGTATACTACTTGGGCTCTCCATGTAATCTACTGTACTTCAGGTAATTCCTTTGTGGAGGCTAATTTCTCTAGAAATGGGTGCAGCTCTCTAGAATAGTTAATTCCTTACAGCAGCCTAATAATGGATAAGATTCTGCCAAGCTACTTGAAAACTAGCTAGAAAGCTAGCAAGTGTTCCTGTTAGGTCACCAATTAATACAGGTGTTTTGAGTTTCTGCAAGCTTTGTTCTCAGAGAAAAAAACATTTCAGTGAATCTGAGAGAGTATCAGGCAACCGTAATGAGTCAGAGCCCAGATGCCAGTCATCATTTCTGGCCAGCTGCTTCCTCCTTTTGATTCTGAACAAAGACTTACCCTCTGAGAGCACGGCCCCCTGCCTGCGGAGGGATGGCTAGCACACAGAACTGCATGAAACAACTCTTGGCAGGATTTAAGCATCCTGCTGGGCCATATCATAGCTACAGTGAAACAAGGTCTGAGGTGGGACTGGGATTTGTCAAAACTGTGGGAGAGAGAAGACAGCACCAAGAAATATTCTTGGTCAATGACGCAGTGCTGAGATTAGAATAACATGGTAGTTTCAAATAAATCTCACAGACCCTCAATTAAGTTTGGTCCCCACCTGACAACAACATGCTGGAGTAAAGAATACCCAAACTATAATATCAAACTAAATTTCAAGCTAATTTCTACTCTCCACCAACTTGGGCAATCTTTGTAACCCTCGTAATTTACATAACTTTTTTTGTTTTAATTTGTGAAAATGATAGCATCTTTATCATGGGGTGGCCATGATAATTCATTGGACTAATAATATGAAGCTTTTAACAAGATGTCTGAAATATTCTAGGATTCAGTAAATATTATCAGGAAATATTTATATTGATTTAGGCAGAAAATCTAAATTTATTGTAGTAAAAATCAGGTAATTGTTCCAGGCTGCAGTGGTTAGTGACTCAGGAGGCTGAGCTCTGAGGCTTGAAACTCTGGCTTCCAAGCCAGCCTGGGCAAAAATGTCTGTGAGACTCTTTCTTATTAACCAGCAAAAAGTAGTAGAGTTCCAATCCTGAAGGCAAAAGCTAAGGGAGAATGGGAAGCCCTGAGTTCAAGTCACAATACCAGCACACATACTCAAAAGAAAGAAAAGCAAAACAAAAAGCAAAGATAATTATTATTCTTTCATATATAAAGTCTAGATACAAAGCCCAGCACTATGTTTATTCTTTTGCCCCAGGATCATAGCAGGTTTAGTCTAATTTTAACAGCCCAAATGACTACAGAAGTTCTAGCCATCATAGTATATCTAACTGCTTAGAGACATAAAAGGGAAAAGGGGGGGGAAAAACAAGAACTCATCCCATCTGTTAGCTCCCTTTTCAGCCTCTTTCTCATTCGGTCAATAATGTCCTTCCAATATCTTCTACCAGTAGGTCATGAGTCAGAACTGATTCGTGTCTTACTGCAAAGATAGAAATTAGAGTATTTTAGCTATCCAATCAAAATTAAATTTGGGTAGGAAGTTTACAATGTCTTAAGGTACTATAACTGGTCTTTCCTTCCAGTGTACACAATGATAGTATAGTATCTGTCTCTCAGTCTTTCATTGCCTTGACTAAATTCGCCATCTTTTTCTTCCATCTGGAATAATTTCTACAGTATAGACATGTTTTTCTCTCCACTTTTCCTCAATGGTTCTTCTATTTTTTCATTATCTCCATCAGAGGTGGTTTAAACTTTTAAATATCCAGACTTGTCTGAAGACAGAAGTCAGCTGGAGTTTCAAGCCTCTTACAGCCTAAATAGGTTTAATTCAAATCTCAGTTTTAAGATTCAAAGCCTTCCCCAAGACTTCTTTCAGCTTACATAGCTTCTATTCTAACTGTGTTTGATTTCAATCTTCTCTTACCATGAGTTTCCTCTTTCTGTAATATGCCAACACAGCTGTAACAGTCAGACACTTTCTTGGTTAATAAAAAAGATGATAGGAACCAACCCAGATGCCCCTCAGTAGATGAATGGATTGAGAAAATGTGGTATATTTATACAATGGAATTCTATGCTTCCATCAGAAAGAATGACATTGCCCTATTTGTTAGGAAATGGAAAGACTTGGAAAAAATTATATTAAGTGAAGTAAGCCAGGCCCAAAGAAACATAGGTCCCATGGTTTCCCTTATTTGCAATAACTAGTATATGTCTGAGACAAGCAGAAAAAGTCAACAGCTATGTACATATGACCAGATAAGATGATGTTAAGTGAAATCAGCCCCAAGATAGGGACACAAGTGTTTTTTTTTGTTCTTGCTATTGTTTTTTAACAATATTAACATTTTAACCATAACATTGTATTTAAAATGTACTATGTGATTTTTTTTGTTTCTCTTGTATGTTCTTCCTCTATGGTGTAACCCCCATTTTCACTATATTTGATGTCAGTGCCCTGAATCTTGTATATACATTTTCCTAATTTGGGGAGGGGAAGGAAAATAACAAAATGCTGAAATAAGGATACAGGTTGACTCATTGTAACAATTAGATGTAGGAGACACTGTAGAAAATAAACTTTGCAACTTGGTGGGGGTGGGAGGAGTTAGGAAGGTGGGGACAGAAGGGATGGTAGGGGAAAAACAAAGGAGGTAACAATACTTGATAGATAATGTACTCATTACCTTACTCATGTAACTGTAACCCCTCTGTACAGTATTTTTACAATAAAAAACAAAAAAGTTAAGCAGCAAAAGATGATAGATGAATAGATAAACCAATGCATACTGATAACAGTCTATCAGTCTATCTGTTTGTATGCAGAAAAACACCCCCCCACACAATAGTTGTGTGAGTTAAATAGGCTTAACTGGAAATCTGAAACAGAAATGGAAACATGACAACAACTTCAAAGGTAATACTTGAAATCTACCCTCTGAAAATGTCCTTTCTGTAGCCCATAATGGGAAATCACCATGAGCCATCTCTCCATAGCAATCCTTTTCCTTGTACTTTCTCCTTTCAATTTCTTTCTCCACCCCCATCTTTGCTTCTTTCATCTTAGGATGAAAATTAATCCTTCACATATTTTACATAGATTATGGCTATTGCCTCCTAACAGGTCTCTACCTATACTGTTCTCTTTTTGTCTCTTTCAACATAGGATCCTTTGCAACTTGTCAGTTCCTGCCACTTCTCTCCTTAGAACTCTGAGTGGCTCCTCTTCACACTGAGAAAAATCCAAAGTTCTCACTATTTTTGTTACTTGAGCTGATACCCCTCATTATTTCTCTGATCTTGCTCACCTTGTTCACCAGCTCCCCACACAAAGGTCTCCTTATGGTTATGCAACAGTCCACCTGAGGGACATTTTCTCCTTTGCCAGGAACACACATTTCCCCATTCTCCAGATAGATAGTTCCCCACATCCTTCAAGTCTCTGCTCAATTCCTAACTCAGTGAAACTTTCCCAGATGTCATTTGAATAGCAGTAGTCTTTCTCCTCTACATGAAACACCGCATCTGCTTTCATTGTTCTTCCACAGGACTTTCCTTTGGACAGTCTTTATTTATAATTTGTTGGTTTTGTTTGTTGTCTCCTACCACCTACTTCATCATGACAGAAAGGGAGCGGGGTCTGGTTTGATTGTTGCCCTCTATTCACAATATCTGTCAGAACATAAGTGCTTGTTAAATATTTGTTAAGTAAATAATGAAATGTTTTCTTATGTACATTTGTAGCTTTTGATCTTCTTCACAAGTCCTTTTTTTATCAATTGGCTTATTAGAGTATTTTTCCAAATCAAAGGAATATAGTGACAGCTATTAAGAAAGCAAGTTTTCCACATAATTAAATCAGTTCTATATTCCATAACAGGGAACATGGCGGAGACCTGCTGGAATTGCCCTTGGCATAAGAGCATGTACCAAGTACAGCTAGAGGAAAGCCTTCAACTTCAGGCTCCACTACCAACTTCATATGCAATTCCCAATGGGTTCCTGCCTCCTTCCCTTTTATCTCTCACAGATATGTGCCTATTAAATCTCTAGAACTTCAAATTCTGTCTTGGTGACTGCTCCTCAGAGGTCCTAGTATTTTAGACATTTTCACTTGTATGTGTATAGTTCAAATTCAATATGTTTGGAACAAATGCAAGAGAATCTTATGACACTTGGGACAGAATGATGTGGGGAAGAAAAGTGTCACAGAGCTGTATCAAAGTGTTAGGAACTTTCTACTGGGGGACTGAGTATAGCAGCATCTGTAGACCATGGTATCTCTCATAGGACCAAATTACTTAGGTGATCAAATTACTCACATTGGAAAGACAATTTCTAACTTTTATGGGAAAAGCTCCAAATATTTGAAGTAACCACTTTGGCATATAATAGCTTTGACTAATTTTGACCCTATGGTTTACTAAAAATAATCATACAAAATTAAGTTGGGAAAAATAAAGGAGGGTGTAACAATGCTTGATAGGAAATGGACACGTTACCTTACTCATGTAACTGTAACCCTTCTGTATAAGTATCTTTACAATAAAAATTATAAATTAAGAAAAAAAATAAAAGACCCAGAATGGGAAATTTTAATCATGATGTTTATTAATGTAAAATGACAGTGAATAAGTAAATGTTTTAAAGACACAAGCATTTCCTACATATTTTAGTTCAAATCAAGTTATATAAGTAATAAAGTATGTAAGCTCATTGAATATTTACTGTTTGCGGATGTTCTTTAGCCAGAGCTGAAAGATACATTTGATTTGTGTACTAAATGGTTTAAACAGATTCAAGATTCTGTTCCAATATTGTGGGAGTTTCATGATAGACAGTTTTCCTTGTTTAAAGATTTACCAAGAAGCTGGCCACTGGTGGCTCACACCTCTAATCCTAGCTACTCAGGAGGCTGATATCTGAGGATCACGTTTCAAAACCCACCCAGTGCAGAAAGTTTGTGAAACTTTTATCGCCAATAAACTATTCAGAAAAAGCTGAAAAAGCTGACACTGTGGCTCAATTGGTAGAGCTCTAGACATGAGAAAAAGAATGTTATGAAGAGTGGCCAAGCTCTGAGTTCAAGTCCCAGGACCAGCACACACATCTCACACACACACACACACACAGAGAGAGATTTACCAAGAATTTATGGTGTTAGCTTATTCCACTTCACAATGCAACACTTTCTCTAAGTGAAGAGTTGGAGAGTATGAAGTGATTTAACATTTCCACTTTACAGAAGTGTGGTACTAATCGGATCGTTGACTGTATATTTTGTTGATGGTTATGCTTGTTCTTTCTTTGAGATGTGAAATTTTACTCTGGCTTTTGCTGTTCAGCTTCTACAACCATGATTCCATCTAAAGGGGATGCAGCAATTCTGAATATATAAGAACCCAGCATGGGAAACAGGCTTCAGAAGTCCCAGGAACATTCAACTCGAGGAACTTTGGAATTACTCATAAGAAATTTGTACAGAAGTATATGGGTAGACGACTTGAAATAACTCTACAGATAAAAGATTACTTTTCAAACTTAGGAAAACACAAAATTACAGAGGAAAGGAATCCAACATCTTCCTGTAAAGTCCTGATGGATTTGGAACTGGGCATGAGCTATAAAAGACTGTTTTCATTAGGTTGAAGATGTTATTTCCCAAATGGCACAGCAGAAATTGCTTCAGGCTGGTTACTGTTTCTTCTGCACCACCCCCAAATTCAACATTGAATACTAAGCAGAAGCATTATAGAAACCTTTCATAGACATAAACCTATTATAATATAAATTATATATGATGATCTATTTCACATAACTTTTCTCTGGTGATAAGCTTCCTAATGTAGTAACAGTAGAAGGTAAGAATAACCGGGTGGTATACGTAAGGAATAAATGATATTAAAACATAGATCATCCAGAGTGATAATAAGGTGATATTTGCCATCCTTATGGAAGTGCTTTCCATTCTGGAAAAAGAGAGACTCATACAAATGTCCCTGGCAAGGAAACAAAGGAGAAGTGTGAGGAAGGGTAAGATGAGGGGAAATGGAAGTGAATACAGGAGAGTGCAGACTGAAGATTTTGCATTCTTTTCTCCTAAATAAAAGAAATAACTAAATCTGAGTTCATGTTTAGCTACAGGTACATGAATTCTACATGCTACACATGAAGATCTAATCACAAATATCTCCAAAGTTTATTTCTTAGGAATAATACAGGTACCTAGAGTATTAAGAATACTGATAATTGGGATAGAATTAGATACCTGTGTATTATTTGTCAGGAAAATTTTAGTCAGTTTAGAATGAGTCTGGTGCAACTGTAACAGTTGAGCCCCTAAAATTTCTATATCACCCACTAAAGTTCACCAAAGAAAAGTCAAAGGAAAGAAACTAAACTGGGACATTCTTCACACATATGTCTACCTTAGCTAGAGTACTACAATTTAGATACTTCAAATCCTCTGTCAGAATGTTAGTGCCACCAAGAGCCAGAAGACTGAGGTCTGAAGATCACAGATCCAAGCCAGCCTGGGCAGGAAAGACCATAAGAATCTTATCTCTCATCACCAAGAAGCTAGAAGTGGAGTTGTGGCTCAAGTGGTAGAGCATTGGCCTTGAGTAAAAATTTCAAAGGCAGTGCTCAGGCCTTGAGTTCAAGCCTTGAGACCAGCCGGGGCAGGGAGGTTGGGGGGAGGAGGAAGCATGTTAATCTGATCAAATTGTCAAAGTCTCTTTGGTTGCTGACAAAACTGTCAACAGCCTCATGTATCCAAACTGATTATAGTGCAAGCACTTGAAATATGTAAGAGGAATAGAATAAAAAGAATGTGGAGATAAAAGTCAGATTGAGCTTGGCTTTACATAGTATTCTCTCCAGAAACATGTAGATATAGATATAGATATAGATATAGATATAGATATAGATATAGATATATCAACCAGAATTTTGGTAGAAATTACATTTCTCAAGATAATTACAATAATTTCCCCACAAATAATTCAGTTCCCAAACTCTTCATAAGGAAAATAACCATAAAGTGGTTACACCACAGCATGTCTGTAACTATAAACCACAACAATATTATGATGACACAACAGGGAATATGTTGTGTGTCAGCTCTGCTCTTACAATAAAAGTAGAATGCAATTTGCAACTGTTAGATCTCAATATTTGTGTATATATGACTAATTACCCACAAGAAGGCAAGTACCAGGTTGTGGAATTGTAGTTCAGTGATGAGATAAGAGATGAGACAAACATCCAAATTAAAATATGCTGCCATCAACAAAACACTACATTGTTGGGATCAAATTGATTGCTTTCAAGAAATCAAAGAAACCTGGGATTTAGGAAATCTTGGGAAAGATGGACCTGGCTTTAAAGATTGTAATAAAATCCCTGGGCATATATACAAAAGAGTATAAATCAATGTACAAGACACACTTGCATGTTTGTGTTTATTACAGTTCTGCTCAGACACTTGCACATCTGTGTTTCTTACATTTCTGTTCACAATAGCCCAAACACGATGGAATCATCCTGTGTCCAACAATCCATGAATAAATAAAGGAAACACACATGTGTTTCTACATGTATATGTATATATACAGCATACATACATGCACACACATACATATATACCATGGAGTATTATTTAGCCATAAAGAAGAATGAAATTATGTCATTTGCAGGTAACTTGATAGAATTGGAGCGATAAATCTTATCTTAGGAGAGATAAATCCAAATAACCCACATTTTCATTTATTTGTGAAATCTAGACCAATGATGATGGTGATGATGATGATGATGATGATGATGATGATGATGATGATGATGATGATACATAAATATAAAACTGAGAAATTAGCAAGAAAGAGGAAAGAAAAATGAAAAGAATTTCATGAGTGGCAAAATGATTTAAAAAATAGCATAATGAAAGACAGTAAACTCAAAAGGGAGGAAGAGGATGAACTTATTCAAAGTGCACAGTATGTCTCTATGTAATAATTACAATGAAATCTCTCCTACTATTAATATATTATAATTAAAAGATAATAGTTTTTTTAAAGCAATGTGGGAGACCATGGAAAAAATTAGTTATTTTATTTGAAAAAAACTATGTTTATATTTTCAGTGACTTTTTTCACAACTGAGTACTGCTTACTATTTCACCCTCTTTGAGAAATAAAATGAGATTAATCTATAAAACAAGGCACAGGGAGAATAGGATGTAACTCATTAGTTAAAATCAAGAATTGTCTTAGAAAGCCAAACACTCGTTACATCTTTCTGTATACTTGAATTTGTAAAGTGATGTAATGTGAATTTTATTTTTTATCTTGTCAGATTATAGAATATTCCAAATCTTAGAAAATCCTGGCTCAGAAGGAGAAGTCTTCATAACAGATTTTGCTCTTAAATAAAACTAAAAACCCCAATCCCCATTATGGCTCTACTCCTTTGTGTGTCATGTGACAGGTGTCTGTCTGATGACTTGCAGCAAGTGCCAGGAAAAGGGGGTCATGCACAGCACCAGCATGCCTTCCCTGAGCTCCTTCATCACTGGCTGATGCCCAAAGATCAGGAACTGTGATGGAGACAGAGTAAAAGGGAAGCAATAAAAACAGAGGAATAGAAGCAGAAGTAGAAAAAGAGCTGAAATTAATGAGGAAAAAATATGCATCATGTTGCTCTTTATTCTTTCTCTTGTTCTTGAAATGACAAGGAATTTTATAAGGAAAACCTTGTTCACAGGAATCCTTTATGGTATGAAAATGAAATACATTTCTAAGAAAATATACAACCTTAACAAATCTCTGGACAATGTTAAAGAAACGTTATTTTTCCCATAGGCAAGAAAATGATATGTAAGCAAAAAGCAGCATATGGAGAAAGGCTCTGACATTATAGAACACACATTAATCTTGTAAGCTTTTGGTTGGCATCCTGCTTCCCCGCTGCTGGATGTGTGAGATGAACCTCTTCCTGTTCAGGTGTGAAACAGGATCTACACTTGTAATCCAGAATCCGGTCCTGCCATTCCATAACAATTCATTCTGAAAAGACCTGAATCCCACAAGAGCCTCATCAATCCCAGACAGGATAACCTTCAATGACTGAATTTTCTTCTATGAGGCCCACACCTCTTACAAGTTCCACTGTCACTTAATATTGACACATTGGGTACCAAGATTCCAGCTATAAGCTCTTGAGGCATACAATTAAACCATATCCAAATTACAACTGACTCAGAGGAGTCGTCCATGTGATGATCAATGGGGGCAGAGCATATAGTTACTAGCCACACAATACAAATAATTGCCCACAGACACCAGAAGGTAGAGGCCGGCATGGGGCAGATTCTCTCTCGCTCAGTTCTTCAGAAGGAAGTCACTCTGAAAAGACCTTGACTTGGGATTCTGACTTCTAAAACTGTATGACAATAATTTTTCTGTTGTTTTGGGCCCACTAATTTGTGGTGGTTTGTTAGGGCAGCCCTAAGTTTTAAAATAATATATGTTCAAGTTACAGTTCATGAACATGGGTGTTACCACTGATATTGGTCACTCAAGTCTTACTAACTTCTATTTTAATATCCTCTGAAATGGTTGAGATTGCTTTGGGTATATAATGATGATATTTCTGCTTTTGCTGAGCACAGGCATCTTCCATCATCTCCTATCAATAAACAGTGCAACCACTCTGTGAACACAGCTCCGAATGGTATAAATGAGAAAGTTACAACCTACTAAAGAAGTGAGGAGTTTCAGCAGATGAAGAAAGGGTATCAGAGACTGAAACATAGTTTTTTTTGCAGCATTTTTCTTTTTTAAAAAAACTGTCTATTGAGGTTCAGAGAACCATTTTTTGTGGAAAAGAACTCAACTGTCAGTGGTTTTGTTTTTTATATCTTTTTGTGTCACTGGAGTCTTATACTAAGCAAAGCCCTCTACAATGACCACATTCCAACCCTACTCAGTATTTTTTTTGGGGGGAGGGGTTCCGGTCATGGGGCCTGAACTCTGGGTCTGGGCGCTGTCCCTCAGCTCTTCAGCTCATTGCTAGCGCTTTACCACTTGAGCCACAGCGCCACTTCTGGCTTTTTTCTTTTTGCTTATATGGTGCCGAGGAATGGAATCCAGGGCCTCATGCATGCAAGGCAAGCGCTCTACCACTGAGCCACCTTCCCAGCCCCCCTACTCAGTATTATTTTTAAAACTTTGAAAGCTTTCTTGAAAACTTAGTTGACATAGTGCTAGGATTGTTACTCTTTTATAACTTCTAAATGGATCAGGAAGCAATCCCTAAATCCTAAACACTGAAAAATAAGCATGTTGAATTGTTTTCTTTGTGATCTCCATTGGTTTAAAGGTTTAGACTCATTTGAATAAAAAACCATAACTTCTGAATTCTAAGACCCTGCACATATTAATTGGCTTAGTTTCTCTTAGAGAAATTAGTCACTTTACACTTCTTTTCAGGAAAATTATCACTTTGAATTATTTTGAGATGCAGCCAGAAACAGGACATTTTCAACAGCGTATTTTATTTGCCTTTGGCAATTGAGACTCTGCTCTATCCAGAATTCTCACTAAGACAAGAGTTAGTTGTATTCCTGCTCTGGAGATTCAAATGAAAATAAAAAAAGTGAAATCAAGCCGGATGCCGGTGGCTCACACCAGTAATCCTAGCTATTCAGGAGGCTGAGATCTGAGGATCACGGTTCAAAGCCAGCCGGGCAGGAAAGCCCGTGAGACTCCTATCTCCAATAAACCACTAGAAAACCAGAAGTGGCTCTATGGCTCAAGCGGTAGAGCACTCGCCTTTGGCTGAAGAGCTGAGGAACAGCACCCAGGCCCAGAGTTCAAGCTCCATGACTGACCCCCCCCCCAAAAAAAAAAGTGAAATCAATTTGATGCATTCTTTCAAACTTAAACCAAACTCACCAATTTTTATTTGAAAACTATTGGAGTATAAAAGAATAAAAAGAAAACTTAAAAATTTTAGGTAGAAATATAAGAAAGGCATTTACCAGAAAAACCCAAGATATGGAAATTGAATGCATCCAATTTGCAAAATTTGGAAAAAGAAATACCTTCTTAACAGTGCTTATGAATTTATTATGATCACACTTTCTGATCTTCTTTACCCAAAGCTAGCTCTCTACCACTTGAACCACAGCTCCACTTCTGGCTTTTTGGTGACTAAGGACATAAGACTGTCACCAGATTTTCCTGGGCTGGCTTCAAACTACAACCCTCATTCTAATCTCAGCATCCTCAGTAGCTAGGGTTACAGGCATGAGCCCCTGGTGCTCTGCCCACTATGATTTTTATTGTCATTACATCATGTATTACCAAGCTTCTTTCAGTTAGAAGAGATTCAACTTAAACTGGTTGAAGTCTTTCCTCTTCTATAGTATTCCTTTATTTTTTTTAAATAAGATTTTTATTGTGAAAATAAAAAAGGGGTTACACTCACGTGAGCAAGGTAATGAGTACATTTCATATCAAGCATAGTTGCTTCCTCCTTTGTTTTCCCCTCTCATATCCCTCCCATATCCACAACTAACACTTAAAAGACTCCACATAGAGCTCCCCTATGACCCAGCAATCCCACTTTTGGGAATTTACCCAAATGATCACAAAAAAGAACACACTAAAGCTACCAGCACAACTATGTTTATTGCAGCATTATTTACCATAGCTAAAATATGGAACCAACCCAGATGCCCTCAGTAGATGAATGGATCAAGAAAATGTGGTATATATACACAATGCAATTCTATGCCTCCATCAGAAAGAATGACATTGCTCCATTTGTTAAGAAATGGAAAGACTTGGAAAAAATTTATTAAGTGAAGTAAGCCAGGCCCAAAGAAACATAGGTCCCATGGTTTCCCTTATTCGCAATAACTAGTATATGTCTGAGACAAGCAGAAAAGATCAGACACAATGATGTTAAGCAAAATGAACCCCAAGATAAGGACACAAGTTTTTTTTCCTTGCTTGCTATTGTTTCTAACATATTTATAAGGTATTCCTTTATTTTTGGCTGGAATTAGATAAAGACTATGTCTTTGTGGGCTGAGAAGGTGGCTCAGTGGTAGAGTGCTTGCCTTGCATGCCTGAGACCCTGGGTTCGATTCCTCAGCACCATATAAGCAAAAAAAGAAAAAAGCCGGAAGTGGCACTGGCTCAAGTGGTAGAGTGCTAGCCTTGAGCTGAAGAGCTGAGGGACAGCACCCAGGCCCAGAGTTCAGGCCCCATGACCAGACCCCCCCCCAAAAAAAGACTACGTCTTTGTGAAAACAATGATGGTTCCTAGGTACTCCTAGCTAACCATAGTGTGCAGAAATAAAGAGTATCTCCTTTCTAAGCAGTTCTAGCAAAAATAACAGAAAGAAGAAAGGATTCTGGCCCTGTTTTATCTGTAAACCAATCACTCAAGCTAGGAATATAAAGACTCTCCCCAAGTCTGAGACAAGGGCTAATACCTAGAGCAGGGAGGTGGATCATGGTGTGAACCATACATGGAGTTAGACTATGCTGAATAGAAAGAATTGTCCTTCAAAGAGAAATGAAAAGTTGTACTATGTTTATCAATTGGGATCCCAATGGCAAAGAAAGGGGATATTCAAACTAGTATTAACTCAAGATAATTTCTTTTACAGAGGACGCATGACAGATGCATAAATGAAGTAGAGAGAAAGCATGTTAGTGTCATGTAGTAGTGTTAAGAGAAGGGAGAAGTTGCTGGAAAGAATCCTAGAGAAAAACCACCTGTGAAGAGGCAAAGAAAATCAATGAGGATAACACAGGGAGGACTAATCCAAAGTCCCTTCACCAAGAAGAAAGTGTAAGAAGTAAACATTCCTTCTCTCCAATCTCTTTCCAGAATTCCTCAGGGGCGACCCTCAGCCAGGAACCAGTGGACAAGGAGAGTCCACTGATAGAATCCTTAAAAATCAGGTCTTGAAGGAAGCCAAAGGGTGGATAATGTCAGAGAATGGATCTGGAGGGGCAATTGAAAAGTCCACTGAAGGGAAGAAGCACAATAATTGTGCTGATTTCATGAGTGTGCTGAGTGCAACAGCTCCTGGAGCTCATACATAAGTTCAGTAACTATTTCTTAATTTCTTCAAGTTACAAGATACCTTTCAAAGTAGGGGGAAGTTTGGCTTTGTAACGTCATTATCTCCACAGCCAAGAAAGTAGAACAAAATTAGAGTAATTTTTTTTCTTTTTTTTATGTTTTTTTATTGTGAAAATACCATACAGAGGGGTTACAGTTACATGGGCAAGGTAATGAGTACATTTCTTATCAAGCATTGTTGCCTCCTCCTTTATATTTCCCCTACCATCCCTTCCCTCCCACTTCCACAACTACACTCCCTTCCTCCCCACCCCCGCCTAAATTGTAAAGTTCATTGTTCAACAGTATCTTGTACATCTCGTTGTTACAATAGGTCAACCTGTATGTTATAAAAGACAGTAATTTTTTCAATGAAGCTTTCTATATTTACCTAAAGATTTTGGCAGGCAAATGCATTCCTATATAGATGATCTCCCAGACCATAAAAGAAATTTTAAATGACTGAAAACACACAGCTCTTGTTGCAATGTGGCTGCTGACTTTTTGGTCAGCCAAGTTTCTCTAGCTCTAAGAAAAGGCAGGTATACCCAGCATAGAGAAAGGGAATTTTTTTTCCTTCTTTTGTTCCACTGTTGGGGTTTGAATTCAGAGCTTCTGTCCTTAGTTGGCTTTTTTACTCAAGGTTGGTGTTCTACCACGTGAACTACACCTCCATTTCTGGATTTTGCTGGGCTTCCTATGAACCTCAGTCTTCAAATCTCAATTTTCCTGAGTAGCTAAGATTACATGCATGAGTCACCAGTGTCTGGCTAAAGGAACTATTTCAAATGATGAATTAAGGGAGGGAGAAATTGACCTTTTAATTGAAACTTGATGGCTAGGTTAGCCATCAAGTAAGTATATCAGAAGAGAAGAGGAAGAGTGACACACTAGACAGATGAAATATTATAAGGAAATAAAGTAGTATTATACTACATTGTAGTCAAGCAACTGTATAATATCCAATATAATTAGAAGTTGTATGATCAAATTTTAATATGGATTGACTAGTAAGAAACTTAGAAGATGCCAGTGTGTGTGTGGGTATGTGTGTGCACGCGTGTGCTTTTCTGTGCGTGCACATACCTGCATGTATTCACAGCAATTCTGTTTCCAAATTAAGAACTGGTCATCTGTATTAAATATCTTTTTTTTGAGTTCACAATGTATTAAACCAGGTTGGCTTTGAATTTCAGTCCTTCTATCCCTACCTTATGAGCTTGAGCCACCATACCCAGTTCTGTACAATAAAAACTTTCAAAAGTCTCTATTGTGCTTCATTGAAAAAACAGTGCTTATCATGATTTGCAGTTATTCTACTGTGCAATACAATATTAAAACTCCTTACACCTTTAAAATTATAACTTAGTTCCCATAGACCAATCTTTCCTCATTCCTCCCTCTTTCTAGTTTCTGGTAACTACTAATTTACTCTGAATTTATATGACTTCAACTCTTCTTTTTATTTCCTTTTATTTCTTTTCTTTTCCCTTCTTCTTTTGGTATGTGTTTTATTGTAAAAATACTGTACAGAAGGGTTACAGTTACATGAGCAAGGTAATTAGTACATTTCCTATCAAGCATTGTTGCTTCCTCCTTTATTTTTCCCTGACCATCCCTTCTCTCTCACCTCCACAACTAGCCCTCCCTCTCCTCCACCCCCTCACTGACCCCCACCAAAGTTGTAAAGTTCACTTTCAACATAGTGTCTTGTACATCTCATTGTTACAATGGGTCAACCTGTATCCTATTTAAGCATTTTGTTTATTCCATTCCTCTCCCGGAATTAGAGAAGTGTATATACAAGATGCAGGGCACCAACATCAAATATAGTGAAAACAGGGATTATACTGTGGGGGGAGGAACATACAAAGAAACACAAAAATCACATGGTACATTATAAATACATTAGAAACAATAGCAAGCAAGAAAAAAAAACCACTTATGTCCCTATCTTGGGGTTCATTTCACTTAACTTCATCTTATATGGTCATATGTACATAGTTTTTGACCTTTTCTACTTATCCTACACATGTACTAGTTATTGCAAATAAGGGAAACCATGGGACCTATGTTTCTTTGGGACTGGCTTACTTCACTTAATATAATTTTTCCAAGTCTTTCCATTTCCTAACAAATGGGGCAATGTCATTCTTTCTGATGGAGGCATAGAATTCCATTGTGTATATATACCACAATATCTTGATCCATTCTTCTACTGAGGGGCATCTGGGCTGGCTCCATATCTTAGCTATGGTAAATAATGCTACAATAAACATAGTTGTGCTGGTAGCTTTAGTATGGTCTT
This sequence comes from Dipodomys spectabilis, assembly GCF_019054845.1. Taxonomy (NCBI): domain Eukaryota; kingdom Metazoa; phylum Chordata; class Mammalia; order Rodentia; family Heteromyidae; genus Dipodomys; species Dipodomys spectabilis. Next base: position 11,136,404 of record NW_024870719.1, on the reverse strand, counting down.
GTTTGTGATTGTTTTGGTAAATACCCAAAAGTGGGCTTGTTGGGTCATGTGGAGTCTTTTGAAGAACCTCTTTACTGCTTTCCAAAGTGGTTGAACAAGTTTACACTCCCACCAATACAGTAGTGTTCTCTTCTGGCCACATTCCCTCCAGCATCTGTTGTTATCAGATTTCTTGATTCTAGCCATTCTAACTGGGGTGAGGTAGAATCTCAATGTTGTTTTGATTTGCATTTCTTTTATGGCTAGAGAGGTTGAGCATTTCTTCATGTTGTCCATTGGCCATTCTTCTTTCCTCTTCAGAGAAGTTTCTCTTTAAGTCTTTAGCCCACTTATTTATTGGGCAGTTGTTTCTTTGAAGAATTGTTGTTGGAGGATTTAATTTTTTTAGTTCTAAGTATATTTTAGATATGAGACCCTTGTCCATTGTATGGCTAGTGAAGCTCTTCTCCCAATCCGTGGGCTTTCTATTGATCTTGCTAACTATGTCCTTTGCCATGCAGAAGTTCTGCAGCTTCATGCAATCCCAGTTGTCCAACATTTCTTTGATTTGTTGTGCTTCTCTCTATTAAGAAAATTAAATATCTTTTCTCTAACTCTGCAAGAGCCAGAACTGTAATGTTAAAAATTACTAAGTGATTAATCAATAAAATATTCTTGATTGGTTGATTATTTATTGAAATTTATATTGATATATTTTGAAGAAAATATCGCATAAACTTTTAAAAGAATGGTGATTACTTTATAAGTCACCTGCCCAATATACAATAAGATTATTTTATAAATATGACCTATGCTAAGACAGAAATAATAGTAATGGTGAGAAATTAATTCCAAGTATAATAAACCAAACTAAAAATATTTACAGTATAAGTCTATAAGTATATTTTCAGCCACTCATATTTTCACAATCTGTAATAAAATAAGTTATAAGTAGAATAAAGTAGATTGTAAAATATATAGAAATTTTTACAGAATTCTGGGTGAAAAGAACACAAATGGTAGAAGTGAAGCAACAGAATTGCTGAGGAATAAGAGTGAAAAATTAATAAATGGGACTGTAGCAAGTTGAAAAGCCATTGAAGAAACAACTACCACAATGAACAGACATCTACAGTATAGAAGAAACTCTTTTACAGCTCTTCACCAGATAAAAACCAGTATCTAGAAAATGTAAAGATCTCAGAAACTTAAACACCAAAGAACAAATAATCCAATTAATAAATGACCAAATAGACAATTCTCAGAAGAATATGTACAAATGACTCATTAACACAGGAGGGTAAGATATTGCCTAATATCCTATCCAATAAAATAAAAGTGCAGCTGGGAGCCTATGGCTCATGCCTGTAATCCTAGCTACTCAAGAGCCTGAGATCTGAGGATTTCAGTTCAAAGCCATCCTAGGCAGGAAAGTCCATGAGACTCTTATCTCCAATAAACTACTCAAAAAAAGCCAGAAGTGAGGCTGGGAATGTGGCTTAGTGGTAGAGAGTTTGCCTAGCATGCATGAAGCCCTGGGTTCAAGTCCTCAGTACCACATAAACAGAGAAGACTGGAAGTGGCTCTGTGGCTCAAGTGGAAAAGTGATAGCCTTGAACAAAACAGCTCAGGAACAGCACCCAGGCCTATAGGTCAAGCCCCAGGACTGAAAAAAATACAGTTATAATATATATATATAGAGAGAGAGAGATATTTTTTAAGTGCAAAACAAGCTGGGCGCCAGTGACTCACACCTGCAATCCTAGCTACTTGGAAGGCTGAGATTTGAGGATTGCGGTTCAAAGCCAGCCCCGGCAGGAAAGTCCGTGAAATTCTCATCTCCAATAAACCACTGGAAAGCCTGAAGTAGTGCTGTGGCTCAAGTGATAAAGAGCTTGCCATGAGCTGAAGAGCTGAGGGACAGTGCCCAGGCCCAGAATTCAAGCACCACGACTGACAAAAAAAATAAATAAATAAATAAAATAACAAGACTACATCAGGATTCCAGTTCACCCCCACTGAAACAATAATCACCAAGAAAACAAGCAATTCTTGGATTTTCAAGGGCTTCAACTATGGAAACTAGCATGGAGGTTCATTAGAAAAATTAGCAATCGACCTATGTATGAGCCTACTATAGCACTCTTTGGCGTATATCCAAAGGAATATAAGTCAACACACAAGAAAAATGTCTGTGCACCCAACTTTATTACAGCAATCAGCCTAGCTGCCCAAGAACCAATGATCAGATAAAGAAAAGATAGTAAATGTTCACAGCAGTGTATTGTTCAGTTCTTACTATGCAATAAATGCATGCAAATAAAAGATTTTTTTTGCCCTTAGGGCCAAGACATGTTCAAGTGTTAGCACATTTGTTTAGCAACAACACAGCTCTGAGTTCAAACCCCAATATCTCAACAAAATCATCTTGTTCATTAACAATATTGCCCCTCAAAACCTTATCTTTTGGTCAGATGTAGGGCTTGAACTTAGGGTCTGAGCACTATCAGTAAGCATTTTTACTCAACACTAGCACTCTAGCACTTTAAGCCACTGTGACACTTCCAGTTTTCTGAGGTTAATTAGGAGTCTCGGGAACTTTTCTGCTGAGGTTGGCTTCAAACCATCATCCTTAGTTCTTAGCCTCCTGAGAAGGTAGGATTATAGGCATGAGTCACCAGTACCTGATGTCATTTTTTAATTATCATTAATTAGTTGTACAAAAGAGGTGCCAAATAACAAAAAAGTTTATGAATACACTGCAGTTGAGTGCTCATTCACAGATGATCATCTCCCTGTTCTAACCTCACTCCTTACTTTCTCTGTTTTGATTCAAAATAATTTGTTCTGAACTACAGTTGCCCCCCTTGCTTTATATGCAACTGTGATTTCGAAGATTTCAGTTACTTGTAGTCAGTCAACCATACCCCAAATATACTGCTCTAATGCAAAGAGGAATTAAGATACATTGATCTGGACAACAGTTGTTCAAGCCTGTAATTTTATCTTCTCAGGAAGCTAAGATCCAGAGGATCATGATTTAAAGCCAATCCAGGCAGAAAAGTAAAATCATTAGACATCTTCACAATAACCTACAAAAAAGCCAGGCTGCAGACAAGCCAGGCTTGCTAGTACCTCCAGTTACAGATAGCTAGGAGTCATAAGTAAAAGGACCATGGTCTAAGGTCAGATTCAGGCAAAAATGCTAGACTCTCGTCAAAAAAATAAGTAAAACAAAAAGCTCAGATCAAATGTTAGGGTATCCGAGGCCCTAAGTATCCAGTACTTCCAAAGTTTTTTTAATAAGAAAGGAGTTATTCTCTTCAACATCCTCCCTACATACTCCACATCTGTTGAGTTGGGGAAGGAATAATTATAAATTGATGCCTGATTTAAATTTTTATGTGTGAGAGAGAGACAGGATTTAAACTAAATTAAAGGAAAGGTTAAATTTAAGAAGAAGGTATTACATAAAATTAAATAGAAAGACAATTGATAGTACAATACAGTATACTTTATCCATAAGTACAGAATACTTTATCCATCTACAAACAAGGAAAAAAGTAAAACCATCAACATAAAGGAGAAAACTATAAACACACACAGACACAGAAACACATACACACACAACAAAGAGTACAATAAATGCAAAATACAGAACAATAAACAAAACTATGAAAATTTCTCTTAGCTAAGTGATATGCCTCAAGCATAAGCTACAAGCTATTTGGGATGTACAGACTGGAGTATCACAATTCAAGGCAAGCCCAGGCATAAAACAGTTCTCAAGACTGTATCTCAGACAATGACCAGGTTCAATAGTGTACATCCACCGCTGCCTCCGACACTGAAAGGCACAAATATTACAACTCAAGCCAGCCTGGGCATAAAGGAAAACCCTATCTTGAAAATAACCAAAGCAAAAGAAAAAAGAGGTCAGAGGCATAACTCTGGTGGTAAAGCACCTGCTCAACAATAATGAGGCCCTAAGTTCCATTCCCAGTCCCATCACACAAATTTAAGTGCATTTCATTGACAATTAGTGTCACCAAACATAGAAACAATCTGACACAAAACTAAAGAACAACTCCACACTTACAGTCTGTCTTACAGCTTGTAAAGATTTACAAACTAGTTAAAAGGAAGAAAGGGAATTTAAAAGGAACTGTTCATGAATGCAGAAGATAAACCTACAGCATTATAGAAAGCCTGAATACTAAAAGGAGACAGGAAATGAATGGGCACAGCAAAACAATACCCAGGGACAGCACACTGCTATTAATTGTACCATTCAGTGTGGAAGACCATTAAATCTACTCCTGCAACCCAACTGCACTTTGTAAGTAACACTAAAGATAAACTGAAACTGGAGATATAAATAAGCACATGATAAAATTGTTCCTCATATTTTGTTGATGAAATAATGACACAGGATTATGAATGTGTTCCCTAAGCCCTTTGCAAAACAAAACTCTATGAAATTACATTCTATCTCTTAAAATATATCTCTTATTTTATATTAATATAAGAAAATAAGGTATGTATGCCTGCATCTTGCTATTTCTCAGTATAGTTATAACTAGAAGCATAGAACTATGTTATAAAAAATCTGCTAAAACAGAAAATACAAACAGAAGAATCAATCTATAGGTAATAACTATTACTGAGCTGCTGCTCCCATTTCTGGGTACCATGATGTTCCTGAGAGAATTTGCTGGTCTCTATGTGAAGTCCTGATAAACCTCAGTCACTTCCTTTTCACAAACACTGCCTAATTCCCATTTTTATATGATTATACTCCCTCTACTACCAGGCTTTATAAAACCAGGTATAATGCTGGTCTTATCTAATTCTATATCCTTAGAGTAATGAGATGTCTGCAAAGAACTGTTTTTAGTAATACTCAGTTACTTAGTATTCATGCCAATACCTGATTACCTAATGCTAAGACAGTAAAAAGAAAATATACATAATGTGAATCAGGGAATGATGACTCACACCTACCTACTAGCTACTCAGGAGACTGAGAACTGGAGTATGTGGTTTGGAGCCATTCTAAGCAATAAAAGTCTGTGAGATTCCACCTCACAGGAACAACCAGGAAAAAGCTGGTATGGTAGAGTGGGTCAAGAGGTAGAGTATCAGCTTACCAAGTAAGCCAAGTGAGTAGAAGGCTTTGAGTTTGAACCCTGGTACTGGGGAAGTGAGAGGAAGAGGAAAAGGAAGAGGAGGAAGAAGAGAGAAGATGGAGGAGGAAGAAGAAATAATGCATAATATTTAAATTAGAGACAATACAATTTTTCCACTGTCCTTAACAAGTAATAAATACTGTTTAAGAAAAATTTATAAAACTTTAAAAATGATAAAATAATACCATAAAAAGAATAAGTCTTTTTTTAACCTCAAAAGAAAAAAATACTTCAATATCTAACAATTGTTATAAATATCATGATCATGATCCTGGATTGGGAGGATTAACATCGTGAAACTGGCAATACTGACCAAAGCTATCTACAAATTCAATTCAATATCCTTCCAAATCCAAACAATATTCTTCAAAGATATAGAAGAAGCAATCCAAAAATTCATAGAGAATAATAGAAGATGCCAAATAGCAAAAACAATCCTTAGCAGGAAGAACAGTGCTGGAGGAATATCAATAACAAGCTTCAAACTCTACCACAAAAACGTAATTATAAAAACAGCTTGGAAGGGCTGGGAAGGTGGCTCAGTGGTAGAGCGCTTGCCTTGCATGCATGAGGCCCTGGGTTCGATTCCCCAGCACCACATAAGCAAAAAGGAAAAAAGCCAGAAGTGGAGCTGTGGCTCAAGTGGTAGAGTGCTAGCCTTGAGCTGAAGAGTTGAGGGACAGCGCCCAGGCCCAGAGTTCAGGCCCACAACCGGAACCAAAAAAAAAAAAAAAAACAGCTTGGTACTGGCACAAGAACAGGCCTGAGGAACAATGGAATAGGATTGAAGATTCAGAAATGAACCCATAGACCTTTAGCACCTAATCTTTGACAAGCAAGCCAAAAACACAGGCCTCTTCATATAAAGGGTGCTAGCAGAATTGGCTATCCATGTGCCTCTTCAATAAATGATGCTGGCAGGACTGTCTATACACATGCAGAAAACTGATGTTAGATCTTTATATATCACCCTGCACCAGAATCAATCACAAATGTATCAAAGACATCAATATAAGATGAGATATCCTGGGGCTGGGAAGATGGCTCAGTGGTAGAGGGCTTGCCTTGCATGCCTGAGGCCCTGGGTTCGATTCCTCAGCACCACATAAGCAAAAAGAAAAAAGCCGGAAGTGGCGCTGTGGCTCAAGTGGTAGAGCGCTAGCCTTGAGCTGAAGAGCTGAGGGACAGTTCCCAGACCCAGAGTTCAGGACCCACGACCGGACCCCCCCCTCCAAAAAAAGATGAGATACCCTGAAAATAATACAGGAAGGGATAGGGGAAACACTTGGGTTCCTTGGCATAGGACAAAACTTCTAAAGTAAAGATCCAGAATCACAACAAATCAAAGAAAGGCTGGATAAATGGGATTGCATCAAACTGAAGTTTCTGCGTGGCAAAAGGGCATAGCTAACAACAACAACAAAAAAAAAAAAATAGAAAGCCCACACACTGGGAGAAGATCTTCACTAACTATGCATCAGCCACAGGCCTCATATCTAAAACATACTTAGAGCTCAAAAAATTAAATCCCACAAAAACAAAATCTCAAGGAAACAGCTCCATGAATAAGTGTGCTAAAAAGTTACAGAGGGACTTCTCTGTAGGATGGACAATAGATACATGAAGAGATGTTGAACATTTCTGGCCATAAAAGAAATACAAATCAAAACGACATTGAGATTCCACTTCATCCCAGTTAGAGTGGCTATAATCAAGAACTCTAATAACAACAGATACTGGAGGGGATGTGGCAAAAAGGAAATGTGTCTGTTGGTGTGAATGTAAACTTGTTCAACCACTCTGGAAAGCAGCATGGAAATTCCTCACAAGACAAAACATGGAGATTCCCTATGACCCAGAAATCTCACGGCATTTACCCAAATGACCACAAAGCAGCAAAAAGATGTTCACTGCAGCATTATTTACCATAGCCAAGATATAGAACCAACCCAGAATCCCCTCAGTGAATGAATGGATCAAGGAAATGTGTAATATAATATACACTATGGAATTCTATGCTTCCATCAGAAAGAATGACATTGCCGATTAGTAAGGAAATGGAAAGACTTGGAAAAATATATATTAAGCAAAGTAAGCCAGATCCAAAGAAACACAGGTTGCATAGTTTCCCTCACTTATAATAACCAGAATGTCTATAAATCTACAAGTTAATCCAATGGTAAAAGACAAATAATTACACTTGGACATAATTAATTAAACAGCAACTCTAAGCATTTGCACACTGAGAACAAAGGAGGATATTCTTAGGAAAAGATTGCAAGAGCTCAAAAGCCATGTGCCTATGACCATGTAAAATGAATTCCAAGAAATGAAAACAAGAGGGTTTTTTTTAGATATGGAAATTTTATTTACACAATTTTTGAAATAAATTCCAGTTTTTAAATTGTGACTTTTTCAATATATATTTTTATTGTAAAGATATATGAGTAAGGTAATGAGTACATTCCTATGGACCATTGTTAACTCCTCCTTTGTTTTTCCCCTACCATCCCTTCCCTCTCCACCTGCCCAACTCTTCCCTCCCCTCCCCAACTCTTCCCTCCCTCTACCCTGTCAAAGTTCTAACATTCATTTTCAACATAGTATCTTGTGCATCTCATTGTTACAATGAGTCAACCTGTAACCTTTCTTCAGCATTTTGTTATTTCCCTTCCTCTCCCCAAATTAGAAAAAATGTATATAAGATGCAGGGCACCAGATTCAAATACAGTGAAAGCAGGGCTATACCATGGGGGAAGAAATACAAAAGAAACAAAAAAAAAATCACATAGTACATTATCAGTACATGAAAAACAGCAGCAGCAAAAATAAAAACCTCTTGTGTCCCTATTTTGGGGTTCATTTCGCTTAACATCATCTTTTTTTTTATTGGTCATGGGGCCTGAACCCTGGGCCTGGGCACTGTCCCTCAGCTCTTCAGCTCAAGACTAGTGCTCTACCACTTGAGCCACAGCACCAGTTCCAGCTTTTTCTGCTTTTGTGGTGCTGAGGAATAGAACCCAAGGCCTAATGCATGCAAAGCAAGCACTCTACCACTGAGCCACCTTCCCAGCCCCCAACTTAGCATCATCGTATATGGTCATATGTACGTAGCTTTTGACACAAGAGGATATTTTTATTATATTGTTTGCAGTTATTTCCTTTTTGTTTCTTTTTTCTCCTTTCATTTAATTCCCTATTGTCCTTTTTTTATTTCTGTACCCTTTGTCTTGTATATAAGTGTATTTGATTTGGGGAAGGGAAGGCGAATCGTAGAAATGGTGGGACAAAGGGTGAGCCAATTCAATAGTGAAACTCACTAGACACTATGTTGGAAATGAACTCTACAACTTGGGAGTAAGAGGGACTACAATGGGAGAAAAATGAAGGAGAAGTTGACACTGTTCAAAAAGAAATATACTCATTACCTTATTTAACAATAACCCCTGTGTATATCACCCTTACAAAAATTTAAATTTAAAAAATAAATATCAGTATCAAAACAAGAAACTATAGGAATTAGAAGATGAAAATTATTAATAAAAAATTAAACAGATTTAAAGATGAAGACTAAAGATGTAAATATTAAGTGATGCAATTTTGATAATAATGAAATTTGAAAAGAATTTCAGGTAGATTTTAGACTATCAAGATAAAAAGATGAAGAACATTAACTTTACTAATTGTAAATCAAAGCAACTATTCTTCCTAGATTCTCTTAAAGTGTGTATTATTTGCTTGGGTACAGCAAAAGTTAATATCAAAAGTCTTTAAAATAGCTATTTTGAAATCTATTAATGATAATTACATTTGAAAAAGTATGAAATATTTCTGTATCAAAGCGACTAGGTAAAAAATATTACCTCTTCTCTCTCAAGCATATTTTTTATTGTGAAAATACTGTATAGAGGGGTAACAATTTACATGGGCAAGATAATGAGTACATTTCTTATTAAGCATTGTAGCCTCCTCCTTTGTTTCCCCTTCCCATCCCTTCCCATCCTCCCCACCCCCACCCCCACCCCCACCCAATCCTCCCCTCCTCAAGCATATTTTATTTATAAAACACTGGCTATGCCGAAAGAACTAATGAGAAATTTACAGGAAGTATAAATAAATAAATAAAATTTGCAGAAACTTACAGGAAACATACATACATACATAAAAATAAAATCTATTTTTATTGTGAGAATACCGTACAGAGGGGTTATAATTACATGGGCAAGATAATGAGTACATTTCTTATCAAGCATTGTTGCCTCCTCTTTGTTTCCCCTTCCCATCCCTTCCCATACTCCCCCCCTCCCTTTAATCGGTCCTCCCCCCACCACCAAAGTTGTAAAGTTTGTTTTTTGACATACGACTTGTACATCTCATTGTTGCAATGCATCCACCTGTATCCCTAGTTAAACGATTTGGTTTTGCCCTTCCCCTCCACAAATTATACCAACATCAAATACAGTGAAAGCAGGGGTTATATCCTGGGGGAGGGACATACAAAGCAACTTAGAAATCATCTTATAAACATGTTAGAAACAATTGCATGAAAGGAAAAAAAAAAACATTTGAATACTTATCTTCGGATTCATTCCCCTAACATCAACTTATCTGACCTTTTCTGGTTGACTCAACCAGAAAAATAAGAATCTATTAATGGTCATATCCATTGCCAGAAACTCATACATGCATCTGGCAGGAAGGATTTTGCAAACGATGACGTTGTCCTATATACTACAGAAATGACTTAAAGGTCAACGACATGGGGATAGAAAGTCCAGAAAAGGAAATGACCATGAAGGTATATAAAATCAATAGAGAAGAGTGAACTATCTAAAGCAAACTTCAGGATCTGTTCTCAGACAAATTCCCTTAATAAATTCTGAGGAGGGTTCTGATGAAGGTCACATTTCAATCAAGTAAGGCAGAAAGTGGTCACTAGCACACAACAAGGAGCTCCCTGACTCTCCTGCCACTTCCACCCACACCTCCCTCTCCCCACCCATCACAGGAATAGCTCTCAGAGTGAAAATGGAATCTGCAGCTTCTCCAGGAATTTTCTACCAGACACAAAGTGCTAAAGATAAACACCAGAAGAATAATGTTCCCATATTAATGAGATGTCAGTTACTACCTAGGAAATAATTCTATGCTAACTGTATGGTCTGCCTCTTTTTTAGTCTGGCTTCCACACTCCCTTATAAATAGATAAATCATATAAATAGATGAAAATAGCACAGTGAAAGCCACCAATAGGGCAAGAAGGAAGGAAAGTAAAAAAGAATAATATAAATGGGATGCAGTTGATCAAAGTATATTATATGCATGTTGTAAATATCACCATGAAGACCCTTTGAACAATTAACTTACGCTAGTAACTTTTTAAAGAATTATATTAGCTGGCCACTGGTGGCTCACGCCTGTAATCCTAGCTACTCAGGAGGCTAAGATCTGAGGATCATGGTTCAAAGCCAGCCCGGGCAGGAAAGTCCTTGAGACTCTTTCTCCAATAAACCACCAGGAAACCTGAAGTGGTGCTGTGGCTCAAGTGATAGAGTGCCGTCCTTGAGCAGAAAGAGGTTCAGGGACAGTAACCAGGCTCTGAGTTCAAACCCCACAACTGACAAAAAACAATTCTCTTTCCACTTGAAACACTTCTTCTTTTTTTAATTTTATTTTATTGTAAAGTTGTACAGAGGGGTTACAGTTACATGAGTAAGGCAATGAGTACATTACTTGTTGATCATTGTTACCTCTTCCTTGTTGATGTCCCATTATCCCTTCCCCCGGCCCCCACCAAAGTTGTAAAGTTCATTTCCAATATAGTGTCCTGTGGGTATCACTGTTTCAATGGGTCATCCTGTGTCCTTGTTTCACTGTTTTGTTATTCCTCTTCCCCTCTCCAGATTAGACAAATATATATATACAAGATGCAGGGTACCAAAATCAAGTACAGTGACAATAGGGGATATACCATAGGAGGAAGAACCTACAAAGGAAACAAAAAATAATAATAATCACATAGTACATTTAAAACAACATCAAAGACACACCTCTTGTGTCCATATCTTGGGATGCATTTCACTTAGCATCATCTTATATGATCATATGTACATAGCTTTTGAGCTTTTCAGCTCATCTGATAAGATTATCCTATACGTATACTAATTACAGCAAATAAGGGAAACCATGGAACCTTAATTTCTTTGGGACTGGCTTACTTCACTTAGTATAATTTTGTCCAAGTCTTTCCATTTCCCAACAAATGAGGCAGTGTCATTCTTTCTAATGGAAGCATAGAATGTGTGTGTGTGTGTGTGTGTGTCTGTGTATGTGTGTGTGTGTGTGTGTGTGTGTGTGTGTGTATCACATTTTCTCAATCCATTCATCTACTGAAGGGCATCTGGGTTGGTTCCATATCTTAGCTTTGGTGAATAATGCTGCAATAAATGCTGGTAGCTTTCATGTGGCCTTGTTTGTTTTCATCTCATTTATTGGGTATATGCCCAAAAGTGGGATTGCTGGGTCATAGGGGAGCTCTAGAGTGAACCAGAAGTAGCACACAGTGCAATCCAGCTTCGATCATGCATGAGTCTTAGAAACACAATTATTGACGTTCCAAATTGCTGCTTCCCCCGCATTTGGCAGCATGAGAAGAAATCCTCTGTGAAAGAAAATAATACCATTGTAGGACTTAACTTTTTACCAAAAAAAAATCCAATATAATGTCTGGTAAGCAATAAGAAAATAATAAGCTGGCAAATGAAAAGAGAGAGAGATGGCACGAATAAGTAAATAGAATCACTAGACCATAAAATGGGCTCACTAATGAATCGACCAATAGGATAATTGCCAGACATGGATTTTTAAAATAACAATGTTCAGCAAAAAAATAAGAGGTTCAAATTGTTCACTAGAAAATTAGAGACCTCAGAAGTGACCTAGTTTTAAGAAAACAAAAACAAAACAAAACAAAAATTTTTGCACTAAAAAATACAGCAATTAAAATTAAGAACTTGACAAGTGGGTTTGAAATAGGTTAGATACTGATGAATTAAGCATTAGTTAGCTCAAAAAAATGACAGAATATCCATAATGAACCAGGAAGAAGCATGAAAACCATGGAAGCGAGAATAGGAGAGAAGACAGCGTAACAAATTACAGTATCTAGTATAACTAATCATAGAATTTTAACAAGAAGACAAAGAGAATGGAGTAAAATCAATTTTTTAAAGACTTAAGAATTTTCCTAAAATTTTTCCAAAGCTGTTCAAGACATCAGTCCACGTGTCAGTCCATGTAGATCCTCTTCCTATGACTTCATGTGATAGAAATGAAAGCTGAGTTTCCTGAATCTCCCTCTCTCCACTCTCCCCCTCTACCTCTCTCCTTCTCTCTCTGTCTCTCTGTCTCTGTCTCTGTCTCTCTCTGTCTGTCTCTCTGTCTCTGTCTCTGTCTGTCTCTCTGTCTCTGTCTCTCTCTCTGTCTGTCTCTCTGTCTCTGTCTCTGTCTGTCTCTCTGTCTCTGTCTCTGTCTGTCTCTCTGTCTCTCTCTGTCTCTATCTCTGTCTCTCTGTCTCTCTGTGTCTGTCTCTGTCTCTCTGTGTCTGTCTCTGTCTCTCTGTGTCTGTCTGTCTGTCTGTCTGTCTCTCTCTCTCTCTCTCTCTCTCTCTTCTGGTCCTGAGGCTTGAACTCAGGGCCTGAGCACTGTCCCTGAGCCTCTTTATGCTCAAGGCTCTATCACTTTAGTCACAACACTATTTCTGGCTTTTTATTTTAGTGGGTTTTTTTTTTTTTTGGAGATAAGAGTCTCATGGACTTTTCTGTTCTGGCTGGCTTTAAATTGAGCTCCTCAGATCTCAGCCTTCTAAGTAGCTAAGATTACAAGTGTAAGCCACCAGCACCAGCCCTAAATTTCTTTATTATAGACATTCTTATGCCAATCATGAATTTCCACTTCCATTATTCATTCACTTCCAATACACCTCACCTCATAATACCAATACCTCCACAACTCATTTCCACATATAAATTTAGGAGAAACACAAACATTCACTCTATGTAGAAAAAGAGGCAATTTGTAATATGTTACAGGAATATTGGGAATCTAAAATATACGTGCCGAAGTCTTGGAGACAATAGTTGGAAGTGATACACACTGTTTTTCCAAGGTATATGACATAACTTACAAGAAGAATTAATTCTAAGCTGAAATCTAAGAAAAGAACTAATCCAGTGTTAAGTGTATGGATGGATATGGAAACAAGTGTGCTCTGGCTGACAGACCTACCTGTACATGTAAAATCATAGACAACACGGAAAAGAAGGTTGGAGTTGTTTCAGAAAACTGAAAATGATTCTATTACTGGCGTATAGACTATGGGTAGAAAAGTATGATGATAAGAATAGAGAGTCAGAGACAGAGATAGCACCATGATGATGAACCTAATAAAGCACGGTTTATCTTTAATTATTTGATAAACATGGTTGCATAGGCTAAAAATTACTAGTGATATTGATTGGGAACTAGGTAGAAATGAAGTAAGATTAGGGTTAGTATTATAAGCTAGGAGCCTCTTGTGGTAAGCAGTCAAAAACTAGTGGTAGCATAAACAGAAATAGATGACTAGAAATGGAGCACATTATTTGAACTTGGAAGGTAAAGTGAGGTTTATATTAAATGGACTTTAGTGATTTGAAAAGACAAAAATTAAAGCTGATTCTACAGCCTGTGGATTATGTAACTATGATGAATCTTACTATTTTGCCAGAAATAGTTTCAGGTTAACCTGGAGCTGCAGCTGGGTTTGGAGGAGATGATGTCATCTGGGTCATTGTGAATGCAAAGTTGCAAGCAGCCTCGCGTTGTGCAGATGTCTTCCAGATTGCCAGCTATGTGGGCCTGAGCTCAGTAGCAAGAGAATAGACTAGAACCGTGGAATGAAGGATGAATTCCTACATACAGAGACTGCTGGACAGCTGTCTAAGGCAAAATTGACAAGAGATACAGACACTGAGGAGGTAATAAAACAGATGAAGGTATTTTGAGAGATTAGCTATAAAGAAAGGGAAAGATGGCCTTTTGTAATAGCTAAACATACAGAAGCTGAAAGTCATAGATATATATTTGTGTGTGTGTGTGTGTGTGTGTGTGTGTGTGTGCGCGGACATGCACGCAATAGTCCTGTGGCTTGAACTCAAGGACTGGGCTATGTCCCTGACCTTTTTGCTTAAGGCTAGTGCTCTAGCACTTAAGCCACAGCTTTTCCAGAGTTTTGGTAGTTTAGTGGAGCTAATAGTCTCAAAAACTTTCCTATCTGTGCTGGCTTCAAATTGTGATCCTCAGATCTCAGCATCCTGAGTAGCTATGATTACAGGCATGAGCCACTGGTGCTTCATAATCTGGGTTTGAATGTGGGCTCTGGCACTTGTTTTGCAAAGATTGTCAGATAACTTAATCTAAAGACTGAGACATTTCCTCATTTCCGAAACAGAGGAAACAGTATACCTACTGAATATAATGGTTCTTCAGGTATATGAAACATATTTGCAATGATTACAAACAGACTTGGCATGAAGTAGGAGACTTTCAGTGAGTGAGAGGTTGTCCAGATGGGTTTGATGGGAATTCGCCTCTTTTTTTTCACTGTTGGGTAAGACTGCAAATGACCTGAATGTTTTTACCAAGTAAGGACCTCTCTTATTGAACAGTTGTAGAGGTCAAATAAGCCATCTTGAAAGAGGTTTATGACAGTGGAATGTTCTTTGCATGGTGTGATGCATATATAGGGCTTAGTCTAGTATTTTATATAAAATAAGCACACAATAAAATATAATAATTGCAATGATCATCATTATTGACTAAACATCAGCCTCTCTATGGGCAGTATTAAAAGTTCAGGCTCATTTCAAAGAGGCATCGAAATTGAACTACACAATGGAAATTGGGCTTCAAGGTCCGCCATGGAGAATGTGATTCATCAGAAACTCTGTCAGGGAAAAGAATCTGAGAGAATTGTTCAATGTCAAAGATTCTTTTGATACAGGTTTAGATAAAAAGAAAAAAATCAATTAAAATTTTTTTTAGTTTCCTCTTTAAGAAAGAGTCCTTAAAGTGCAGGTGAATTCCAGCCTATGTCTCATCTACTGTTAAAGGAGGTGAATTTGAGTAAATGCCCAAAAGTGGGATTGCTGGGTCATAGGGGAGCTCTATGTGAAGTCTTTTGAGGAAACTCTGTACTGCTTTCCAAAGTGGTTGAACAAGTTTATACTCTCACCAACAATACAGTAGGGTCCCCTTCAGGCCACATCCCCTCCAGCAACTGTTATTAGAGTTCTTGATTCTAGCCATTCTTACTGGGGTGAGGTGGAATCTCAATGTTGTTTTGATTTGCATTTCTTTTATAGCTAGGGCGGTTGAGCATTTCTTCATATGTCTATTAGCCATCCTTCTTTCCTCTTCAGAGAAGTTTTTCTTTAAGTCTTTAGCCCACTTATTTATTGGGCAGTTGTTTCTTTGAGGATTTGTTGTTGGGGGATTGAATTTTTTGAGTTTCAGGTACATTTTAGATATGACACCTTTGTCCATTGTATGGCTAGTGAAGCTCTTCTCCCAATCCGTGGGCTTTCTATTGATCTTGCTAGCTATGTCCTTTGCCATGCAGAAGCTCTGCAATTTCATGCAATCACATTTGTCCAACCTTTCTTTGATCCATTGTGTAACAAGACCATACTAAAACTACCAGCACAACTATGTTTATTGCAGCATTATTTACCATAGCTAAGATATGGAACCAACCCAGATGCCCCTCAGTAGATGAATGGATCAAGAAAATGTGGTATATATACACAATCCAATTCTATGCCTCCATCAGAAAGAATGACATTGCCCCATTTGTTAGGATGGAAAGACTTGGGAAAAAAATTATATTAAGTGAAATAAGCCAGGCCCAAAGAAACATAGGTCCCATGGTTTCCCTTATTTGCAATAACCAGTGTACATCTGAGTCAAGCAGAAACGGTCAGATGAGTTGATGTTAGGTGAAATGAACGCCAAGGTAAGTATTCAAATGTTTTTTTTTCTTTCTTGCTATTGTGACTAACATATTTATAAGATGATTTCTTTGTTGCTTTGTATGTCCCTCCCCCATGGTATAACCCTTGCTTTCACTGTATTTGATGTTGGTATAATTTGTGGAGGGGAAGGGAAAAAACAAATCGTTTAACTAGGGATACAGGTGGACCCATTGCAACAATGTGCTGTACAAGTTGTTATATTGAAAAACGAACTTTACAACTTTGGTGGGGGGGTGTGGAGGGGGGCTAGGAGGTATTGGGGGGGAGAGAGATGGGAAGGGATAGGAAGGGGAAACAAAGGAGGAGGCAACAATTCTTGATAAGAAATGTACTCATTGCCTTGCCCATGTAATTGTAACTCCTCTGTACAGTATTTTCACAATAAAAAAAGAAAAGAAAATAGAACAGAATATATAAATTATAAATATATATATATATATATATATATATATATATATATATATATATATATATAGGAGGTGAACTTGAAACTAAAGTTTACAGAAGCCACAAGGTCTTCTAAGACTCACACTGGACAGTAGAGGGAGCCAGGGAGCAGCTGGCAGGAAATCAAATAAAATAAAAAGTAGATTTCATCCAGAATGTGACAGATGGGTCACAAACAATTCAAAACCTTTAGAAACAATTGGGTGTAGGGGTGGGGAGAATAAGAGACAATGAATTTAAGAGATTGTGTGTGTATGTGTGCATGCATGCGTGTATGCACTTGCTTGTTCCTGCACTTGTGCACACTAGTACCAGGGCTTGACCTTAGGACCTCATTCTCTGTTTTTCTGATTCTCTGCCCATGGATGGCACTATACACTTGTGCCACACATCCAGTTTAATATTTTTGCCAGTTAATCAGAGCTAGAAGATTCTCATCTCTCAGCTTGCAAAATAATCGGGATTATACGAATAAACTACTGATGTCAAAAATATGAGAAATTTTGATGATAGATGCCATAATGATGAGAAAATAGTAAATGCTGAAAGACACAGAACCTACTATGTGCTGGTCACAATTATATGTTTGATGTATGTATGTATGTATGTATGTATATATATATATATATATATCACAATGTATGTATATATATAAACATATTTACCACAAGACTATAAGTAAGAAATTACAATTTAAGCATATAAAAGAGATTTGGGGGAAGCAAGATTTGGTTAAAAGTCATTATAGGTTTATTTGTTTGTTTGCTTGTTTGTTTTTCTGGTGCCAGTGCTAGGGGTTAAACTCAGAGCCTCTTGCTTTCCCTTAACTTGTTTGCTTGAAGCTGCTGTTCTAATACTACTTCCAGCTAATCTTGCCTTCCAAGTGATTGGATTTATTCTTTAAGAGATTTGGATTTGCTCAGAAGTTTAAGAGCCACATCACATGCCTGTTCGCCTCTAAAGTATTGCAGCAAAGTCTGGCAAAGCTTTCTGTAGCTTTATTGTCCTCAGGATGAAGCTCAAGCTCCTTATATAACACAAGACCTCTCATAGACCAGTCTACAAATCCAGACTCATCCCTACAATTCTTACAATTGTTCCCCAGTGTAATAGTTACCATTTTCTCAGAGGAATTCACATGAAAACTCTCCAAATCACAACTTTGGGGAGCAATTCTCAATTCTCAATTCCTACTCACTGTCATTATGATGGTAAGCTTGAAATACACTTTGTGGAGAAGAGTCTGTTATTTGTATCCATAAAGAGTACTATGGTTTGAGTTAAACTAAAGAAGTCATCTTTCTCATGCAAAAAAACCAAAACGTCAATATTCATTTCAGCCTGGACACCTCACAGAAAGCACCCCTTATCTATTCTATGAACACAAGCTAAGAAAGTAGTTATGGGCTACATTCAGCCAACTCTAAAATGCAATTGCAAAATTTGCAATCTGTTCGGCAAGCCTTCAGTCCTACTTAGGTAATGACTCTACATGCACAGCAGTTTTTTTAGTACATTCAGAGGCAATCAACAGAAATGCTACTAACTTCTGTGTAAAATAAATCTGTGTTAAAGATACAAAAGGCAAATGTTGGCACGAACTTAACACTGTGAAGGTGACTCTCACTCAAAATCAAACTACAGAAATATCAAGAATAGAAGTTCAGTAAATGTGTCTTTTAAATATTAAGTTTTAACATGATATATTGGTATAATTCATTTTTCATTTTTGATATATCTTTTTTTCAAAATGATGTTTGCATATCTGATTAGTAGCATTATTTAAGCAACTATATGTCTCAAATGTCATTGTAATATATGATAGAATCCAGACATGTGTTTACTTTCATTTCTTATTTGGAAGGAATAGCAGAAAGATTATTTCTTAGGGAAGGGAGGTAGACAACTAAAGAGAAGAAGGGGGGTGAATGCAGTCAAAAATTCAAGAATAAAGCTCAAAAGAAAGTTCCTAATATTCCCACCAAATCTCCTTCTTCAGTCTTCTTCCATCTCTTCATTACTAGAAACTTCATTCTTCTGTGGTTCAAAGCAAACACCCAGTCATGCTTGCTTCTTTTCCATTTACCATCTATCAACAAATCCAGTCAGCTCTACATTGTAAATATAGTCAAAATTTAATCATTCTCTTAAGGGAGATCTCAAATAGTCCTTAGAAAGCCAAAATCAAAGTTCAACAAATAAAACACTAGTAAGGATACTCAAAAGGAGTATGGTGGGATCAAGGAGAAAGAAAGGGGAGGGCAGATGAAGAGGAAAAGATTTCAGTGTACATTCTACAAAATGAAGAATAGTGAGGGAAGGGGTGGGTAGAGGAGGGATGAGTGAGAATATGGAAAGGGATGTTATTGATCAAGGCATATTATATTTATAAACTGCTTTGTTAAATGGGAACTCCTTTGTTCAACTTCTTAAAGATCATTTTAAGATAATGGAAAAAGGGAACAAAAGAAAAGTGTGAAGAATAGGTTGGAAAGAAGGGATAAGAAATAGTTGTCTTGTCAAAGCTTATAGAATTCACAAACCTTATAGACCAAGGTAATGACAATTTGGGTCATGAAGGTTAATATGTGTAACTAAGTATCACTATCCTACCATACTGTGAAATTAGTGGAATTTATGTAACCAATCTCAATAAAAAAAAACTATTTTGGGGGGGAAGGATTGGGTGGGGGGGAGGGAGGAGGCTGGGAAGGGAGGTGAAGGGTAAACAAAGGAGGAGGCTGCAATGCTTGGTAAGAAATGTATGCATTATCCTGCCCATGTAATTGTAATTTTTTAAAGATGTTGAAAGAGGTGATATTGATCACACTGTACCCTGATACATACTGTGGTCATAAATTGCCCTGATAAATGGCAACTCTTTCGTTCAACTCCTTAAGGATAATAAGAATATTTTTAAGTTGATTTCTCAGGGAAACAGGATGAGAATGTAAACGTATTATAGAATATACATCACAAGTGACTGTATATTTCTTCCTTGCACTCGTCTGGTACCACCCATATTTAAAATCATTTCTGTGCAGTACAGAACTAGGGTAGCACAGCAAGGAGTTAATATTTACACTGTCTGTTACTATCATGATTTCTAAACCTACCATTTGCTTCGGAGCACAGACTGACAGATTGTCAAGCTTCTATTGCAGCTCTCTACAAGATTTCAGCCAACTGTCTTTTGAACACAGCTGCCTCTCCTAGGGCAAGGGGACAGAGACATGACCTTCCATGGACCTTCTTTATCTACAATTCTAGAGCAAACTAAAATAATGACAGCAAGTGATGGAAAGTTGAGGTTAAAACCTTAAAAAATATATTATCTCATAAAAGTGGAAGCCATATTGCCTAATCCAAATTAAATTTTTAGGGAATAACTTTTAGAAATACAAGAACAATCACACTAAATTTTAGAGCATGCATATAAAAAAAACATGTGGTCATTTATGTTATCTCTGGAGAAGGGACAAAGTAAAGTCTCAAGAAAATAATTATCAACCAGGTGCCCAGTGGCTCATGCCTGCAATCCTAGCTACTCAGGAAGCTGAGATCTGAGGATTTTGGTTTGAAGCCAGCCCAGTCAGGAAAATGTCTGACTTATCTCCAATAAACTACTCCAAAAAACACTGGAAGTGGCACTGCGTCTCAAGTAGTAGAGCACTAGCCTTGAGTAAAGCTCAGGAACAGTGGCCAGGTTCAAAGTCCTAGCCCCAGGACCAGCAAAAAAAGAAAGAGAGAAAGAAAGAAAGAGAAAGGAAGGAAGACAAAGGAAAGAAAGAAAGAAAGAAAGAAAGAAAGAAAGAAAGAAAGAAAGAAAGAAAGAAAGAAAGAAAGAAAGAAAGAAAGAAAGAAAGAAAGAAAGAAAGAAAGAAAGAAAGAAAGAAATGTCCTTTGGAACAGTCCTTGCAAATACTTGCCTCCCATGAAGCCATATGGGAGTATAGCTACACAGTCCATAGGTACTCCATTGCCTGCCCATATCTCTTAGCCAGGTTTATCACCATAGATAACATGTTCCATGAAACTTGCTGATATTGTATTGACTTTGCTAAAGCACAAAGTATGATATGAACAGATTAGTAAATGATTGTGTGTTTACAAAAATCAGATTCAAAAAGTGCATAGCACTCCCATAGTATGTGATTCTTGGAAACAGATCTAATTGGAAATACATCTTGGAAACACATCTAATTAACTCAGATCAATGCCAGGAAAGATATATATGTTACCATTAGATATGTGTAGATATATAGATATCTATATATATTACCTCCTTACCAAAAATAGAGGGGAGAGAGACAAAATCAGAATATATAATCCATTTGACAGTAGTGAATAATAAGACATAAATTACCTCAAAAATTAGAAGCAATGACTTTTTAAAATTTTTTAGAGTTATTAGAAAAGTGATGTCACAGTTACGTAAGTTAGATACATTTCTTTCTGGACAATGTCATCCTTTCCTTCAATCTCTCCCAGTGTTCCCCTCCTGTTCCCACCCACAAGATATATAGTACATTTTCAACATAGTATCTAGTGAGTATCACTGCTGTATTTATTCAACCTTTGTCCCTCCATTTCTGTACCCCCCTTATACTCCTAAAGACAGATAAATGAACAAACAAGACAAAAAGAAAAGGAAACAAAAAAAAAAAAACCTTGTTTCCCTTTCCTAGAGTTCATTTTGATTAAAAGTAGGATTTGAAAATCAAAGAATGAAATAGAATATGTTCATTGTGACTTTTAATACCACCTTTATCTTTTTTTATGTTTTTATTGTAAAAATACTGTACAAAGAGGTTACAGTTACATGAGCAAGGTAATGAGTACATTTCCTATCAAGCATTGTTACCTCCACCTTTGTTTTTCCCCTACCATCCTTCACCTTCCTACCTCCCCAACTCCTTCCTTCCCCGCCCCCAAGTTCTAAAGTTCATTTTCAACATAGTATCTTGTACATCTCATTGGTACAATGGTCAGCCTTTATCCTTATTTCAGCATTTTGTTATTCCCTTCCCCTCTCCAAATCAGAAAAATGTATATACAAGATGCAGGACACCAACATAAAATACAGTGAAAATAGGGGTTATACCATAGAGGAAGAACATACAAGAGAAACAAAAAAAATCACATAATACATTTTAAATACATTAAAAACAACAGCAAGGAAAAAAACCTCTTGTGTCCCTATCTTAGGGTTCATTTCACTTAACATCATCCTATATGGTCATATGTATATAGCTTAAAAGCTATGTACTTATCTATATGTACATATATATGTATGTACATATATATGTACATAGCTTAAAAGCTATGTACCTTATCTACTTGTCCTAGACTTATACTAGTTATTGCAAATAAGGGAAACCATGGAACCTATGTTTCTTTGGGCCTGGCTTACTTCACTTAATATAATTTTTTCCAAGTCTTTCAATTTCCTAACAAATGGGTGGTGTAATTCTTTCTGATGGAGACATAGAATTTCATTGTGTATATATACCACATTTTTTGATCCATTCTTCTACTGAGGGTATCTGGGTTGGTTCCATATCTTAGCTATGGAGCTCCATTTTTTTCTGCTTCCCTCTTCCTACTTCTGGCTCAAGACAATCATTTTCTTTTCTCTCCTTACCTCATAGAAAATCTGGACACAACTCAGAGAGTAAGGAACAGGAAGGATTAAGGTACAAAATAAGATCTAAGAAGTAAGGGAACAAGGACATAAAAATGGAAGAAAAGGATTAACAACATGGAAGAAATGGAAGACAAACATGTAGAATCTAAACCTCTTTGTAGAACTACTCAAAGTTATTTTTAAAATAATAATTTTTAAACTATTTAAAAAATAAAAAGCAAGAAAATGATGAACAGTTCAGCATAGCTTGTTTTATTTTAACATAGTTTAAGAATTTTTAACAGATTAAAAAGGATTGAACAGAAGTAGGATGCAGTAATCAATGAATTGCAGGGAGCCTCTTCTCATTTGATTGGAACTTAAATTTAAAGAAATCACAGCCTCTGTAGAATCGCCACATGGCCTAAAGATTGAGAATGAGGAACAGGTAAGTCTCCTCTATGTAGGAAACCCCAGCAAAGCTTGCATGTCATGATTCACTGAGTCTGTGAGATTAGTAAGGCATGATAGGAAATACATATTTCTTTTTTAATTTTATTCTATTGTAAAGATGCTGTACAGAGAGGGTACAGTTACATGAGTAAGGTAATGAGCACATTTCTTGTGGAGCATTGTTATCCCCTCCTTTGTTGTTCTCCCACTATCCCTCCCCTCCTCCTCCTCCCTCATTCCTCCCTCACCCCTCAAAGTTGTGAAGTTCATTTCCAGTATAGTGCCTTGTGAGTATCATTGTTGCAATGGGTTGTCCACTGTCCTATACAAGTTTCAAGGTACCAAAATCAAGTACATTGACAACAGGAGATATAGCATAGGGGGAAGAACATACAAAGAAAACAAAAAAATCATGGGCTGGGAAGGTGGCTCAGTGGTAGAGTGCTTGCCTTGCATGCCTGAGGCCCTGGGTTCGATTCCTCAGCACCACATAAGCAAAAAGAAAAAGACAGAAGTGGTGCTGTGGCTCAAATGGTAGAGCGCTAGCCTTGAGCTGAAGAGCTGAGGGACAGCACCCAGGCCCAGAGTTCAGGCCCCACGACTGGACCCAAAAAAAAAAAAAGTCATGTAGTAAATTAAAAGCAACAATAACAAAGAAAGATCTCTTCTGTCTATATCTTGAGAGTCATTTCACTTGGCATAATTTTATATGGTCATATGTACATAGCTCTTGACCTTTTCTGCTCATCTGATAAAATTATCCTAGACATATACTAATTATTGCAAATGAGGGAAACCATGGGACCCATATTTCTTTGGGTCTGGCTTATTTCATTTAATATGAGTTATTCCAAGTATTTCAAATTTCTAACAAATGGGGTGGTTTCATTTTTTTCTGATGAAAGCACAGAATTACATTATATATGTACACACACACACACACACACACACACACACACACACACGTTTTCTTGATCCATTCATCTATGGTTGGTTCCATATCTTAGCTATGGTGAATAATGCTGCAATGAACATAGTTATGCTGGTAGTTTTAGTATGGCCTTATTTGTGATCATTTGGATAATGCCCATGAAATACATATTTCTTGAAATGTCACTTGTCTTGGCTGCAATAGAAATTTCTTCCTCCTCCCTCCTTCCCTAACCCTACAAACTTATACTTGTTCTGGAGCAAGTACCTAAGTAAATGAAAGAAGTCCAAAAGTTCTTTTTTTAACAGGGACCCATCCCCCTAACACACCCCTATACATTTTAGGACTCAAGATGTAACTTGATCTAATGACTGTTTAATCTGAGGTGACTACCCACCAGGCTCTCACCTCAGTGCTGTTTTTTAATAGCCCTTCCCCTCAAGTGAATTAGACTGTGATTAATATGGAAAATGTGGCCTAAGGCTAAAACTATTTAGCTTGACCATTTTTTTCTATCAAGTATAAGTCAGAGGGCTAATTGGAATCTATACCTGAAAGTGCAAATTCAGAACTAACTCTGGTGTTCTACAGCACAGTAGAGTAACTATTCTGCCACACATAACTACATACTTAAAACTGAAAAAGCCCCAAGTTTCACAACATATAAGGATGAAAATTTCCTTGAGAAAACAGAAATGTTAACTACCCAGAGTTGATCATTATACATTATGCAAAGTATCATCATATACACAAAAATAGGTGCCATTACTATGTGCCATTTGAAATATTTTAGACCCTGGTGAATGTATATGGTAATACCGTTTAAAAAAAAACCAAAATAAAATAAAAAAACTTAGACTCCCTTGTATTTTCAGCTTTTCCTGGAAAGTTTATACATTTTATTATTTTGCAATAATCCAATTTAGATTCTGTATTTTCATGATTCTCTGGAAGCAAGTAAATTCTTTGGATCGTCAGTGCTTAGCAAAAGAGAGAAGAAAAGGCTATGAAAATAACGATTTCTTGGTTGTTTCTCCCAATCTGTGAGAGTAAGCCCTATTTAAAAAACTTTATTAACAAATTTAATTTAGCAGAAAGAATCTCTCCAGGAAGAGTGCTAGAGCAGACAATACTTTTCCTTTAGTGAATTTCCTTACTGGCCTCCATCTACTCAGAAATTTTAGCTCCTTGACTAATACGTTGACCTCAAGGCCCTTCCTTGGTCCTCCATGCACTTTTTCCTTCATCCCAGCCTTCTTATGCAATTACCTTGAGCTTTCTGCTTCAATGTCCTTTTCGCAGAGGTTTTTCCTAAATGTGCTTATCCCAACAAAACCACTCCAAACAAGCTACATCCATTACTTTAAATGCTCTTGCAGATTTGTCAGGACTGTATACTAAATAATTAGATCATAATGTCTACCTCCCCACCTAGATAAATGTCTCATATGCTCAAATAATCATGCCTATCTTGGTAAGCTCCTGATTGTGGCCTATCCCTAAGCATAGCATCTGGCCCATGGTCAATGCTCACTATAAAGTCCATCTGCATCTAAGCAACTGAGGCACAATGCTTTCATGGAAGCATGCATACCATATAACAAATTATTACTACTATTATTATAACAAATTACTACAAGAAGGGTAAAAATAGCAAACATCTGATTTGATCCTTACACTGTTATATTGAATATCTTACCATATTACTGTCAGCAGTTTTTAGAGTACCTAATCAAATCCATCCATGGGAAATATATTACTGGTGAAGGTTAAGACATATCAGTGTTTTTCTTGTTAAGTTTGCAAAAAAAATGCTTTAGTAACTGTAGACCAATATAAATGCAGTCCAACACAATTGCATGATGAAATGTTAGCAAATTGGACTGTGTGTATATATTAATATTTATATATGTAAATGCATATGAATACTGTATGTATATAAATCATTCCATGTGTTTATTTGTAGATTTATATGCACATTTTATATTACTATTAGCATTTTTAAAGTACCTAATCAAATCATACACACACACACACACACACACACAGGGACATGATAAATTATACAGTACTCTAGACAGTCACACACTGAAACCAAAGGAAGCTATGCATAGAAGTGATTGACAAGGGCTCAATAGCTATTTACTTATGATCATATAAAATAATATTTTTACTTATGATCATATAAAATAATATTGCATGAAATGAACACCAAGAAAAGGAAACAAGAGACATTTTAGTTGTCATTGTTAAAAAAAAAAAGAATCTGTCACAAGTTTGATCCTTTCCTGTTGCTTGATCAGCTCCTATCAAGTACTTCAGTATACGTCCTCAGCATTACTAATGAAAAACTACCCTGAGGATCAAGGGATGAATCAACCAATTAAGGGTTAAAAGGACTTTCTAAATGTTTTCAAATGTAAACACTGCAATCTTTCAGCAAATAATCAACCAAGGGACATGCTGAAGAAAAAGCAAAACTTATTCAGTCATAAAGAATGATTGGAATTAAAAACCAGTACCCTTAGTGAGGAAAAATGATGGTGTTGACTAAAATCAATCTGTTTCATTATTTAGCATATTCCATTATAGGTTAAATGTGTGTTATTTACTTCTAAATAGAATAATTGATCTTTCTTGAATTTGAAATATACCTACATAAAAAACAACTAATTATTTTGTTAAGCCTGTTACTAACTTCACATATTAATATAGGTTTTCTTAAAAGTTCTAGTAAGATAGTAGTGAACTAATTAGAACTATAAAACTTAATCTGCCATGTGTAGGTGGCTCATGTTTGTAACCCTAGCTACTTAGGAAGTGTATATCCAGAGGATGGAGATTTAAAGTTAGCCTAATCAGGAAAATCAGGTAGACCCCCATCTCCAAAATAACCATCAAAGAGCTGAGCCAGAGACATGACTCAAATGGTAGAATACCAGCCAGGCAAGCAAACTGATCAAGCTCAATGCCTTGAATTCAAAGTTTTTTTGGAAAAAAACGTTTAATATAAAATGTTATTCCAATTTACAATAATCAAACTATCAAATATCTTACTTATATAGTTAGTGAATATTAGATTGTTATCATCTGCCCTCTTTTCATCTGCCCTCTTTATTGGCCATTCCCACTCTTGTTTCTCCCCTCCATCTATAATAGATTTTTTTTCTGAGGCAGGGTTTCATAATACAGTTCAGGCTGGCCTTGAATACAAAACCTTCTTGCCTGAGATTTCCAAGTTCTGGGATCACAGGCATGTGCCACCACACTCAGCTTCCTATTTTTCCAAATATGCCATGTTCCTTTCAACTTGGATATTTATTCTTTGCTAGAAATATTTTTCTCCTATTCTATCATCTTTATCTTTGACAATTCCCTTAGTTTGAAGTTAGCATAAATGTCACTTTGTTAAGGAAACCAAGTGTGTTCCTCACATGACCCCTGGTTTTGTTCTCACTGATCTCCACAATATACACATAACTATAACTTTTTGAATAGTTGTTAATGGCTTTTTAGCAGTAATCTCTCCCTTCACTTGGAGTTGCTTATACTTCAGTTGATATAGAAGAGCTGGAAGCACGAAAGTCTGTGTCAGAACGCTGAGACTTTATTTAAATGCTTTATATATGTATAACATTATAAAATGGTAGCTAACATTTAAAGCCCTTGCCCTTTTGATGAAAACCTGATCCAAGTCCAGTAAACAAGTCATTCCCCAAACCCCACAACTGGCCAACCTAGCAGGCCACTGCTGACCTCTCGAGTCTACTGGTTCACATTTTCCTGGTCTCCATCCCACAATGAAAAGAAATAAACTGCTACCAGACAGTCACTTGATTATGCTCTGGAGAGAAGTATTGCATCTAGCTTTGAAGAGCATTTCCTTTTCCCCTCAGCATCTTCCTACTTAAGGAGAATAGTGTTCCTCTGTTGTTTCTGATTTTTTTTTCACTTAAAACTCCAAATGCATTAACCCTCCAGGTCATTTGAAGACAGGCTACACATAGCAATCAAGATCACACCTTCCCCAGTATGGAGACACAGTATATGTCACCTAGAGTGACTTTGTCACTGGGTTGCAACTATCTAGTTAAGGAAACCTGAGAAAAAGACTGGCCTTCATGCTGAAGTTTGGGTTATGTTATTAGCTAGGATGCTAATGAAATAAATCACTTAAGTTCCCTGTGCTGCTTTTTTTACTCAAAAGTCAACAGGATGAACTAAAGGATTCTTAAAACTAAAACCTAAAACACTTGCTTCTTTAAGCCTAGTCCACTTAGCCAAGAACATAGGAGGCATATCTGAGCACCAGTACTTCAGCAGCTTGTTATATGAGCATCGTTACATTTCATTTGTTTGGGTAGCTTCACTTCACAGCACAGCTTGTCAGAAGCACTTGCATATTTACATTGTAATGGCCCTTCAGAGCAATTATGATATCATAGGACTATTACGATTTCAATGCCCCCATAACATCTTATAGGCATAGCTAGTACTAAAGATAAAATTTTTATGAGACATATTCAGGTTACTGCACAAAGCAGCAGTTTTTCCCGAAATACAAAGTTGTTTTGAAAACATTCTGGTTTTAACAATTAAAGGGACACTGATATATAACAGACTGTGGCATCACTGTGGAAAACAACAGATCTACTTCAATGTGTTTGTGGGAATAACATAAATGCACAGCACAGTCTGTGTGCCTGCTACACCACTGGAAAACTGGGCCAAAATTACAAAGCTCAAGGCCAAAAATGATGCACTTGTATCCAACTCATTAAATGCTCAAAACAATAAACATGTTGGTGTTTTAGGTTTGACAATATATTTTTTTAAGAATCTGATGTCCTAGAAATTGTACTAAGGTATTATTTCATAAGTTTCATATTACAGAAAAAAGTGAGTATGTGTGTGAGAGTGAATTTGACAGATAGACAGACAGACAGAAATTTCTAATAAAAAAGAATGCTTGATTCTACGACATGGTCTGAGCAAAGGAATCATTCGGGAGCTTGACAAGGCAAAATTACTAGGGCAGAGAACAGGAATATATGGAAGGGAAAACTTAAGAGTAGAGAGGTATTTAGGACATTTAAATTGAGAAATGGTGGAGGGTGGACAATTTATTTTTGCAATATCATTTGTGTCATCTTCAAGTAAGTACTTTATTGCATTCCAGAATATTTGTCCCCTGACCTGATTTTTCTCATGATGTCTAATGTCTCAAGTGTAGACTTGGATTTATTTGTATTATGTTTATATTTTACAAAGTAATAAACATTAGCTACTAAAAGGTTCAGAGTTCTTACAACATCCTAAGTTTCTAGAGGAATAGCACTGTAAATCTCACCCCCCCTTTCAAGATGGTAGCCAGAGTCAATATTCATTAAACATGATGGAAAATGGATGAATTAATGGCTTCCATATGCACATACACACACACTAGATAAAACAAGCATGGTAAGCAAAACAAAAACTCCACATTTCATTTTTATCCCTTAAGCAACAGAAATTTGTTTTCTCACAATTCTGACTGGTCAAATCAAGACTGAGGGATTAGCAGGCTGAAGCTAGGTCTCTGTCTTCTCACAGATGGTCTTGCTATGTACTCCCAAGCGCTTTTCATTTTGTTTTGTTTTGTTTCCTTTGCCAGCCCTGGGGTTTGAACTCAGGTCCTGGGTGCTGTCCCCGAGCCTCTTTGTGCTCAAGGTTAGCACTCTACCACTTGAATACAGCACTACATCCAGAATTTTTTGAATGGTTAATTGGAAATAAGGGTCTCACAGATTTTCTTCCCCAAGCTGGCTGTGAGCTGTGCTTGTGAGATCTCAGCCTCCTGTAGGATTACAGGTATGACCACTGGTGCTTGGCTTCCCATGGTCTTTTCTTTATGCTTGTTTACCCCTGTTGTTAAGGACATCAGTTCAGCTGAATTAGGGCTAACCCACCTCCTCTCAGTTTACCTTAGTCTTTCTCTGACAAACAGTGAATTTTAGGAAGATACAATTAAATTTAAAACAAAGACAAGACACTAGTCTTGATAGAACATAAATCAGTCATTTCAGTGCCATAAAATAATATAGCCAGTATTATCCTGACCTTTAATGAGAAAATAATATATGTATATATGCATGTGAACTTTCATATTTACATATAATATACATATTTATGCATAAATATATTATTTCAGAGTCTCTTTTACTCAGGAGTTGGTATTTCATTTTGTAAATGCCTTTTAGTAGCTAATATTTATTACTTTGTAAAATATAAACATAATACAAATAAATCTAAGCCTACACTTGAGACATTAGGCATCATGAGAAAAATCAGGTCAGTGGACAAATATTCTGGAATACAATAAAGTACTTACTTGAAGATGACACAAATGATATTGCAAAAATAATTCAATCATAATTATCCTAATATTAGTGGTTTTTACCATATATACTTTTTAGTTTTTAAGTAGTCATACAAAAGGGTTTCAACTTAACGTGCCAGTTTATGAGTTTAATGCACCTTGATCAGGGTCATCATCCCTTCTATTATTCTCTCTCACATTTACCCCCAAACCCGCCTTCCTAGTTCCATATTCACACATGTACATTTCTTCACAGTGAACATTCTTATTAGTTTATTACATATGGTTCAAAATGTTTATTTTTATCAGGAAGATGCAACCTTTATGCCAGTGTAAACATGATCCCTATTATATGGAGTTAACAATTAGAGGATACTTTTATAATAAATGAAAGGTAGGCGAATGATTTAAATAATACTTGTTTAGTCCAATATTTTAAAGCTTTTTTCTTGAAAGCCCAGGAAATCTTACAAGCCCAACAAATAGGACTGTAGTCCTTCTGGCTGAAGTCCATGTGGAAAATGAGGCTAGTATTCTAGAACCCAAGAACACTAAAAGGATGAGAGAATTGTAATAGCTGATTATACAGAAGGAAGTTTATGTTAAGAAACTTGTATCAGCTGAGTACTAATGGCTCATGAGTCCAATCCTAGCTATTCAGGTGACTAAGGTAGGGGACTAACTGGGGAAGGAGACTTTGCTGGATATCATCTCCAAAAGAACAAGCAGCAAGCATGCTACAGCACTTTGACTAATAGAGTAACAACCTATCAAGCATGAGTCCATAGGTTAAAGACTCAGAATCACCCCCAGGAGGAGCATGAACAAAGTCTATTTTTAGAACAATTTCTTCCTATGTACTATGATATCACGTCTGTCTTCTCGGATATTATTATGGATACTCCACTCATCTCTTTACTACAGTGTAGATAACAGCATTTTCTGCTGCTGTTCTTGATGAGAAGAGCCCACACTGCCCTTCTGCCTCAGCAGCTGGCAGAGACTACCAGAGTTGGAGGCCTATAGACTGAAAAGAATCAACTCCGAATATTGTTGTTACATCTGCACTGCCATGTCCATCAGCATTATTCACAATAGACATGACATGGGAACAACCTAATCATTCAGCAGTCAATGAATGGATAAACTTGGGGAATACATTTGCGTGTGCAAAATAAATTCTTATTCAGCCTTAACAAAGGAATATTACCCATTGCCACAGTATGAATAAACTGGATGACATTTTGTTAAATCAAATATTCTATTGTATGTTGAAACTTTCATACGAAAGTAGATGTTGGTTCTGCTATTCTACCAAAGGAAAAGCAACTATAGAAGATTATGGATTGATAACTTGCTTAACTCGAGTAATTATTTTGCTATGTATATCAAAGCAGCGTATTGTAGTCCTTAAATACATATCATGAAAAGCAGTAATTTCCCGATGTTCCCGTTTATATTATTTTCTTGTTTACTCCAACTTTCATAGATAATCACAAGTCAAACTTTATCTTGGTTATGTCTAAACATTCCAAATGTTTTTAGCTTGTGAGTGATTAATGTATGTCATTTTCCAGAGCACAGTTTATAGAAAAAATGCTGATACTTTGAAACCAAATGAAATATTTGACTGGAACGGCCTAACTTGAGGACCATTTTACTAACAATTTAAATAATGATGTTTTCTGTTGGACCTAAACTACACATCTAGCCCCACTGTCTACCCAGAAAAGAAAGCTAAATGAGCTGGGCACCGGTGGCTCATGCCTATAATCCTAGCTACTCAGGAGGCTGAGATTTGAGGATCGCGGTTCAAAGCCAGCCTGGGCAGGAACCTCCGTGAAACTCTTATTTCCAATAAACCACCAGAAAACCAGAAGTGATGCTGTAGCTCAAGTGGTAGAGCACTAGCCTTGAGCTGAAGAGCTGAGGGACAGCGCTCAGGCCCAGAGTTCAAGCCCCACAACCGACAAAAAAAAAAAAAAAGAACGCTAAATGATTATCCCATTGTTCATGGGGCTACAGAGTCTTAGCAAGGATGCTAGGCTTCAAATAACCTCTCTTTTTTTTTTTTTAAATAAAATTTTCCCTGTCTCTTTCTATGGCTTCTCAATTGAGGAGAGGAAAATAATTCTATGGATAACTGATGATAGTCAAATTATCTGAACTGTCCTGATAAGTATGACACTTGACATGCTTTTTCATTTTTATTATGTAATATAAACCTCTCTATCTTTTCCTCTTTTGAACTGGGATTGCAAAGGAGAGCTTTCTTACCAGACAAGTGAATGGGAGCGTCAGACAGAATATGTCTTGACCTAAATGACTGTTGCTGAATCTTTATCCCAGGAGACTTTGGAGAAAATGACTGAGGGTAAAAGTCAAATCAAACTATGGTCTCTTTTCATTCCCCTTTCCCTTTCTTCTTTTTCTCTCTCTCTCTACTTGCATCCTACCCAACCTATTTCCTGCACTGTGATTAGGACATAGTTAACTCTCCCTGTGCTTCCCCACACCAATCTATTCCTATTTTTTACCCACATCTCTCCCTAACCCTAATAATTTCTGGTTTTCCAAATTCTTCTCTGCGGTTCGAAGTCCTTTAACATATAGTTGTTTGATGTCGAATAGATGTATCTGTTGAACTAGATTGTATCTGTAGACTATTGACTGTACAAATGCAAACTTTGGTTGATGGTTGCCTTAAGATAGTGTTCTAGCACAAAACTGGTGCTATCTTCATCTCAAATGGGCAGAGTAAGCCGGAAAAACACAAGAAAAATGGCAAATTCGGGTATCTCAATTCCCAATCTTGATAATCAGGGGTTAGAAGAGATAATGAATAATCCAGAGGAGAGTTCCCAAACAGCTCTACAAACACTGGTGGCAAACATGATAAATGAAAAGTTTGACAACGTACAAAGGACTCTGTATGAGCGTGATAGGGAGAGAGAGGAGGCATCCCAGAAGTTTATACAGGAATATCATAAGCGTGAGGAAGCTACTCAAAAATTGATACAGGATTTGCGTGAACAACTTGAGAATACTCAAAGAGAAAGGGAGGAATGGCGTGAGCAGGCTGAGAACACTCAAAGAGATCTGCAGGAATCCCATGAACGGGAGGAAGCTAATCAAAGAGTAATACAGGAATTGAGAGACCAGGTAGAGAACACACAAAGATCACTAAAGGCACTCATGGAATCCATTAACAAAGAGCTGAAGGAAGTTAGGGAGACCACAAAGGGAATGCTGAATGGAACCCAACAGAAGGAATGGGAGCCCAAAGAAACCATAACCAATCAACTAAGCGATTTGAGGACAAACACTGAACACCAAATTAAGGAAGTAAAGAAATTCATACAAGACCTAAAACAGAGCTTCAACAAAGAACTTGAAGCCATCAAAGCTGACCAACTAGAAGGAAAAGAGATAAAAAACAAAGTAGAGAGTCTTGACAGCAGGTTAGACCATGCAGAAGATCGAATCTCAGGGATTGAAGACAGCCTAGATATTATAGAGAAAGAACATACAACCATCCAAGACAAGTCCAAGAAATATGATAGATCTATCCAACACCTGGAAGACACCATCAGAAGGCCTAATCTAAGGATAATGGGTGTAGAGGAGCACCTAGAAACAGAAGTTAATGGTCTAGGAAATTTGTTTAACAGGATCCTAGCAGAGAACTTCCCAAACATCCAAAAAGATAGGCCTGTCCAGATACAAGAAGCCTTTAGAACCCCAAATAGACCAGACCAGAATAGGACATCCTACCGCCACATTATAATCCACACAGGATCAACTCAGAACAAGGAAAAGATCCTTAAAGCTGTCAGAGAGAAAAGGGTAATCACTTATAAAGGGAAACCAATTAGAATCACCTCAGATTTCTCAGCAGAGACAATCAAAGCAAGAAGAGCCTTGAATGATGTATGCCATGCCCTAAAAACAAACAACTATCAACCAAGAATACTGTACCCAGCTAAACTCTCCTTCATAACTGAAGGCTAAATAAAAACCTTCCATAGCAAAGAAAAATTGAAACAACACATCTCCACCAAAACAGCCCTACAAAAGATTCTTAAAGATGTCCTACACATAGAAAACCAACAAGACTGCAATAAAGGCCAAGAAACTGCACCCAAACTGACAATCCAAGAACCATAGGAAGAACCCAGTTTTCGCAGCCCCCAAGAAGGTAGATAACATGGCAGGAACTCCCAAATACCTCTCAGTCCTATCTCTTAATGTTAACGGACTGAACTCTCCAATTAAGCGACATAGACTGTCTAGTTGGATTAAAAAACAAGACCCTTCTATCTGCTGCCTGCAGGAGTCACATCTTGCCCATAAAAACAAACACATTTTCAATGTTAAAGGCTGGAACAAAATCTACCAAGCAAACGGACCGCATAAACAGGCGGGAGTTGCAATCATAATATCAGATAAAATAGACTTCAAATTAAAATTCGTGAAAAGAGATAAAGAAGGTCGCTACATACTAATTAAAGGATCTCTCCTTCAGGAGGATATTACAATTCTAAATATCTATTCGCCAAACAATGGAGCACCCAAATTTATCAAAGAAACACTACTTTCCCTCAAATCCCATATAGATCCAAAGACATTAATTGTTGGGGATTTTAACACACCACTCTCCCCACTAGATAGATCAACTCGGCAAAAACTCAACAGAGAAACCGCAGATCTAAACAGCTGCATAGATCAACTAGACTTAACAGACATCTACCGAACATTTCACCCAGCAGCATCAGAATACACGTTTTTCTCAGCAGCACATGGAACGTTTTCTAAAATAGACCACATTTTAGGCCACAAAGCAAACTTGTCTAAATTCAGAAACATTGAAGTTATACCTTGCATTCTCTCTGACCACAAGGGAATAAAATTAGTACTCAACACCAAAAGCCACCAAAGAAAGTCCGGTATCACATGGAGGCTGAACACCACACTGCTGAATCATGAGTGGGTCATGGAAGAGATTAGAAAGGAAATTCAAATGTTCATGCTATTCAACAAAAATGAACACACAAAATACCAGCTTCTCTGGGACACAGCAAAGGCAGTACTCAGAGGCAAGTTTATAGCTCTGAGCTCCTACATCAACAAATTGGAGAGATCTGAAACTAACAATTTAATGACACATCTAAACCTCCTTGAAAAAGAGCAGCAAGATAAACCCCAATCCAGTAGACGGAAAGAAATAATCAAAATTAAATCAGAATTAAATGAATTAGAATCCAAAAAAACTATAGAAAGAATCAACAAAACAAAGAGTTGGTTCTTCGAAAAACTTAACAAAATTGACAGACCCTTAGCAAATCTTATCAGAAAAAGAAGAGAACACACCCAAGTTAATAAACTCAGAGATGAGAATGGAAACATCACCACGGAAACAACCAAGATTCAGAACATTATAAGGGAATACTTCTCAAAACTTTATGCTAATAAGTTTGAGAACTTGACAGAAATGGACCTCTTCCTAGCAAATATTGACATGCCAAAACTAAACCAAGATGAGTTAAACTATCTTAACAGGCCCATATCAAGCATTGAAATAGAAACAGCAATAAGAGACCTCCCAGCTAAGAAAAGTCCAGGACCAGATGGTTTTACAGCAGAATTATACAAGGCCTTCAAAGCAGAGCTCACACCAATTCTCCTCCAACTCTTCAATGAAATTGAAAGAGAAAGCTCACTACCGAACACATTCTATGAAGCCATCATAAACCTCATCCCAAAACCAGGCAGGGACTCATCAAAGAAAGAGAACTATAGACCCATTTCTTTGATGAACATTGATGCAAAACTTCTCAACAAAATTTTGGCCAACCGACTTCAACAATTCATCCAAAAAATCATACACCACGATCAAACAGGATTCATTTCAGGGATGCAAAGCTGGTTCAATATACGCAAATCAATTAATATTATTCATCACATCAACAGGAGCAAGAATAAGAACCACATGGTTATCTCAATAGACACAGAAAAAGCATTCGACACGATCCAACACCCCCTCATGATGAAGGTTTTGGAAAAATTAGGAATCCATGGAACATTCCTCAATACAATAAAGGCTGTATATGACAAACCTACAGCCAGCATTATACTCAATGGTGAAAAACTAAAGCCATTTCCTCTTAACTCAGGAACAAGACAAGGATGCCCACTCTCTCCACTTCTCTTCAATCTAGTATTAGAATGCCTAGCTACAGCAATAAGACAAGATGCAGACATAAAGGGGATCCAAATAGGGAAAGAAGAAATAAAACTCTCCCTCTTTGCAGATGACATGATCTTGTATTTAAAGAATCCCATAGACTCCACTCCCAAATTACTCAAGCTGATTCAAAACTTTGGCAAAGTAGCAGGTTATAAAATTAACCCCCAAAAATCAATGGCTTTTCTGTATGCCAACAATGAGAAAAGTGTGGCTGAAATTAGGAAAGCAACTCCATTTGTAATAGCCTCACAAAAAATAAAATACCTAGGAATTAACTTAACTAAAGAAGTGAAGGACCTCTATGATGAAAACTTTAAAATCTTGAAAAAGGAAATCAACACAGAACTTAAAAAATGGCAAAACCTCCCATGCTCCTGGATTGGAAAGATTAACATCGTGAAAATGGCAATACTGCCCAAGGCTATCTACAAATTCAACGCAATACCTATCAAAATTCCACCCTCATTCTTCAAGGAAATAGAAGAGGCAATCCAAAAATTCATATGGAACAATAAAAGACCCCGAATAGCAAAAACGCTCCTCAACGGAAAGAATACTGCTGGAGGAATATCAATACCAAATTTCAAACTCTACTATAAAGCCATAGTAATCAAAACAGCTTGGTATTGGCATAAGAACAGACCTCAGGACCAATGGAATAGAATTGAAAACCCAGAAATGAACCTACAGACCTATAGCCATCTAATCTTCGATAAGGGAGCTAAAACAATAGAATGGAAGACAGACAGCCTCTTCAGTAAATGGTGCTGGCAAAACTGGTTAACTACATGTAGAAAACTAAAGCTAGATCCTTATATATCACCCTGCACCAGAATCAACTCCAAATGGATCAAAGACCTTGAACTCAAAGCAGACACTCTGAAAACATTACAGGATGGAATAGGAGAAACCCTGGGTCTCCTTGGCTCAGGCCGAAATTTTCTGAATAGAGACCCGGAAACACAACAAATCAAAGAAAGGCTGGACAAATGGGATTGTATAAGGTTGCAGAGCTTCTGCAGGGCAAATGACATAGCTAGCAAGATCAAGAGAAAGCCCACGGACTGGGAGAAGATCTTTACTAGCCATACAACGGACAAGGGTCTCATATCTAAAATATACTTGGAACTCAAAAAATTAAACCACCCAACAACAAATCCTCAAAGAAACAACTGCCCAATAAGTAAGTGGGCGAAAGACTTAAAGAGAAGCTTCTCTGAAGAAGAAAGAAGGATGGCCAATAGACACATGAAGAAATGTTCAACATCCCTAGCCATAAAAGAAATGCAAATCAAAACAACATTGAGATATCACCTCACTCCAGTTAGAACAGCAAAAATCAAGAACTCTAACAACAACAGATGCTGGAGGGGATGTGGACAGAAAGGAACCTTACTTCATTGTTGGTGGGAATGTAAACTTGTTCAACCACTTTGGAAAGCAGTATGGAGGTTCCTCAAAAGACTCCACATAGAGCTCCCCTATGACCCAGCAATCCCACTTTTGGGCATTTACCCTAATGTTTACAAAATAGACCACACTAAAGCTACCAGCACAACTATGTTTATTGCAGCATTATTTACCATAGCTAAGATATGGAACCAACCCAGATGCCCCTCAATAGATGAATGGATCAAGAAAATGTGGTATATATACACAATGGAATTCTATGCCTCCATCAGAAAGAATGACATTGCCCCATTTGTTAGGAAATGGAAAGGCTTGGAAAAAATTATATTAAGTGAAGTAAGCCAGGCCCAAAGAAACATAGGTCCCATGGTTTCCCTTATTTGCAATATCTAGTATAGGTATGAGTCAAGCGGAAAAAGTCAGAGAATGTGATGTTAGGAAAACGAAACCTCAAATATGTATTTTAATGTTTTTGTTTCTTTCATGCATGTGTTTCTAACGCATTTATAAGATTATTTCTTGGTTGCTTTGTATGTCCCTCCCCCACAGTGTAACCCCTGCTTTCACTATATTTGATGTCAGTATAACATGTGGAGGAGATGGGGACAAACAAGTCGTTTAAGGATTCAGGTGGACCTGTTGCAACAATGAGAAGTACAAAATGTCATGTCAAAACCAGCTTTACAATGTCGGAGGGGGGGGAGGGGGGGTATGATTGGGTGGGGGGGGAGGGGGGAGGCTGGGAAGGGATGTGAAGGGTAAACAAAGGAGGAGGCTGCAATGCTTGGTAAGAAATGTACGCATTATCCTGCCCATGTAATTGTAACCCCTCTGTACAGTATGTTCTCAAATAAAATAAAATAAAATTTAAAAAAAAAATGTACTCATTACCTTACTCATGTAACTGTAACCCCTCTGTACAGTATCTTTACAATTATATATATATATATATATATATATATATATATAAAATAAAAGTATTTTATTTTGTTTTTTTTTTTGAGGGACAACTGGGCACTGTCCCTCAGCTCTTCATCTCAAGGCTAGCACTCTACCACTTGAGCCACAGTGCCACTTCAGGCTTATTTCTTTTTGCTTATGTGGTGCTGAGGAATCAAACCCAGGACCTCAGGCATGCAAAGCAAGCGCTCTACCACTGAGCCACCTTCCCAGCCTAAAATAAAAGTATTTTAAAAATAACCTTTGCTACCCTAGTAAATACTCTCAATGAGAGAGTATTAGTAATGGCCTTCAAACCTAGGAAAGCCAGGAACACGGTGCTGTAACTTTAAGGAAATCAACTGAAAACTGAAACATCTACTTGAAGCAACATATTTAAAAAATATTACCCTTCATTAAATAACTATAAAGTAGCTAAAATTCCCAAAGAAAGCTTTTTTTGCCAGTTCTATGGTTTAAATTCAGGACCTGGACACTGAGCTTCTTTTGATCAATGCTAGCATTCTACCACTTGAGCCAAAAAGCCATTTCTGGCTTTTTCTGTTTATATGGTACTGAGGAATCAAACCCAGGACTTCATACATGCTAGGCAAGCACTCTACCACTAAGCCACATTCCCAGCCCACAAAGTTTTATTTTTAATGAAGTATCAAAACATATCACATCTGTGTTACTGAAAATATTTTGGCCTATTTCTCAATTCCATTGTGTTGGATTTCCCAGTTAACAACATAACGAGAAAACGTTTAAAATGAGAGTTACATTTTCAACTTTCAAATTTATATATGGTCCAAAAAAG
This sequence comes from Dipodomys spectabilis, assembly GCF_019054845.1. Classification (NCBI taxonomy): domain Eukaryota; kingdom Metazoa; phylum Chordata; class Mammalia; order Rodentia; family Heteromyidae; genus Dipodomys; species Dipodomys spectabilis. The sequence goes on along the minus strand of NW_024870719.1, from coordinate 11,096,933 downwards.
AAGGCTCACGGGGAACAATTAGAACAACATAACTATCAAGTTCCAAAAGGCAGGCAGGTAGCCATCTTCATGATAGCCTTCTATAATTGGCTTGCTGTATGAATCAGTTCAATTAACACATTACTCAATCTTAATTATATTTCCGCTATTAAGTGAAGCAAACCAGACCCAAAGAAACATAGGTCCCATGGTTTCCCTTATTTGCAATAACTAGTATACGTCTAGGATAATCTTACCAGACAAGCAGAAAAGGTCAAAAGCTATATACATACGACCATATAAGATGATGCTAAGCAAAATGAACCCCAGGAAAGGGACATAAGAGGTTTTATCTTTCTTACTGTTGTTTTTAATGTATTATGTGATTTGTTTGATTCTTTTGTATATTCTTCCCCCATAGTATAACCCCTGTTTTCACTGTATCTGATTCCAGTGCCCTACAATTTGTAGACATATTTTTCTAATTTGTGGAGGGGAAGGGAAATAACAAAATGCTGAAACAGGATACAGTTGACCCATTGTAACAATGAGACATACAAGACACTATGCTGAAACAAACTTTACAACTTGGGGGAGGAGGGGGAGGAGGAGGAATTGGGGATGTGGAGAAGGGAGGGATTGTAGGGGAAAAACAAAGGAGGGGGTAACAATGCTCAAGAGGAAATGTACTCATTGCCTTACTCATGTAACTGTAACCCCTCTGTACAGTATATTTACAATAAAATTATTAAAAATGTAAATGAGCATTCCATATATGCATGTAGTATTTTTGGGAATTTGAGTAAAATATAATTGCTGGCATTCAAAAGCGTGACATTCAAAAGACATGTATGCCTCCATGTTTTTACATCTCAAAAAATAATGTGTTGATCTAGTTTTTTAATTAGTAGAGAGCAGAAGAGGACTCTTGCTTCTTTCATTAAGTAATTCTATATTTGATATCTTATTTGGGTAAAACATCCTGTATAGTTATGTAATTTCTCATACTAAATCTTTTAATTCATCAAAGAATTACATAATGTGAACAAATTCCTACACCATCATTCTCAAAAAAAAGAAAAACTTCTGAGCAGAATGGTTTTTCCTTCATCTCACCTATCATTGTTAAACTATAATAACAATATTTGTAGATTCAAAGCCATTCTCTTATAAGAATTAAATGGAACGTCTTTCAATTCCAGTTACAACTACTGAGAAATTTTACTTTGTGTCATTAATATTCCTTCTTAACAGAAAGTCTAATTCACAGCCGAGGGCCAAGCTGAGGTCAGCAATTATGATGGCAGAGGAGTAGACTATTAACGATCTTCAGTATTACAGCTGCCTGCTCATCCAGTGACAGGAGTTGATGTCATGTCATTAAAAAGGTATAAAGGCACCCATTCTGCAGGGAGCAGTTGTCCAAACTCATCTGCTTACACATTCTACTATTTCACAGCATAAAGAACTTATGATAAAATATGCATACGCCTGACAAATGGAGAAAATTGCTTCCTGTCAATAAATAAATAAATTTAAACCCTCAGATCCCTAGGCCTGGGAGAAAATTTATGTATAAAATCAAAGTAAGACTAAGGAGGCAGACATGGTGGCTCAGGACTGCCTGTGATCTTAGTTACATGAAAGGCAGCCATTGGGAAGATCAGGGTTTAAGGCCAGTCTGGGCAAAAGTTAATGAGATGTCATTTCATCCAATAAAACCTAGGTATGGTAGTGTATTCCTGTCATGCCAGCTATGCAGGAAGCATAAATAGAAGATTTAGAGTTCATGCCATGCGGATATAAATGTGAAACACTACTCTAAAAGTAACAGCAAAAATGCTGGTGGCAGGGTTCAAGTGGTTCAGGAGCTGTGTAGCAAGCACAAGTCTCTAAGTTCAAACCCAAATACCACTATAAAGAAAAAAAACAGATGACTAAGAAGGCTACAGGTTGGATAGAATCATGGTAGTTGTATCCACTGAGACAGTTTTAAAGAGAAGTCTTCCAAGAAAGAGCTAATTACATAATCAATTTAACTTTATTCATCATAATTAGTACTGGAGAGATCTGTTTAATATTTTTTTAAAAAAATAAAGTGCCATCCTTCTCAGTTTACAAAAGGTAAAGCAGATCTAAGTCATCTTGTTTTTTTTAACCTCAGTTTCTTCATCTGCCACTTAAAATATTTCCTCTGTTAAGTCAAAACATATAATATATGGTTAACATCAGATTCTTCCCAAATTATCCTAAGCCATTTATATAAACCATGAACTGTGAACTATTTCACAACCTTCAATAATATGAAGTAAAAAAACAAAAGGAACTAAAAATGAAGGAACTTAGGTAATATGTCTTCTGTTCTGCAACAGGAAAAACACAAATCACTGAGAGCATTTCATCTTTTGATGATCAGTTTTATAGTTAACATCAATTCACTAGCAAAGACATAAAGATGAGGCTATGGAGAAGGAAGAGAAAGAAGAACAGTAAGAGCAGGAGGAGGAAAGAGAGCATGAAGAAAACACATAGAAGATACAGAAAGAGAAGATGGAGAAGGGGAAAAGTAACAAAATGTGTAATAAATATACAAATGACAAAGATAATGAAGTCAAAATCTGGATGATTATCTGGCTATGCTCAAAGTTTTGTGGCTCAACATATAGGAATATGCCCTTGATTGCAGCAATGTAACTCAGAAAAAGAATTTATCTTGGGATTGGGAGGAAGATGGCAGAGGAGAAGCTGGAGGATAGACAAGCTCTCCCATAGAAAGCAGTTTTAGTGTTCCAGTGAAAAGTCAAAGGCTGGAGAGTCACACCAAGTGTGCCATTATAGTACAGAGAGTTTGGGCAGAGAGGAAAAATTCAGGCAGCTTAATTAAGGAAACACATTCCCGCACTCACTGTTGTCCATGGCAGCTGCGGTGGCTGCTGCTACTGTGGCTGCCATATCAACAAAGAGAGCCCAGGGTAAGGCACCAGAAGTGGTGTGGGAACAGTTTCTACTCACTGTCAGCAAGAACTGACAAGGACTGGAAATCATCCTGCTGACCACAGATAGTCGCAGACCGTGGGCAGTCTGGAAACTAAGGGAAAGGTGTCAGTACCCCACAAGACTTCCTCACTCCTTCTCACCAAGGGGAAGGTAGCCCCTCCCTCACCACCAGAGAAGAACTCCATTTTTGATACTGACAAAGACCGGGCCAGAGCAGATAACCCAGGCCTTGAAAGAAGACCATAGGAGCCATTCTACGTGACCTGAAGGACTCAGCACCACCCAGGGGAAAGTTACCCTTCTCAGGCAGAGATAGCTTCTCCCATGGAGGAGTGACTTTTTTCATTGGCAGCTTCAGGCTGCCCCACCCATTGCAACATAGGCAGCAGACCTAGCTGCAGGACGGTAAAAGGAAAACAATTGAAACTCAGTAAACATAACTCCTAAGAATGGCTCCAGGATGGGCTGTGTTAGTGTCTCAGGACATAGCCCCTCAGGGAAAAGCTACTGATTGCTGACAGACCTCAACCTTACCCACAACCTAGCCCCATCATAGCAACTCCAACCTAGAGGAAACAGCCATCTCACTCTTTTGTGATACTTGAAACAGATCATTCTCCCACTGAATTGGCCTAGGAGGAGGGTCAGAAAATCTCTAAGTAATCAAACATATTCAAATGTTTTTGCTTTCATGCAATTGTTTCTAACATATTTATAAGATGATTGTTTTGTTGCTCCCCCACAGTATAACCCTGCTTTCACTGTATTTGATGTTGGTATAATTTGTGGAGGGGAAGGGAAAAAACAAATCGTTTAAATAGGGATACAGGTGGACTCATTGCAACAATGAGAAGTACAAATCGTTAAGTCGAAAAACAACCTTTACAACTTTAGAGGAGGGGTGGGGGGAGGGGGGAGATGGGAAGGGGTGGGAAGGAGAAACAAAGGAGGAGGCAACAATGCTTGATAAGATATGTACTCATTACCTTGCCCTTGTAATTGTAACCCCTCTGTATGGTATTTTCTCAATAAAAAAAATTGAAAAATTAAAAATGAAATAAAAAAGATAACTGTGTACAGTATTTTCACGATAAAAAATATTTAATTTTCAAAAAAAAAATAAAAACAACAGCAAGAAAGAAAAAAAGATTTAAAAAGTTTTTTAAAAATCTCTGGTAAGGCAGAGCTTCATTCTGCTTGCTCAAAATGCTTTTAGAAACTAATCAAGCCACAAGAAAACCAAACACCACAAGTAAACCAGAGACTCCACCAAGAGATTGGTTATAGACACAAGAGAGGCAGAAGATCCCTCCCCGAAAAAAATTGAAGAACACTTTTTTTCTACCTAATTGTTTTAAAATTTCTTTTAAAGATTGTTTCTATTTTTTCATCATTTTTTATTTTAGTTTTTTAAATTTTCGTTTTACTCTTTTCCCTTTTGGTCCTTTTTTTTTTTGTTAACTTAATTGCTGCTCTGTTCATCCCCAGATATATACCCATCTTCAATTATTAGACCTTATCCTTCATTTACATATCAATTACTCAATTAATTAACCCTCAGCCTTAACTCCTTTAATTGTACTATTATTACTTTATACTTATATAATTTTAAGTGTTTCATTTTTAACTTTTTTATTTTTCATTTTTCTGTATCTCTCTTCTCCTTTCCTTCTATTCTTTTCTTCTCTTTGAATCTAGGTTTTGTTTATATTCCCCTCTCCTTTCCCTCAACACATTCCTCTAAGCTTATTTTCTACCCACAATTCTCCCAAAACCTATTAATTTCTGGTCTGCTGACTCCTTCTTTGATTTTCTGAGTCCATTGATCCTTATTCATTTGTTCTTGAACTATATTGTATCTGTTGAACTATATTGCATCTGTACTCAATTTGACTGCATCAAACAATCTGTGCAACTACAGGGCTCTGGTTGATGCTTGCCTTAAAATAGTGTTCTACCACGGAATTGGTTTTGCTTTCATACCCAAATGGTCATAACAAGCCAGAAAAACACGAGAAAAATACCAAGTACAGGTATCTGAACTCCCACTAAAGCTACAGAGCAGTTGATGAATAATCCAGAGGAGAGTTCCCAAAATGCTCTACAAACGTAAACATGTTGAATATAAAAATTGAAAGCCTGCAAAAGCTCTGTGTGAGTGTGATAAGGAAATGCATGAGAGTGATGAGGGTAACCAAAGATGAATACAGGTATTTCGTGAGTGTGAGGAGGCTAATCAAAGATTAACTGAGGAATTGCCTGAGTGGGGGATGAGAATAAACAGAGATTAATAGAGGCATTCATGGAATCCACAAACAAAAAGCCAGAGGAATCCATGGAGGGCACAAAGGAATGCTGAATGCAGCCCAACAGAGGGAATGGGAGTCCAACGAAACTATAACCAATCAGCTAAGGGATTTGAGAATGAACACTGAAAACCAAATTAAGGAGGTAAAGAAGTCCATACAAAATCTAAAACAAAGTTCGAGCAAAGAATTTGAAGCCATCAAATCTGACCAATTAGAAGGAAAAGAAATAAAAAACAAAGTAGAAACTCTTGAGAGCAGGTTAGATCAAGCAGAAGATCAAATAAATCTCTGGGATTGAAGACAGACTACATATTATAGAGAAAGAACATAAAACTATTCAAGACACATTTGTTAGGAAATGGAAAGACTTGGAAAAAATTATATTAAGTGAAGTAAGCCAGGCCCAAAGAAACATAGGTCCCATGGTTTCCCTTATTTGCAGTAACTAGTATATGTCTGAGTCAAGCAGAAAAGATCAGATAAGTTGATGTTAGGGAAATGAACCCTAAGATATGTATTCAACTGTTTTTTTCTTTCGTGCGATTGTTTCTAACATATTTATAATATTATTTCTTTGTTGCTTTGTATATCCCTCCCCTACAGTATAACCCCTGCTTTCACTGTATTTGATGTCGGTATAATTTGTGGAGGGGAAGGGGAAAAAAAAACCATTTAAATAGGGATACAGGTGGATCCATTACAACAATGAGATGTACAACTCATTATGTCAAAAACAAACTTTACATTTTTGGTAGGTGGGGAGGGGGGAGGATGGGAAGGGATGGGAAGGGGAAACAAAGGAGGAGGCTACAATGCTTGATAAGAAATGTACTCATTATCTTGCCCATGTAATTGTAACCCCTCTGTACAGTGTTTTCACAATTAAAAAAACTATTCAAGACAAACCCAAGAAATATGATAGATCTATTCAACATTTAGAAGACACCATCAGAATGATTAATCTGAGGATAATGGGTGTACAGGAGCACCTAGAGACAGAAGTTAGTGGTCTAGGAAATTTATTTAACAAGATCCTAGCAGAGAACTTCCCAAACATCCAAAAAGATAGGCCTATTCAGATACAAGAAGTCTTTAGAACCCCAAATAGACCAGACCAGAACAGGACATTCCACTGTCACATTATAATCCTCACAGAATCAATTCAGACCAAGGAAAGGATCCTTAAAGCTGTCAAGGAGAAAAGATCAATCACCTATAAAGGGAAAACAATTAGAATAACCTCAGATTTCTCAGTAGAGACGATGAAATCAAGAAGAGTCTGGAATGATGTATGCCATGCCCTAAAGACAAACAACTATCAACCAAGAATACTGTTCCCAGCTAAACTCTCCTTCATAATGGGAGGACAAATAAAAACCTTCCACAGCAAAGGAAAATTGAAACAATATATTTCCACCAAACAATCCCTACAAAAGATATTTAAAGATTTCCTACACATAGAACACCAACAAGAGCAAAATAAAGGCCAAGAAACAGCCCCCAAACAGAGAATCCAGGAATCATAGAAAGAACCCAGTTGGCACAGCCCAAAAAAAGGTGGATAAGTGGCAAGCACTATCAAACAACTCTCAGTCCTAATTCTCAATATTAATGAACTTAATGCTCCAATTAAGCAATATAGATTGTCTAGTTGGATTAAAAAGCAAGATTCTTCTATATTCTGTCTTCAAGAGACACACCTTGCCCACAAAAACAAACATATTCTGAAAGTGAAAGGCTGGAATAAAATCTACCAAGCAAGTGGCCCCCATAAACAGGCGGGAGTTGCAATCCTAATATCAGATAAAATAGACTTCAAATTAAAATTAGCTAGAAGAGATAAAGAAGGTCATTACATACTAATTAAGGGATCTCTCCTTCAGGAGGATATTACAATTCTAAATATCTATTCACCAAATAACATAGCACACAAATTTATCCAAGAAACACTACTTTCCCTCAAATCTCACATAGATCCAAAGACATTAATTGTTGGGGACTTTAACACACCACTATCCCTGCTACATACATCAACCTGGCAAAAACTCAACAGAGAAATCTCAGATCTAAAAAACTGCATAGATCAACTAGACTTAGACATCTACTAAATATTTCACCCAGCAGCATAAGAATGAATACACGTTCTGCTCAACAGTACATGGAACATTCTCCAAAATAGACCACATTTAGGGTCACAAAACAAATTTTTCCAGATTCAGAAACAAGGGAATAAAATTAGAATTCAACACCAAAAACCAGCAAAGAAAATCCTGTAACACATGGAAGCTGAACAACACACTGTTGAACCACCAGTGGGTCATGGAAGAGACTAGAAAGAAATCAAATGTTCATGATATTTAACAAAAATGAACTCACAAATTACCAGCTCCTCTGGGACACAGCAAAGGCAGTACTCAGAGGCAAGTTTATAGCTCTGAGTTCCTACATCAACAAATTGGAGAGAGCTGAAACCAACAATTTAACAAGGCACCTGAAGCTCCTTGAAAAAGAGCAACAAGCTAAACCCCGATCCAATAAATGGAAACAAATAATTAAAATTAAACCAGAATAAAATGAATTGGAGTCCAAAAAAACATAGAATCAACTTATCAAAGAGTTGGTTCTTGAAAAATTAACAGACCCTTAGTAAATCTTATCAGAAAAAGAAGAGAACACAACCAAATAAACTCAGAGAGGAGAATGGAAACATCACCACAGAAATAACCAAGATTCAGAAGATTATAAGGGAATATTTCTCAAACCTTTATGCTAATAAGTTTGAGAATCTGGAAGAAATGGACAAATTTCTAGCAAATATTGACATACCGAAAATAAGCCAAGATGATTTAAACCAACTTAACAGACCCATATCAAGCATCAAAATAGAAACTGCAATAAGAGACCTTCCCCCAAGAAAAGCTCAGGACTGGATGGATTTACAGCTGATTTCTACAAGGCCTTCAAAGCAGAACTCACACCAATACTCCTCCAACTCTTCAATAAAATTGAAAGTGAAAGTTCACTACCAAACTCATTCTATGAAGCTATAATAACCCTCATCCCAAAACCAGGCAGGGACTCATCAAAAAAGAGAACTATAGACCCATTTCTTTGATGCAAAACTTCTCAACAAAATTTTGGCCAATCAACGTCAACAACTCATCAAGAAAATCATACACCACAATCAAAAAGGATTCATTTCAGAGATGTAAAGCCGGTTCAATATACACAAATCAATCAATATAATTCATCACATCAACAAGAGCACGGATAAGAGCCACATGATTATCTCAATAGATGGAGAAAAAGCATTTGACAAGATCTGACATTCCTTTATGATGAAAGCTCTGGAAGAACTAGGAATCCATGGAAGATTCCTTAATACAATAAGGGCTGTGTGTGACAAACCTCCACCCAGCATTATACTTAATGGTGAAAAGCTAAGCCATTTCCTCTAAATTCAGGAACAAGACAAGGATGTCCACTCTATTCACTTCACTTCGATTTAGTAGTAAAATGCCTAGCTAGGGCAATAAGAAAAGATGCAAACATAAAGGGGATCCAAATAGGGAAATCTAAAGTAAAACTGTCCCTCTTTGCAGATGACATGATCTTGTATTTAAAGAAACCCATGGACTCCACTCCCAAGTTACTGCAACTTTGGCAAAGTAGTAGGTTATAAAATTAACCCGCAAAAATCAATGGCTAAGCCACGTACCAATGGCTCATGCCTGTAATCCTAGCTTCTCAGGAGGCTGAGATCTGAGGATTGAGGTTCAAAACCTGCCCGGGCAGTCAGACTCTTATCTCCAATAAACCACCAGAAAACTGGAAGTGGTGCTGTGGCTCAAGTGGTAGAGTGCTAGCCTGGAACTGAAGAGCTAAGGGACAGAGTCCATGCCTAGAGTTCAAGCCTCACAACTGACAAAAAAAAAATCAATAGCTTTTCTCTTTTTTTTTTTTGTTCTTTTTTCAGCATATTGTTTTTTTCCTTCCCCTCCCCAAATTAGAAAAATGTATAAAAAAGATGCAGGGCACATGAATCAAATACAGTGAAAACAGGGGTTATACCATGGGGGAAGAACATACAAGAAAAATCACATAGTACATTATAAGTACATTAAAAAACAATAGCAAGAAAGATAAAACCTCTAGTTTCCCTATTTGGGGGTTTATTGTGCTTAGCATCATCTTATATGGTCCTATGTACATAGTTTTTTACCATTTCTGCATGTCCTAGACAGATACTAGTTATTGCAGATAAGGGTAACCATGGGATCTATGTTTCTTTGGGCCTGGCTTACTTCACTTAATATAATTTTTCCAAGTCTTTCCATTTCCTAACAAATGGGGCAGTATCATTCTTCCTGAAGGAGGCATAGAATTCCTCAATGATTTTCTGTATGCCAACAATGAGAAAAGCAAGGCTGAAATCAGGAGAGCAACTCCTTTTGTTTTGTTTTTTTGTTTTGTTTTGCTTTTTGTCTTTTCTATATTTTTTTAAAAATTCTATTTTGTACAAATATTTGTGTTAGGGAACCTGAAAAGGAAGATCCTGGGGCATCTTTGTTGAGTTTTTTCATGTCTTTGTTAATGTTAATATTTAAGTTTCTGAGAAGTCAGAAAATGATCAAATAGTCTTATTGTCAGTGATCTTAGGTAAAGTATAAACAGATTATAAAATAAAGCAGTACTGTGAGAGGCATATACACTAGTTGGTGAGGCTGCACAGAGTACAGATATCTAGCTTATCTGAGGAGGGCTGGATGGTCAGCTCTGACAAAAAGGACACTTGCCTGAACTGAGTCATGAAGTATGAGTCAGTTTCCAAATGAGGAAGGTAAAGAGTATGCCGGTGATGGAAGTGGAGCTGTTGGTAGAGTGGTAGAATACTAGCCTTGAGCAAAAAAGCTTAGGGACAATGCCCAGGCCCTGAGTTCAAGCCTCATAACAGACAAAAAAGAGAGAAAGAAAGAGTATGCCAGTAAACAAAAGGTAATCACGAAATGAAACAAAACAAAATAGTATTTTCTCTAGTAGAGGTGAAAAATGCTGAGAGAAATAGAAAAAAAATAATGAAAAGTACAAATAGTATTTTTGGCTGACACTAGCATTTTTTAATATGTAATTTATTTGATTTGATTTGATTGTAAAAATGCTGTACATAGGGGTTACAGTTACATGAGTAAGGCAATGAGTACATTACTTGGGATCCTTGTTACCTCTTCCCCTGTTGTTGTCCCACTATCCCTTCCCTCCCCCACCTCCCACACTCCTCCCCACTCCACCCCATCCCAAAGTTGTAAAGTTTGTTTCCAATATACTGTCCTTGGGTATCCTTGTTACAAATAGTATTAAAGATCACAAGTACAAATAACAGAACATTAAAATCCACTCATGTGGTAAATTAAATGGGCAAATACAATAAATCAATATAATAAGTAGTATATTGTTTCAACAAGGAAAAAAGTAAAGGAAGTCAACATATAACAAGTGAAAAAATTATCGGAACAACAAAAATGCATTTCACAATAAAAATTAACAACTGACTAAATAAGTAGAAACAAAATATTAAAGAACTATGAGAAATTTTATATAAAGAGAAATACATATATGCATAACATATACATGTTCTATTTTCCTATACATACAGAAGATAAAAAGAAATATAAGCATATATATATATAGAGAGAGAGAGAGAGAGAGAGAGAGAGAGAGAGAGAGACATGTTTATGTTCTTTAATTTTGTATGTGGTACTGGAGTTTGAACTTGGGGACTCATGCTTGATAAACAGATACTCTACCACCTGAACAACATCCCCAAGCCATGTTTTTTGTTGTTGTCTTTTTGTTCTGGGTTTGTTGTTGTTTTGGTTTTAGTTTGGGTTTAGTTTTGAAGGTATTTCTATGGGCTATTTTTAAGATAAAATCTCACAAATTTTTCTATTTTTCTATTTTTCCTGGCCTTGAACCTCAGTCCTTCTACTTTCAGCATCCTGAATAGGTAGGATTACAGATGTGAGCCACTGGTTTCCAGTTTATAATCTTAATTTATCTTTGTATCACTTTTATTATGTACTATAATTTATTTGTATCTAATCAGAATTTTTTTTTTGGGGGGGGGTCCGGTCGTGGGGCCTGAACTCTGGGCCTGGGCGCTGTCCCTCAGCTCTTCAGCTCAAGGCTCTACCACTTGAGCCACAGAGCCACTTCCAGCTTTTTTCTTTTTGCTTATGTGGTGCTGAGGAATCGAACCCAGGGCCTCAGGCATATAAGGCAAGCGCTGTACCACTGAGCTACTTTCCCAGCCCTCTCATCAGAATTTTTTAAAAAGGATATTTATGGACTAAGCAGTGACTTAAGCACTAGAGCATCTGCCTAGCAAGCACAAATCCCTGAGTTTAAGAGAAAGGAGATATTTGTGCTCAATCCCATTTATCAAATTACTTATTTCATTTGCCTGTTACATTAGGCCACACCAAATTTTGAAATGAATTCTAATTCACTCTAATTGTTAAAATATTTTACCTTCCATTTGCATATCTAGTATTATAGAATGAATCTACTACTGTAGTCCTTCAATAAAAATTTAAAACATACCAATATCTAACAATAGGAATATTGGAAATTTAAAGAAATCTACCACAACTTTCTGTCTCTCTCTCTGTCTGTCCTCTCTGTCCCTACTCCTCTTAGTCTCCACAAAACTCTTTTTAATCATATACAACAGCATATTTATAATATACATATGCTACTACAACTCATGTAGTCACCTCTAGGTTGTTATAGCCAAGACAAGCTACACATATATATATATATATATATATATATATGTATATATATATATATATATATATTTCATGTTTGTGCCCAGCTGATGAAGTCTATTTCTACCCTAGAATTTAGTTACAAAGCAATTTTCCCTCCAGAATTAAAAAATGACATCTATTGATCACTTAACATGTTCCAGGATTTCTCTAGTTATCTACCATCTAATAGCACACACAACAATCTAATAACCCTAAAATATAGCTAATAAAAAGTTTAAAGTATTTTTACTAAGGACACACAACAGAATATGGGGCATATCAAAACAAAGTAATAGCTCTCTGCATTAGCACAAGGTATGCCCTGAAATGTTTTTAAGGGAATAATTTGTATTGGTTTCAATACATGTTCCACTTAATAAAACATACAAAAATTAGTTTACATATGAAGTTTTGTTGAGATGCAGCATGTGAAAGAATTTTTGTCCTTGCACAAGAAAATTTTAATGAAAACTCAGACTGGAGAAGTAATTATTTTTGGCATAATATAAAATGGTTACTGGTGTCTCAGAGAAGAAGAAATGAAAATGGAATTGTAATGACACTTATGGTTTCAATATTTGATGTATGCATAAATTAACTGAAGAGTAAATTATCATCATTAATTTGTGTGTTAAGGAAGGAGAGGGTTTTGTTTTAGTTTCATCAAAAACATCTCATAATTGCAAATATAAATAAAACCACATCAACTAGATTCCTTTTTTAAAATTATAGTTGAATCCTAACATCACTTCTAATAATTTCTTCATACGTATGCCATATATTGCTTTATTTGAATACACTTCAGAATTATATATCATGAAGCTTAAGATGCTTGTAAATTTTGATCTAGTAATTTTATTTCAAGCACTATATCCTGCAAATATTCAAAGAATAATGTCCAAAGTTGCTTGCATGTGGAATACTAAAGAAATCTATATATCCTCAGACACTGGAATTAATTGGGTATAACATTAGATGTTATTGATCAGTATCATCAATAAAGACGTGTTGAATTCTGTTTGAATCAAACTAAGTTGTCAGTGAACTCAAGTTATAATGTGGTAATTAACACCACCATTTTCTTAATTTTGTAGGATATACATTGAATTCTTGACTGCAACTATAATTTCTAAGGCACTGTAGTTTGGGTCATAATTGAAGATGCTTCCATTTCTGCTTCTTATTTTGTTTTGTCATAAAAGTAATTTTTCCTTTTATTGTTATCCATATAAGATAATATCCACGATGTTTTTTATTCTTAACATTCTATTATGTTGAGGATATGATACAGAATTAGAGTCTTTAATAATTAAGTCACCTTTCTATAAAAGTCCTTTGACTTCACTGTTCTAAAGGCTCTTAATTAACCTGTTAGCTTGAGCACTAGAAGCAATGGTTGACCCAGAAAAGTTGCTTATTATCATTGCCTGCACAGGAAGAGTTTCAGGATCTCTGTGCCACAGATGTTCTTGGAATAAATTCAGGAACCTAGTGAGATAAGCTGATTGTCTCAGAAACTTATTTTAATTAGGTAATTTACAGGACATCACAAAAGAAATAAATCAGCGAGTACCCCTAGGGCAAAGTGATAATGGATACACAGCTTAATTTTCAAATTTAGGGATGTGGGCAGAGACATGTTTGGCTCTGTAGGTCTGATGGTTCCTACATTTGAGAGGTTAGTTGCTCAAAGATAAAGTCATTTGGGCTTGTTAACTCAACACATATTTCTTCTTTTGTGACAAAGCAGCAAACATAAACTTACATATCTTAGATAAATACATTAGTTTCAAAAGTTTGCAGTTCCAAGTCCTTAGAAGAAGGATGTAATATGAAGTACAAAATTATGTCCAGGGTCAGGTATGCTCCTACATGGGCAGCAGTGCAGTGTGAATCTTCCTGCAGAAGATGAAGAGACACTGCCCTTCCACTTCCCCACACTGCAGAGTCTCTTTGTCTTCTGCAGGAAGATTCAGAGAGCTCAGATGTCCTGATTTCTCACTAAAATAGAAGGGTCATCATGAAGACAGAAAGCAAAAATAAAGAACATAACTGATGTCTCCATTTCTTATGGGCCAGGAAACATTTACACCAAGGAAGAACAATAATAATAAAACTTACAAATTAGCTTTTAGCTTACTTTCATAAAAGGGAACTTTCAATAGAGTTGATAAGGCATTTGGGGATTGAACTGTGATCAGAAGCACAACTCACTAATTTATTAATTAGTGGTGTCCTCTCTGTTGTTGATCTCAATGAGTTTGGTATTTATTAATTACTTATTTATTTATGATGTCTATTCACTATGAGACTAGGGGTTTGAGCATAGAGCTGGTGCTCGCTAGCATTTGAGCTAAAATCCTATGCACATTTTGCTTTAATTAATTACTTAAATTAATTACTTAAATTCTTAACTGAATTAAAAGAAAATTCCAACAGATGAATTAAATAAGGAAAACAATGTAAAAGAGGAATGTGAAAGAGGAATTTAAGAGAATTATATAATTTCTAAAAAAATCAAAATGAAATTTTAGAAATGAAAAATACAATTACTGCTCTTCTCCACCAAAGCTCAATCAAAAGTCTTAATAGAAAATTAGCAAAATTTTCTATTTTTGTGTGGTTTTGCCAAGGTCTGGTTTTAGGTTTTGACCTTCCTACCCCAGCTTTGAACCAACTAGGGCCACAGTTAACATCTTACCCAGACTGGATAGAGATACATATGAGAAGGATAGTTTTGCTGGAAACACTAGTCTAGGTTGACAATTATTTTTTGAGGTTTGAAATATGTTACTCCATATCTTCTAAAATTTAGAATTTGTGTCGAAAAATCTATTTTATTCAAATGAATGGTTTTTGGGTGATGGCTCTCTTTTCCTTTGTGGGGAAAAAAGTCATGTATGTTTAATTTTTAACTATAATATGTCTAGCAGTCTTTCTTCTCTAATCTTGTATGGCTAGTACCCTATAAGCTATCCTATATCCTGTACCACTAGTAACCTTATCTTGGAAAAGTTTTCTACTATCATTTTATGAAACACATTATTTATTTATGGAATTTGTACTTCTTCTATAGTCATGATTTAGAGATTTGCTCAGAGGTTTTACATGGTCCATTCATTTTGCTTTAGTACTTTCTGTTTGTCTTTTGTCTTGATTTAGTTCCTTTTCTTTTCTTTAGTTCCTTGTAGCCATCACTCCTTGATATGATTTTTTGCTTATTTTCTTTTTTTTGCTAATTTTCTATTAAGACTTTTGATTGAGCTTTGGTGGAGAAGAGCAGTAATTGTATTTTTCATTTCTAAAATTTCATTTTGATTTTTTTAGAAATTATATAATTCTCTTAAATTCCTCTTTCACATTCCTCTTTTACATTGTTTTCCTTATTTAATTCATCTGTTGGAATTTTCTTTTAATTCAGTTAAGAATTTGTATATTCTTTAATTTCATTCAGGTGCTTATACATCTCTAATTTTATTGATCATACCTGTCATTTATCTTTTGAGTTCATTGTTTGGGATTTCATTTCATAACTTTTGTTAAGCAAAATGTAAGTTAAGAATGTAACTTTTGTTACATTCCTTTGTTGTGAAATTGTTGAGTTTGGGAGGAGACATATTTCTTTTTGTTTTCACTTTACAAGTATGGTGGGATTTATGCAACTGAGTGCAAGGTTTCATTTGAGAGTTTAATCTTTTATGACCTTTAGTTAGAGATTTCCAGGTAGTTAGGAATGATTGGGTAACCTCAAGGTTGTGTTGGATTTTCTTGTTGCTATTATGAAACAAAGGTATGGCTTAGTAGTCAGTGAGGAGGCCACCATATAAATACATTGATTTCAGTCTCTCATTCCATGCATGGAAAGGAAGCTTAGTCTTTCATGAATCTATTGCTTTGCTAAGCAACATTTGCTGGTGTTCACCTGGTCCCACTGTGGAGATCCATGTTGGGCTGGTGATATTTCCAGACAGAAAGCAGAGTTTGATAAGACATCAATGGCGTATGTTTTTTCTCATGGGGATTCCGTGATGCAGTTGGTACGTACAAAGCCCATAGCCTTCAGGTTTTCTTCATGCATCTTTGTGTATCCTCTTTGAGATAGTGTTTGGGATAGCACTTGTCTGGCAGCAGCATAGTTTAGATTCACATTCATCTGCTGCATTGGCCAAGCTTGGGAATATTAATAGTATCTAGACTACTGAGCCACCAGCTCTAATTTTCTTAGTAGGACTTAATGTTAAGTAGTTTTCTGGTTATTTCACATCTATATAACTGAGAAGCTGAGAAGTGCTGTCTGATATTAGGCAGCTATCTTGGCTTCTCTAAATTTGTTATAAGGGACTAGGTGAGAATGTTAAAAGGGACAACACTGGTCAGGTACATTGTATTCATAAACTGCTTTGTTAAAATGCAACTCCTTTGTACAACTACTTAAAATAATAAAGTAATAAAATTACAAAGAAATTATAATTGGTATTGTACTGTTTTTAAATCAACTGAACAAAAGATCAACTCTTATTTAGCTTTAGACAATAATGTCCTTACTGTTTGTTCCTTCAAAAAAAACTTACATCTGATTGTATTTCCCTGAATTACTACATGTTTTTAATATTTAATTACCTAATCTAGGATTAGATCTCTCTTTGCTATACTATACCACTCCCTGGATTTGAAATGAAGAACTGGAAATTTATCTCAACCCTCTAATGCAGATTGGAGCTCTGAGAAAGGCCCAAGAGAGGAGATAAAAATGGTATTACTGTCAGCCCACAGTGTCTCATGATCAAGACTATCTACATTCATAGTCCTTCAAACTGAAAGCTCTTGTAGGCAATGAGCCTCAAAATGTTCTTTGTCTTCTTAACATCATCCTAATTCTTTAAGAATTTCATTTTATTGCTACAAAACTTCCTTAAATCTTCCCTTATTTGAAGCTCAATCATTGCTTTAGGGAATATAAAAACATTGTCTAATTTATGGGAAATATCTTAGACTTTACTTTTCCCCTAGGAAATTTTATTAGCCTGTAAAACATGATTAAAAGCTTTAAAACACCTTAAATGTTTCTGATAATAAAAGGGTTTGTGTTGGCACATTCTAAGAGCTTTGGTTATACCACAAATAAAGCTGTTCATTGTGTGGCTTTGTAGCCTAACCTCTCATTATCTCCTCTTGCAGGAACACACCTAAAACTATCTCTTCCACTTTCTTCTTACAATTCTGAATTATCTTTGGTACTGTATATACCACATTTTGAGATTAAAGGAAAATGGCAGAAATATAAATATAGTTCCAGAGAATACCAGGAAAACAGCTACTCTCTCCCCTTGGTGTCATTCTATATTGTTCATTGTACTTTTGTATTGTGCAACACAAAACATACAGCATGTTCCTCCTATCGAGTTTGTATGGCCCCTTACCTGAAAAGAAAACATACATATAAGACAATAGTGAGCAATATGCCTACAAATTCAATGTGATGCCTATCAATATCCCAACCTCATTCTTCAATGAAATAGAAGAACCAACCCAAAAATTCATTTGCAACAATAAAAGACCCCAAATAGCAAAAAAAATCCTTAGCAGAAAGAGCAGCGCTGGAGGAATATCAATACCAAATTTCTTTTTTTTTATTGTGAAAATGCTGTACAGAGGGGTTACAATTACATGGGCAAGATAATGAGTACATTTCTTATCAAACATCGTAGCCTCCTCCTTTGTTTCCCCTTCCCATCCCTTCCCCTCTTCCCCCCTACACCAAAGTTGTAAAGTTCATTTTCAACATAACGACTTGTACATCTCATTGTTGATGTGGGGTGGGTCCACGATTTGTTTTTTCCCTTCCCCTCCACAAATTAAACTGACATCAAATACAGTGAAAGCAGGGGTTATACCGTGGGGGAGGGACATACAAAACAACAAAGAAATAATCTTATAAATGTGTTAGAAACAATCTCATGAAAGAAAAAAACATTTGAGGAATATCAGTCCCAAATTTCAAACTCTACTGCAAAGCCATAGTAATCAAAACAGCTGGGTACTGGCACAAGAACAGACCTGAGGGCCAATGGAATAGAACTGAAGACCCAGAAATGAACCCACAGACCTCTAAGCCACCTAATCTTTGACAAGGGAGCTATAAAAATAGAATGGAAGCAAGAAAGCCTCTTTAGTAAATGTTGCTGGCAAAATTCATTAAACAACTTTAAAAAACTAAAGCTAGATCTTCTACATCACCCTGCACCAGAATCAACTCCAAATGGATCAAAAACCTCAAAATAAAAGCAGACATCCTGAAAACATTACAGGAAGGAATAGGAGAAACTCTAGGGCTCCTTAGCACAGGCTGAAATTTTCTTAATAGAGACCCAAAAATACAACAAATCAAAGAAAGGTTGGACAAATGGGATTGCATGAAATTGCAGAGCTTCTGCATGGCAAAGGACATAGCTACCAAGGTCAATAGAGAGCCCATGGACTGGGAGAAGATCTTCAGTAGCCATACAATGGGCAAGGGTCTCATATCTAAAATACCTAAAATACACTTAGAAATCAAAAAATTAAATCCTCCAAAACCAAATCCTCAAAGAAACAACTGCCTAAAGACTTAAAGAGAGACCGGCTAACGACTTAAAGAGAGACTTCTCTGAAGAAGAAATAAGAATGGCCAACAGACACATGAAGAAATACTCAACTTCTCTAGCCATAAAAGAAATGCAAATCAAGACAATATTGGGATTCCACCTCATCCCAGTTAGAATGACTATCATCAAGAACTTTAATAACAACAGATGCTGGAGGGGATGCAGCCAAAAGGGAGCCCTACTGCGTTGTTGGTGGGAATGTAACCTTGTTCAACCACTTTGGAAAGCAGTGTGGAGGTTCCTCAAAAGACTCTACATAGAGTTCCCCTATGACCCAGCAATCCCATTTTGGAGCATTTACCCTAACAATCACAAACAAGGTCCTACTAAAACTACCAGCGCAACTATGTTTATCGCAGCATTATTCACCATAGCTAAGATATGGAACCATCCAGATTCCCCTCAGTAAATGAATGGATCAAGAAAATGTGATGTGTGTGTGTGTATGTATGTGTGTGTATGTGTGTGTGTAATAAAATTCTATGCCTCCATCAGAAAGAATGTCACTTCCCCATTTGTTAGAAAATGGAAAGACTTGGGAAATTTATATTAAGTCAAGTAAGCCATGCTTATTTGAAACTTAGGTCCCATAGTTTCCCTTATTAGGACAAGCAGAAAAGGTCAAAAGCTATGTACATATGACCATACAAGATGATGTTAAGTGAAATGAACCCCAAGATAGGGACACAGTGTTTTTTTTTCTTGCTTGCTATTGTTTTTAATGTACTTATAATGTACTATGTGACTTTTTTTGTTTCTTTTGTATGTTCTTCCCCCACGGCATAACCCCTGTTTTCACTGTATTTGATTCCTATGTTCTGCATCTTGTATACACATTTTTCTAATTTGGGAAGGGAGGTTATTTCTTTAAGGATACAGGTTGACCCACTGTAACAATGAGATGTGCAAGACACTATGTTGAAAATGATTCTACAATTTCATGAGGGGGAGGGAGGAGTTGGGGAGGTGGGAAGGTAAGGGATGGTAGGAGAATAACAAAGGAGGAGGTAACAATGCTCTCTAGGAAATGTACTCATTACCTTGCTCATGTAACTGTAACCCCTCTGTACTGTAGTTTTATAATAAAAATACAAATACAAAAAAGACAATAATGAGCAATATGAATATGAATAGCACATGAAGTCCTTTAAAAGGTTGTATCTTGTGGGAAATAATTAGGTCACTAGAGAGAGGAGGCATCATTCTCAAAAGACATTCATGTAGTTCCCTCAGGACCATGGTTAATTTCTGGAGAAATGAGTTGCAAAAAGAGTAAGTGGACCTTCAAATCACTTTTGTTTCCCATGATGACCTATGCCTTCTTTTTCTCTCTAGCACATACTGCTGGCCATGTAATGATATAGTTACCATGTGTACTCACTAGACTGCAAACACACATACCCATCTGATCTTGGACTTTCAGCCTTTGAAATTGTAAGATAAAGTTTATTTTCTTCATAATCTCTCTGCCCTTTGTGGATGCTATTCTAACAACAGAAATGATACAAGCAACTCAGCCTTGAAAATTACACCATCCATCATATACTCTATTGGTCAAAGAAGCCACAAGCCCCTCCAAATTCAAATTCAAGGAGTATGTAGATACCCCACTTCTCACTGGTAGAATGACCAAAAGAATTGCGGCCATGTGCTAATATCAACAAACTCAAATTGCTAAGTGTTTTCGCCCATAGAATTTCATAACTGCACAAACTCCCATAATACTCATAAGAGGAAAAACAGTAGAAAAGTGTTCAATGCCAAGATAGCTGTGTTAGTTCTCCTAGGAAAGGTTCCAGCTCAAACTGCTCAAAACAGTTATCCTATCTCCCCTTTCTCAAAAGAGTCCCATTAAATGAGAAGTTAAATGATCATCGAAGCCAGGTGCTGGTGACTCACACCTGTATTCTAGCTACACAGGAGGCTGAGACCTGAGGATCTCAGTTCAAAGCCAGCCCAGGAAGGAAGTCCATGAGACTCTCATCTCGAATAAACCACTAGAAAAAAATGGAAGTGGCACTGTGGCTCAAGTGGTAGACTGCTTGCCTTGAGCTAAAGAGCTGAGGGACAGCACCCAAGCCCAGAGTTCAAGCCCTGCGACCGACAAAAAAAAAATTATCATTAGCTGTACTAATCCTAACTATACATACAAAGTTGATTTAACTGGAATAATTCAACCTAATCCAGAAATACCCAAAGTACTGGTATTTCAATATTTGTTTCTGGCTGGCCTCCATCTTTTCTCCTCCATAATCTTTCTACCCTTCATACACACAAACACACACACACACACACACACACACACACTCACACACACACACACACACACATATTAAGGATACTGTACAGAGGGGTTACAGTTACATGAGCAAAGTAATGAGTCCATTTCCTATCAAGCATTGTTACTCCTCCTTTGTTTTTCCCCTACCACTGGTTTCCTCCCCAGCTCCCCAACTCCTTCCCCCACCCACCTCAAGTTGTAAAGTTTGTTTTCAACATAGTGTCTTGTACATCTCATTGTTACAATGGGTCATCCTGTATCCTTATTTCAGTATTTTGTTATCTTAATTTTTCTACCTTTGAGTGATCACTATTCTCTACTTTTTCATGATACTTATATTTCTGTGCCTGGCTTATTTCACTTAATACCATGTTCTATAGTTTCATCAATATTGCCTCAATGACATAATTACACTTCTTATTCTGGCTAAAGAATATTCCATTGTGAATGTACCTCTGTGTGTGTGTGTGTGTGTGTGTGTGTGTGTGTGTGTGTGTGTGTGTGTGTGTGCGTATATATATGTGTGTGTATACACACATATATCTATACACAGATCACATTTTTAATCCATCAATGGACATCTCAGCTCTGCAAATTCACTTTATTTTTTGAGCTACCTGCTAATTACTAACATATGAAGACAACAAGCACTGACTGGAGATATGGCTCAGGCAGAACCAGAACTGTGTGATTCCAAGGATCTCTCCACTGATTAGGTCCAACAATAGGTAACAGAGCAGAGCCTAACAGAGCATGCAGAGTCAATATCTTCTGTGTTTGTAGAGTTCTCGGTGTTACAGATTAGCAAGTTTTCCATGTCTCAGGTATCAAAACAACAAAAGAACCATATAACTCAACTGTCTATATTATAGGTTTTAAAAGGAGATTTTCCTAATTTGCCCTTGAGAATACACAGGTTAGGAAAGAATCAAATCTTTTTTTTAATAATCTGAAGGACCACAACTTTTCATTGTAATTCTTTTAAACAAAGGGCTTTATTTTTCCAAACAGAGATTTTATCTCTTGGATACTGATTTACAAGCCAGATTACCTAGTAATACTAAATTGCAGAAGTTTCCAACTCTGGTTATATTTTCTCTTAAATGTAGGGTCATTTTGGTTTGGTTTCTAATGGAATTTTCTGGAAATAAAATCATCACCCTTAGCATTAAAAGAACATTCCGCAAAGAATGATAAGAGGAACTTGGCTTAATTTAACTAAGACACATTAATCATATAATTTACAAACTGAAAAGTGTGGCTTCTTACCATACCAACAATGGAACTATATAGTTGGATACAGTCTGTATCCTCTATACTGGACGCATGGTCCTCAATATAATGGGATTACAGGGGGATCTTTAGAAATGACTAGGTTATAGAGACTTCACCCTCATAAATACATTAACAGCTCTTTGAGAAAACTGGCCTGTGGAGGAAGAAAGATGGAGAAATAGAGGTACTATTTGCCAGATTCTGAGTAAGGGGAATGAAGGAGAAACTATATTCCAAGGACAGAAGGAGTGGAAGAATTGGTAACCAAGCAAAAAATGGTGGTAAAAATAAACAGCAAGGAGAATTAGAAAGCCCATTCAGAGAAAAGTATAAAACAACTTGCGACCCTAGCCCTGGGTCAAGGAATGCAATGCCACTAGCATAAGGTGAGCTCGAAACTTCAAGCAACTCCATTAGCAACAACAGTTGATAATAGACCAGCAGCCCTAACCACAGCAGAAACCTACCATTCTCACAAGCTTTAAGTCTAGCACAGGGATTTGATCTGAAAGTAACTGCTCCTGCAGAGCTAGCCTTAGAGATAAAATTCATTGCACAGCAAGGTCTCAGAAGACTGTAAGCAAGAACTGTTTCTGGTGGGTAGGGATTCTAATGTTCCTCCATTGTTTGGGTAGCAATGTCTAAGATTAGGGTACTGCCTCAAGTGCCACATGAAAAGTAGAAAAACCTCAAGGAAGGATTCATCGGCAAAACAACAGAACTAGATCTTGAGACATGAGGCAGGCAGTTTGGGTAAGGGTCAACTGACTTGAAGTTACCCAGACATGGGGTTTTGCTTTCCAGTGAGGTGGGGTTACTTGATGAAGATAAACTGAGACTCTTCTTTTTTGGTCCCTACACCAATGGTTCAATGACTGTGCAATTGCTCTCTGTGTTTTAAGAAGGTACTAACATATTTGTTCGTCTTTGTCTTTCTGGCTTAGCACCACCACTTGGAAGGTCAGATAACAGCCATTATAGACTCAAGCTGCATATATGACCTTGATACCCTGAGTTTGCTCTATAGGGAAGATATAGGGTGGTTATTTTAATAGTTGTTCGAAGATTTGATCTGCTTAGAGTTTTGTAATCACCCTCCACAAGAGAGATGGAATCTTTCTCTAACTGTATTTTTTTGTCTTTTCTTTTTTGGTACTGAGGATTGAACCCAGGACTTGCACTTGCTAAGCAAGTGCTTTGCCACTGAGCTACATCCCAGCCTGAAGGTTGGACTCTTGTAGCAACAATAATAGTCTCCTTCTTGCTCACATCCACCTATCCACCTAACAGAACTATCTTGAGAAAGGCTCTATTGTTTGCTTGATAAGAAATGTACTCATTATCTTACTCATGTAAATGTAACCACTCTGTACAGTATTTTCACAATAAAAAATAAAAATAAAAGAAAGAACGGCTCTATTGTTATGGAGAAAACTGGTCTGGGTCAGAAAACTCTCAACAATCACAATTTAGTATCCCTGTGGAGACCCTGTTCACTGGGTAGGAGATGGTTACACAAGCCAGTCAGCTGAAGCAAGGACTTCACAACTTTACTAACAGAGTTAAGCAATGGGAACTTCAGGCTGTGACATGGAGGGGAGTAGAAAGACAGATATTGATAGTACTGTTCAATGCAAAAGCAGGAAATCAGGCATATGTGCTGTCCACGTGCCAGAACCGAGTTTGAGGCCAAGGCTGGAAAATCATTGACGCCTCCCCTCTTGTGTAAAACTCAGTGGTTCAGTCGTTGTCTCTCCCTCATCAGAGATATTTGGGGGATATACCTGTGGCTTGGACATTAACGTGCACACAGTAGAGCCCTCTGATATGAAAGTATGCTCACCTGGTACAGGACACATACTTTGGAAGCTCAGTAAGCAAGAAAGGCTCACAGAGGCTTTGACCCTGGCCATGCCTATGGGTGTGCACACAAAAAAGACTCAGGGGAGAATACAGCCCAGGCAGAACCCATATTTCCCTTGACCTGCCCTGTGACACAAACCAAATTCTGTCTCAAAGTGTCTGCTGTGGCAGCAGCATTCTGAGAAGGCCAGGAAAGAAGTGTCCCCAATCTGAGAAATTCAAACTAGGAGGAATGCTTGTTGTCACTGTTTTTCTTCCACATATTCTTTTGATGGTTATATCAGTACTTTTTAAATATTGTTTTACTTAATTTTTATTCTTTAATTGAAGAGAATGGATTAGAGCTCTGAGGAATAGATTGATTGTCCTGCTACCAGAGATGTCACCCAGAAAGGATCAATCGCATTACTCATGTTTAGCCTTTGGCATATATCTGTTGGCCACTCACATAGCCTTTGCCATATGATGCCATCCACCATGCAATACTTACAAAAAGCCACACAGATGCTAGTATCTCTTGGACATTTATTACCATGAGCCAAACTGCTCTTTATAAATCACCTAGCCTCGGGCTGGGAAGGTGGCTCAGTGGTAGAGCACTTGCCTTGCATGCCTGAGACCCTGGGTTCGATTCCTCAGCACCACATAAGCAGGAAAAAAAAAGCCGGAAGTGGTACTGTGGCTCAAGTGTAGAGTGCTAGCCTTGAGCTGAAGAGCTGAGGGACAGTGCCCAGGCCCAGAGTTCAGGCCCCACAACCGGACAAAAAAAAAAAAAAATCACCTAGCCTCTAGTATTTTGTTATCACAATACAATATGGTCTCTAAAACAGACACTTTCTCATTGTTTTATGCCCCCAGGGCTAGACCTAGAAGTTTTCCATCAAAATATCCATTTAGGGATTTTTTCCATTAACTGATTATGGTTATCTTCTTCCAAGAGATTAATTTCAGTAGGTTCTATTTGTATTGGGAGTGAGAGAAGATGACATGGGCCATCTACCTTAATCTGATTTCATTGCTCTTGTGTTAGAAGCATCTCAGACTACACAAGTCAATCTTAGCTTGTCAAAAACTTAAATAGTAATAAAACGATTCCAAACAACTCCCTGTTATAAGTTCCAGAATATACCATACCTCCTATTACAACTCTCATTTTATCAGTCAACGCGTAATGGTTCTGGGCCAGGAATCTCCAAATCCACCCCCTGAATTTTATGGCTTGCTAGAATAGGCTCATGGCTATGATGTCTAAAGCAAAAAGATACAAAGTAAAAACCAGTGAAGGGAAAAGGTATGTATGGGAAGACTGTGGAAGAAACTGGAGCATCCTTCCAAGAGATATGACAGCATAGAGTCACACATAACAACCTAACACTCTAGCACTGAACTGACACACGTGAAATATTGACTACCATAAAAGACTTAGTGCCCAAGGTTTTCTTTTTTTAATACATTTTTATTGTAAAAATACTGTACAGAGGGGTTACGATTACACGAGCAAGGTAATGAGTACATTTCCTATCAAGCATCGTTACCACCTCCTTTGTTTTTCCCCTACCATCTTTTCCCTCCCCCCTCCACAACTACACTCCCACCCCCACCCCGTCGCCACCGCCTAATTATAAAGGTAGTTTTTTAATATAGTGTCTTGTACATCTCATTGTTACAATGGGTCAGTCTGTATCCCTATTTAAGCATTTTGTTTTTTCCCTTCCCCTCCCCAAGTTAGAGAAGTGTATATACAAGGTACAGGGCACCGACATCAAACACAGTGAAAACAGGAGTTATTCCGTGGGACAGGAACATACAAAGAAACAAAAAAAAAAAAATCACACGGTACCTTATAAATACAAAGCTGGCCATTTTGGCACCTGTGCTTAGCATATACTTAAATGCTAGACCCTCAGGATGAACACAAGTGTTCATCATACGCCACATTATTTGCATCAACAGTCCAAGCACAAAAAGCCTCCTGATCAGTCAGTACAATGGAAGCATTCCTGCATTCCACATGCCAGCCAAAGGCTCATCCTGCAATCAGTCCTTCCTCAAGACAGGCACAAGCCAGCAACGCCTACTAACTGAGATTCAGGTAAATTTGTCTTGAACCCCTATTCCAAATTCATGTTCCTCCTCAATTTCTGCACTGTCTAAAACAATGCCTTTTCTCTAGTCTTTGGCTGCCTTTTTCAGTTACTTATTTTGCTTCCACTGTCTGAACTGACCTAATTGGTAATCAATGAGAGACAGCTCTGTGTACCCTCTGATACCAAGACTCAAGGTATCACCATGGCAGAGGGTCAACACAAAAATCGTATCTGCCTATGTGAGTCATACTCATTTCCTCTAGCTCGTCTCTACACCATCCCCACGTACCAACTTCTGTTCACACTTCTAAGCAGTGTTTTCCACTAAAATAGTGGCACCAAAGAAGACATGATCATTTTAAGAGCATGCCCGTCAGGGAAATGATCGACATATCATATATTGGTTTGCTTAAGCAATGCCCCAAAAATACATTTCTAAAACAAAGAGGTTTCTTCAAGTTATTTCTCAGGCCCTTTATGAGATGGTGAGTAAAAATGGAATATTTTAATATACTCTACATAAAATTACCCCTTCAGGGAATTTCCTAGATACTTCTAACTTTGAAAGCAAAAAAATGAACCTTTTATAGATCTCTGTAGCTGCAGGTAAAAAACCTTGGTAGAAGGTTTTCTGTCCCTCCAGAGCACCGTTTGACATTATAATTTTGTACCATACCACGTTAATATTCAAAAGTATCTATATCAGTGGGGCTCAAAATCCATTCCTGTAATATTAGGATTTTGCACCACAACACATCTCACTCCTAGCATTTTCATGAAACTTGAGTTACACTTCAGAAACTGTTTTTCACATAGATCATTTTTAATTCAATTTAAATTAAGCAAATGCTCACTTGAGCAGCTAAAGCTCTCATAAGGACACTTAAATTAATGATAATTATTTAAACATTCATATACTCATATGCAATTCTCCTGATTTATTCTCCAATCAACATAATTCAAAATTATATCCGTGGAGAGTTAATTTACATCTTTTACAGGAGGAAAATAGCATTTATTTTGAGGAATATTATTTTAAAGGAAAATTAAGTAACTGAAATGAATTCCTGAATTCATCACTCTTTATCCTATAATTACACAGTAGTCTATGTAGCCCTGAGTAAAATTAAAAACCCAAAATTTTGGCTAAAACTTTAAAACATAAAACTTGTTGGTAAAGCCTACAAATGCTTCCCTTGAAAACTTGCATTTATCTTTGAACTCTCTCCCCACATGACTGAGCTTCTTTAGACAAGAACTATAATCTAACAAGAACCTTGAATGCTAACTTAGAATACCTGCGAATGCTCTGAATGCATTCTATAAATTATAGATGTAACACAATCATCAGTTTAGTACCAAGATGCCAGGGAACAGGTATCAATGAACTTTTGCTGCACTCAATGAAATATAAAGGAAGAAGAGAATTGAGGACAGTGAGTATTAAATATTAAACACATTGGTCCATTATCATGATTTTGTATGTCTAATATTAATTGGAAATGAAGCTTAGATAGAAATAAGCCAAGTTACTACTGAAGCTTCATGCAACTCAGCAAAATGGACTCTAGAAAACCTTTATTCATGTCCAAATGTTACTTTCCAGGACCATGGTTTTCTTGACATCTTTTAATAATTTGAATTTATTTTAACAGACATATAAAAATGAACAGATTAGTGAGATACCATGCAATGTTTGAATACAAGTGTATATTGCATCATTTTTTAAATTGTTAAACATATTTTTCCTTCCTTTTTTCTCCCTTCCCCTTATGCAACGCTGGGAATCAATCCCAGGACCTTCTACTTGCTAGGCAAGCACTCTACATCTCTAGTCCCAGCCCAACATTAAACATAGAGATAGATATATACAGATAACCTTAAACATTTATCAGTTTTTTAATTATTTTATAAATGTGTATTAGTTATATGAACTGAGGGTTTTCCTTGGGATATTTCCAAGCAAATATAATAAACTTTGGTCACACTCTCTGCTACTACTCTATCTTATCACCTCTGCCCTGTCCCCAGTGGTCCTTTTCTTTTTCTTTTTTTTCTGTTTTACACAATTTTAATGGGTTCCTGACCTTTCCAGATGCACATACAAGATCCTTTGATCATATCCATCATCCTGCCCCCTTTTCACTTCCCACTGGTTTGCTTCTAATCAGTTCACTTCTTTTGTTAATGGTCTTTTCTTTTTAGATCTAGAGTATGCCTATGACCAAAGTGATATGTGTTCTTCTGAATTTGGTTTATAACAGAATCTTTCATTTTCCTGCAAATAACAAATTTTCATTCTTCTATGTGGCTAAATAATATTCCACGGTCTATATGTGTGTGAATGTGCATAAATGTGGAGCAGTATTCAGCTGCACATAAGAATGAAATCATACTGCTGTAGGAAAGTGGATGGAACGGGAGATCATCATGCTAAGTGGATCTAGAAATAGAAATAGGACTAATAGCGATTTACTATTACTACTAGTAATTACTATTAGTGAATTATTACTAATAATGAATCTGGAAATAGTAAGAATACACAAATGTCTTTTGAAAAATGTAACCCCTAGTAATGAATTAGCTTAAGCAAAAGAGAAATGCTTGTGTATGGGGAACAGGATCAGATGAGAGCAGGGAAGGGCATGTGTATTGATGGCAGCCATGGAGGCACACCACCAAGACCTCCAGTAAGAACATCTGCCATTGGAAGTGGTGCAGCGGCTCAAATGATAGGGTGCTAGTCTTGAGCTGAAGAGCTCAGGGACAGCGTCCAGGCCCTGAGTTCAAGCTCTACAACCATCAACAACAACAACAAAAGAACATCTGCCATGGTATGTATAATTAACTGACACCCCTCACTGCTGCTCCTACAAACATCACAAGGTTCTAGATCCATCCTGGCCTGAAAAACCATTGCTGTGGTGGGCAGTTTTAACTCAGGATCTTTCTTTCATTGTCCTGGCTTAAAACCAGAACTTTACTGCTGTCTGATTTCTTTCCACACAATTTTTCCTTCCTTCTCTCTTTTTTACACATGTGCAATCTACATGAACTTTGAAATAGTCCCTTCATCCCCTTTTCCTCACTATTCTTAATGCTTCACAGGAATCTCCTGGAATAAATAGACCTATATATATATATATTTATAAAATACTATCTCTCTCACAAGGTGGTACCATACATGAGTCTCACTGTCACTTGAACCTGCAATCCCAGGGGTGCACCAAAGTCCATGTTAGAACTGGTGATTATACCAGCCAAGTGGGTCACAGATCTCTAGTTACATGGCAATTCTAGAACACATATGTGAGCACTGGCTTGGTGGTAGTTGGGCTAAGGAGGGTGGAGGACAGTTCAGGGTCACCCAAGGCTGACACTAAGCAGGATCATACCTACACCTGCAGAGGCTTGCACAGACTAGGGAAGAGAGTGAAGGTGCTCAAACCCAATCCAAGGCCAAAAATGATACAGGCTAAAACTCATGCCTGTCCTACAACTGTCTGTGAGCCCTGATCAGTGTCCAGATCTTAAAAGTTTCTATTGAATGCTAGGCCTGCCTCATTGTGACAGGCTTGGCGCTGGGATCCAAAACAATGCCCTATGCTAGCTTTAGTCCTAAGATCCACACTGAGTGGAAGCTTGCTCCCTCCTCTGCTGCTCTAGACTGAAAGAGGGGTAGAGGCCCATTTTTCTTGCCACCTGGCCTAATGTAAGCCCAGTAAATATGTGTGCCAATATTGGCCTGAGAGTGCAGGTTGTGGGCATTTTCCATGTACTAGGTTCCATGTACTAAAATAATTCTTTCTCCAGTCCTCAAGTTGGAAGCATCTCTCATCAGGCTGCGGGAGGTTGAGAAAGGGATGATGCCTGCAGCTCTTTCTATCCTGCCTTCCTCTCTCCTTCCTGCCTTCAATACGTTTTTTTTTCATTGTGCTATCCTGAAATACATTCTGTGATCACTCATCTGCTATCCTGAGCTCTTATAAAGGTAGTTTGGTGCGTGAATAATTATTTAATTTGTTGTGCCTGTGAGGATGTAATCACCACAAGATCTTATCCAGCTACCATCTCACTCAACTCCCCCTCTTCCTAAATGAAATCAGAACAGAGCGACAATCCTCTCAGCCAAAAGGTGAGCACTCAATAAAACTGAGCACCCCAAGGGTGTGCCTGGCTAGATGACAGTGATGAATAACTACTCTTGAATTAAATCATCCCAGATTCAGCAACTAAAACTAGTTCTCCACAGTGAGTGTATCAGATAGATAATAAATAGGTTAGGAAGCTTACAGTTGTCAAAAGCATCAACATGCCATGCTTGAAACTTAGCATTTACTATTATTGAGAAAATGAAAAGGGAGAGAAAGAAATTAAAATAGAAAAGAGGAATTCTGAGACACACAATTGGAATGATGAACATAAATTTGCCATAAATTCCAGTTCTACACTCAGGCAGGTAATTTACACTCCACTCTAAGTATCAGAGTTCTAAAATTTCTGCCTTTCTGACAGCTGAATAGACATATTTGGTGTTTGTCACAGATAACAAGTTAGAGTTTGAAGTATCATTTTGTTAAAATAAATAGCAGCCAATAATGTGCTCTAGCCTTGTGTTTCTACCAGCAGAGACAAATTGAAGGCACTAAGAACAAGAAAGATTTTTTTTAAGAGCTTGAATACAGTCCTTTAAACTAAAACTCAAAAGAGCTGCTTCCTATCAGCTACCTGTGCCAAAATTCTCCAGATTCTTTCTCTGATCTGTCATCCACTTTCTAATTTACCATCAACAGCTGGTTTAAGGGATTAGCACAGCCACCCAGGACTCCAAATACAGATGGCTAAAATGCCACAGGTGTATTTTTTTAATTGGACCATTTTCGGCAAATGATTCCTTACATAATAATCGGGGCCAAAGACACATCTGTTGCATCCTATGTGGTGAGTTATAATAGCAAAGGCTTCCAAAGTCCTATCTCACTTAATTCTCAGAGCACCATTAGCAGAGGCAGGTAGCACAATCCTGATTTTATAAATAAGGACAATGAGAAAACAAGGAGAGGAAGAAATGCCCACATTCCCATAAATATAAACTGATCCATTGGTAATAGAACTAAACCAGGGTGTTTGGATGTTAAGGCTGGTCTCTTTGCTAGGTAGGATCTCACTGGAGAGAAGAGGACCACACAGGGTAAATGTCAATGAAGAACTGAATAAGCCTGGCTACCTATCCTTAGGTAGTCCCTGCCCTTAAGTGTAGGTTTGGCCTAGTAACTGACCAACTTCTGCTGAGAATAGGATATAGAAAGACTGTGGTTTCTTTATTTCCCATTCTGAGGAATAAACGGGAGGTACAAGTTTACTAACAGACGCTGGGGTAGAACTAGATTTCCCTGTGCAAGAGAAAAGAGAGATTGGGAGATCTGAGCAGGAGGAAGATGAGAGAGAATATTCAGTGCTGTGAGATGAGGGACTTAGGAGAAGAGAGGTACATGAGGTAGACTTTTTTTCTAGAGAAAATTTTCCAGAGAAATAGGCATACACTCTACATTTTTCCCATCTTTTCTGCACACTGATGAGTAAATGTTCTTTCTTCATTAGTTTTTGTGTGAGTAAAGTTTCTTTACGTAAAGACCTCAAAGAACCAGATAAGGGAAAGGCTAGTATGAATGTTAATTTTTTAAAAAGTAATGACTTCTGAGCCAGGATCCATGGCACAAGTCAGTAAACTCTGTGCTTGCGAGGAGAAGGCAAGAGAATCTCATGAGTTCAAGGCCAGCTGAGCAATGCTCACCTAGCCCACCTTATAAAGATGGCACTAGCTAAAACGTTGTTCAGTAGGTGGAGGAGTTGAGTAGCTCAGTAGTAGAGCATTTATTCAAGGACCAGGGTTTGATTTCCAGCACCTCAAACAAACAAGCAAACAGAAATTTAAAAAACACTTCTCACTACAACCTTATCCCAGTCAGAATGGTCTGCATCCTAAAGATTCAGCCAACGACAAATGCTGGAGGGGATGCAGAGAAAGAGGAACCCTGTTGCACTGCTTGTGGGAATGTACACTAATACAACCACTTTGGAAAATAGTATGGAGGTTCTTCAGAAAGCTAAATATAGACCTCCCTTATGACCCAGCCATGCCACTTCTAGGCATCTACCCTGAGCAACAGGAACCAGGATACAAGGACACATGCACCTCCATATTTATTGCATTACTGTTCACAATAGCCAAGATATGGAAACAACCCAGATGCCCCACTA
This sequence comes from Dipodomys spectabilis, assembly GCF_019054845.1. Taxonomy (NCBI): domain Eukaryota; kingdom Metazoa; phylum Chordata; class Mammalia; order Rodentia; family Heteromyidae; genus Dipodomys; species Dipodomys spectabilis. The sequence continues at coordinate 11,064,428 of NW_024870719.1, read as the reverse complement.
CAGATGAATGGATCCAAAACTTGTGGTACCTATATACAATGGAATATTATGCAGCCATTAGAAAAGACAAAATAATGGCATTCGCAGGGAAATGGATAGAACTAGAAAAAATCATTTTGAGTGAGGTAAGCCAAGAGCAAAGAGACAAATAGCACATGGTCTCCCTGATATGGGATGTTAAATCCAAAATGTAAGGAGATACAACAAAGTAAACAAGACTGGAGAAACAAAAGACCTCCACTCATCTGGTCGTATCATTACTAAATGATCCCATGCTGCTGACCAAATATCTGGTATACATGTGCACATTTGAGGGAAACTAGGAGGAGGACATAGAAACAGAGGGAAACAGGTAAACATACAACAGTGGGACCCATCAGCTGCACTGGACATTGATCAAAACAAACTAAGCAACTCAATGGCAGGGTTGGGAGAGAGGGAATCAGAGGGAAAGAGGGAACAGCTGACACTAAGCAAAAGGAAAGAAATGTACATATCACCCAATGTGGAAGAAATAATTGTATTGTCAAAGCTCATAGAATTCACAAACTTTATAGACCACAATAATGACAATTTGCCCCATGAAAGTTAGAATGTGTTTGTGACTTTAACTAAGTATCACTATCTCACAATACTATGAAATTTGTGAAATTCATGTAATCACTTACTCACAATAAAAAAATTAAAAGTTAAAAAATAAAAAAACACTTCTCACAAGCCCTGAAATAGTAAACAAATTAGCATTTGATTAGTGGTTATTTGTCCTTTGACTTGGCATCCTTAATTATATAATGAATTAGAGAAAATGTGCTTTCATCAAAAGTATTGGGTAAACTAGTCAAAGTTATGAGGCCTGTTAAGTGCCTACTATTTCAAATTAGAGAGAGACTCCAATTATTGCAAAAGTACTTGCATTCTGTTGATAGAGAAATAAAATATAGCAAACCCTTTTTCCCTGAACACATTCTTTTTTTTTTTTTTAGTTTTATTTTATTTGTGAACATACTGTACAGAGGGGTTACAATTACATGGGCAGGATAATGCGTACATTTCTTACCAAGCATTGCAGCCTCCTCCTTTGGTTTACCCTTCACATCCCTTCCCAGCCTCCCCCCTCCCCCCCCCCGAACACATTCTTACTACTTAGAAATGTATTTCTTCAAGACACTGAATCTTCCTAGACTTGTCCTTTTGAACTGTCTCTTAAGGCCTGTAAACTTTTAACAATTTTAGTGCTCCTAGAAAACTATTTGATAGAGTTAGCTCAGATAATATGTGACCATCATAGATGCATAAACAGTACACTTAATCACAAAATATTTCTGATCACTTCATGTACTATAGATGGCCTCCAAACAGAGAATTATTGTCATGAAGCAATAGAAGAAAGAGAGCTTCGGAGTGGAGACCCTGAAGGCCATTTTGGGGATTACTTCTTATTTCTATGAATTTGTTGAAATCAATATCAGGATTAAATTTCTCTGGGTTTCTCATTTGAGAAGTGCATGTTCCCTTGTTAACTTGCCATGTTGAGATTGTCCCTAAGAGCATCACACAAATAGTGAAATTCATTCAACCAGATTGAACCAATCACTTCCACAGCTATCAGGCCCACCACTAAGAAAATCAAGTTGAGGTAGAAGTTATTGTGAATGTTTCACTTACTTCAATTTACTTTCCAATCTGTCTATACAAAGTGCCAGAGAATGGATAAGTGGTAGCAATAGAAATGTATGTCCATAAACACACTAAAATTTAATATGAATATGTCTAATGCTGAGTTATTAATAATACAAAAGAAATCACTCATCCCAGAGCTAAAACTCTACAAATACCCTCATTTGGCAGGCTATAAAATCCTTATAAAGTGGAGAGTTTCTTCCCACAGTAAGTTCTAACTGTACTATTAACAGTTTATCTAATGACATGCTGGGTGTACAATAATAGCATATATATTATGAAGAGTATCTGAGTAACTAGATGTATAAATAACTATATCAAAAAATAGTTTATAGGTAAGATTATTTTCTTTTCTGTATGACCTCTATAGAAAGGCTTCCTCAAGATTCTTGCTTTTAAAAGAAAAGTTTAATATATTAAATTCATCTTCAAAGTAATATTTTTAATTAGTTATCTTGACCATTAGGCAAGCCATCATCGCTGAGATTGAGTCTGAGTTATTGAAACAAAACTCCTGGTTGACATTACTTTACATAAAGTTAACTTTGTTTTGAGAGAGGGATCTGTTGTTACAATCTGTGAATGTATGACATTTTAAAAAGTACATGACATGAGACTCTTTAGCTCCTCCTCACTGAAATTAAAATTAAAATCACCAATATAAACTACCTGTGCCAATTTGCTTTTGCAAACACTGAATAGAGACAAGCAAAAAGTTAAAAAAAAAAAGTAAAAAATTGAGTTATTGTTATACCAGTGATTTAAGATTATATGCTGATAAGCTACCCCATAAACTCAGATACCCAACTCCATGTTACATTTACTAGAGTCTTCTGTTGTTGTTTTTGGTTTGGGAAGACAGTTGGTTTTAGTTGGTTTTTTAATGCACATGTTATTTGCACTTTACTATTTTTTTACTACCTTTAACCAAGTTAATGAAATTTAATCTTTTAAAGAGAATTAATTAAACCAATCCATCAAAATATATTGAACTCACTAGGACTTTTCCCCAAATTCACCTAATGAGGAATTAGGTTTTGCATTTCATGTCTAAATAGAAGCAATGGAGTCATATCGTAAACATGAAGCTTTTGCAATCATAGGTAAGGTACATCCTTGCACCTTTAATATATCTAAATCTCTCCTGAAAGACTAATGGAGTTTTTACTCTTCAGATAGAGATTCCCACAAATATCCATGCATTGAGATAGCATGAAGTCATAACTTCAAAGAAACTTGCTGAAATGTCTTGTACACTCAATTATAAAATACAAATTGTCTAGTCAAAATATTACCAGATCATGATCCAGTGAAGATATTTGCACATTCATGTTTATTGCTGCACAATTCCCAGTAGCCAAGTTAGGAAAACAGACCAGATGCCCTAAAATAGACTAATGGATCAAAATATGAAACAAAGTTATAAATGAAATTTTATTCATCTAACAGAAAGAATATAGTATGTTATTTGCAGGGAAGTGAAATAATGATGGACCTAGGAAAAAAATGTAAGTGGTTTTTCCATGGTTTTTCTCATATGTGGAAGCTAGATCAAAACTACAAACATACATGATAACATATACAGGACTCTATACACATGCATACAAACACACTGGCTAAAGAATAGTATGCATAGGAGAGAAGTCCAAAGGTGTAACTCCTCTGAACAACTAAAAAAAGAACTATTTTTTAAAAATGAATAGCAGTTATGTGGAAACTCAAAGTGTGTGATAGTCCCTCAAGGGCCTTGGTGTACTTGGACTGGCTAAGGAAGAAGCCGCAGCCAGGATGGTGGGAAATAAATATCACCTGTTGATACAAAAAAAAAAATGAATAGCAGTAAGTGGAAACATTCGGGGTAGAGGGAGGACATTAACAGGAGGACACAAATGGAGGGAGGAAGGTGCGCAAATGCAATCATTATATTCAATATATGTTGTATAAAAATTGAATAACATAACTTGAGGGTAGAAATGGGAAGAGGAAAAATAGAGGAGAATGATGAAAGAGGTGACATTGATCAAGATACATCATATTTATATCCTGACTTACATAATTGTAACTTCTTTGTACAACTTCTACTGAATAATTTAAAAAATACACAATGCTTGGTAAGAAATGTACGCATTATCCTGCCCATGTAATTGTAACCCCTCTGTACAGTATGTTCACAAATAAAATTAAATTAAATTTAAAAAAAATACATGTGTTTTTTTACCTGGGTAATTAAGTTGTATATTTAAGCACAAATGTCAGGTCTTCGTCTGTCCCAGGGAAGATGGACGGGGTCCAAGGAAAGGCAAGTGCTTGCCGGTTCCCCAGCCTCCCTTAGCCCGGGAGACAATCAGATGCAACAGGAGAGTCAAGTCAAGCAGGAACTCGTTTATTACCACACAGCAAGCCCTTTTCAAAGCAAAAGACTGCATGGGAGGGGAGGAACTGGAACCAACCAATCACTGTAAAGGTCACACCCTATCATGCACCTAAGCTTCTAGGAGCTGTTTAGACACTGATTTAACAAATCAGGCTCTGCCCACTCAACTTCCTCTCAGGGCCATCTTTGCTGCCTGTGAGCCCCACACACAGAGATACTGAGTTCTTAGAACACAAATATTTTTTAAGTATTTCAGCCACTCAGGCACTGGTGGCTCCCACCTGCAATCCTAGCTACTCAGGAGGCTGAGATCTAAGAATTACAGTTCAAAGCCAACTCAAGTAGGAAAGCCTATGAGACTCTGATCTTCAATCAACTAACAAAAGCTTTAGAAGTAGAGTTGTGACTTAAGTGATACCTTGTGTGCAGAAGCTGAGACAACACCCAAACCCTGAGTTCAAGCCCCACCACTGGGACAAAAAGGAAAGAAGGAAGGAAGAAGGAAAGAAGGAAGGAAGGGGTAAAGAAGGGAAGGAAAACAGGCAGGCAGGCAAGAAAGAAAGAGAAAAAGAATCTAAGCCACTCACTACACATACTTGGAATCTCGGTCAGCACCCAGGGGCAGGAAGATCACAAGTTCAAGTCCATCCTGGCCTATATAACAAGTTCTAGGGCAGCATGGGCTACCCAGAAAGACTGCCTAAAAACAAATAATGTCTACAATGTTTATTACTTCTGACTTAACAATTCCTGTTTCTAAGGATCTTATATAAAAACAAAAATGAGGGGCTGGGAAGGTGGCTAAGTGGCAGAGTGCTTGCCTTGCATGCATGAGGCCCTGGGTTCGATTCCTCAGCACCACATAAGCAAAAAGAAAAAAGCCGGAAGTGGTGCTGTGGCTCAAGTGGTAGAGCTCTTCGAGGGACAGCGCCCAGGCCCAGAGTTCAAGCCCCACGACTGGACCCCCAAAAAAAAAATTATTTCCATTGTGAAACTTTTCAATTGAAAAGAAATTTCAAACTATTAACCAGTGATTACCTCAGAAAGGTGATAGTTTTTTTTTAATAGTTTTCATCATTTCCAATCTTTCCATAGTGAGAATTTAAATTTGATAATGAGAAACACAATTTGAGGGGTAGTTGAGAATAAAGACAAAATCATATATTCAGAGCCCATAGTTCCATTTACCCCCATTTACCTCTACCTATTAATCACTAGATCATATTGGCACTTTGATGCTGTTGACTTAAACATAAAAGCTCAAACAGAACAGTAGACATGGATCAAAGAATTACAACTCATATTACATACATATTACAAAGCATACTCTGTCTCCTAGGAAAGTGAGGCAGAAAAGCATCACTTATTCACATTAATCCGCACTGAATAGGCTCACTCTTATGTATTCTAGGCTTTTATGTATTTTAGTTACATGAGCCATATTTTATTTTTGAGAAAAGTACAAGAGTTCAACAAAGCTACTTTTAACAAAATAATTCTGTGAAAGCTTTATTATCCCCACTTAGTGTATTATATAAGATCAAAGTTCATTATTATCTTTTCTAAGGTGACATCTATCTGGCCCATCATTCTCTTACACAATAACTTCCATTTAAAAATTTCTCTGCTTACAAATCAAAGGAAATATTGAGGTATATTATGTATCTCTGAAGATCTAAGACTCCAAATGCTTTGGGCCTTTAGAAGTGCCACTACTGAGAAACCACAAAGGACTGTAAAACAGGATGAAGTACTGGCCATGGCCCTCATATAGATTATAGCCAAAGGAGGGTATTTGGCTTGAGGAACTCTGTGATTAATTACTGTTCAACTAACCTCCAACAAAAGTATTATAATATCTCTAGAACAGACTTTAGAAACATCTCTAGGTGTCAAGTACAAGAGAGGGAGAAACTGACTTAGCATATAGACTGAGTCCATCACTGTCAATAATACTATAAAAACATAATATAAATATTTTCTTTGTCCCTTCTGGCTAGTAACACAGAGCAGGATCTAAGCTCATAAGCTTATAAGGTTTTGATTTACTGCCTCTGTTTTCAACACATTGGCTCACTTGCTTGTAATAAAGTTGGAATCATAATACTTGTTTTTATATATTTGGAAACAGTCATTCTACTTTCATGCCTCCTAGTTCAGGAATCAAAAATAGCTAGTGAAACATAGAACTGGCTGTTTTGCTGTGTGGTAGGAATACAAATACAGAGAATATGGTAGACAAATTACTGATATATCAACTCCAACTATGAATACATAGTAACTGCTTTTAGACTATGATTATCTTATTAATGAAAATTATGAACACTGATAAACATTATAACTATGTATTTTGTATGTATTATGTATTTCTTGTTTAAGAATGTATGACATAACCGGGTACTGATAGTTCACACCTGTAATCCTACCTACTCTGAAGACTGATCTGGGGATTGAAATTTAAAGCTAGCCCTGGTAGGAAAGTCTGTGAGAGTCTTATCTCCAATCAAACACCAGAAAACTAGAAGTGGAACTGTGGCTCAAGTGGTAGAGCATAAGTACATCACCCAGGTGCTGAGTTCACACCCCTGATTTGCCATTACTTATAAGACTTAACATTTGTTTTCCACTGATATGTAAAGTTGATTCATTTAAAGATATTATATTTCATGTTATTTTTAACTAGTCGTACAAAGGAGTTACAATTGCATAAGTCAGGTTATAAGTATAGTGCTTGTTGGACAATGTCACCCCTTCCTTCATTCTCTCCCATTTTCCTCTTCAGGTCCTAACCCACAAGTTACATAGTTCATTTTTACAGTGCACTTTGAATACAATGACTCATTTGCTCGTTCTTCCTCCTTCCAATCCACCGCTTCTTTTGTTGGGCCATTATATTAATACCTAATATATTTCAGACTCATTGGAGAAAGAAGCTAATCAAAAAGACATATACAGAGGCTGGGCACTGGTGGCTCATATCTGTACTAATATCTGCTGAAGAGGTTGAAATCTGAAGATCATGGTTCAAAGCCAGCCCTGGGAAGGAAAATCTATGAGACTCTTATCCCCAGTTAACCACAAGAAAACCAGAAGTAGCACTGTGGCTCAACGTAGTGAGTGCTAGCCTTGAGTGAAAGAGCTCAAGGACAAGCGCCTAGACACTGATTTCAAACCTTATGACTGACAAAAATAAAGGGGAAAGAGACATACATAAGCAAGCACTAGTGGTTCATGCCTGCTAGGAATGCTAGATACCTACCTAGGAAGCTGAGATCTGAAGACTGAAGAAGCTAGACCAAATAGGAAAGTCCATGAGATTCCAATCTCTAATTAACTACCCCCAAAAAGCCAAAAGTGGAGCCAGCATTCAAGCCCAGAGTTGACGGCCTAAAACACAATAACAAAGGAAAGAGACACACAGGATTGACTCTGGTTTCTCCTGTATCAGTAAATAGACTGTTTATTCAGCCCCATTTATGAAACATCTATTACATACACAGTCTTGACATAGGTCCCAGAGATTCAAAAATAATAAGAGAGAGAGAAAAGAAGCTCTTGGCTTAGATTATCCAATGGTAAGACAATTTCCTAATGACATTATGAAATTTTAAGTTTTTGTAAGAACAACTACTCAGATCTTAAATTCCATGAAGCTGATCAACTTTATAAAGCTTTCTGAAGATTGAAAAATATCCCCCTGGAATGCTAAAGAAAATGTTGTCTTTTAAATCCCTGCATGTTCAACCCTAAGGGGCGAGAAATTTAAAAATAGAATGAAAAGATAGTGCCCTGAATTTAAAGAATCAATTCTTCTCATTAAGTAACCATAGCATAAGTATTATTAAAAGTATTAGATGTTCAAAAGAGCTGTGATTTTATTGCTAATTCACACAAAATATTGTCAACATACCTATGTATTTATCATTGATGACTGATGTAATTTATTCCAATTGTCACCTTCACTTCTTTTTCCCAGAATAGAATTGCTAAAACCTTAAGAATGAAAACAAACATTAATTTGCAAAAGGCTGTTTATTACATTCACAGCTGGAAAGCTAATAAACTTTGAAAAGATATTTTCCACTCTAATCCCAATCAATTGATAGTGTCTACATCTTTATTTCCCAGAAAATAAATCTGAAAGATATTAATCTCTCAATCCCTGCCACTCACTATCAAGGGCAAATTAGGAAACTATTTGCTACTTTTACCATGTCCCTAACTCTTAGCGTTCTCCTGCAAAGGTTGCATATCAGATAAATCTCTGGGATTAAAGTGTCCGTAGCACTGAATTCATGTGAGGTAGTTTAACTACCTGTCTTAGACTTTTTATGAACTAAGTTATAGCCAATCTGCGTGGACCAAAACATCATTCAACTGACAAGTTCACTCCTGGCCAAAGCAGAAAGAAAAAGAGGGTGTGGCTTTGTCTTTAGCATCTTCTCCTGTCCCTATCTTTGGCCTGTACTTACTTCTAGACACCTTTCCATTTTAACTGTCTGGTGTTTGAGCCATCATCTGGGTGTCCAATATCTTTACTCCTGGCCCCTCCTCACATCCTATCAATGACCCATATCATTAGAGGAAAAAAATTTAACTTTCTACCAAGATATGACCAATAGATATTGGGTCTTCTCTTCCAGGAATATTTACCTTTTAAGAGCAGAGAAAATGAGTAAATATCTATAAATGCTAAGTAATCACTCTTACAGTCTGATAACTGAGGATATACAAGAAATCAAAGAATTACAAGCAGTTGGTGCAGGACAGAAAATATTAGACCAGCAGACTTCTCAGTGGATGTTTCATGCCAACCACACTGGTCCTGTGCAAGGTTAATAAACAAGTAGTGTTCAACACTCCCTGCGTTTATTTACAGAACCATCTACACATCTCTGTCTCTTAATTCGCTAGTTATAAGGTACTTCCTTGATTCAGCTAATACTCCAATGCTTGTCAGATGTGTATCCTTCTGCAGACATTTTCCAGGGCCCTAATGATGCCATGCTGACAGGACACTGGGCTTGGCCCTGCGGTGGCTGTGCTCCTGGGGGCGAAAACTGTGTGGTATAAATGTGAAGCTATAAGCAAGCAAGATAATTCCACATTATTAAAAAGGAAAAGTTTATGAGGAACTAAACAAGGTGCTGAGCTAGCTTGTGCCTGGGAAGAGGCCCTATGAGGAATAATAATAATAATAATAATGGTCATGACAGTTCTCTGAAGAATAGAGTTTGACCTCAGAGCTGAAGTGTGACAGTGAGCCAGCCAGGTGATTGATCTGCAGAGGAAAAGCATAGAACCCAGTATGTGCAAAGGGCTTATTCCTCAAAGAAGTCTACCATGTTCCACGATCAGAAGAGGGTTGTGTGTTGCAGCATGGCTGAGGAGGAGTGATAGGACTTGCTACTGGAAACAGAAATGGGAGCCACACCCTGGAAATAATCAATGTTTCCTTCTCAGTGGCAATGGAAAAGCTTAATGAGATAAAGATCACTCTAGTAATAAACCTCCACAAAACCCACCTGCCAGTTATCATCTGACTGGCTGAGAGAGCAAGCTCTGGAGTTGGATTGCCTAGAAGCTCTTATTTCTCATACATACATCTTCTTTTAGTGAATGGATTAAAAATAATAGTATTGATGTCATCAAATCTCTACTTACTACCACAAAACTTCTCTGAAAACTGATCATGTCCCAGAATCCCTGGCTCCAGTACGTGGCACCAGCCTTCATCCAGTTATTCTGACCAAATTCCACTCCATCAAATCCCACATATCCCACATCTCACACCAGTCATTTCTACCTAAACCTTACTGCTTCTTTCCATCCCCATTGCTAAAACAGCACATACTACTCCTCATTATCTCTCTCTTAGCCTTCTGTAACTTCCTGCAAACACTTAGGTCTTGCTTCTTCTCTTAGGCCTACAGTCTGACTTCATACAGATGGAAACATGAGCTTTAAAAGGCAAAAGTCATATTATACCACCACCCCTTTATAATCCTCAGATGAAATTCCATTATGTGCACAATGAAATTCATTCTTCTGACCATACACACACTGACACACATACACACACAGTAGAAATTCTGTTTATTGAGAAAGAAAGCCATCATTCTGATATAGGGCTTTATTTACTAGTTATACAAAAGATATATGATAATGTAGTATATGATACAATATAATATGCCATGATAATAGGATACCTAGCATATTATGTGTACTTGATATGGAATTTTTATGTACAATAGCACATCATAATAAGACATTTTATGTAACTATGTTCATAAATATATAAAGAGAAAAAGATGTTAACTATAGTAGTCACCTTCTTATGGAAAAATGTTGACATTTCTTGCTATACTTTTCTCTCCCAATTTTACAGCACTCTTGAATCATTTAAAAAATACATCACTATTTAACAAGAAAAAAATCACATAACTATCAGATATCCTATATATTTCTATGATATCCTACACATTTCCATGCAACCAGAGTTTCTTAACAATAATATAACATGATGTGGCCAATTGCCCAGATGCTATTTTTAGAGCAAGAAGGGGGTATATGTGTATATATATATATATCAAAGATAATAAAGGAAAATCAAGTCTTCCAAATAATACAAGCCACAAAAGAACATTTAAATGCATGAGAGCGGGAGGGGGGCGGGCTAGTGTAGCACAGTGTGAATCTGCTGCTTCACTTCAAGCTACTTTTAATGTGGCTAATTTTCTGTACTCAGTCCTTGGCTTTATGGCCCATCCTATGCTGTGTGTTGCAGCAATTTTAACTGTGCATATATTATGATCTCTGCTATGATTCTCTGTTTTCCAATAACCACAATGCAAAGAAGAATGAAAGAATTCGCAGACATTCCAAAGAGATGATCACTTCCCATCCCACTAAGCAAAGACCTTTAAAGGAGATGTTGTGTGAACCATACTGGGAAGGACCAAGAGAGTTCCAAAATACTAAGACAAAGAAAGACCTCCTCACAGAGGAGAAATGAAACTCAGTCCCTGTACTCAAACACATATAAGAACTATATCCCGGCACCAGTGGCTCACACCGGTAAGCCTAGCTACTCAAGAGGATGAAATCTGAGGATTGGATCACCGCTCAAGGCCAGCCAGGGTAAGAAAGTCCGTAAGACTCTTACCTCCAATAAACTACTCAGAAAAAGTTGGATGTGGCGCCGTGGCTTAAGTGATAGAACAGAGTACTAACTTTGAGCAAATTAAGCTCAGGGACAGTGTCCAGGCTCAGAGTTCAAGTCCCGGGATAAGGGGGGAAAAAAGAAGGCAGAGGAGGAGGAGGAGGAGGAGGAGGAAGAGGAGGAGGAGGAGAAGGAGGAGAAGGAGGAAGAGGAGGAAGAAGAGGAGGAGGAGGAGGGAGGAAGAGGAGGGAGGAGGAGGAGGAAGAGGTGAGGAAAGGAAAGGAAAAGAAAGGAAAGGAAAGGAGAGAACAAGAGAGAAAGAAAGAAAAGACATGAGTTACACATTTATTTTCTTTTACTTTTTCTTTTTCTCTTGTGCTGGTACTAGGGCTTGAACTCAGAACATGACCACGGTCCTATAACTTTTCCCTCAAGCCTGAAGCTCTACCACTTGAGCCACAGTCTATTTCTGGATTTTTGGTGGTTAACTGGAGATAAGAGTCTCACAGACTTTCCTGCATGGGCTGGCTTGGTACTGTGAACCTCAGATCTCAGCCTCCTGAGTAGATAGGATGAGAGGAATGAGATATCAGTTCTCATCTTCACATTTATTTTCTACTACAACATCCTACCCCAAACCCTCACTCTATGGACTAAAAGAAAACATTTAGTCTTAATCTTAGTCTTATTCCAACTCTTTCCAAAGTCGCATTAAGCGCCAAGACCTGTGGAGGGATGGTAAGTAACAAACAATGACCTAGGCCCATCCGTTTCCATGAATCTCTGTACTTTCCATACATTTTCTTTTCCTTTCTTTTCTTTTCTTTTTTTTTTCTTTTCTTTTCTTTTTTTGTCAGTCATGAGGCTTCTCTGAGCCTGGGAGCTGTCCCTTAGCTCTTCAGCCAAAGGCTAGTGCTCTAGCACTTGAGCCACAGTACCACTTCCCCAATACATTTTCTTTTACCTGTGCCAGCACCAGAGCTTAAACTCAGGGTCTCAAGTTCTTACTCAGCTTTCCTGCTGTTAATACTCTGCCACTTGAACCATGCCTTCAGTCTGGCATTTTGCTGATTAGTTGGAGATGGAGTCTCACAGACTTTTCTGTCTAGGCTGGCTTTGAACCATGATCTCAGCCTACTGAATAGTGAGGAATACAGTATGATCCACCAGCACCTGGTTCTGTATACAATTTGGGGAAAGAAATATCCTGTGGTCCAATAGTGTTTTCATTTCCATTTTCTTCCTAGGGTCATCTGCTACTCCAATAGCATTGGTAGTGAGCAGGCCCCTGTTGCTCTGTTCCTAGGTCTCTTAGGTCTCTGTCCCTTTCTTCTTCATTTCCTGGGGAAAGTCCTATGTAGTCTAGGAAATGGAAGGTTACCTTCCTCTCCTCCTACCTACCAATCAACATTTGTTCTATTTCCCTCAATCCTCTCCAAAGATTCAGGATCTTCAAATATTGCGGTGAACAGGAGTTATTCACAACATTCCTTGTCCTATTACATCCTCCTCTGAACTAATGAGCCCAAAAAGGACTGCTTGAAAGAATAGAGAAGAAAATGGGGAACAAAGAGGGGGGAAAAAACTGAGAAAACACATTAAAGATTGTTTCTTTGTGCTAGCCATAATATTTTAGAAGATGATTGGTCACCTAAGATGATGATAATGGTGGTGGTGGTAGTGGTGGTGGTGGTGATAGTAATGGCACTGTGACATTTAATTTAACAAGAAGATTGTCTAGGACAGGAAGCAGCCAGAGAAAGGGACCAGGAAGGGATATTGAGTAGTAAAAGGGTACATAAGTACATGAAGAAAGAATACTGAATGGAATGCAGTAGATAGAGGACATGAATTTGTTCAACAGGCACTGCCCACGTGTGTGGGAATATCCCAAAGAAGCCTTCCATACTGCAAACTAATTCAAAAATAAAAGGCTTTTAAAAAAAGAACAGTCATGTCACCTGCAGAAAAATTGTTGGAGCTAGAGATCATCCCAGCAAATGAAAGTGAAATAAGTCAGATGTAGAAGACAAACATCACGAAATCTAGATTTTTTTTTTCCAGGTGGGACTAAAAAATGGGACACCTTTTGTGTAGCTAAGCAAATTCCCCAACTGGAAGGAAATCACTAAGGGCAAAGCGGCTTCAAGTAGAGCGTGTGCCGTTAGTGCCACCTAGTGGTAGCATTGAAAAAGCTCATGATGTAGCCATAAGGAGGTTCCTGAGGGCAGGGCCCTGCACCTCTTCACTTAGAAAACAGAGGTGACTTCAGAAAAAAATAATAAAAATATTAGGTTTTAGTGGCCTGAAAATAGTGACAAGTCTGACTTTCATCATTGTCAAGTTTTAGAATCTATCTCTTCATTAGTCCGTTTCTTTTGACTCCTTTGAACTCAGTAGGATTTCATTCCTGAAAGGCCTGTGTCCTCTCCAGTATTGAAACCTATCAGTCACAATGTTCTCCTCCTCCTTTCTCAAGAATGTGACCGACCAATAGGACATCAAAAGAAGGTGACACGTGGGCACAGTTCCCATCTTCATTTGCATCTTCACCTGCCTCTCCAAACTGCCACAAAAATTGCAAGGGACAGATGGACCGGATGGCTGAGATTTGAGGTTTATGGTATAAAGTCAGCCAAGGTGGATAAATCTAAGAAACACTTATCACCAGTTAACAAAAAAAAAATCTAGAAATGGATTCATAACTAAAGTAGAGCCAGCAGTGAGTAAAAAACACCAACCAAGAGCCTGGAGGCCTTGAATACAAGCTCCAGTACCAGCGTGCGCACACACACACACACACACACACACACACACACACACACTGCAGAGGACAGCAGTTTTATTGCTAATAAGAACAGTTACTGTTCTACCAATGAGAACACTGAAACCCAAAGAAGTCTTTGTATGTACTATAGGCATATCTAATTTGCCAGAGAGCAGATACCACCAGGCAAGCTTGACATTTCCCTCTTAGTACCTTTTCCCTGTTACACCACAGTGCCTAAATTCTCTCCACACACTTCTGGCAAAGGAAGCAGAGAGGCCTAGTGAAATGGAGAGCAAGGTTCGTAGAAAATTGCTGTGACTCTTGGCCCAGGTCCTAAACTTAAGTTTGCAGAATAGAATAACATTTAATTTGGTCAACAACACCAATTGACTCCTAATGCAATTTTCATCGTAAAGAAGTTTTTCACACTGTTTCTCAGCCCTGCAGTCAAGGGACCATGTGCAGCTCTATCACGTTTGCTGCTGTTTTATTAGTTTGATGGAGTGCTTAAATCCCAAGCATGGGAGATCATCTTCTGTCCTGCTCCTAAGGCATCCTCAGTTGGTATGCCCTCTTACTTTGTTATTAGGAGTTTATTATCATAATCTTTGGTATATTTTTCATATTAACTGTGTTTCTCGCTTCAGGGGAAAAAATTTCAGACACAACTATCACTTGGCATCTTGCAGGTAGCCTCATTATAACTTCTCTCCTAGATGGAAAAAAAAATCTAAAGAATACAATTTTACCATCTTTATACTCTTTACATAAAGCTCTGGTGAAGTTTGTATCTCAGTGGCATTTATTTTCTGGTATTCATTCATTATTCATTCACTGCTCATTCTCCCCTAACAGAATAATATTCCTATAAATTCTTAGACCAACCTCCCCTCAATATAAATGTCTTTCTAATGGATGAGGACAGTATGGATTTTGTGACGTCTTGAATAAAAATAATAGAAGAAGTGTTTGTAATCCAGTCATCCTTTTGCTCTTGATCTTAATTATTTTATGGATTGCTGATTCGTCTTTTCCTAAGCCAACTAATGCTTACCATCTTTACCTCAGTAAATCCAATTGTATCTAGATAGCCAGCCAGCATAGCAGGTATAGTTCAAAACAATTCTGGGTCCAAAGTTCTAATCACTTAAGCCTTCTGGAAAATAAATGCTTTTCTCTGCTTTCTGTAACCCTGAGCATGTGGCCTTTCACAGGAAGATGAAGGGTGAAAATTTACAAGTCACAATTCTGGCAGCCCCAAAGCTAATGAGGACAAACATCCAAGCTGTTGTCAGTTACTCGGTATGGTGTTTATCCACAGGAAGTGCCAAAAGTCATGATTGAATCTGACATGTTACAGCTACACACTAAACAACCTCCTCCTGCGTCATTTGTATTTCTTTTCCTAACTGCTGTTAGCGAGCATTCCCTCTGGTGCAAAGAAGAATTGCTGATTATCAATGGGAGTTAAGCTGGTCTAGAAAATACAGTTCCAAGGTTAGTTGCTTTCAGGGAACCCCCTCAGGTGATTCTAGGCATAATTTCATTCATATGAAGTGTCCATCACCTCTCTATAGTGCCTTACCAAGAAACGACAATGAGGACAGGCTGAACTGTTTCATCTGTAATTATTCTATAATTGGCATCATATTCAAGAATGAGAAAATCTTTAGCTAGAAAGCAAGGCAAATTTCTGTGTCCTATGTTCTTTGCAGCATATGTCACCCTTTCCAGATTAAGCTGAATAAATACAGTCAGCTCTCTGGATCTACATATGCAGATTGAAACAACTGAATCAAAAATATGTTTAAGCCAGGCACTTGTGGCTCACCTGTAATCCTAGCTACTCGGGAGGCTGAGATCTGAGGATCACAGTTCAAAGCCAGCTTAGGAAGGAAAGCCCATAAGACTTTTATCTCCAATAAACCACCAGAAAACCAGAAAGAGGACTGTAGCTCAAATGATAGTGTTCTCCTTGAGCTGAAGAACTCAGGGACAGTGCCCAGGCCCAGAGTTCAAGCCCCATGAATGACCAAAAAAAAAAGTTTAATACATCTGTATTGAACAAATATTGACTTTTCCCCCATCTCTCTTCCCTACAAAACGTAGCACAACAAACTATATAGAATTCACATTGTGTAAGGCAATATAAGTCATCTATGAATAATATAAATTGAAGGATGTGCATAGGTTATGGATATCAAAACCCAAGGCTATTCAAGTCCTTTATGTAGAATGGCATAGCATTTGTATATAATCTATACATATCTTTTCACATACTTTAACTTTCTATGGTTTATTATCATACCTAATAAACTTGTAAAGACCATATAAATACTATTTACAGTCATTCCAATATATTGAAGAATTAATAATCAGAAAAAAAAGTACACATGCAGTATGGATACATTTATTTTCCAGTACCAGGATTTGAACTCTGGGTCTTGCACTTGCTCTGTCTGCTTACTTAGCTGGTGCTCTACCACTTGAGCCACATCTCAAGCCCTGCTTTTTACTAATGCTAGAGATGGAGTCTTGAGAACTTTTCTGCCTATTTTACCTTCAAACCATGATCTTCTAGATCTCAGGTTCTTTTTTTAATGTTTTTTATTGTAAAAATACTGTACAGAGGGGTTACAATTACATGAGTAAGGTAATGAGTACATTTCCTATCCAGCATTGTTACCTCCTCCTTTGTTTTCCTCCTATAATCCCTTCCTTCCCCACCTCTCCAATTCCCCCCTCTCCTCCCAAGTTGTAAAGTTCATTTTCAACATAGTGTCTTGTACATCTCATTGGTACAATGGGTCAACCTGTACCCTTATTTCAGCATTTTATTATTTCCCTTCCCTTCCCCAATTAGAAAAATGTATATACAAGATGCAGGGCACTGACACCAAATGCAGTGAAAACAGGGATTGTACCATAGGGAAAGAACATACAAAAGAAACAAAAATATCATGTAGTACATTTTAAATATGTTAAAAACAATAGCAAGAAAGAACAAAACCAATTGTGTCCCTGTCTTGGGGTTCATTTCACTTAACATCATCTTATATAGTCATGTGTACATAGCTTTTAACCTTTTCTGCTTATCCTAGACTTATACTAGCTATTGCAAATAAGGGAAACCAAGTCTTTCTTTTTTCCAAGTCTTTTCATTTCCTAACAAAAGGGGCAATGTCATTCTGATGGAGGCATAGAAATCCATTTTGTGTGTGTCTGTGTGTGTGTGTGTGTGTGTGTGTGTGTGTGTGTGTGTGATATATACATATATATATATATATATATATATATATCACATTTTCTTGATCCATTCATCTACTAAGGGGCATCTGGGTTGGCTCCATATCTTAGCTATGGTGGATAATGTTGTGATAAACATAGTTGTCCTGATAGCTTTAGTATGGTCTTGTTTGTGATCATTTGGGTAAATGCTCAAAAGTGGGATTGCTGGGTCATAGGTCAGCTCTATGTGGAGTCTTTGAGGAACCTCCATACTCAGGTTCTTGACTAGCTAGGATTATAAATTTAAGCCACCAATGCTCAGCTCAGATGTAATTTCCAAGGGTTTTTGTTTGTTTGAGGGGTTTTTTGTCTGCTGAGGACCAACTGTACTGTTTACATGAAGACTATGCAAAGCTTAAATAGTTTTCATGGTATCACTTGGTGACCTCTGTCTAACTATCTACCACCTGCACCATCACCAGCATGTAAAATTCTGAAAGATTCTTGTTTAGGGCCTTACTACAATAAACCATTGCCTCATTCATGATACATCACTCATGTTGAAGTCCTGTACATTCCTCCAAGACATAAATAACTACCAGGAAGGAACACAAATCTGGACAACGATCTTTAGAGGTATCATTGAAAAAGGGGTGGATCATAGAAAAAATTGAAAATGTGGCTAATATTTCATCTCTCTTGCCATGGCAAATGAGTAGTTTCTGAGTCAGTAGTAGAGGAGGAGTAACAGGTGAAGGAGGAATAGAAGAAGAAAGAGAGAAGTAGGGATGGAAGAGGAAAGAAGGAGGAAGCAAGAGGTAGAAGGAGAAAGACAAAGCTGGGCATAAAACTTGCTGTGCATCTGGTTCAACCACAGAGTCAAAGCACTGAGTACATCAGCAAAAAAGCCTAAAAATTTTAACCCTCAAAAATCTAGTAACCCAATTGATAAATGCGCTAATGAGCTAAAGAGAATCTTTTCAGAAGAAATTAGTAAAAATGTCCAATAGACCCATAAAGAAATATGCTCAACATCTCTGGACATAAAATCAAAACAACACAGAAATGCCACTTCACCCCAGTTAGAATGGCCATTATCAAGAAAAGAAAGAATAATCGATGCTGATGAGGATGGGCCAAACGGAAAACCTAACTCACCATTGGTGGGAATGTAAACTTGTTCAACCACTCCGCAAAGCAGTATAGAAGTTCCTGATTAAAAACTAAACACAGAACTACCCTGTAATCCAGCAATTTCACTCTTGGATGCTTATCCAAAAGATTACAAACTAGAACATAGAAAGGACACCAGCACAACCATATTCATAGCAGCACTGTTTACCATAGCTATGATACGGAATCAGCCTAGATACCCCTCAGTGAATGAATAGATCAAGAAAATGTGGCATATATACATAATGGCATTTTACTCATCCACTGGAAAGAATGATATGGTATCACATGTAAAGAAATGGAAAGACCTGTAAAAATTATGTTAAGTAAGTTAAATGTTGCATGGTTTCTCTCATATATAGAAGCTAGAGCTAATTTATAAACTTATAAGTAGATGCATTTGGTGGCAGGCAAGTGTATACAACTATATTAACTGAAATATGGTAGATTCAAGGAAGTACTCAAATAGTGTAATTCCTTAGAAAGGCAAGATCAAAGGTCAACAAAATTAATACCAGGAAACAGGTACTTGAAAAGAGTGGGGGCCAGTCAAGGGATAGAAAATGAACAGAAGTGGGGGGAGGGAATGCAGCTAAGAATATAATGTATATCCTACAAAATGAAGAAAAGTGAGGGAAGGGTGGATGGGGAGGAATGGGTGAGCATGTTGGAAGGGGTAACATTGATCAAGATGCACTGTATTCACAAACTGCTATGCTTAAGAGTAACTCCTTTGTACAACTACCATTTTCTTTAAGATCATTTTTAAATAACATGTTTTTTAAAAAAGCAAAATAAAAAAGGAAGGACACATCTGGCTCCAAAGAAAGAATGCTGCCTCTGAGTTCTAGTAATAAGAGAATTTGAAAGATTTTTTTTTGTCACAGAATAAGATGCCTGTTTGAATGCAAAGCAAAAACGTTCAAACGAAAGATGCTTTAGGCTATACCTAAGGAAGCTCTTCACAGGTAGCACAAGTTTGTAGTTAATGTAATCTAACCAAACAGGAGACCCTGTTTCAACAAAAGAGTTTCTGCTCTGATGACCCAGTACTAAGCTCACAGGAAACATCTTTGCTGAAAATAAGGGGCAGAAATCTGGAAGCCTGTGGATGAAAGGCAAGGAGCAAAGTTGGCTGTGACTCACTCTCTCTGCACATGCTTCCTTCCCCTGTCCGCCTCCCGTGGGGGCCCACTGCCACTGTGGGCATCTGCATTCTGTCATTTCTTTGAACTCGTGATGAATATTCATGTGTCTTCTTAGCGAGTTGGCTATACTATGATTAAGAATAGACTGACATACTTAATATAGCTTTTTTTTTCTGATAAAGCAAGCAGTTGGTTAGCAAGCCATCCATGTTCATGAGGGGCGTTTTACTAAGACTAGACCATGAGGAAAATTGTAGGGTTAGACCTGCTGAGAAATCTGATCATCCTGCTGCAACTGAAGTAATTCCATTCCTTAAATGTTTTTGGGGGAGAGGGGAAAGATACAACTCAGTAACAATTCTATCTCGTCTGTCTGCTAATCAGTCAATTATGAATCAAATATTTATTGAGCTAGGCTTGAAATACCCCAGCTTACTGGAACCCATTGGACTCAAACCCACGATCAGCGGAAGGAGTCACCAGTACTCAGTCAATCTACTGGAAGCTTTTTTAAAAATAATAATAATAATAATGTTTTTATTGTGAAAATACCGTACAGAGGGGTTACAATTACATGAGCAAGATAATAAGTACATTTCTTATCAAGCATTATTGCCTCCCCCTTTGTTTCCCCTTCCCATCCCTGCCTTCCATCTCACCCCCCAACCCCCCCACCCCTCACCCTCCCATCCCCCCACCCAGCCTCGCCAAAGCCAAAGTTGTAAAGTTCGTTTATTAGCCACATAGCATCTGTCTCTAGCTCATAGAACTTCGGAGAACAGCGCGATTTTCTTTTCATGGGGAATTTTTATAGGAAGAGGTTTCATGTAGGTGATGTTTGCCAAAACAAGCAAGCAAGGTCTCAGAAGCAAAACATAGCCTTAAGGCACAAGAGCACAGGCAAAACATATTTTTTTTTTAATTTTATTTTATTTTATTTGAGAACATACTGTACAGAGGGGTTACAATTACATGGGCAGGATAATGCATACATTTCTTACCAAGCATTGCAGCCTCCTCCTTTGTTTACCCTTCACCTCCCTTCCCAGCCTCCCCCCTTCCCCCCCCCCACCCAATCCTTCTCCCCCTCCCCCCCCCCCCACACCGACATTGTAAAGCTGGTTTTTGACATGACATTTTGTACTTCTCATTGTTGCAACAGGTCCACCTGAATCCTTAAACGACTTGTTTGTCCCCATCTCCTCCACAAGTTATACTGACATCAAATATAGTGAAAGCGGGGGTTACACTGTGGGGGAGGGACATACAAAGCAACAAAGAAATAATCTTATAAATGCGTTAGAAACACATGCATGAAAGAAACAAAAACATTAAAATACATATTTGAGGGTTCGTTTTCCTAACATCACATTATCTGACCTTTTCCGCTTGACTCATACCTACACTAGATATTGCAAATAAGGGAAACCATGGGACCTATGTTTCTTTGGGCCTGGCTTACTTCACTAAATATAATTTTTTCCAAGCCTTTCCATTTCTTAACAAATGGGGAAATGTCATTCTTTCTGATGGAGGCATAGAATTCCATTGTGTATATATACCACATTTTCTTGATCCATTCATCTACTGAGGGGCATCTGGGTTGGTTCCATATCTTAGCTATGGTAAATAATGCTGCAATAAACATAGTTGTGCTGGTAGCTTTAGTGTGGTCTTTTTTGTAAACATTAGGGTAAATGCCCAAAAGTGGGATTGCAGGGTCATAGGGGAGTTCTATGTGAAGTCTTTTGAGGAACCTCCATACTGCTTTCCAAAGTGGTTGAACAAGTTTACATTCCCACCAACAATGAAGTAAGGTTCCTTTCTGTCCACATCCCCTCCAGCATCTGTTGTTGTTAGAGTTCTTGATTTTTCAGGCAAAACATATTCTTGACTTGGTCAGCGTGACTGATACTATCAATGCTATTGACACTATTGATACTTGATTACAAAACAAAACATATCCTTGCATTACAGAAGGCAAAATACAGCCATGGATCGGGGTAGTCTATGTTACAAAAATGATGTTCATTATAAATTCCTGACTAACACAGCAACTCGGTACAGCTGGTGATCAGCCTCAAGGTTGTCAGTGGCTTCAGCAAAGTTTGTGGTAAATTGCAAAGCTGCCAGCCTGGGAAGCTTGAGAGAGGGGAGATGTTCTTTTGCTTTTTAGCAAGGATGGAAAGGGGCTAAGGCTGACTGCACCAAGAAGTTTTGCCCTTTATTAATAATAGTATTCTGGGGGGGGGGTTGTTTTTTGTTTTTGTTTTTGCCAGACGTGGGGCCTGGGCACTGTCCCTCAGCTCTTCAGCTCAAAGCTAGTGCTCTACCACTTGAGCCAAAGCACCACTTCAGGCTTTTTCTGATTATGTGGTGCTGAAGCTCAGTGATAGAGTGCTTACTTTGCATGCATGAGGCCCTGGGTTTAAAGACAATGCCATGACCCACGGCCCTGTACTGCATCCTTCCTTCCCCTGAGGTTCCAGGTTCCTCGGGTCTTTATCAGAGCTCTGCCATGGACCTAGAGCCTAGGACTGAGGTGAATGAGTATAACTTGCAGTAGAACCCAAACCTGCACATAATTCAGCCTAGTAGAGCAGCTGTCTCAGATTACTTGGAGGTGTTGGCTCAAGCCACTTTTTCTTACTTGGTCATTGTATTTATTTTTTGTTGGCATGTATTAGTATATTTTGTTGTTCCACTTTCACATCTGTTTATGATCTATTCCAATCAATCTCACCCCCTCTATCACTTTCCCTGCCCCAGGTCTCCCCTTCAGGTTTCATTGTTCTACTTCTATAGTTACAACCTATTGCATCTTCCTTCGAAGCCCAACCCCCTCCCCAACTCTCACCTCCCTGTTCCTCTTCCCTCATTTTCCATTCTTCTATTAACAGCTTTCATTGAAGTTCTTTATGGTCTTTTTATATATATTTGCAATGTACTTCATCCTTTAGACTTTTTCCCTTCCTCTTTCCATTTCTCCTAATTACTTAGTTCGATTCATGTTCTATATTCATCCATTTATATAATTATGTGTATGTATAAATGCACTCATGTCCATGAATACATCTGTCTTTTAGATCTTCTACATATAATGGAAACAAAGTATTTTTGTTTCTGAACTTGGCTTGTCTCATTCTATATGATTGCATCCATTTTGCTACAAATGACATGAATTCATTTTTCTCTATGGTTGTGTAATATTTCATAGTGTTGTGTGTGTATGTGTGTGTACCAAACGTCATTTCATTGAATTCCATTGTTATTCTCCAAGTTAATTATCAAATTGAAGTTCAGAGTTCTTTGTCTAAGTTTCTGTCGTGTGTGTGTGTGTGTGTGTGTGTGTGTGTGTGTGTGTGTGTGTGTGTGTATGCTCGTGTGCATGCGCACCTGTTCTGGAGTTAAACTTAAGGCCTGGGTGTTGTCCTTTAGCTTTTTCAGTACTGGCTGGCACCCTACCAATTGAGCCACAGTTCCACTTCCAGTTTTCTGGTGGTTAATAAGATAGGAGTCTCACAGATCTTCCTGCCAAGGTTGCTTCAATCTTCAATCCTCAGCTCTCAGCCTTCTGAGAAGCTAAGATTCTAGGCATGAGCCACTGGTGCCTAGCTTTCATATCTCTTATAACACACTTTTCTTCTTCTAAATGAGAACAAGTGCTTTCTCCAATGGGCTTTCTATATCCCTAGCATTTTAACTATGCAAAAAAGTAGTAGAAGGGCTATGAGCAAACCAAATTTGAGTAAATGGTTTGCAAATAAAGATAAAAAATTTCATTAACACAGCTGATATACTGCTGGCCGGTTCTGCAGATTATGGTGAATGGAAAGGGGATAGTTTTGTCATGTGCCTACTGAGCCTGATGAAAAGATAAAGCATTAATTGGCAAGTCTTTAACATCTAAAGGCATTGTGTTTTAGTCTGATAGAAATAATCTGCCGTGGTTTTGTGACACAGTTGTTTGGCAAATCCTTAGTAATGATGGAGGGGAAAGCTCTGGAAATGCTTATTTTCACATGAAAAATTTACACTGGCCTTTATCAAAACAAATTCTGATTCTGTCATTTGAAAATGTAATTCTTACTGTTTCAGTTATAAAGGCTAGTGGTAAAAGCTTCAAACAGCTGGTTTTACACATAGCTCTCAGGCAAGTAACTTATAATGCGGTTTCCCAAGATTTGTAGGAAATCTATTTATCCCATAAACAAAACCCAAACAAAGCTAGAATATTTTGGATTTTGATCTAAGTCCCAGATGAGTTCTCACGGAACTGTGATATGAAAAACAACTAGAAACTACCAGAATTCAGATCTGACCATTGTCTAAGTACCAGTTTCAAATAAATAAGAAACAGCAGTGACCACACTAAACAAAGTATGCCTAATAATTATTAATCCTTATGGTAGTTTTATCATATAGATTACCCTTTCATTCTGCCAATGCAACCTGACTTCATAACACCCATGATAGGCTTCAAGTGATATCATTTGGAATTGTTTTATCTTTTATAAAACAAGTTAAAAAAACAAAACCTCTTAGACTGGATACAAAAGAGAAAATCTGAAAAGGATACGAACTGATAGCATAGGTCATAGCTAAATGTATTTATGTTCAATAGAAAACTTGTAGGACACTTCTCATCTCATAAAACCAATAAAAACACAAGATGGATATATAGCTCATGTGTAGAATGCCTTCCAAGCAAGTAAAAGGTCCTGAGTTCAAATCCCAGTACCCTCAAAAATGTGTTGGATTTGCCAGTGGCTTACACCTGTAATCCTAGTTACTCAGGAGGCTGAGAGATGAGGGGTTTTTGTTCAAAGCCAACCTGTGTAGGAAAGTCAGACTCTGTAAGACCCTTATCTCCAGTTAAGAAGCCAAAAGCCAGAAATGGAAGTTTGGCTCAAGTGGTAGAGCACTAGCCTTGAGCAAAAAAGCTAAGGGACATCACCTAGCCTCTGAGTTCAAGCACCACTATCAACACAAAATAACGAGAAGAATAAGAATACAAATAAAAAAAAAAAAAAAAAAGAATACAAATAAATGGGGGGAAAACTTGCTATTTTTCTTCACCTTACATGAAGTTCCAAAAAGTCACAAACAGAAAACTCTGGACAGAAATTCTTGGAATGACTGCTTGTTAGCATACTATAGCTCCTTGATCCTTCTAGATGTATCTGAAACATCTCTCAAACCAGATATCTGGCCCCCAGTGCTTCCTGTGGCTTTACCATGGTATCATAAATGTCGTTTCAATAAATGAGAGCTCCTTGAGACTGTATTCTTAACGCTGCTTGGAACATGAAAAATCCTCAACATATGCTGAGTGTAAGAACCAAGAGAGGAAGGATGTTGTGCTATATATTTCCTCCAGTGAAGATTGACCTAGTAAACCAGCTCTATCCATTAATTCCCTGAAAATGAGAGCTATCACTGCCTAAGGAGGCATCCTCTCCAGTGATGAGGTGTTCCTCTTTGAGAGAGCTACTCTGAGGCTGTCCACCCAATATGAATACCTTGTACATAACTTTAATTGTTTATTCATCTTCCTTTCAAGAGTGCTAATGTAGAAATCTGGCAAGTTTTGTAGTTCATTCAAAAGTTATTCCTTTCACATATCTGGTCAGTCCAGAAGGGCCAAGATGGTACAAAATGCTACCCATATTTTCCCTTAGAAGAAGAAGGCAGCATTGGAAATGGTTATGAGTTATAATAAGAAACAAAGCAGCAGCATGTAAAATTAACCCTCAAGAATCAATGGCTTTTCTGTATGCCAACAATGAGAAGAGTGCAGCAGAAATCAGGAAGGCAATTCCTTTTGTAATAGCCCCACAAAAAATAAAATACCTAGGAATTAACTTAACTAAAGAAGTGAATGATCTCTTGATGAAAACTTTAAAAACCTGAAAAAGAAAATTAAAGCAGAAATTAGGGAGTGGAAAAATCTCCCATGCTCCAGGATTGGAAGGAACAACATTGTGAAAATGGCAATACTGCAAAAGGCTATCTATAAATTCAATGCATACCTATCAATATTCCAACCTCATTCTTCAAGGAAATAGAAGAGGCAATCCAAAAATTCATATGGAACAATAAAAGACCCCAAATAGCAAAATAATCCTTAACAGAAAGAACAGTGCTGGAGGAATATCAATACCAAATTTCAAACTCTACTACAAAGCCATAGTAATCAAAACAGCTTGGTACTAGCACAAGAGGAGACCTCAGGACCAATGGAATAGAATTAAAAACCCAGAAATGAGCCCACAGACCACCTAATCTTCGATAAGGGAGCTAAAAAAATAGAATGGAAGAAAGACAGCCTCTTCAGTAAATTGTGCTGGCAAAATTGGTTAATCACCTGTAAAAAACTAAAGCTATATATCACCCTGCACCAGAATCAACTCCAAATGGGTCAGACTTCAGAGTCAAAGCAGACACCCTGAAAATATTACAGGAAGGAATAGGAGGAATCCTAAGTCTCCTTGGTACAGGCCAAAACTTTCTTAATAGAGACCCAGAAACACAACAAATCAGAAAAGGTTGGACAAATGGGATTGAATGAAGCTGCAGAGCTTCTGCATGGCAAAGGACATAGCTAGCAAGATCAATAGAAAGCCCACGGATTGAGAGAAGATCTTCACTAGCCATACAACGGACAAGGGCCCAATATCTAAAATATACTTGGAACTCAAAAATATCCCCCAACAACAAATCCTCAAAGAAACAACTGCCCGATAAATAAGTGGGCTAAAGACTTAAAGAGAAACTTCTCTGAAGAGGAAATAAGAATGGCCAATAGATACATGAAGAAATGCTCAATTTCTCTATCCATGAAAGAAATGTAAATCAAAACACATTAAGATACCAGTTCACCCCAGTTAGAATGGCTATACTCAAGAACTCTAATAACAACAGATGCTGGCGGGAATGTGGCCAAAGGGGATCTGATCCATACTGAATTGTTGGTGGGAGTGTAATCTTGTTCAACAACTCTGGAAAACAGTATGGAGGCTCCTCAAAAGCCTCCACATAGTCAGGCACTGTTGGCACACGCCTGTAATCCTAGCTACTCAGGAGGCTGTGATCTGAGGATCACGATTCAAAGCCAGCCTGAGCAGGAAAGTCCATGAGACTCGAATCTCCAATAAACCACTAGAAAACCAGAAGTGACACTGTGGCTCAAGCGGTAAAGCGCTCACTTTAAGCTGAAGAGCAGAAGGATAGAGCCCAAGCCCAGAGTTCAAGCCCCACAACTGACAAAAAAAAAGTTTCTACATAGAGCTCCCCTACGACCCAGCAATCCCACTTTTGGGCATTTACCCAAACAATCACAAATAAGGCCATACTAAAGATACCAGCACAACTATGTTTATCGCAACATTATTCACCATACCTAAGATATGTGACCAACCCAGATGCCCCTCAGTAGATGTGGTAGATCAAGAAAATGTGATGGATATATAGAGATAGAGGTAGAGATAGACAGACAGACAAACAGACAGACAGACAGACAGACAGACAGACAGATACATAATGGAATATTATGCCTCCATCAGAAAGAATGACACTGCCCTATTTGTTAGGAAATGGAAATACTTGGAAAAAATTATATTAAGTGAAGTAAACCAGGCCCAAAGAAACATAGATCTCATGGTTTCCCTTAGCTTCAATAATTAGTATATGTCTAGGATAATCTTACCAGACAAGCAGAAAAGCTCAAAAGCTTTGACCATTTAAAATGATGCTAAACGAAATGAACCCCAACCATAGGAACCCAAGAGGGTTTTTGTCGCTGTTGTTTTTTAATGTACTATGTGGGGTTTTTTGTTTCTTTTGTATGTTCTTCCCCCTTGGTATAACCACTGTTGTCACTGTATTAGATTCTGGTGCCTTGCATCTCGTATATACATTTTTCTAATTTGGGGAGGGTAAGGGAAATAATAAAATGCTGTAACAGGTTGACAATGAGATATACAAGACACTATGTTGAAAACGAACCTTACAACTCTGAGGGAGGAGGAGGAGGAGAGGAGTTGGAGTGGGGAGGGAAGGGACAGTAGGGGAAAAACAAAGGAGGGGTAACAGTGCTCACTAAGAAATGTACTCATTACCTTACTCATGTAACTGTAACCCCTCTGTACAGTATCTTTACAATAAAAAAAATAAAAATGAATGTTTCCTGATGCATTCCAGTGGCTCACACCTGTAATCCTAGCTACTCAAGAGGCTGAGATCTGATTATCATGGTTCAAAACCAGTCAGGACCTGAAAGCCTATGAGACTCTTCTCTACACTAAACTACCAAAGTACTAGCTTTGAGCAGAAGAAACTCAGAGACAATACCTTGAGTTCAAGCCCTAGCACTGGCACAAGAACGAAGAGGAGGAGGAGGAGGAGGAGGAGGAGGAGAAAGAAGAAGTAAAGAAACATAGGTCCCATGCTTTTCCTTATTTGCAATAACTAGTATATGTCTGAGACAAGCAGAAACGGTCAGATAAGTTGATGTTAGGTGAAATGAACCCCAAGATAAGGACTCAAATGTTTTTCTTTCTTGCTATTGTTTCTTACATATTTATAAGATATTTCTTTGTTGTTTTGTATGTCCCTCCCCCATGGTATAACCCCTTAACCCCTGTTTTCACTGTATTTGATGTTGGTATAATTTGTGGAGGGGAAGGGAAAAAACAAATCGTTTAAATAGGGATACAGGTGGACCCATTGCAACCATGAGATGTACAAGTCGTTATGTCAGAAAAACGAACTTTACAACTTTTGCACCACAGGGGGGGGGGGGGGAGGGAGATGGGGAAGATGGGAAGGGATGGGAAGGGAAAACAAAGGAGGAGGCAATAATGCTTGATAATAAATGTATTCATTACCTTGCTCATGTAATTGTAAGCAGTATTTTCACAATAAAAAGGGGGAGAAAGAAGAAGAGGAAGGGGAGGAGGAAGAAGAAGAAGAGGAGGAAGAGGAGGAGAAAGAGGAGGAGGAGGAGGAAGAGGAGGAGGAGGAGGAGGAGGAGGAGGAATTATTGTTCCCTGATTTATTTTCCTTCATTGAACCACCTGTAGCATCACTTAGTGAAGCTCTTGAATGAGTGTGTAATTCAGTCTCTAAGCGAAATTTACATTCATTCAAAGAGACAGTCTCTATGCTCCCCAAAATCACATGCTGTTATTTCTTTAATGGAAAAAAAGATATATATTGGCTTTCACTAGGATATCTTTGTGTCAATTTATGAAAAATTGGCAACTCTGAAATGCTGGCTCTTGCTGTGTCTGTCTAGCAAACCAATGCAGTTCTTTGAACTCCAGTTTGAATCTCAAAGATAAACTGCTCATGAACTGAAACAGCAGGTATTGTTTCTCTGTCTGCTGTGCATACTCCAGAGAGGAAGGCAGCCCAAGGATAGTAAAGGGCAAGAGGGGAAATACATGTCCTTGTTTTCAATATCTAAAACAAATCAAGTTCCAAAATCCTGCTGCCAAGCGAAAAGGTAGAGGCTATCCATCCATGTTCCCAAGAGAAAAAGTGGCTCCAGTGCTAGACATAGAATAATACCTTTGAAAGAAAGAAGGGAAGTGAAACCAAGTTCAATGCACTTCTACAGTAATGTAATCTTAAAAATTCAAAACAAGCCAGGTGCCAGTGGCTCACACCTGTAATGCTAGCTCCTCAGGAGGCTGAGATCTGAGGATCCAGGTTCGAAGCCAGCCCAGGCAGAAAAGTTCCCCATGAGACTCTTACCTCCAAGTAACCACTCAAAAACTGGTGGTGCTTGTGGCTCAAAGTGGAAGAGTACCTGCTTTGAGAAAAAGAGCTCAAGGGCAGCAGCCAGGCCCTAAGTTCAAGCCTCATGATGGACACACAAAAAAAAAGTCCAAACAATAGGTTGACTATCGAAAAGACCTTTAATCTACAAGTAATTGGACAAAGGAATTGCATTTAACAAAGTAGCATATGAATTTACTGACTCTTGATCAGTGAAAAGCCTTTCATCATTCTTACTCATCCCTCTCAATGCCACCCCTTCCCTCCGTTTTCTTAATTTTGTAGAACATGCATTAAATTATATGACTGTATTTCCCTCCCTTCACCTCTCTTATTAAAGATAATCTCTCTTTTTATTTGCTGTAAAATCTTTCTTCCTCAGAGTCTTTTCAAGTAGACTAAGAAAATATGCCCCCAAACAGTGAGAAAATACATTCCATTTTGTGAAGTAAATACCCTACTTGGCACATAGGTTCCTTGACCAAGCCATTCGAGGTGACACATAGCCAAATTAAAAAGTAATCAACCTCCTTAGCCAGAGTTGGCAAGCTCTCCAGATTGAAAGCCACACCCATGGGGATTGAAATTGCCTGTTCTTATCCTTATTACTCTGGTCTTGACTGGCAATGTTACTCTATCTGCCTAAGCGCATCACTCAAACTTCTGAAGTTCACCACAAGAGCATTGATTACTATGGGCCCAAGGAGTTCTGTTAAAAGGGAAGGATCTTCCTCCAAACACCTCAAATGCACAAAGCTAAATTTGCTCCTGTGGCACCAGAATACAGAGCTTGCTATTTTTAATTACATCCCCTTGATAGTTAGGTCTCTCTTTTGGAACAGTGGATTATTATTCAGGAAGTTCTGAAAGAGAGGGATGTACACACCATCCTGCAGAGAGCCAATAGAGTTCGTCATGCCCTCTGGTAGGCTAGCTAGTCAATCGATTGTAGCCAAGGAATTCAGTAGGGTTTAGGATCCTCATGGTAAGTAAACATTACCCACACACAACACATCACAAACTGAAATACACAGGAAACAGAGAACTTACATTTCAAAACCTCTGGTCTCTTAAGAAACTGTAGAGTTGAAAATAAACTTTAAATGTTTTTCTTTGACATGTTGATAGGCATTTGGGGACTTTTGGTCATTTTCTCTGTTTTAATGTTGTTAAGGGATCGATTTTATTCCTCAAAACATATTTGACAATGTCTGGACACATTTTTAGTTATCATATGGCGATCTGGGAGGGAATGATACTGACCATCCTCAGGACACCTCATGAAAAAGAAGTGTCTAGTCCAAAGAGTTTATATAGTACCAGGAAGGAGAAAATGAGGCCTGGAGGGGAAGAAAAATAAGTTTTCTTGCATGATCAAGTTATTTAAAAGAGAATGCTAATAAACTCATAAAACATAGAAATACCCTAACATACCTCCTTCCCTCTGGAGTCTCCCTTTCCAAATATTTTATTTTTCATCTGGCTATCCTTCATTTCATAGAATGCATTTACATTGGGAGTTCTTACTTAAATAAAAATATACTAATATACAGTACTTCATTCCCTGATGTTTCTGATTCTTTTTCTTTTCTTATATAGATCATGATTACTTTGGATTTGGATTGGAATCATTTGATTTGATTGGTGATGGTTGTTATCTCATTAGGTTACTCTGGGGAATTTATTTCCATCACGATGCCCTTTTTCATAGTTATAATCGCAAAACCATCACCCTAAACAGCAACACAAATATCAAAAAGAAAAGAGGAAGTAGCGCTCAAGTGGTAGAGCACTTGCCTTGAGCTGAAGAGCCCAGGGACAGGGCCCAGGCTGAGCTCAAGCCCCACGACTAACCAAAAAATGAAAAGAAAAAAGAAAAATAAAAAAAGAAGAGTCAATGCCTCTCAAACACAGCAATAACAAAGCATTGGTGATTCAAAAATCCATTTGGGGATGTTGCATATTATTACATCAGAGCAAGGGAAGGTCAGTACTCTCTCCCTCTCCTTCCCCTCCCATTTTCTCTCCCTCCCCTCTCTTCGCCCTCCCCCTCCTTGTCCTGGGGCTTGTACTTAGAGCTTAGGTACTGTCCCTGAGGGGTTTTTTGTCATTTTTTTGTTTTTGCTCAAGGGTAGGCTAGTGCTCTACCACTGGAGCCACAGCTCCTCTTTCAGCTCCTCTTTCCTTTTCTCCCCAGTTTGGAGAATACGAGTTTGGAGCTGCAAGTCTCATGTACTTTACTGCCTGACCTGGTTTCACATCTTGATCCTCAAGTCTCAGCCTTCTTAGGAGCAGGATTACAGGGACTAGCGACTAGCACTCATTAAGAGTTTTCTTTCTTGATGTTGTACGGCAATGAGGGGTTCCAATTCAAAACCATTTTATCTATGAGCCAGATTTATAGAGTTTGTGCTAGTAGAGTAAATAAGAGAGAGAGAAAAAGATAACATATCAAAGTGAAGTTGTCTGTTTGCCAAGGTCGTGGATTACAGGGGTTTGGAAACTCTTCCAATATCAGCACTGGTTGGAAGACACAGACTTGCATAATAGGGATGTTAACAATTTTAAAAAAATAAAATAAAGTGCTATATTCACCAAAGTTATCTTCTCCTGCCAACAGCTTAGAATCTTGTCCATCACTTTCTTGGACATAGGAGATTGGGAAAGATTCAGTTGTTGGCACAGCTATTTTTTTCTCACACCTACACAAATTTCCCCCACTAGACATACCCATGGAAATGGAATAATTTAGAAACACGCATGGGTTATTTAGAATAAACGTGCCACATTCCTTGATTTCAATTCTACATTGTAAACATGATATTTAATTATTAGGTTCAAAGGTAGAAATTAAGTTTTACTGTAAGAGGGTGGACACATATGGAACAATTTGTTCTGTTCGAGGCAATTAGAACAAAACAACAGGATGTATATCATAATTAGTAGCAGCACAGAGCCATGACCAATAGTTATTTATGAGAATTTTGCATTGTTGCAGAGAATTACAATTGTAGGTAAGTCTGAAAGGACAGGATCATCAGCCTCCATATAACTGTGTTTCGTTTTCAAGTTTTAACTTATTCCTTTGAAACAATCTTCAGTCACCTTGGAGGGGTATGGTATGGGAAATGGAAGGATGTGATGGACTGTTTTGAGCCTGGGCTTTGTTTTTATCTCTCTGAGCCTCCATTTTTTACTTGAAAAAAATAAAGACAAATAATATCTGCTATGTCGCAGTGTAACATGAATTAAAATGTTAAGCTGCAATAGAAGTGCAATTGTAATGTTGCCAAGGGTAATAAAATAGCAGCCTCTCTTCCTTCATGCATTTCTTTTTCTCATGTATGTCATTCTTCCATTTAATCCCTAGTTTAATGACCATATTTGGGAATAAAACAGTGAGAATAAAGTGAATCTGATATAATTGGCTAGGTAGGAAATGGTGAAGATGTTTGAGTAACTTTATATACACAGCCTACAAGTGTAGCAAATGACCAGTTTATGATTATTTTACTTTAGGATATATTTAGCACGTAACATCATTTGAAGGAAGGAGGAAGAAATGATCAAGTAAAGAGCTGCAATGGTGATGTCAATTGCTCCACCTGTTTCCAGATTAAAACTCAAGGCAGTCCTAGTACCTCTGAGGCTGACCTTCCTAAAGTGTATAAGCAAGCAACAGCAAGGGAAATCATTTCATATATGCCCTGGTTCATCTTCCTTGTCAGCTGTCAGCTATCCTATTGGCCACCCAGTTGCAGGTTTGTATCCAGTGCTTACAGACAGCTTATCATAAATTGCAGCTTGTTTCTTCAGGGCATTCTCTTCCACATTCTCCAAGGTAATGGCTTCTGTTACATGTATTCTACCAGATAAAGTCTTCTTCACAAGCTTAATTATTATGGACAGGCCCAGTATTGCCCACTTTAACAAGAAATATTATTTTACATTTATGTATTCGGTATCTAGGCACATATCTTCTCCATTTTCAGACTCTATACATAGACATATAACATTTTTCAATGTCATAGGTACATGATTTTATTTCCAAACCTGGGAGGAAAATGACAAGTCTGATGACTTAGATGAACCCAACATGCAAAGCTAGAGTTTTCTTTTAGGTCTTTCTAGAATAAGAAGCAAGTTGACTATCACTGATAATCATTGCTCTGGTATTAATTATACAGTATCAAAATGAATGTAATAACTTACCTGCTTGCCTTGTTAGCTGAAAATTATGGTGATATAGCTTTGTTTGGCGGAGTATCAATCTGGTAATATATTTTCTTTCTCTCGTTTCCTCATATAGGTTATACCAGAGCTTTTCAAATATTTTCAAATATTTGTGACTTAAAGTAAAAATACAGTGTAGGGAATGTGGCTTAGTGGTAAAGTGCTTGCCTAGCATGTATGAAGCCCTGGGTTCGACTCAGTACCACATAAACAGAAAAAGCCAAAAGTGGCGCTGTGGCTCAATGGTAGAGTACTAGCCTTGAGCAAATAAGCTCAGAAACAGTTCCCAGGCCCTGAGTTCAAGCCCCAGGACTGGCAAACAAAAAGTAAAAAATGCATTTTATATCACGACCTAACACAACTATACCTACATGCGAATGTATAATGCAATTAAAAAATTGATTTTATGATCCATTAAATTGATGCAAAAAATACTTCATTATTGAAAACAAGTTATCTGAAATCTGTAGGCATTTTCAGATACAGGTCCCTCTGAAGGCTAAAGTCGGAATGTTACTACATGAATATTTAAGTGTGTATGTGTGTATGTGTGTGTGAGTGAGAGACAGAAAGAAAATGAGATAGAAGGAGGAAGGGAGCAGAGAAGGGAAGGGGAAGAAAAGAGAACAGAGGAGAGATAAAAACAAGAGATGAAAGTAGAAGAAATGGAATCTGAGGAATTAGAAGAGACAAAACAGCTATCACAAATGAAAACTTGGAAGAATAAATATATTATAAGAAACCGTGGTACCTAAAGTTTAATGTGAATCATTGTGGTAGGGAATTGAGATCTCAGATTATTTAGATTGTTTTTATGTTCCTTATTAATAAGTCAGTTAAAAATTGCAACTTATCAGCATGGTATTTTGAAATTTTACTTCTGCACAGAAACTGTATCCATCCAAGGCACTTTGTGCTGACAGCACAAAGCAGTGTTTTCTGATGATTTAACTTCTTTTCTGAGTTTCCAGTTCATTCTTAAAGATAAACATTTATCTGTTCCCAATTCTCTGTATTTAAAAACTATCACCCTGGAACAGACCAGGAATCTTGTAATGTAGAGTGAAATCTTTCAGTCATTTGACCATATTTGTAGTACTGTTCCTCAGGGGAAAGAAATCTCATTTCAATCCCAGCTAGAATTCGGCTTACTCACTAATGCCTCAGGATTGAGACCCTTTGTATAATTTTTAACAAGAAAATATGTTGTAAGAATCGCATGCCTTTGCAAAAGTACAAATCAGATAGGCTTTTCCAATTGTTCCTTCCATAAGGTGACAGGCTTGACACAGAAAGTTTTTATTTTATTTTATTTTATTGTAAAGATGTTGTACAGTGGTTACAGTTACATGAGTAAGGTAATGAGTACATTTCTTGTCAAACACTGTTTCCCACTCCTTTGTTTTTCTCCTACTATCCTGCTCCTCCCCTACCTCCCCCACTTCTCCCCCACCCCCCTAGCCCCCCAAGCTGTAAAGTTTGTTTCCAACATAGTGTCTTGTGAGTATCATTGTTGCAGTAGATCATCCTGTATCCTTGTTTAAGCATGTTGATATTTCCCTTCCCCTCCCCAAATTAGATAAATGTATTTACAAGATACAGGGTACCAAAACCAAATACAGTGATAACAGGGGATATAGCATAGGGGAAGAACATTGAAAAGAAACAAAAAAATCACATAGTAATTAAAAACAAGGACAAAGGAAAACCTCTTGTGTCCATATCTTATGGTTCATTTCACAGAAAGCTTTCTTTCTTTTCTTTTTTTTTTTTGAGAGGGAGGGGTCCAGTCATGGGGCCTGAACTCTGGGCCTGGGTGCTGTTCCTCAGCTCTTCAGCTCAAGGCTACAACACCCACTTCCGGCTTTTTTCTTTTTGCTTATGTGGTGCTGAGGAATCGAACCCAGGGCCTCAGGCATGCAAAGCAAGCGCTCTACCACTGAGCTACCTTCCCACCCCAGAAAGTTTTACTTCTAAAACACATTTTATTTATGTTTAACTTTGTCAAATAATTGCTTGTGAATTATAAAATAGAAAATCCTGGTCAATCAAATGGGAAATATTTGCTCTGTATACTGACTGTGTAGCTAGAGTGAACTATCACATGTAATTGGTATTATTGTATATGGTTGAACTCTTCACTCTGTTTCTGTATGGTCGGTAGCCTCTACAAGTAGACAGCTATATGTATCAGATAGGACTGCAAGTAGCAGAAGCCCTAACTAAATTAATTTCAATAATAAGGAAATTAATAATGTTGACAGAAAAAAATCAAGAAATAAGCTATGTTAGATGTTTAGTGGCTTTAATAGCGTAGGCTCATTTTATTTTGCCATTATGACATCTGTAGTGATTTCTGGTGACACATGTTTCTTGCTCATGTATGTCTGTAGAGACACATGTTTTTGTCACTCTGTTTTATGAGCTGTGTTTGTTAGCTTTCTGTTAGCTTTCTGTGTTTGTTGGCTTTCCATGGGTAATTACATTATAAAGAAAAAAAGTTTATTTTCTCTCGTGATTTTGGCAGTTCTAGTTTACAGTTGATTGGTCTCAATGGTTTGTGTTTGTGGATAAGTTAGCATATCATGGAAGGAGTCCATGTTAAAGCAAAAATGCCCATCTAATGGCTAGCAAGTAAGAGAGAAAAAGTAAGGGACCAGAGTCCCACAGTTCTCTTGGAAGTCATCCTCCCAGACACTTAGGAAGTTTCTACTAGGATTTCCTTCACAGGTTCTACCATCCCCGAGAAGTGCTACCTGGGAATCAAGCCTGCTTCACATGAGTTTTTGGGGGCTACTCAACCAACAAATTATGGCACAACTAGAGAATAATATTCCTAGACCCTCCAGCATTTCTTTTCTGTATCTAATTGATCGTGCCACATATTCATTTCTAAAGTAATCATTAGAAAATTTCAGTACAGATAAATTTCTGAAATGATATTTCTATTATATAATAGGACCATTGGTGGAATAAGCATTGGATATCTCATAAGGTTCACTACAGTTTTATTATGATTTATATTACAATATTCCATACTATATAATATACTTTATGAAATACAAAATACGACACAGTGCAAATCATCTATCATTTATTAAGTACTGCATTATTTTCTTTCTTCCTTTCCTCCTTCTCTCTCTCTCTATCTGCCTCCTTCTTCCTTTCATTTTCTTTTCTTTCTTTCTTCTTTGATTTTGCAATAGGGATTCATTTTGTAGATTGACCTTGAACTCACAATCCTAAGTCTCCTGAGTGTTTGGGTTATGAGTATAGGTCACCTTTCCTGGCTTACTTTCTTATTTTTGAATGCTATTATAACAAACTTGAATAAAATTTATATATGAAAATCCAAATTATAAATGCTCCTTTCTACAAGAATTGACCTAAGAGAGGAAGAATTCTCAAAGGCAGGAACAGACAGAACAACTCTACTATAAATTCTATGATATTCTACTAATAAATATAAAAATGTTATTATATTTGGCTTTTGTTAGCAATTTGAGTATTGATGTATGAGATATTGTATTAAAGAAGAAAGAAAAGTTGGGATTGAAATTGTGGTTTTATTTCAATAAATATATATTTAAATATGATTTAAATGGGTCACATGCTTAGCTCAGTGCTGAAGATTCACTGATGATCAAAACATACACCAGCATTTGTGATTCTTATAGTCTAGTAAAACTTGGCTGGAAGCTGGATTTGTTTACTGGTGAGGCAGATTGCAGACTGTGTCATTTGGAAGAAACCTCATAGTTATTCCAGTCCACATTCTCATTTGGGAGAGTTAGAGATGAAAGTCTAGATAAGTTCAGCTGAGGTCAAATCAAGTCAGTGGTAGATCCAGAAATAGAACCAGCTTATTTAATGCCCAGAATCATTTTTGTTGGCCCTAGACCTTTCTTTCTGGTGAAGTGATGGGCCAGGAATATACTACAGAGTCATAGGGTATACCATTTTACCCTTGGAGCCCCAGTTCACCTCTAAATCACATTTTGAGTGTGAAATAGATACTGCTTGGACATGCTCTCGTTTCAAAACCCCAGGAAGGTACCTTTGCATTGCGTTATCTTACAAACATAAGCATCTAGCATGCAAAGCAGACGATTATTTTTTAAATAAATGAGGTGGTTTAATAGGTAAGGCATATACCCCAACAATATAGATGATACATCTTTGTAATCAGTCTGCATTGTTTCAGTGGCTGTGAGAGTACTGCCAAAGAACTGGAAGAATTAAGCTTCATGAATTATTCAATGGATTCAGTTTAACACTCTCATTATTTATAGTGCTTCAGGTTAGTCTGTGGTGCTGTTTGCCTTAATAAGGATGGGAATAATGACTTGGCAGTGTATCTGTTTGTATTGGTGTGTGCTATTATTTACTGAAATTAAGCCCAAGGTATTTTCAGAAATATACCTCTTTTCATGGCTGAAAAAATATTTCATTCCATCCTTTGGGGGCCTACATGCTTTTATTTGCCTGAAATATTTTATCATTTAATGAATATGATTAATGGCCAAAAAGGAGTGGTATCCATCCTTGAGGTATCATGGCTTACTGTTCAGAAAAATGCATGGTGGGACTGGTAAATCTAAGCTTGGTTTAACTTACAATTTCTCACTGGACACTGATTAAAGTGAACTATACAGCTCGAGGGGGAGAAACTGGAAGACAATGAGGGAACAAAAGACAATGTACAAAAGGAAATGTACTCATTACCTGTCTCAGGTAGCTGTAATCCCTCTGTACATCACAGCTATAATAATAATCATAAAGTAAATTAATTAAAAATAGTATTTAGAGGCAAAGTAGAACTAGTTAAGCAGAAGGTTCTGTGAGTATGTTTTTCCAAAGGGTGAAAAAATAGCCTGAGATAATCAGCTTATAAAGTGGAAAGATTTATTTTTTGGATTATAGTTTTAGAGACTTCAGTCTGTGACAGCTTAAGCCCATTGCTTTGAATGTGTCATTGTACAAAGCAGCAAGGATTTATGGTCAAGGAAAGTGTTAACCTAATAGTATGGAAGCAAAAGATAGAGGTACAGAGAGAGAGAGAGAGAGAGAGAGAGACAGAGACAGAGACAGAGACAGAGAGACAGAGAGACAGTGAGAGACAGAGACAGATAGACAGAGAGATAAGGATCTGGGACTCACTTGTGCCTCTTGAAGAACATGGCCTCAGTACCTAACTTTCTTTCAGGAGTCTCTCTCTCCAAATAGTACTACAAAATTTCAAACAAGTCTTTTAACCCATGAGCCCTTGTGGAATCCTCCAGATCCAAAATATGGAGCAAGATGGTTTATGTAATACTGATTTTGCCAGGCAAACTCCAGTGGTGGATCTTTATTTATTACAAAGAAATTTGTTTTGCATGTTTGGTTCTAACAATTATTTTCCATTTACTACATTAACTATGTGTACATGTTGTGCTCAATGAGCAAAGCACATCAAATGGACCATTTGCGAAGACTGCGGTTTATTAACTCTTAGCATGAGGGAAGTTTTTGTTTTGAGGTTTTTTAAACCTATTTTGAGAAAGTTTTATTAGGTTTTGCAGTAATAGTAAAGATTAGAGACAGAAAAGGTAGAGATAAATGAGATAGAAATAATCAATCACTGACTTTTAGTCAGCTAATCTTAATGTCTATCAAGTTTTCTGTGAATGTTGTAATTTTACTCTTCTCTATAGATAGATAAAAACTAAAAATTTTACCCATTTCATCCATGGAAAACGTCTATGCTGATTTCATAACTTGGCTGTTATGAATAGTATCATCATAGCCTAAGTGTGCAGTTACCTCTTGCATGCTGATTTTGCCTCCTTGATGTATATAACCAGGAATGGTATAGCTGGATCACCTGGTACTTCTATTTTTAATTTTTTAAGGAACCTCCATAGTGCTTTCCGTACAAGCTAGATTAATTTATATTCCCACAAAAAATGTGCAAGCTTCCCCCTGAAACCTTGCCAACATTTATTGGATTTTGCTTTCTTCATAATGTCTGAGGTTAGATTGAATCTCAGTGTAGTTCTAATTTTTACTTCTGTAATAACTAAAGATTTCAAACACTTTTTTCGTGTAACTATTCGTTGCTTGTATTTTTGAGAATTGTTTGATTGACTTACCTATTTATGAATGGGATTATTTATTCTTTTGTGTTTCTTTTTTGAGTTATTATATTTAGGACATTAGTTCCCATTCAGATGAGTAGTAGTAAAAGATTTTCTCCCATTGTGTAGGTTGCCTGCACTCTGGTTAATAATTGTATTCTTTGCTTGGCAGAAGTTGAAACACTGCACGCAATATATCATTTGTCAACAACTTATCAATTCTTCCTGTTATTTCCCAAGCTATTGAGTACTATTTAGATAGTCATTGCTCAGGTTATCAAGTTATAGGTCTCATATTATGTTCATGAATTAATTTTGTGTCCATTCATCCATTGATGGAAACTTTGACAGTTTCTTTTTAATATATTTTATTGTTACTATAAAGGTGATGTACAGAGAGGTTATAGTTACACAAGTCAGGTAATTAATATATTTCTTTTTTAACCATGTTACCCCTTCCTTTGGTCTCTCCAAGTTCTTCTCTCCCATCCCCACCCACAAGTTGTAGTTCATTTTCCACATAATGTCTAGTAACATGTTTTTTGAGTATGTACTCTAAGACCTTGAACTGAGCATGCTCAGAAGTATTGGTGGCCACCATCTTTCTTTTTATTTATTTTTTTGGGAGGTCCGGCCGTGGGGCCTGAACTCTGGGCCTGGGCACTGTCCCTCAGCTCTTCAGCTCAAGGCTAGCACTCTACCACTTGAGCCA
Organism: Dipodomys spectabilis; assembly: GCF_019054845.1. Lineage (NCBI taxonomy): Eukaryota > Metazoa > Chordata > Mammalia > Rodentia > Heteromyidae > Dipodomys > Dipodomys spectabilis. Next base: position 11,024,046 of record NW_024870719.1, on the reverse strand, counting down.
CAGCGCCACTTCCGGGTTTTTCTGTTTGCTTATGTGGTGTTGAGGAATCGAACCCAGAGCCTCAGGCATGCAAGGCAAGCACTCTACCACTGAGCCACCTTCCCAGCCCCATCTTTCTTTTTAGAACATATATGCTCTATGATTTTGAATGAGTGTGACTAGAATTATTTGTGCCTGCTATCTCTTCCCTGTTGAACACATTCTCTGAGCTGAACATGGTCAGAAATGTGCAAGCCACTATGATCTTAAGCAGCATGCTCAGAAATCTGCCTCCTCCTGTATATTCCTCTCTATATGAATATCATAGGCTTTTCCATGCCTCCTTTTCTATAGGAAAGTACCTATTTTCAACCCATTCCAGTGCTCTTCTGACTTGTTGAAGGTAACAAACTATTCTCCACACTTTTACTTCTGGATATGCTGACTTAATTAATATTCACCAAAAGTAGAACTGTTGCATAAAGGTCCAAAAAATGTTTGGTACTATAACTCAAATTCTGATTCAAAATTTGACTAATTCACAATATGATTATAGATCTAAATAGCACAGTAAACAGGACCAAAGAAAGATTTAAAAGATTCAGAATATTTCTCTAGATTTGATCGTGGTTTTTCAGTTCTTAAAAAAAAGAAAGAAAGAAACAGCAAAACTATCATTGTATATGTGTTAAATTGAAAATAAAAAAATTTTTGAAGAGGATGACTAGTGAAGGAGCTAACATTATCAATAGTTTACTGAAAACTAGGGGTGAATTTTTTGTTTTTCTAGCTTTGTTTATAAAAGCTAGCGGCTTAGCACAAAGAGCAACTGGTGAAGGTAATTCCAAACCATTTCTTTATATAGTTTTAGAAGATACTACTCAAATACACTATATTGTGTGCATATGTGTGTGTGTTTGTGTGTATACATGTGTTGGTGTATGCATACTTTAAATAAAGGGATGGTTTTTGTCTTTCATTCAGGTTTCTAAGTGCATGGTGTTCAAGTAATTTTTTAGGTATGGACTTGGACAAATCTTTGAGGGACTAAATTAGCATTGTCCAAGTCAAAGATATGGTCTTTGGTGGTCTGACTAACTCTTGACAACCTTTTTTAATTTTTTATTTATTTATCTTTTGTCAGTCATGGGGCCTGAACTCTGGGCCTGGGTGCTGTCCCTCAGCTCTTCAGCTCAAGGCTAGAACCCTACCACTTAAGCCACAGTGCCACTTCTGGCTTTTTCTGCTTATGTGGTGCTGAGGAATTGAACCCAGGGCCTCATGCATGTGAGGTAAGCACTCAACCACTGAGTCAACTTCCCAGCCTACCCTTTTTATTTTTATAGTAAGGAAATATTAATTTGTTCTTAGACTTTATATATAGTTTACAACATGTAGAGGAAAAAGTGCATTGTTTCCTAGTAGGACAATTTGTGTAAGATCTTTTGTCTATGTCTCTCAAGAAAGAGAACAGATGACCTAAAGTTGTAGTTTTTGCTCATGACATTTAATGATTGAGCTTCAAATTAACAAATGAAGGTAGGTCCTTAAAGCATGAAAGTGACATAGTTTGTCTCCTCTTCTGATATTTTAGGAGCATCCATAACATGGGTTGAATAGAATGCTGAATCATTTTCATCATTGTTCATCAATTCATTCAATAAATATTTATTCATGTAAACTGTATGTTCTGTAGTGAGCACAACAATATGCTCCCTATCTTGTTGGTGACTTAGAAAGATTAGAACAAGTAAATTGGCAATTGATAAAGTACTATCCAAGATGAAATCGAGAAAGATCCTTGACCTACAGTTGGATGGTTTGTATCATAGAAAGGTTCTTAGAGGAAATCACATTCAAGATGAGATGTGAAGGATGATAAGCAAAGAATGACAAAAGTTGAACTTAAGTGTACTGAAATCAAAGGTGGGGAGAAATTGTAGTAAGCATTGGTTGAGCTAGTGAAAATTAGGGAGTTGTTTGACTAACTGGGCCACCTGTGTTTGCTCACTGAAGCTCATTGAAGTGAATCTCCTACCTTCTGCAGAGACAGAAAGACCCAAAAATCTTAGAAAGACACTCCTGAATCTCACACAAGAAGAGAAAGAATTTATAAGAAATGTTTCCAAAGTAAATACTGTAAGAGAAGGAGCTCAAGGATTATACTCCAGATTAACTTGTTTACTGTTTAGTTAAACTGTCTTTGCCCATATTAAAATTAAGCTTACAAATTAATTGTTGGTAATTTTGGAATTACAGGTTTATCCTTTAAAGGCATGGTGGTTGGTGAATATCTAGCACTCTGATTTGTATTGCAAAAGTCTTGCAAGGACTATTTCAAACTTCTCTAGCTAGACCGCTCAAGTGACATAGTCATCTTTTTATATTTATAGCAATATAAAACTGTCATCTGATTTAGGAATTGTTTTTAGACTTCCTGGGGGAAAAAATTCCCATTAAATTTGTCTTCCATATTGTTAAATTTCAGTGACTCCAGGTCAGAAATAGAAATGCTCAATCCTTAAGTTCCTGGCCAACATCCCAAATATGTTACCAGAAATTGACCCTAGTCAATTTAAAGTAAAGGTATAGGAAGCTTATTAGAAAGAAAACACAGCACATAAACAGACATGGGAAGAAAGCATTTCAGCCCATGTCAGCCACTTGCACTGTCTTCTGTGTTGCAGAGATTGCCCTGGAGTTAAATAGGGAGAATTGGAGTTTCTGAAGACAACTTTCTGATTGATAGGTCTTCTGTTTCCTATAAGGTGGTGATGTCAAAGATTTAGTGCCCTGTCCTCATTTTTTCTGTCCTTCATACTTCCTTTTTCTTTTGTAGTCCTCTTCCCTCATTTCAGTGTCTATTGGGTTTTGGTTTATTAGCTTATTCTTTCTGCAACTTGTAGAGGCTGTAATTCTCTTACTGCCTATTTTTCTGCTAACGCATATCAATATCACACCAAGGAAAAATGAGAAATTTGATGTCATAGCCTTCCTGTGATCCATTCTCTTCCAGTATAGAATTCAATACACTAGTATGATATTCAGGTTTTTCTTAATATAAATCCTATTCACCTCTCCAGCTATTTTATGCTGTGCAAACTATATGAACCTTTGAAAACTAATAGTCTAGAGTACCTGTAAGGGATGAAAATAAATTGCTTTTGTTTCTTTTTTAAGACAAGTCTTTTTACACTTGCAACAATCAAAATTGACATTGGCAACTTTCAAACCGTGCTAATTTTCTTCCTTGGACTCAGAGCTCCTTGAAGGCAAGATCTTTAGCTAAGCAGCGTGCCTAATAAGTATAGATGTATATACAAGTGCGATTAATTCCTTTATGAGCTTGATAGCTGATTGCTGACTTGGTTATTGTTAATGGAATAAAATAACTTTTTATTCCTGCTACTAATCTAAAAGAGATTAGAGATAACAAGATTTAATGAACTGTACAACTTGTAAGGGAAGAGGGTCAGGAGGTTAAAAAAACTGGGAGAAAATGAGGGAAGAGGTGACATTGTTCAAAAAAACTGTACTCAGTACCTGACCTATGTAACTATAACTCCTCTGTACATCACCTTTACAATACCAATTAATCTTCTTTTTTTAAAAAAAAAAAAGTAAAAAATAGGACTTATATATCCAATGTCTCTTATATTAAAACCTTTTTTTGGAAATAGTATGTGGTTTAAAATAGCATGTGGTTTAAAATAGGTTAAGAAAAATATCTATCAACAAATCACTTTCTACTTTTAGTAAAAAAGTGAAAAAAAATGAGGTATCATCGTTGAAGATTTTTTTTCCTCCAATAGATATGCTGCTCCATGGGTAGAAAATCTTTAGAAAGATTGGAGAGTATCCAATTCAAATGAAGCACTGTTCAGCCTGTTTAATTAAAAAAGCAGATGGATTATCTGGACTGCTGACAGTGAGAAGCTTTGGAAGGGTGACACTTCTTTTAGTCAAAGGGATATGGAAGAAGAGCACTACTTGTTGAATAAGTCTTATATTTTTATCAATCTCCTCAGGATCTGCTCTCAGTATGGTGCTGATTTTTTTAAAGACCAGATAGGAATTAGAAAGGATTAAGGGTAAACCAGCTAAGATATCGTAAAAAAAAAAATGTACTTCATTTTTGAGTTGACATAGTCTTAAGTTGTTATTTAAGAGCTTATTTTAAGCTATCTCTTGGATTTATTTGTATGTTTCCTCATACCCTTAAGAAGGATCCATTGATTTGTTGTGTTTCTTCCTGTGCCAAGGAGACCTAGGGTTTCTCCTATTTCATCCTGTAATGTTTTCAGAGTGTCTGCTTCGACTCCGAGGTCTTTGATCCATTTGGAGTTGATTCTGGTGCAGGGTGATATATAAGAATCTAGCTTTATTTTTCTACAAGTGGTTAACCAATTTTTCCAGCACCATTTACTGAAGAGGCAATCAATCTTCCATTCTATTTTATTAGCTCCCTAATCGAAGATTAGATGGCTATAGGTCTTTAGGTTCATTTCTGGTTTTCAATTCTATTTCATTGGTCCTGAGGTCTGCTCTTGTGCCAGTACCTAGCTGTTTTGATTACTATGGCTTTGTAGTAGAGTTTGAAATTTGGTATTGATATTCCTCCAGCCCTATGAAAGGTTGGACAAATAGGATTGCATGAAATTGCAGAGCTTCTGTGTGGCAAAGGACATAGCTATCAAGATCAATAGAAAGCCCACAGATTGGGAGAAGATCCTCTCTAGCCATACAACAACAAGGGTCTCATGTCTAAAATATACCTGGAACTCAAAATTAAATTGCCCAACAACAAATCCTTAAAGAAGCAACTGTCCAATAAATAAGTGGGCTAAAGACTTAAAGAGAAACTTCTCTGAAGAGGAAAGAAGGATGGCCAATAGACATATGAAGAAATGTTCAACCTCTCTAGCCATCAAAGAAATGCAAATCAAAACAACATTGAGATACTACCTCACCCCAGTTAGAATGGCTATAGTCAAGAACTCTGACAACAACAGATGTTGGAGGGGATGTGGCCAGAAGGGAACCCTACTGCCTTGTTGGTGGGAGTGTAAACTTGTTCAACCATTTTGGAAAGCAGTATGGAGGTTCCTCAAAAGACTCCACATAGAGCTCCCCTATGACCCAACAATCCCACTTTTAGGCATTTACCCAAATGATCACAAACAAGACCATAGTAAAGCTACCAGCACAACTATGTTTATTGCAGCATTATTTACCATAGCTAAGAGATGGAACCCTCAGTAGATGAATGGATCAAGAAAATGTGATATATATACACAATGGAATTCTATGCCTCCATCATAAAGAATGACATTGTCCCATTTGTTAAGAAATGGAAAGACTTGGACAAAATTAGATTAAGTGAAATAAGCCAGGCACAAAGAAACATAGGTCCCATGGTTTCCCTTACATGCAATAACTAGTATATGTCTGAGACAAGCAGAAAAGGTCAGATAAGTTGATGTTAGGTAAAATGAACCCCAAGATAAGCATTCAAATGTTTTTTTTCTTTATTGCGATTGTTTCTAACATATTTATAAGATTTTTTTGTTGGATGTGAAGGATAAACAAAGGAGGAGGCTGCAATGCTTGGTAAGAAATGTACGCATTATCCTGCCCATGTAACTGTAACTCCTCTGTACAGTATGTTCACAAATAAAATTAAATTAAATTTAAAAAAAAAAAGAAAAAAAAAGATTTTTTTGTTGCTTTGTATGTCCCTCCCCCATGGTATAACCCCTGCTTTCATTGTATTTGATGTAATTTATGGAGGGGAAGGAAAAAAACAAATCATTTAAATAGGGATTCAGATGGACCCATTGCAACAATGAGATGTACAAATTGTTATGTCAAAAAAGGAACTATAGCCGGGCGCTGGTGGCTCACGCTGGTGGGGAAGATGGGAAGGGATTGGAAGGGGAAACAGAAGGAGGAGGCAACAATGCGTGATACCTTGCCAATGTAATTGTAACCCCTCTGTACGGTATTTTCACAATTTAAAAAAAAAAAAGGATTCATGTGATTTTAGAAGAGCTTGTCCACTTGGTACTCATGGTATCAGACATCCACTTTTTTGGAAATTAATGTTATATTTGATAACATTTTCTATAGTTCACAAAGGTTTTCTTTTTTTCATGGGTTTCAGTAAGCATATTATGTTTCATTCATTAATTTTTTGATACACTGATTTAAATAGAGATTCTACTCCCATTGAACTTATAGTCAGGAAGGAGATAAACTTCAATTGAATAGTCTTACAAATGAATTTTAAATTACTATCAATCAATGCTTTCAAGGATGTGTGTGTGTGTGTGTGTGTGTGTGTGTGTGTGTGTGTGTGTGTGTGATGTGTGATACCTGGCCAGTACACATAAAAAGGATGAGTTGAAGAAACCAAATAAAACAAACATGAAACTACTACCAGGAGTGACTGGAATAGGGGAAGAGACTAGTACCCAGTGCTCAAGGCTGAGGGAGGATTGAGGACAAAAAGACCTGTAGTAGCAGTTGTAAGGTTCAAATTACTGAAAGGAAGCCAGTGTGGCTGGAGGACAGAGATAGCTGCATATCATGGGACCTACCTAGTGGGACTGATTCCCCTACTTGACCCTGAAAAATGTTGAAGACCAGTTCAAGATAGTAGTCTTCGTCTTAATAGAAGCAGAAAGTCACTAAAGTGTTCTAAGTAGGAGCATTGGTAAGATTTGCATTTTGATGAGATCATTGTATCTGCAAGATGGAAAATGGAGGGGAAGGTGACCTACCTACAGACTTGTTAGACCCGAGGTACTCCCCTGAGAGTACAGGTAAGTGACAATGAAAGTTTGTACTAAGATGGACAGGTTTGCCCTAAATAGTTGTGTTTCTAATACATGGTACAAAAGCTCCTAGCTATAGTCTTCTCCAGATTTCATCCATTCAGAGGAGTCTGCTGATGAGAGGTGATAACTCTAGATAAGGACAGAGAAAGATGAAGGATCATTCCTGAGGGATATAGTCAGCCAGTGACTAGAGAGTGATATCATTCAGAATATATGTTTGGATTTGTGGTTTTTAAGATTCTGTAGATTGATATAGAAGGTTTTTCCTTCATCATCTATCATTCATCTGAATAATAACATGACCTAGCCATCCTAATAAGAGTTCTGAGTATTCAAAAGTAATTTCATGCTTCCATTCTTCCTTAAAGCTATTTTTCCTTGACTACAATGTGTCTATTATTATTCTGTTTAGAAAGCTCCTAATTAAAAATGTTCTTTCATTGTGACATTTCCATACATGCACACAATATATCTTGATTAAACTCATTCCCTCTATCATTCTCCCTTGCTACTTCCCTCCTGCTTAAAACCATTTCCACAAGTTTATTTGTTTTCATACCTGCTGATTACTACTTTTAGCCCTTTCTTTTCCACCAGGATCCGTATGTCCCAACAATAGAGTTTGTTCTACTTTCTTGTCATATTTTTTAGTGTGTATTTTAATTCTTTCACCACAGTATTTTTATTTTATTTTTTTAAGTAGTTGTGCAAGCGAGTTGCCATTTAACAAAAAAAGTTCGTGAAGACAATGCGTTTGGATCCATGTCTCTCCTTACAACCCTCTCAGCCATCCCTCCCACTCCACCCCTTCCCTCACTCTTCTTAATTCTGTAGGATATACATTGAGTTCTTGACTGCATTTTCCTTACCCCCTTCTTCTCTTCATTTGTTTGCCCCTCTCCCCTTGACCCAACCCCACCCCTTTTCAAGTACTAGTGTCTTGGTGCTTATTTGGTTGAACTTTGACTTTGCCTTTCTAAGGAATTACAGTTTGAGCTCTCTCCTGAACCTACTTTCAGTTAATACATTTGTATGCACTTGCATACCACTCAACACATTCACTTATAAATTTATAAGCTAATTCTAACTTCCACAAATAAGGGAAAACATACATCCTTTATCTTTGTGGGCCTGACTTACTTGACTTAAGAGAATTTTTACAGGTCTTTTCATTTCTTTACAAATGCTACAGTATTATTCTTTTAAATAGATGAATAAATTTCATTGTGTGTATACTTGTATACTACATTTTCATGATCCATCTGTCCATTAAGAGGCATCTGGGCTGATTCCATACCTTGGCTATTCAGCACAGTATTTTATATATGCATATATTATACTTTATTCAGATTAACTCTCCCTTACCCATATTTTACAGCTAATAAAAATTTTTTAAAATAAAGATTCTTTTCAACAAAGACTCAACCTGATTAGTTTCTTACTACTTCCTTCTGCCCAAGGAGGAAGGGGTTGAACTTTCTTATTCTCAAGTAAAATAAAATAAAAATGGAGTAAGCAATATGCTCTGAGGCTTTGCAAATATTGCCTCTATTTTTAGATTAAAACCAAAGAAGTTTACAAATTACATCATTTGTTACTCCAGTGTTACACTTGGTAAAAGTGGTGCTATTTTGAAAGAAAAAGATTGGGTGTAACATCCATCTTTAGGTAATTTGGGAAAGAGATACAAAGATTAGCAGAGGTTAACAATGGCATTTGAAAAAAAATGTAGGCTCAGGTGGAAAGAAGATATACAGTTCAGTTGAAAGGGTCAAAAATATGATTAGAAATGGCCCCCAACTTCATATTTAGAATTTGCCTTAAACCAGTGTTCATTTTTTGAGTAAGATGTATTTCTTGTAGGAAACAAATGGTTAGACTTTAATTTTTAATCCAACTTTCCAATCTAAGACTTTGATTAGAAAATTGAGACACACTTCCAGTCCAGCCTTCTGCTGTTTAATTGGAGATGGAGTCTCATGGACTTTTCTGCCCATTCTGACTTTGAACTCCAGCTCTCTGTTCCTGAATAACTAGGATTACAGATATGAGCCACTGGTGCCTGGCTGAAGATAGCTTTAAAACATTTTTTAGAATATAGTAAAGTTTAAAAAATGACTTATTGGCCGGGCGCTGGTGGCTCACGTCTGTAATCCTAGCTACTCAGGAGGATGAGATCTGAGGATCGAGGTTCAAAGCCAGCCCAGGCAAGAAAGTCCGTGAAACTCTTATCTTCAATAAACCACCAGAAAACCGGAAGTGGCGCTGTAGCTCAAGTGGTAGAGTGCTAGCCTTGAGCTGAACTGCTGAGGGACAGTGCTCAGGCCCAGAGTTCAAACCCCACGACCGACAAAAAAAAAAGTGACCTGTTCCACTTAGCAGTCACGTAAATACCGATGCTTGAAAGAAATAAAAGAGAAGTCACAAATCTAATTGTGCTTCTATCTCCTCTGTAAGGAAATAATCTTATGATTGTCAAGGATACAACAAATATTTTAAGAAGAAATTAGAGTCTCTAAGAAAGATGAGAGATTATTAGAGTATCCCTACCATCTGTGAGTGAATTTAGCCTTCATATTAACTACTGACAGATCTAAGAATTAAAGAGTTGTTCATGATTCAGTAGTGTTAATCTCCCTGAAGCAGAAACATTGAATATAGATACTAAGGGAGAATAGGTTATCAAGTGGGCTAGGTTTTGAGCTGAAGTTGTCCAGTTGGTAGATTTAGTTATTAGGATTAAGCAAAAGACACTCAGGAAAAAATAGAGGAAAGAGACCTTGGATCTGGTTGCCATAATCATCATCAATGTATAATGTAAGTTTGCATATCACTGAAGAAATGGTGGGTTTATGTAGTGATCTTTGGAGGCAGGTGGTGAATAGAGCAATAAACTGATAGTAAAGAGCACTAGTTGATCTGACATGTATTTAAAGCTACAGCATACAGTAATGGGGAAACTGAAGTTGTCATTGTTGAGGGAGAAGGGATATATTACTGATTCAAATGATACTCTAAGATCACTTTTTCCCTGTGACTATTCTTTTTTTCAGTTTTGAAAATTGTTATTATAAAAGTTATATGCAGAGGGGTTACTGTTTCATAAGTCATTCTAAGGTCATTTTAAAGAATTTATTCTTCCTAAACTAAGGATGTTTCTAAATTTCTCATCATATGCTGCAAGGCTTAAAAACTATTTGGAACTTATAATTTTATTATATTCATTATTAAAATGAATCAATAAACTTTTTAAAAGTACATTTGAAGGCTCAAAGAGCTCCCTTTCAGTCTTTTTTTTTTTTGTAGTATTATGGGTTGAATTCAGTTCCACCTGCTTGTTCTCTTCCACGTGAACCATGTTCCCAATTCTTTTGCTTTAGGTATTCTTCAGATAAGTTTTGTGCTTTTGCCCAGTCAGGACTTAGTCTGAATTCCTCCTACCGCATATTTCAGAGGTGGGAATGTAGGTATGTATCACCATGTCCAGCCTCCTAAATATCAAAGATTTTTAAATGAAGAACTTCTAAATGTGTCCAACTTTTTTCTTTTTTCTTTTTCTGTCAGTGGTGTGGCTTGAACTCTGGGCTTGGGTGCTGTCCCTGAACTCTTCAGCTCAAGGCAAAGCTCTCTACTGCTTGAGCCACAGTACCCCTTCTGGTTTTCTAGTGCTTTATTGGACATAAGAGTCTCACAGACTTTCCTGCCTGGGCTGGCTTTGAACTGTGATTCTCAAATCTCAGCCTCCTTAGTAGCTAGGATTACAGGCATGAGCCACTGGTGCCCGGGTTCTTTTTAAATTTTTTAAATGTTTTTTTCTTATAAAGATACTGTACAGTGGGGTTACAGTTACATCAGTAAGATGATGAGTACATTTCTTGCTGAGCATTGTTAGACCATATTAGAAAAAAATAAATATTTGTCAAAAACAGTTCAGAGCTAGGTGTGTAGTTGTAGCTCAGTGGTAGAGCACTAGCATGCACGAAGCCCTGAGTTTCATTCATAGCAACAAAACAAAACAAAGCACTTAATAATGGTACTTTCAAACAAAAGACTTGAAAAACAATGTCATGGTTTTACCTGCCTCAGAGAGTCATATAACAATGGATTCCTTAATTGCTATGATGAATTTTAAGTATAGTGGTGTCACTTGCATAATGTGCTTTAATATTTTTGAATCTTACTCTCCTCTGTATAAGTGGAATTGTGGAATCCTCTCTCTTTCTCTCCCTCTTTCTCCTCCCCCAATCTCCCCTCCGCAGCCCCACCAATCCTATGATTTTCTTTTTTCTTTTTCTTTTTTTAGGTCCAAGACCGGGACTCGAACTCAGTCTCAACCACTTTCGCTCACTGGCTAATGCTCTACCAACTGAGCCACGCCCCTACCCCCATCCTATGGTTTTCTGAGGTAGCTCAGAAATCAAGGTCATCAAAAGAACCACAATCTATGCAAACCAAACTGTCAAAGGCGGTACGCTGACCCTATGACATTTTAAATTCTCTTGCCAGCAGAGAATCTATTTCAAAGTTCCCCGGTGTGAGAGCAAGCACAGAAGGAAAGTTAAGTCACAAAGTGAGAAACCGGGATCCATAGGTTAGACAAACAGGGAAGCTCCAAAGAGAAAATATTGTTAAGTATTTGTTGGAAGATTAATGGGTGCAATTTAGCCTTTTCTAAGTTCAGGGGCTTGTTATTTATTTCTTTACATGAGGTAATGTTTTTCGTGTTCCTTTGTTGGATAGTTTAATACGTGCTATATTACTTGGCTGTCGGAACTATGCCTTTAAATTATAATGTGGCTTTTTTAAGATTAAATTTCTTTCTTCATTTTTACATATTTGCTCCATGGCCCCTAAGTCATTTTGCCCCCATCACTCAAGCCTAACCTTATTGAAGTAACAATAATACTAACAAGATATCCCAGCTTCTTTCTGGGGAAGACAAGAGAATTCCCAATGTATAATGTTACCACTATTAAGATGTAGTAAGAGTCTAGTTCAGGGTGTTTACAAACTCGTAAGTTAGTCTGCACAGTTTTAATTAAGAATATTGGCAGAAGACAGAATTCTTTGCTCAGTCAGATAGCAGAACTATCATCAGGGTGCTTTCTTGTTTCCTTTGCCCCCAAATCCCACAGGGATTACATGGATGAGAGCCCACCTGGTTATGGATACTCTGCAGTGGATCACAGGTAACATCATAGCATCAGAAACCCTGATTCTTTATAAGGGATGCTAAGCAAACCTGAATAAACTCTCCTGGAGGGAGACTTCTTCACTACACTGAATAACATATTTCTATACAAATATTCTGAAACCTGAGCTGTCAATATCCCTACTAACAAGACACTCAATAGACCATGAAAAATTATCTGTCACTACCCAGTTTCACAGAGCTCCAATGCATTTATCAATAATACTGAAAGACAAAATAGAACAAACACTGGCTTTCAAGTTATATTAAGGTATTTTCCTCAGTCTATTTCCATTTTCCTATATAGTTGAGTCTAGTTTAAGTAATGCCACATCCTCAATTTCATATTCTATAGTAATTTAATCTACTAGCAGAAAGTAGGATATAATATTTTTTAAATGGATGTTCGTGAAAGAGTTTAATGTAACACATTTTTGTTCCATTCTCAACTTGGAGCACAGGGCAAAAGAGTGTTGGCAACTGGGAGTAGAGATGGCAAAATGTTTGCCTAGCATGGGCAAGGTCCTGGCTTTAATCCTCAGCACTGTAAAACCTCAAAGTCTCAGCAATAAAGGTGTTTGCCTTCCCACTTTTATGGCATGCTTCATTATTTAGTTTATATTGAAAAGTTTTAATGCACAAGATTTGAAGGGAAAAAAACATTTCTAAGGCAAAATTATTATTCTCTGTGACAAATCACTATTAATGGAGGACTATGGGGGTAATGCTGATATGCTCAGAAGATATTTCCTCATGCCAATATTATACATTACATGAAGAAACTATACTATTTTTTAGTATACCTCAAGAAATTCTAGCCGGCTGCCAGTGGCTCATGCCTAAAATCCTAGCTACTCAGGAGGCTGAGATCTGAGGATCACAGTTCAAAGACAGCCCAGGCAGGAAAGACTGAGACTCTTATCTCCTATAAACCACCAGAAAACCAGAAGAAGTGGTGCTGTGGCTCAAATGGTAGAGTGCTCCCCTTGAGCTGAAGAGCTGAAGAGCTGAAGGACAATGACCAGGCCCAGAGTTCAAGCCCCATGACCAACAATAAAAAAGAAACAAAGAAAGAAATTCTAGCCAGTGGGAAGAACATGTTTTTTTTTTTATTTTTTTTATTGTGAACATACTGTATAGAGGGGTTACAATTACATGGGCAAGATAATGAGTACATTTCTTATCAAGCATTGCAGCCTCCTCCTTTGTTTACCCTTCACATCCCTTCCCAGCCTCCCCCAACCCCCACCCAACCCTCCCCCCCCCCCCCATCAAAGTTGTAAAGTTCATTTTCGACATGACAACTTGTACTTCTCATTGTTGCAACGGGTCCACTTGTATCCTTAAAGGACTTGTTTTTCCCCTTCTCCTCCACAAATTATACCAACATCAAATATAGTGAAAGCAGGGGTTATACTGTGGGAGGGACATACAAAGCAACAAAGAAATAATCTTATAAATGCATTAGAAACAAATGCATATCTAAGGGTTCATTTTCCTAACATCACATTGTCTGACCTTTTCTGCTTGACTCATACATATACTAGTTATTGCAAATAAGGGAAACCATGGGGCCTATGTTTCGTTGGGCTTGGCTTACTTAACTTAATATAATTTTTTCCAAGCCTTTCCATTTCCTAACATCTTTCTGATGGAGGCATAGAATTCCATTGTGTATATATACCACATTTTCTTGATCCATTCATCTACTGAGGGGCATCTGGGTTAGTTCCATATCTTAGCTATGGTAAATAATGCTGCAATAAACATAGCTGTGCTGGTAGCTTTAGTGTGGTCTTGTTTGTAAACATTTGGGTAAATGCCCAAAAGTGGGATTTCTGGGTCATAGGGGAGCTCTATGTGGAGTCTTTTGAGGAACCTCCATACTGCTTTCCAAAGTGGTTGAACAAGTTTACACTCCCATCAACAATGAAGTAAGGTTCCCTTCTGGCCACATCCCCTCCAGCATCTGTTGTTATTAGAGTTCTTGATTTTAGCCATTCTAACTGGAGTGAGGTGGTATCTCAATGTTGTTTTGATTTGCATTTCTTTTTTTATATTTTTTTATTTTTTATAACGCTAGTTCAGAGAATATGTCAACCTACACGTTCCTTTGTTTCTTTCAGTCAGGTATAACTCAAGCTTAAGTAAAAACAATTTGTTCTTACAGTAAGAGGTGTCAGTAATTGATTTAATGAACTTGTGACTGAATAAGCTTGAGCCAGTGAGCAGACTTGCATGGAAGTCCCTGAGACCTTCATCTTGAGATCTACCTCAATTATCTCAGAACCCTTATTGCTTATTCTTTGCACCCTCGGCAGAAAAAGGAGGTGAAGCACTTTCTTGTTTTGTGCTCCCTGGTCTTCTTTAAAAATACAATTTTTTGTTTCTATGAAGGTGTTATACTGAGGGGTTCCTGTTTCATGAGTCACATCTCTGTAGTCTTCTTGAAGTTTGATATAGTTCCTTTTCCAACAAGTGTTCACAATGGGCTGAGTTTACACAGATATTATCTGCCCCAACTTTATTGCATTTGGGTTTTCTGTCCTGGATCTATCTATGGCCAGACATTGCATAAGGACTCCTGGATTTCTGTCTTCCAAACCTTTATATTACTGGTCAGCACCGTGGGCAAACTTTGCAAAAAGAGCTTTGTGTCTTGGACACTTGTCAGCTAAGCCTTTTATTTCTTTCCTTACGCTGGGGAAAATCCAGGTTCATTCTTTGAACATTTCTCTGCAAAATTATTCAGAGGCCTCAGAAGAATTCCTTTTCCCAATCCCTTTCCTCCCCTGTCAATTTTTCAAATGAACCATATGTGTACTGACCTGTATTGAGCTTGTATCTTCGTGGTAAAGTCTTTCCAGAGAATGTACGAGACCTAGTTCCCGTTCTGCATCCTCCTCAGTGTAGGACAGTCATCTGTCCCTCAGAATGAGAGAGAGATTCACCCACCCATGCTTGGGAGATGAAGGGTCAAGTCTAGCAATCTAAGCATCTCTTTCCTTAAGTTCTTTCACATCCTTGTACAGGGGTAAGTCAGTCAGTAAACTGGCTAGATTTAAGGTACTTGGTATTTCCTAAGATATGATTCTAACAAGTAGACTAAGAAACATATCTGGGCTTTACTTATATATTTTTTAACTCTAGCTGCTCCAAAGAGAAGTTGGGTCATCTGTGGAAACCACAAAGCTTTTTATTCAGATAGATAGATAGATAGATATTAAAGGTGATATACACAGTGGTTACAGTTACATAAGTCAAGTAGTATGTACCTTTCTTTTAGAACAGAGCTACCTCTTCCTTCTCTCTCTCCCAGTTTTTCCCTTCTGTCCCCACCTATAAGTATAGCTGTATAGTTGTACAGTTCATTTTCAACATAGTGTCTAGTGAGTACCACTGCTGCATTTGTTCACCCTTCGTCCCAACCTTTCTGAGCTTTTCTCTTATCCTCCCCAAAACAGAAATACTTACATACAAGACAAAAGGTACAGAAAACAAAAACAGCAACAAAGAGGGGGAAAGCCCAAAACCACTTGTTTCCATTTCTTGGAGTTCATCTCGATCGAACCCAGGGCTCCATGCATGCTAGGCAAGCACTCTACCACTAAGCCACATTCCCAGCCAGAATATAGATTTAAAACACTGCAATAAACATACTAAGTGGTCTTTCAAAAATGATAAATTGTGATGCTTATGCAATATGTGAGACATCATTTCTCCACTGCTTTGCCTATGAAGAAAGCTTTTGTAAGAATTTTTTAGAAGCTTCCTTTTTAGAATGCTGATCTAATGCATTACTGTGCCTACTGTTTGTTCTACATGCCTTCATTAAATCCAAACAGAAAAGTACAGTTCTTTTGGGAATGTGGGTCCTTATTTCTAGAATGTTCTGCTAGCTCATTAGAATTAATTTGGTAGTGATCTATACCTTCTGTCCCCCTTTCTATTTCATGGAAAAATTTTAGAAGTATTGGAATTGCTTCTTGAAAGGTCTTACAGAATTCATCTGTGAATTCATCAGGACATGGACTGCTAAATGGTCTATGTCCTCTTGGCTCACTTTTGGTACATTGAGGTTATTCAGGAATACATTCATTTGTACCAGAATTTCCAGATGGTTGGTGCAAAAGTTTGTGAAATATTCCTTTATAATGTTCTGAATTCTACTCGTATTTGTTGTGATAGCCCCTTTCTCGTTCCTAATTATACTTATTTGGGTGATTCCTCCTCTGTTTCGTCATATTTGCCATACGCTTATCAATTTTGCTCATCTTTTTAAAGAACCAACTATTTGTTTTGTTGATTCTTTGTATAGTTCTTTGAGTCTCTAGTTAATTGATTTCTGGTCTTATCTTCATAATTTCATTCTGGCTACTGGTTTTACACTGGGCTTGCCCTTGTTTTTCCAGGAGCTTGAGGTGCATCACTAGAGTATGAGTTTCAGATTTTTCCAATTTGTTAATGTAGTCGTAGGGCAGGAAAAAAGAGAGAAAAAGCAAATAATAATAATAATCAATTCAAATAAATAAAATGAAAAAAAGTAGCTCTTAACCCCAAAACAAAATGAAAACAATTCAGAACAACCCAAGCCAAAACAATGGCACCAACACACCTAAATACACACACACACACACACACACACACACATACACACCACACACACACACACACACAAATGAAAAAATGTCCCCTAAAGAATCATTATTCTTTGTGGCCATTATATTTGTTTCCCACTAACTTTGCTCTCCAAGGTGATCTGTATTTCTAGTCTCAAATTCCAGGCTTGAATGATTTGCAATCCATCAAGTTGGAGAGGAAGTGCTGTTTTTCTCTAGGTAACCACACACATACACACACACACACACTCAGGATGTACTGTATGTCCCGGCCCCACCTCAGAAAAAAGGGAAGAACAGAAATTTTCTAAAGCTTTTGTTTGTGTTAAGGAGAGACAGTGGCTACTGTTTTGTTTCCAATCTCCCTCTGCCTGCAGCTGGAATTACTTCTGAAGTTGCACACTTGGCCCTGCCTATGAGGTATGGGTGACATCCTAGTCTGGAGACGTACAACGATGCTCAGCTGTGGTCCCTCTCAGCCCTGCTGGAGCTGTGTGGGCTGGTGCCCTGGAGCGAGGCTGGAGTCTAACCACACCCCGCAGTCCCACATAGGGACACACAGAGTCCGTGTGGCCCCGGGTCTTCGGCCTGGATGGAATTATAGGAAAGCTCAGCAATCTTAGCCCGTGTTGCTGTGGAGCTCCGGGGCGAAACACGCACCTGCTGTGGCTAGCAGCAAGACCTCTTTCCTGGACTGTTCTGCTGTGGAGCATTTCTGTGGCCCACGTGGAGTTCCTTTGTTCAATGCTTTTTGGCTCTGGCTTTTTCCAAACCTCCAAACGGGGTCTTGCAGTCTTGTGTCATTCTGCTGGTGTGGTCGATTCGGCTGAATCTTGCCTGGAGATTGAATAATTGCCAAGCATACGGGTCAGTAGCTCCGGTTGCAGAACTCTAACTTCATTGGCCACAGAGTCCAGCACATGTTTAAAGAAGATTTTTTTAATTTAGCTTTGATCACTTTGAGAAGCTTCCAGTCGACAATCCTTGATTTGTATGGGCTCTGACTGCTTGTACGTTGCCTCCCGTCCTCACTTAAGTTGTATTCCCCTGTGAAAGCCCTCTACCTCCAGTTGGCTGGAGGAGACTCCCTGACTTTCCTCTCTCAACAATCTGCCATCTTCCTTCCCTCTATTCTGTCTTGGTATGCAAGAGTCATACTTGACCTTGAGATGGATGCGGGAAAGAAATCTGTCGATGTATATAGTTGGCTATTTTAAGGAATGGTGTGTATTGAAAAGAAAAAAGAAAAAGGAAGCAATTATTCTGGAAGCAATTTGACCTCTTTAACTAGTACACATGGTAGCAATTGAATAATTAAGCATTCTTAATGTAGGTGAGTTGTAAACTAATTTAGCTAAGAGCATCAACATCTTGAACCACAACTATAGAAAATGCTTTTTAAATTAAGCTCTTTTGGATAGTGCCAACTACCTTGAGTATTCATTACTCTTTACTCTATTTTTGAAAAAAAAAACTATAATTACCGGCTGCATGCTGGGATGCCATATAACTTCTCTTTTAATCAGTCTACAATGGTAAGGGTCATATTTCAATATCCATAATACAAAAGTAATCTACCTCAGGAGTTTGAGTTTAATATTTTGTCAACATAGCATGGGGTATCAGTTAATGTTTTTATTTTAAATAAAGGACTGGAGTTAACTTTTTTTTTTGAAAAAGTGTTAGGCTCCTGAAAATGAATGCATGCTAACTCATGAGGTGAGAAAGGCTGTTTTATTGTCACTGGGAAGTAGAGATGAAGCCAGCTCAAATGAGTTTTTGCAGTGGCTCAGGTAGTGAGCAATGAGATGTGGGAGGCATTATTTGTCTTCTTACTACTGTGTCCCAGGTCCCATTGTATTCTCAATGATAGGAATGTATTTAACTATAGTGCATATGTCATGAACAAACCAGGGCAAAGACTCTGGTACAAAAAGTTCATTCTAGGTATTGTGGAAGGCCCCTGGAAAGCAATAACACAAAGTGACAAGACAACAAAAGGCCATAAATAGCCCGGGAAGGAAAGCTATCTGGAACACACAACTACGTTTTGCATTTTCTCTATTACTACCTTTGATATATGTAAGATTTCTCTTTTCTAGGATAGTTCTTAGCTTCTAATTTGTGAACTCTGATGAGCCGTTTTCTTTTCAGTCACCACTTAATGGAAGAGATAAAGCTTTATAAAATCAACTTATGATCTAACATCAAAGGTGAGAAATTCTGCAAGCCTTTTCTTTCCTGCTTCTAAGATGTAACCAAATCTATCATAAGAATTCATAAAACCAGAAAGGTGAATAGTTACAAGCAAAATATTTCTAACAAAGTATCAATATTACTCAAACTAAATATTAGTTATCCTTCCCTTCAGGAAAGAATCTGAACTTGGGTGTCAGGAGGCATGAATAGTTCTTACTGAGCCTATGGGTGGTTACTGTCTCTGGGCAAGTCAAACAGTGCTTCTCAGTCATGGTTTATTTACCTGAAAATTAAATGCATTGGCTATCTCTGTGGCTAGAAGGGCACTATATGAAGTCCCGTGGTTCTCAGCAGGTAACTCGTCATTGCCTGGGAGCCTGCGTCTTGTACTCACGATGGTTTCTCCCCAATCTTCCACTGGTCCTGAAACTCTTCTGAATATTAAATGGTAGTACGTTAAAAATTGTAAAAAAAAAAAAATTTAAATTGTAATGCAGCCAAGAAAGTTGTAAACACTGGATTAATTTCAAAGTAAACTAAAAAGTTTCAGAAATTATATTCACCGGGAAAGAAAGGAGTGTTTCTGTCTACTTAGTACCTGTTTAGCACACACCAGGTAATCGATACCTATTTTTCAATAAAATGCAATAGTTGTACCGTAAAAGTCAGACCCAAATGCAAAGGTAGAAAGCACCATATTTTATTACTATGTCTAATGTCATTCCTAACTGGCTAGGATGACCCATTATTGAAAAACAACATAAACCCTGTGGGATGGGGAGCAGATAATTTTATAAGATTTGTAAAGATAATTGGAAATTCAGTCTAAGCACAAGCTATCTTAAGTGTAAATTCTAGAAAAATATAGGCAGAAGAACTGGGAAATTTAAGGCAAAATAGCAATACTTTCAGTGTGTTTAGAAAACACAATGAAGAGTAAATTAAGTTTGTAATTCCTTGCAAATAGGATTAAATATTTTTAAGTTTAATTACATTTTTTATTGTAAAGGTGATGTACACAGGAGTTGCTGTTATATAAGTACTGAGTACATTTCTTTTCAAACAGTGTTATCCCCTCCCCCATTTTCTCCCACTTTCACTCATTCCCCTCTCCCTAAGTTGTAAAGTTTGTTTCCAACATAGTGTCTAGTGAATTATCTCTGTTGCATTGGTTTATCCTTTGTCCCACCACTTCTGTGATTCCCCTTTCCTTCCCCAAATCAGATAAACATATATAAGACAAAGGATACTGAAATCAAAAACAGTGACCATAGGGAATCAACCAAAGGAAAACAAAAGAAGAAATAACTGCAAACTGCAAACTAAATTTTTAAAAAAAATCTTGTTCTCTTGTTTCCATTTCTTAGAGTTTATTTAAATTAGCATGTACACAGAGCCATTGTGATCCTCTGCTAGGACTATCCTAGGTGTATACTAATTATTACAAATTAGGGATCACATGGAGCCTATGTTTCTTTGGGTCTGGCTTACTTCACATAATATGACTTATTCCAAATCTTTCCATTTCCTTACTAATGGGCCAATTGGAATTCTGAGCCACAGCTCAGAAGAGAAGACCCAGAAATGAACCCCTAGATCTATGGCCACCTAATCTTTGATAAGGGAGCCACAAACACTAGATGGAAGAAAGATAGCCTCTTCAACAAATGCTGCTGATACAATTGGCTATACATATATAGAAAACTGAAGTAAGATCCTTATATATCGCCCTGCACCAGAATCAATTATAAATGGATCAAAGACCTTCATGTAAGATTAAATATTTTTGAAGCAGTTTATAATACATAACACCATTTTCACTACATGAGAATACCAATTCTATGACCATTTCAAAAGGTAATATTTTGTGTTCAAGTTGTAAAAACAAGAAAGAATCAAGTGTAACTCTAGGAGATTCTAAAAGGTTTAAGATTGAAAACAGGTAAATGTGATTTAGGGCTGGTGTTCTGTGTTCTTGAATGAATATCCCCAAATTACAGTCAGAAAAATTTAAGAGCAAATCGACTCAACTTGCAGTAAATCAATTGGTGCTAGTAAACTAGAAGGAAACAGAAAAAAAAAGTGGCTGACAGGACTAAGGAAAACACATTGAAATAATAAATGGGGTTTTCTACTGCCTGGAGAAATTACTCAGCTTTTAGCAAGGTAAAGTTAGCTTCAACTGGCAGCAGGTTTGTTTTAAAACTGAAGTAAGAAAAAGTATCCAAGCTTACAAATGATGGGAAGATACATTATCAACAAAGTAAAGATTCAGAAAGGAGCAATCAACTGATTTCCCCAATACAACTGAAAGGACAAAGAAAACCATTAGTTATGTAGTTATGTAGTTGCTTTTCTTTTTTTTTTTTTTTTTCCTGAGCTTCTTTTTTTTTTTTTTTTATTGTAAAGCTACTATACAGAGGGTTACAGTTACATGAGTGAGGTAATGAGTACACTTCCTCTTGAACATTGTTACCCCCTCCATTGTCTTCCCCCTACCATCCCCTCCCTCCCTCCCTTCCCCGAGGTTCTTTTTTTTTTTTTTTTTTGATTGTGATTAATGATTACATAATTTCAAAGTCACAAGTTCATTCTAACTTCCCTGGAGCAAATTGTCTACCACAGTCTGTAATATATAACAGTGTTCACATGTTATATACCATATTTGTGATCAGCAGCATGGGGATATTTAGTAGTGGTTCAACCAGATGAGCGGGAGTTCTTTGTTTCTTAAGTCCTGTTAGTTTTGTCATATCACCTAACCTTTTGGATTTAGCATCCACTTATCAGGGAGACCATGTACCGTTTGTCTCTTCGTTCTTGGCTTACCTCGCTCAACATGATTCCTTCTAGCTCCATCCATTTCCCTGCAAATGCCATTATTTTGTCATTTCTAATGGCTGCATAATATTCCATTGTGTATAGATACCACAATTTTTGGATCCATTCATCTGTGGTGGGGCATCTAGGTTGTTTCCATACCCTAGCTATTGCGAACAGTGCTGCAATAAACATGGAGGTGCGCGTGTCCTTGTATATTGGTTCCTGTTGTTCAGGGTAGATGTCTAGAAGTGGTATGACTGGGTCCTAAGGGAGGTCAATCTTTAGCTTTCTAAGGACCCTCCAGACTGCTTTCCAAAGTGGTTGTATAAGTGTACATTCCCACCAGCAGTGTAATAGGGTTCCTCTTTCTCCACATCCCCTCCAGCATTTGTCGTTGGCTGATTTGTGGATGTGGGACATTCTGACTGGGGTAAGGTGGTATCTCAGGGTTGTCTTTATTTGCATTTCCTTCACCACCAGGGATGATGAACATTTCCTCATATGTTTCTTTGCCATTTTTATTTCTTCATTTGAGAAGTCCCTCTTTAGTTCCCTTGCCCATTTAGTAATTGGTTTGTTAGGTTTGGGAGGGATTAGTTTCTTGAGTTCCCTGTATATACAGGATGTTAACCCCTTGTCTGATATATTGCTGGTAAATATTTTTTCCCAATTAGTTGGTTGTCTTTCTAGCTTAGTTGCGATAGATTTAGCTGTGCAGAAGCTTTTTATTTTAAGGTAGTCCCATTTGTCGAGTCTCTCTCCAACTTGTTGTGACCCTGGGACTCTGTTCAGGAAGTTCCTTCCTGTGCCTATTAGTTCAAGTGTCTCTCCTACTCTGTCCTGCAGTAGTTTCAGAGATTCAGGTTTAATGTTAAGGTCTTTAATCCATTTTGAGTTGATGTTGGTGCATGGTGATAGGCTGGGGTCCACTTTTAGTTTTCTGCATGTAGCTGCCCAGTTTTCCCAGCACCAGCGGTTGAAGAGGCTGTGTTTCTTCCATTGTATGTCTTTGGCTCCTTTGTCGAATATCAGCTGGCTGTAGGCCTGTGGATTTATATCTGGATCTTCTATTCTGTTCCATTGGTCTTCGGGTCTGTTTTTGTGCCAGTACCATGCTGTCTTTGTGATTATAGCTCTGTAGTAGAGTTTGAAGTTCGGCATGGATAGCCCTCCCATATTGTCTTTATCCCCTAGAATTGTTTTGGCTATTCTAGGTCTTTTGTTGTCCCATATAAATTTTTGGACTGTTTTCTGTATTTCAGTGATGTACGTCATTGGGATTTTAATAGGAATTGCATTGAATTTGTATATTAGTTTTGGAAGTATCACCATCTTTACTATATTAAGTCGGCCTATCCAGGAGCATGGGAGGTCTTTCCATTTCCTAGTGTCTTCTGCAATTTCTTTCTTTAACTTTTTATAGTTCTCATTAAATAGTTCTTTTACATCTTTGGTTAGGTTAATTCCTAAATATTTTATTTTTTGGGAGGTTATTGTGAATGGGGTTGCTCCCTTTATTTCCCTCTCTTCCTGTGCGTTATCAGTGTATAGGAAGGCAACTGATTTTTGCGGGTTTATTTTGTATCCTGCTATTTTGCCGAAGTGACTTATGATTTCTAAAAGTTTGGGGATGGAGTTCTTGGGATCGTGGAGGTATAGTATCATGTCATCTGCAAAAAGGGATAGTTTAACTTCTTCTTTCCCTATGCGGATCCCTTTAATGTCTTTTTCTTGCCTTATTGCCCTGGCTAAGGGTTCTAGGACTATGTTGAAGAGGAGTGGAGACAGTGGGCATCCTTGCCTTGTTCCTGTTTTTAGGAGGATTGGTTGTAGCTTTTCCCCATTAAGTATAATATTGGCTATTGGTCTGTCATAAATGGCTTTTATTGTTTTTAGAAATTTTCCTTCTATTCCTATTTTCTCCAGAGCTTTTAGCATGAATGAATGTTGAATTTTATCAAAGGCCTTTTCTGCATCTGTGGCGATAATCATGTGATTCTTGACCTTGGCTCTGTTGATATGCTGGATTACATTTATTGACTTACGTATGTTAAACCATCCCTGTGTCTCTGGGATGAAGCCTACCTGATCATAGTGTATTATTTTTTTTATGTGTTTCTGGATTCTGTTAGCTAGAATCTTGTTAAGGATCTTTGCATCTGTGTTCATCAAGGAGATTGGCCTGTAATTCTCCTTTTTGGTTGGGTCTTTGCCTGGTTTGGGGATGAGTGTGATATTGGCTTCGTAGAATGAGTTTGGGATAGCTCCCTCCTTCTCTGTTTCTCTGAAGAGCTTGAGGAGTATGGGTATTAGTTCTTCTTTAAAGGTCTTATAGAATTCTGCTGTGAATCCATCTGGTCCTGGGCTTTTTTTTGTTGGAAGACTTTTGATAGCTTCCTGTATCTCATTATAGGATATTGGCTTATTTAATTGGTTAACTTCTTCTTTGCTCAGTTTGGGTAACTTGTATTTCTCTTAAAATGCATCCATTTCCGCCAGATTTTCTTCCTTTAGAGAGTATAGCTTTTGAAAGTAGTCTGTTAGAATTGTTTGGATATCTTGGGTACGTGTTGTGATGTTTCCGGTGGCATCCCTAATCCTATTAATATGGGTTTCCTCTCTTCTTTTTTTAATTAATCTTGCCAATGGGCCATCAATTTTGTTTATTTTTTCAAAGAACCAGCTTTTTGTTTGGTTTATTTTGGTTATGGTTTTCTGATTTTCTAATTGGTTAATCTCTGCTCTCAATTTGGTTATCTGGCTTCGTCTAGTAGCTTTAGGTCCCATTTTTTCTTGTTTTTCTAGCTGTTTTAATTGCAACATGAGATTATTTACTTGGTCTGTCTCCATTCTCTTGATGTAGGCACTGAGGGCAATAAATTTGCCCCTCAGGACTGCTTTTGCTGTGTCCCACAAGTTTCTTTGTGAGGTGTTTTCATTTTCATTGAGTTCTAGGAAATGCTTTATTTCTTCTCTGATCTCTTCTGTTACCCAGGCCTTGTTAAGGAGTGTGCTGTTCAATTTCCATGTATTAGAGAAATTTCTGCAGTATGCTTTGTTATTGAGAGCTAGCTTGATTCCACTGTGGTCAGATAGGATACAGGGGATTATGTCGATCCCTTTGTATTTGCTTAAGTTCCTTGCATGAACTATGATATGGTCTATTTTGGAGAAAGTTCCATGAGCTGCTGAGAAGAATGTGTACTGTGTTGTTTTAGGGTGAAATACTCGGTAGATGTCAGTTAATTCCGCTTGAAGTATGGCCTCACTTAATTCGGTAGCTTCTTTGCCAATCCTGTGGTTGGTAGACCTGTCCTTTGGTGAGAGTGGCATGTTAAAGTCTCCTAGTATTATCGTATTGGGATCTATTTTATTCTGTAAGTTTGAGAGCATTTGTTTAACATATCTGGGTGCACCGCTATTTGGGGCATATAAGTTGATGATGGTTATATCCTCCTCTTGGATTGTTCCCTTTATTAATATGTAGTATCCGTCCTTGTCTTTCTGTACTGATTTTAATGAAAAGTTTATTTTGTCAGATATCAGGATAGCTACACCTGCTTTCTTATTGGGGATAGTTGCTTTTCTTTATCCTTACTAACGAGGCTTGTCAAGATGATTCTGGTAATTGGATGAATGCAAAAGTCATGAATCATTGTAAACATTGGTAAAATACTTTTTTTTTTCCTATTTCCTCAACAATTTTTTTCCCTTGATTCTTAGGGAAGTTTATAGCTGCTCTCATTCTTCAGATTGTTGCTGACTTGTTTTGGTCCTGGGGTTGAACAAATAGTAAGGATGTGGTAATTTCCCCTTCCCTCCATTCCCTTGTCCACTTTTCCCAGCATATCAATATATCAGAAGGGCCGAATAATGCACAGACTCTCATAGCTAAAGTCTAACTTCCAAATTACCCCTCTGACTATGATAGGATGTTGGCTATTGCTGTATTTGAAATCGTCACCACCTTCTTTAGCTTTAATGCCTGTGATGAAAGTAAAGAGTTTTACAGGGCCAAATAATTCTAAAACACACAATTCTTTATTTTTATCGGAAAGAACTGCACTTAGTTTGCTTAACTCAGTTATGATAAATCATAATAGTATAGTACCATTCATTAGTAATGTTTTCCATGTTGTCCATCGGCATAGGTAGATCTGTTTAATATAGCTAGAACAAATAAAAAACTAATAACCATACTCTGTTACCTATATACATTACCTCTGTTTTAATTTTTGTTCTTAAGACTCAGAAAGTGAGTTACAGTTAGCTTTAGCATCTGGATCAAATTTTCTTAGCTATAACTAAAATAACACATGGTCAAGTTAACTATTGAAGGGAAAATACCTATGGTTGAGAGTGCCAGTAATGTATTAGCAAGTCCTATTTGTATGTTACTGCTTTTCTTTCCAAGAGATTGTCCTGTCAAAGAAAATGGCATGGTTGTAATTTCCAGCTTATTTTTTTTCTTTGTCAAGAGTTATTCAAATGTCAAAGCAATGAAGCATCAATATTATTCATGTTTTTCAAGGTCCCTAAAGCACTTAGATTCATAAACTTCCCAGAGTTCTAAGGAAGTATATACGGATGGTTTGGGGAGGAAGGATGTATAGATCATGAAGGATGAAATACTAAGGCACAAAAAGAGGCAACAATTTAATATTTGTTGTGGAAGGGAAGAGAGCTGGCTGAGAGGCTGCTTCCACGTCGATGTCCTGATCTAGATATGGTAGGAGAGAGTAGAACAGAGAAGTTACACATGTCACTGTTTAGAAACTTCGTAATAGGATTAATATTTTCAAGGCTATAAAGTGACTTGCTGGTGTGATAAATGTCAATAAAAACAGAATAAAAGGCCAGATTACTAAAAATTTTAATTTGTTTAGGACTGTTCTCATTTGTGTTTCCTGTCCTGTCATAATTAGTAGCACAGCTGGGCGCTGGTGGCTCACACCTGTAATCCTAGCTACTCAGGAGGATGAGATCTGAGGATCGAGGTTCAAAGCCAGCCCGGGCCGGAGAGACCGTGAGACTCCTATCTCCAATAAACCACCAGAAAACCGGAAGTGGCGCTGTAGCTCAAGTGGTAGAGCGCTCGCCTTGAGCTGAAGAGCTGAGGGACCGCGCCAAGGCCCAGAGTTCAAGCCCCACGACCGACCCAAAAAAAAAAAAAAATTAGTAGCACATATGGGAATCTGTTTCCAAGAGGGTGCCCAGGGATATGTCACATAGTATTTCCGCTCTAGGAAATCCTCTACCCCATAGTACTATGGGGTAGAGTAGGGAAAGCATATATCATAGTAATTCTGAAACAAAATTGTGAGACACTGTAGTTATCTGTCTTTTTTTTTTTTTTTTTGCCAGTCATGCTGCCTGAACTCTGGGCCTGGACACTGTCCCTCAGCCCTTCAGCTCAAGGCTAGTGCTCTACCACTTGAGCCACAGCACCACTTCCAGCTTTTTCTGCTTATGTGGTGCTGAGGAACCGAACCCAGGGCCTCATGCATGCAAGGCAAACACTCTACCACTGAGTCACCTTCCCAGCCCCATGTAGTTATCTGTCTTTTTATATCATTTACTCTTTGGGAAGCCTAATCCATTACCAAGTGCTTTATAGAGTGAAGAATTGAGGCCTTTTTCCAACAGCCATGTAAATGAAATTAAGATGCATAACCTTCAACCTGGTTAAGCATTCTTTATTATTATTATTTGTGTGTGTGTGTGTGTGTGTGTGTGTGCATGCGCGCACGTGCACGGGCGTGCATCTGCCTGTCCTTTGGTTTGAAATCAGGGCCTAGGTACTGTTGCCGAGCTTTGTTGTTTTTGTTGTTTTGTTAAGGCTAGCACTCTACCACTTGCTCCACTTCCAGTTTTTTTGGTGATTAATTGGCTGTACGAGTCTCACTAATTTTCCTACTAGCTTCAAACTCCAATCCTCAGATCTCAGTCTCCTGAGTAGCTAAGATTTCAGGGGTGAGCCACCACCACCCAAATGGTTAAGTCTTTTGATGATCAGTGTCTGATCCAGTTTATATATTGACTACAGACTCATGAGACGACCTGAGATAGGGCTATGAACTAAACATCTTCTCCTTCTCCTTCTCCTTCTCCTTCTCTTTTCCTTCTCCTTCTCCTTCTCCTCCTCCTCCTCCTCCTCCTCCTCCTCTTCCTCCTCCTCCTCCTCCTCCTCTTCCTCCTTCCCCTCCCCCTCCCTCTCCTCCTCCTCCTTCTTCTCTTTCTTCTTCTTCTTATCAGTTGTGGGGCTTGAACTCAGGACCTGAGCACTGTCCCTGAACTCCTTCACTCAAGGCTAGGACTCTACCATTTTGAGCCACAGCTCCATCTCCTCCCAAGTTCTTGACTCTGAGAAAATGTGTGAGACAGTATTTGTTTAAGCAGTTACACTTTCTTTGTAATATTTTAAGCAACAATAAAATTCATACTTGTCATTTCCTAAAGTGTTTTTTATTTGGATGAAAAATTGTAAAGCTACTCTGTATAAAGATGTTATAAAGAGAAATCTCATTCATGACTTTATTAGGTTTTGTTGTTGTTGTTGTTGTTTGTCAGTCCTTGGGCTTGAACTTGGGACTTAGGCACTGTCTCTGACCTTCTAACTTTCATTTGAGCCACAGCTCCACTTCTAGCTTTTTGGTGTAGATAAGAATCTCACAGTTCCCTTCCCAGGTTAGCTACAAACTGCATTCCTCAGATCTCAGCCTCCTGAGTGGAAAGGATTTACAGGCCTGAGCCACCAGTACCTGATAGGGGTTTTCCTTTTCTTTTTTCCTTCTTTTTTATAGGTAGTTGGAACTTTCCCTGTAATAGTATGCAAACACTTTGTAAAGATTTTGTGACAGAGGCATTTGGTAATGTCAGAAATCTAGCTCTGTAAATCGCACTAAAGGAAGACCAGTCTGATAAAGAGCATTCGTTTAGAATCAGATTTGCCTGGATGTGAATTCTAATACTGCTGTGAGTATATGGGGGGTGGGAAGGTACAAAACCAGGTACTGTGGCTTAAACTCATGGACAGGGTGCTTGCTGTCTCTTAGCTTTTTTGCACAAATCTAGTATTTTACCACTTGAGCCATAGCTCTACTTCTGGCTTTTTGGTAGTTAATTGAGTCTCATGGACTTTTCTTGCTCAAACTGGTTTCGAACCATGATCCTCAGATCTCAACCTCCTGAGCAGTTAGGGTTACAATGGTGAACTCTGATGCCTGGCCTAATACTGGTTTTTTATTGGCTTCAAGAACTTTTAACTGTTTTCTGCTTCTGTTGCATTAGTAAAAAATGGGGGGCTGGGAAGGTGGCTAGAGCGCTTGCCTTGCATGCATGAGGCCCTGGGTTCGATTGCTCAGCACCACATAAGCAAAAAGAAAAAAGCTGGAATTGGCGCTGTGGCTCAAGTGGTAGAGCACTAGCCTTGAGCTGAAGAGCTGAGGGACAGCGCCCAGGCCCAGAGTTCAGGCCCCACGACCAGATCCAAAAAAAAAAAAATGGGAATAATAATAGAACTTCTTCATAAGATTATTGCTTCAGAATGATGTGTATAAATCACTTATGATGTCAGCATAGTTAAATATTCCTTAAGAATTAGCTACCTGTCACAGGGCTAAAGGCTCAAGTAATAAGAGTAGCACCTAACAAGCACAAAGGCACTGAGTTCAAACCCCTGTGCCACCAGTAACACATTCATCCACATACTCTTACGTATTTTGCCTGCAATGAGAAATTAAGCTGAATTTTTGTCAGTCATGGGGCTTGAACTCGGCCTGGGTGCTGTGCCTCAGCTCTTCAGCTCAAGGTGAGCACTCTACCACTTGAGCCATAGAACTACTTCCGGTGTTCTGGTGGTTAATGGGAGATAAGAGTGTCACAGGGCTGGGAAGGTGGCTCAGTGGTAGAGCACTTGCATTGCATGCAGGAGGCCCTAAATTCGATTCCTCAGCACCACATAAGCAGAAAAAGCCGGAAGTGGCGCTATGGCTCAAGTAGTAGCCTTGAGCTGAAATGCTGAGGGACAGCGCCCAGGCCCAGGGACAGCGCCCAGGCCCAGAGTTCAGACCCCGAGACTGACCAAAAAAATAAAAAGACAGCCCGGGCTGTCTTTGAACTGCAATGCTCAGATCTCAGCCTCCTGAGTAGCTAGGATTACAAGCGTGAGCCACTGACGCCCGGCTAAGCTGATTTTTTCAACAAATAATTATTTCTTTTCTAAGTGGTATTCTCAATGGTAAATCCCTTAAATATTTTATGTTCTTATTGGATGCTAGAAACAAAAGCTAGAAAGTTGTTAATTCCTTAAGGAAATTACAAAGTATTTTGGAAAGTTTCAACAAACTTTTATGAATATTATTTATAATTTGTAATGTTAACATTAAATACATGAATGGTTGGGGACTTACACATTTTTAGTATTTACTTCCCAGATTCCACCTAGGAGAGAAAATATTTAATACTTGTCTTTCTAAATTAGTTCTGAGTCAGGTTATAAGGACTTTAATACATTTTTAGTTTATTTTTGTGCAGGGTAAGAGATAAGAATCTAGTTTCAATCTTACACATGTGGATATCCATTTCATCCAGCTCCATTTATTACAGAGGCTGGATTTTCTCCAGTGTATTATTCTAGGTTTTTTTTTCCCAAAAATCAGCCATACCTGCATATATTGATTTCTGGGTCTTCCATCCTATTACATTGGTCTACATCTTTTTCTTTCTGTTTCAGTACCATGCTGTTTTCATTACTGTGACTCTAGAGTATATTTTGAAATCAAGTATTTTGATGCCTCCAGAACTGTCCTTTTGTCTTAGGATTGCTTTGCCCATTGTGGTCTTTGTGCTTCTGAATTAATTTCAAGATTTTTTTTTTCCCCACTTTTGTAAAGAATGATATTGATCTTGCTGAGGATTTCACTGAATCTCAGACTTCCCTCTCTCTTTTTTTAAATTATAGCAGCGCCTTAAGACTTTCCCTATTAACTTATAAGTGTTTGGCATTAGGGTTCTCTGTTTCTTTTATAATTCTGAAATCCTATATTTCTGATTTTCACCTACCTACTGTTGCACCCAATGCCTTTCCATGACATCCTGCCTCTCCCTATAATCATCCACTTGTTCTTTTATGTCAATCTAGTTGAAACCTGACAAAGTGCTGATTCTTTTTAACTCTCTGTCTTATGATTCCTCTCACCTTTTGTATCTTATGAACATTATAGTATCTGTAATTTACTTTTTTGTTGTTGTTGTTGGTCATGGGGCCTGAACTCTGGGCCTGGGCGCTGTCCCTCAGCTCTTCAGCTCAAGGCTAGTGCTCTACCACTTGAGCCACAGTGCCACTTCTGGCTTTTTCTGCTTATGTGGTGCTGAGGAACCAAACCCATGGCCTCATGCATGCAAGGCAAGCGCTCTACCACTGAGCCACCTTCCCAGCCCCTGTAATTTACTTTTAAATATTTCACTATAAACAGTGTGAGTAAATGATGTGCTTAATTTTGTTTTACAGGTAAGGAACTATTGGTTAACATTTGCTTTCCTGAGGTTGTTAGTTACTCTCTGAAGTACCTTCATAAAGAATATACACTTTAGATCTTATTGTGAAAAAAACTCGTGTTACTACCCAAATCAACACCGAACTATTCGTTAGCAGACATAGTGATATTTGTTCCCTGATGAAATGAATGTTTAGGAATGTTGATTACTGGTAGAACAGGTCACTACCTCTATTCCAAAAACTAAGAGGAAGTATTTGGGGAAATTTCCTTAGATAGCATAATGCTCCCAGTATCTCCAGAGAGCTAGAGTTCCAAGAATTCTATTGCTTGATACTGGAGAGTTTGCTGATGCTGTTTAAGAATATTGTGTCTACTTTGCAGAGACTATGAATTGCACTTACCAGAATGCCTTAAAGCATAAAAGGCTGTGCATTCATCTCATTTTATCTTATATGATTATTTTGAGGCACAATGACTAGTATGTTTTATATGCCACAGAATTCATTTTGAAGCTTACCTCATTGTAACATACCACTTGGAAGTTAAGTTGTGGAAGAGAAATATTAACATTTCCTCCAACTTCTACTGTTGTAGATTCTGGGCCAAAGAATTCAATAATTATGAATGACCAAATTGGCTTAAGTTAGTTTCCAACTGGGAGATACAACACCAAACAACACACTGTACAGCTTATCACAAATAAGTCAAAAGGAAACTTGTATCATTTCCTTATGTTTGTTGATTTACCTTGCAGACTTTATCTTAATCCCATTTATTGTCCATTGCTCCTAATCAATGATGTAGTAGTAGATTGCCTTCATGATCTCCAGTGTTTACTCCTCCTGATTATGAAGCAGGAATTTTTTGCATGAAAATGCCAGTACAGAGAGTCTCAATTGGCTGGGTTCTGTCACTCATCCTTCATGACAATTAGAGCTAAGCAGAAAAATGAGAGATAATTGAACACATTTACATCAGGAAGATAAAGACATTCATAGCTAGAGATTGACTTCAGACTACTGACATAAATTTTAGGTTTGAGCAAAAGAAGAATGGGGAAAGGGGCAAGAAGTATGTGTGGTTAGGTGATGTTGCTTAAAGGTTTTCCTCCTGTTGATCATTATTTCAGGATGTTGGGTAGCATCATAAGATGATACTGGTTTGTCTGAGGGATGTTTTCACCTTTTGTCATGTTTATTATTTTTGTCCTTCCTGGTGTCACAAGGTACTCAGGAGAAAATACAATTTAAAAGTGACAGAAAGCGACAACATGGAGTTAGCTCATTCAGTGTGCAGGATCCTCTTTCAGCAAGTCATGCTGTTTGCTAGATGAATTTACCACTCCTTCTATCAAGAGGCAGACCGTATATCCCCTTCAGTGAGTGGATTTGGCATATTTTTAGAAGTGTCATGTGTTGATACATGATACTTCACGAAGTATTTATGCTATTTCTCTTGTTCTAGTAATCTTAGTAATTTACTCTAGTAATTCTGTTATCACCATGAGAAGGATATGGCCAACCTAGCTCGCTGGGTCTAGGAGGAACAGATGCCTAGACAAGCAGATTCAAAGACCTGTGAAATATAATGACTGTTGCTTTTAGCTCTCCAGTCTTGTTGTGGTTCAATACCTGGCAATAGCTAACTGAAACTAGTAGGAACTAATATAATGCTTTCTATTTCTATCTTTTACCTGCTAGTAATATGTATGAAGTACCTGGCCCTATGTTATGTATTGTATGGTAACTGTACATACGTAATTGTATAAACTATTGTGTCACAGAGGATTTTATATTTTGCTCATGGAGACATTCAGAATTACAATTTTCTTCAAAATGATACTTAAGCATTTGATCATCCAATGAATTAACTTTTCAAGATCATCTACTCCCAAGGCTTTTTATGTATATAGTAAAGAAAGCTAATCACTAGAGGTTTCTCTACACAACTTTTCAGACGCCCCGGTTGTGCATTTGATTAACCAAGGAAAACAAAAAGAATAGATTTTTTTTAATCTGTCATAGACCTTGTGCTAAAGAAAATTGTTGTAGAGTTTGATTGAAGG
Organism: Dipodomys spectabilis; assembly: GCF_019054845.1. Classification (NCBI taxonomy): domain Eukaryota; kingdom Metazoa; phylum Chordata; class Mammalia; order Rodentia; family Heteromyidae; genus Dipodomys; species Dipodomys spectabilis. The sequence continues at coordinate 10,990,831 of NW_024870719.1, read as the reverse complement.
ATGTACTTTTTAACCTTACTCATGTGATTAATGACTACCTCTTAATACCCTAGAGATTATTTGTCTGTGTATTCATTTCCTTCCTCCTGTGCATTAATTTGTGTCTTTTAAAATTGATGTCAAAGAAGTTTTATATCACTAAGAGGTAACTGCGCTACAGCATCAAATAAATTTAACATAGAAGAGAAATGTAGGAAAAACATCTAAATGGCCAACCCGTGCACTCTTTGAGACAATTTTATTTTCCATGAAGAAAGGCCTCCTGTGGTATTCTTTTTAAAGCTATCATAAACACATATCAACCATGTAAAATTAAACTCATTATTTTCCTTATGGAGAAAGAAAAGATAATTCAAAAGATGAATTCTCTATTTAGAATGAAATAAAAACTTGAGAGAAGAGGCAATTTCTGTTTGTTATTTGACTCATCAAAATTATAATTTATAATTGTCTCAGTATCTAGAGTTATTTAGTTCAAGGTAAGGAGGTTGGAAGGAATGAGTCTCTTATTTTCTTGTAAAATTTTCCAGTGTTTGTTTTTTATGTTGATAGCTCTAGAAGGCTTTTCTTGATGGATACATATATCATACTGATTTCAGCCTGTATGACATAGTAGGTACATTAAATTTTGCCTAAGTGTGCTGTAGTAGTAGTTTAGTACATGCTTTTGGAACAAATCCTATGATCATGTCAGTCAGATGATGCTCTGGTGCCTGACTTATTTGCGTTGCTTTTTATGAGGACTTTATTCTAAATCTTGGGAGAAATAAAGTAATCTCTGCGTCTGATTCTCCAGGGAGAATCCAGATCATGAAGCATGTCTGTTTTCCTGTGTGTATGTGGACCTAAAATAAATTGACTTTGAGTGTAAATGCATCTAAAATAGAAGCCTCACCTTTGGTCTTTATTCTGAGAATCAAACTAGGATCTGACAAAATTTTGGTTCTCATTCTCTCCGTCGCACAGAGACTGACATTTTCGATATGACTTTTATACCAACTTCATAACTTCTGTGGCCAAAGTTTGTGATTGCTTCTATTTTTGATTAAAGATGGAAGCTTCAGTCCTATGCACTTCAGATAATAATAGTCCACTAAATTTTGTATAATTTACATTGGATGGTAGAATATGCACTTTATTATCTGAAGAATACACGAAGCAAAAATAAAGAATACGTGAAGCTTAGGAGTATTCATACTCATTTTTCCTATTTCATATTTTTAGTCACTAACAGTTATAAAGCAAAGATATTTTTAAATGCTCTGACTTAAATCTAGAAATGAATCATTAGTGGATTTTCCAAGAGGCATCGTCACTTGTGGAAACAGGAAGAATGAAGTGTCACTTGCTGATGAAGTAAAAATTGCCTGGGTGATGAGATATTTATTTTAGTGAGAAACTGACATGTCTGTTTAAATGAATGGAGGGTCTCATCTGAAAATGTTTTTCATACTATCTGAGTGACATACTACATAATTATCTGCTATAGTTGTTGATGTGTTTTGTATATAAGTCATAATGTTCATTTGAAGAACATCCCACTTACAAGGTTCATATAATACAACATATGAAGAAATCGGGGCCCCAGAGTCTTAAAAGTCATTAATCATAGTGAATTAAGACAGTTAATCAAGACTTAGACACTGACAAAAGATTGTCCCTGAAGATTTTTACCTTGAAAATCTTTAGAAAATGATGGTCTCTGCTTTCTACTTGACTGCCTCAGAAAACTAATTTATTTTCTTCCAAAGAAACCCAAGGTCAGCCATATGACTATGTCAGCTTAAAATGATATTTTTCCTCACTCATGTAAGCCAACTTCCATTGTTATAACTTATGCTGTGAGAGGTCTTGTCATCTAGAAGAGGTCAGCAGGTTGTTTAGAAGGAAATTAAGTAGAGAGGAAGACCAATAATTCTGCAGATTCCAATTTCTCTTCCAATAAAAAATGCTTAATTGAATATTTAAAGATGTAATTAATTTTTTCATAACAAATGATGAGTGTTGCTAAATTGTGAGAGGATGCAGAAGAAATCAGATTAGGCCATAATATATTGCTCTGGGGGAAAAGAAAAGAAAATACTGAGTGGATTAATCTTGGTAAATTATATAATTTCTCTAACTCATTTTGAATGGACTTTCTCAATCAGTTTTTCCTCTTTGATTCCCCAGAGCTCTCTATGGTCAGAAATGATTTCAGCCCTGACTCACAGAGGGTAGATTGCTGGTTTGGCAGAGGTAAGTGTCTCATTAATGCCGATCTGAGAGACATCTGTGATGAACCTGCACATCAGGCCAATCTACAGAGCTGATTGGAGGCTGATGAGACATTCCCAAGTGGGGCAGGCTGGGAACACATAAGGTGATTACATCACTGTTCTCAGAAAATGACTTCAAAGCCCAGACTTACATTGCTGAATTTTCCAAGGCTTAAATATATAAGCTTTTCCAATCTATGCCAGCATATTTGAAAGTGAGTTCGTGAACTGAATCAACTCTCAAGATACTTCAAACTCTTTAAACTCATTTTTATTTATTTTTGATTTACTGAAATATAGATAACCCTGAAATTTAACTATTTAATTAATTACCTTTGGAGAAACTTTCTGATCTCTGAAGTGATCATGAACATTTTTTCATATGTACATTTTAAAGGAAAAAAGAATGACTAGGATTTATGGCAAAAAGCATATTGGGAAAAAATTTTAAATGGTCACCTTTCTCTGGTAACATATATCTGGCCTAGAACTTATTACTAAGATACACTTATCAATGAATGACAAAGTAATAAAGGAAAAGAACAAATGAAGATTTGTGACATTAAAAAATAGTGATGTTTTGCTTTCATGGTCTTCTTTTCTGAAGAATGTCTAAAAGAAAATTATGCTACTTTAAATGACTTTTAAACATTTAGCTGAAAAATAAAATCAAGGCATTATTATAGCAATACAAAATGCTACTTTGTTCTGAAGAATTTGAATTACCCATAAAGTACTTTTTCAGCCATTAAATTGTATAATCCCCAAGGTATTTCTCTGCCTTCATAATTACCCTCACCATGCCTTAGGTACCAATCCATCAAACTGATTTCTGGTCATGAATCAATGACAAGGATTACAAGAATTGAGAACTGTTTGAAATAAATTAAAAACAATTGTGAATAGCTAATGAAAGATGACGCCTAATGAATAATGCAAATTAAGATGGGAACTAAGGTTGGATTTTGTGGCTTTCCCACATTCTACTTTGAAATATTAATGTGGACAGAAAGAAATAAAAATTAATGTTTAGTTATCAGTGGATAGGATCCATAAGAGCATAATTTAAACCAAGAGTTCACATAATGATATCTAGAACCCTTTTTTTATTTTGAAAGCTGAAGCAAGATGATTCATCTTACAAATTAATTATTACAACAGTGCTAATTATGCTTATATTGCTATAATTAAGCCATGCCATGACTAAGAGTCTGTCTGCCTTTCTCAATTATAAATAAATATTTTAAGCTATTATCTTAGAATACCATGCTGTTTTCAAGGAAGAATTTTTCTTCATCAAATTCAATTCAGTCCTTAAAGTGAACAAAACACGATGTGTCATCTGCTGCAGATTTTATTGCAACGTGTGAAAATGAAGACTGGAGTTCAGAGTCTTAATTCCCATATGTTAAACAGAATAGAGAGTAAAACAATGAATATTTAAAACACTAAAGAAAGCCTGGGAAGAAACAGCTTTGGGGACTGAAAGAATTTACTATCAAGCTTTATTCTGTTTCATGTAGAGCTAACCTCTGCTTACTTTTGAATTCAGCCATAAGGAAGAGCTTCAAATATACTCAAAGAATAGCTTTGTTCCTAAGGGTTTTGTTATAACGTACTGCAAGCAAACCCTGCACATAGACTAAAGTGAAATATCATCACTGCTATTATCATTTCTTTCTGTTATCATTGATGGCATTTAATTCAACCTGAAATCTATTTAATCTATCTCAAATAGCTTTATAGGGCACAGTAAATCAGTAATTCACCTCACTGAATCATCTAGAAATATTTGCGTGTCCACTGCTTTCATGCATTCATGGTACTCTGTTAGGCAGCATTACTCTTTCCAGTAATTGTTTACTAAACCCAAACTAGCAACTATATAGTCTAATAGTAAATATGCATAGCTTCTATTCTTCTTTAATACAAAGTCTGATGTAAGACTTGGGCCAGAAAACATACCTGGCCCTGCATAAGGCCCTTGGGAAGAAGTGGAAATGAAGAGTACAATGTCAAGTACAAGGTGTATGGGAAGAGTTAGGTCTGAGAGGACAGCCAAGTTTTACAAAAAAACATAGTGTCAATAGTTTAAAAATAAAGACCAGCCATCTCAGGAGGAAAGGGTATTTAAGTCCTTGCCAGGTGCTTATTGGTCCTGATTCCTTTGGATACCTTTCTGCTAAATAATCCTAACAAAAACTGGATGAAGTAGTCGTATCATTCCTGTTTATATATGAGAAAACTGACACTTTAATAGGCTGACTTGGTCAACTGAAACAATTATTACATTCAGAAACTGACAAAACTTTTAAGTTTGAATGACTTCATTTCCTCAGTGGCACAACATGCTATATTACAGAAATTGACTGTTATTTTGAATTAATTTACTCATTCAACAAATATTTACTGATAATAAGTATTGTGCTTTGTCCTCGGGATACAAAGTAAATTCAGAAGTGGTCTCTTTCCAGAGAGAGCTCTTGACTTCGTAGAATACATTTAACTGTCTGAGTAAACATGGCACAAGTGAATAGTATGTTATAGGTTCTTTGCTAGTGTGTTACATGAGAACTTTTGTAGAGGAGTAAGGAATCAGCAAACGGTAAAGAAAAGACAAATTGGTGAGGTGATAGTATCTGCGTTTTGAAAAACGAATGTAGAAAAGGGGCAGATATTCCAGATACTAAATGAAGTTTGGGGGATATAAAACAGCCTTGGATCTAGAACTAATGTCTAGAAATCATGTGGGACCTGATATAAAGGGTGTCCTGATTACATTTTGAGGAGATGGATAAGGAAAAAATATTTGGGGAGTAAACTAAATATGATTCAATAGCGGTTAGCTTTGTCTTTGCAGATTAGGAAATTGATAAGTACAAATTGCAAAGGAGTACACATAATAGGGGGGAAAATCAGTAGAAATTAGATTGGGAGAACTACTAAGGTAGTAAGTTTAGTTAGCATCTAGATATGTAATATTCATGAGCTCTTGGCCTGGATGTTAGGAGAAGTGATTTGGAGATCGGGATTTGAGGTTACGCATAAGTTAGAAAATTTATAGAGGAAATTGAGTTACAAAAGTTAGCAAGGAATATTTTTGGTGGAATGTTCAATAAGAGAATGGTTTTGGGGCTGGGAAGGTGGCTCAGTGGTAGAGCGCTTGCCTTGCATGCCTGAGACCCTAGGTTTGATTGTTCAGCACTACATAAGCAAAAAGCAAAAAGCTGGAAGTGGCGCTGTGGCTCAAGTGGTAGAGTGCTAGCCTTGAGCTGAAGAGCTGAGGGACAATGCCCAGGCACAGAGTTCAGGCCCCACGACCGACCAAAAAAAAAAAAAAAGAGAGAGAGAGAGAGAAAGAATGGTTTTGCAACTAAATTTTGACTTGGGGATCTATTTATGAAATATTGTTCCCCCTCTTGTGATCCCTAGACATTAGAAGTAATGAAAGAGTAGATTTTTCTTTGGTGAAATTGATCAATATATATTGATCATCTTTAGGTACAAATAGATTTATGTCTACTTCTTTCATTCCTTTCCTTGACACTGCAAGAATGAGCAGATGAATAGCATTACTTCCTTATGAATATTATACACTTATGTCTTGCTTTTTGTGATTATTTTGGATTTGCATTCTCCCTGGATTATTTCGTTTTCATACTTAGATGACAAGAATTTCAGATCTGTATTCAATACATGATAAATATATATGAATGATAAATTATATTCATTAGTAAAGGTCTTCTGTGAGTTGTCAGAGAAGACTACAGTTGTAAAGCCTCATTCTCTTATCTTGGATAATAGTCTCTCTCACCTCACATGCTTTTCTAGAACTTTGGCATCAAGATATGGATTTCACATATTCTTCCTTTGAATGTGATGTGGCTTTTGAGGTTTATCTCAATCAATAGAGAATGACAGAAGTGAGGGCAGGTGATTCTGAAGCTGTCATTAAAAATACAGCTTTCAGTAGGGCACCAGTGGTTCATGCCTATAATCCTAGCTACTTATGAAGCTGAGCTCTGAGGATCATGGCCAGCCTCAGCAGAAGACTCTGCAAGGCTCTTATCTCCAATTAAGCATACACACACACACACACACACACACACACACACACACACACACACACAGGAAGTGGAGCTGTGGCTCAAGTGGTAAGAGTGCTAGCCTTGAGCATAGAAACTCAGTGACAGTGCCCAAGCCTGAGTTCAAACCTCGAGACTGGCACCTTCCAAAAAAAATACAGATCTCTTTTGTCATATTATTTTACACTGTCAGGAAGCATATATGGGTACAGGTATAAGCCTCTGGTAGAAAATCCAGTCTCAGCAAACAGCCAGCATTAGCTTCTAGATATGTGAATAAAGGAGACATTAGGGAGTCTTGACTTATACCCACATAAGTCACATTCTCAGGTTCAATATCTTTCCAGATGAGAATAAAGGCATCATGAAACAGATACCAAATACATCCTTCCTGAATTAAAGACTCACAAATCTTTAAACATTGTATGAAGATCATTGTTTAGGGTGGGAAGTTTGGAGTGGAAAGATTTGTTAAGCAAAGGCAGACAACAAAAGTAGCAATCTACTCCTCCATCTTGAAGGTAATGAATTTTGTAAAAGTAGTGATTGAAGTCTAATGTAGTATGTTTGAGAACTTCAGTTGCCTTAACAATCCGTTGAAACCCACAATCAAATACCATCTCTGTATTGACTTGAATTTTGTAAGAAAATTTTATGCATGGAAATACAAGCAAAGATGAATAGAAACAGGAATATATTACTATGATTTTTATTCCCTCTTTGGGAAGTCCAACTCTATAAGGGTAACAAAGATGAGAAGGTGTTAAAATTATGTGTGAAGAAAAACAGACATAATCCTATTGAACGTTACAGCTCTCTTAATATTCAGAACCCCCTTTCTTCATGTCTATCCTGTCTGAAAAATAATTTTCTTTTAAACGATGTCAGTCAAGCCAATGGAGAAGTCAAATGGTCCCTTATTAATATCTACCCCCAAGCCTATTGGTGTAAGATGGAGTCACATGACTATTTCTGGCCAATGGGCTGAGAGAGAACCAACATGGAACACTGTTCGGTTATGATCAAAGGTTTGTGTTAACATGAAGGAACTTTGATCTAGAAGCAACCTGCACATCTGAGGTATCAAACTACAGCTGTTCCAGAGAGCCATCCCACCTATAATGAGCATACAGTTCCAGACTGTTGAGCAATTGAGAACAAAAATATTTCTTCTCAGTTGGGGTGAGTCAACTGGTAGAATACCTACCTAGGAAGCTTGAGGCTCTTGAGTTCAAGCCTAAGTACAACAAAATAAATATATAGATATTTTAAATATATAAATAATCATGTAAACATATTAAGTATATTTTAAATGTCAGATAGATAGATAGATAGATAGATAGATAGATAGATAGATAGATAGATAGATAGATAGCTGGTCCTGGGGCTGGAACTCTGAGTCTGGGCACTGTTTCTGAGCTCCTTTAGTTCAAGGCTACTGCTGTACCACTAGAACCACAGTGGTACTTCTGACTTTTTTTGTCGGTTGTGGGGCCTAAACTGTGGGCCTGGGCGCTATCCCTCAGCTCTTCAGCTCAAGGCTAGTGCTCTACCACTTGAGCCACAGGGCCACTTCCGGCTTTTTCTGCTTATGTGGTGCTGAGGAACCAAACCCAGGGCCTCCTGCATGCAAGGCAAGCACTCTACCACTGAGCGACCTTCCCAGCCCCCACTTCTTACTTTTTATGTGCTTAATTGAGATAAGAGTCTTTAGCCTAGGATGGCTTCAAACCGGGCTGCCTTCATACTATAATCTTGAGATCTCAGCCTCCTGAGTAGCTAGGATTACAGGAGTGAGCTACCAGCACCTAGCAAAATTATTTTATTATTGTTGTTAGGTATGGCCTACCCTGTTGCAGTAGATACTGGCAGTTGGTACTAATATGAATAGGCCCAGTTGCCACTAGATTGTGCTCTATGAAATCCCTAATGGGCAAGCATACTTCGGACTTTTAGCGTTTCACTTTTAAACATAAAATGAGATTTTTTTATGGATAAATATTACCACAACTTTTATCTGCTTATTCACTGACAGGTACCCATGCTGATTCCAAAGATTGGCTATTATAATAACATCACAATTAAAGATGGGTATATAGGCATCTCTATTGTGTGCTGATTTTGATTCCTTCATGTATATACCAAGGAGTGGGATAGGCAGATCATATATGGTAGTCATAATTTTTTATTCCCAAAGCAAGCACTCTTACTGCTTGAACCACACCTCCTGCCCTGTTTCCTCCGATTATTTTTTACATAGGGTCTTATTTTTCGCCCAGGCTGTGGTTCTCTTTATGATGTTTATGGTAGTTGGGGGTGACAGGTATGTTCCATCATGCTAGCTTTTTCTATCGAGATGGGATCTTATGAATGATTGTGCCTGGGCTGGCCTGTAACCACAATGTTCTCAAACTCAGTCTCTTGAGTAGCTAGGATTACAGACATGAGCTACTGGCATCTGGCCTATGTTTAATTTTTTTGAGGAACTGCCTTACTGATTTTCATAGTGGTTGGATTTTTAACTCCCACTAACAGAATAGAAGAGCTCCCATCCCCCATCTCAGCCTCACCAATATTTGTTGCTTCTGTTTTCTTGACATTTGCCATTCTGACTAGAATGAGATAGAATCTCAGTGTAGTTTTCATTTGCATTTCCCTAGTGACCAAAGAGGTTGAACATTATTTCATGCAATACTGGCTATTGGTAATTCTTTTGGAAGGTGTGTTTAGTTCATTTGCACATACATTGACTAAATCACTTGTTCTTTTGGTGTCCGAATTTTGAGTTCTTAATAGATTGCAGATATTAAGCCTCTAATTACTGAATAGCTGGCAAACATTTTCTCTCATTTTCTAGGGTCATTCTTCACTCATAATTGTTTTATTTGCTTGGCAGAAACTTTACAATTCCACTTGCCAAATCATGCTATTATTTCCTGAGCTATATTTCCTAATAAAAATCTTATATAGAAAATTATAGACTTTGCCTATATATGAAAGTACTAGTACTATTTTCCCCTAATAATTTCAAAGTTCTGGGTCTTACCTGAAAGTATTTGACTTTATTTATTTTTGTTTCAGCCCTGGGATTTGAACTCAGGACCTAGGTATTGTTCCTGAAATTTTTCCTCAAAGCTAACTCTCTACAACTTGAGCTCCACTTAAGGCTTTCATCATTTGGCTGGCTTTGAGCCACAGTTCTCAACTCAACCCCCTGAGTAGCTAAGATTACAGGCATAAGCCACTGCCCCCTCCCAGCACCACCAGTCTTCAATTTACTTTGAGTTGACTTTTTTCATACAGGGTAAAATATTGGATCTAGTTTCAGTCTTCAACATGCTGATATCCAGTTTCCCCACATTATGTGTTAAAAAGGCTTTATTTTCTCCAATACATGATTTTAGCACCTTCATCAAAATGGCTGAAGTTGTATGGGTCTATTTCTGGGTCTTCTGTTCTATTCCATTGGGTTCATGTGTTTATTTTTATGTCAGTCCCTTGTTGTTTTTATTACAATGGCTCTGCAGTATATTTTGGAAGCAGATATTGTTATACAGAACAGCTCAGAACAGCTTCGGCTATTCATGATCTTTTTTGCTTCCATATGAACTTTAGAATTGCTCTTCCTAGTTCTGGGAACAATGTTACTGTTATTTTGGCAGGGATTACATTGTACCCGTACACCACTTTTGGATAAGCTCTCATATGCATAAACATTCCTATACCGAAAAATTCCATTCATAACAAACAAGCCACAAACAAATAAATAATAAAACAAAACAAAATTCAGAGGAAGCAGAAACAAAGCAATGAGAGAAGAAAGTAGTTCATGAGCTTAGAGAAAAGTGAGGAGATATTTTACCCATGAAACAAAATTGGGTTGTTCCTTGAAAATAAATAAGAACATGAAAATAGATAAAGAAAATAAAGCTTTGGGATTAAAAATGCAATAGAGCTGAAATTAATGTTGAAGAAAGGGACTGGAAATAAAATTAGAAAAATCTTTTAGAAGGAAGAGTCTACAGTGATCCCTCACCAATTATGGAAGTTAACATTCCAGAGACTCCTGTGATAGGTAAAAAATCCAAAGTAGCAATGTTATATTTATTTTATTGTTTATTTTATTTATTTATTTTTAAGGCTTTATAAACCCTTCCCACTCGCCTATAAACCTTTCCCACTCTCTTATTAACTTTTCCCACACTCTTATAAACACTTCATATGCTCTTAAACAGTTTCTACACTCTTAAACGTAAGTGATTTTAACAGCATATAAAATTCTATATGGAAACCCACCAGTGAAGTCTACTACAACTTGAATGATGAAGATCATGAATCATGCAGCCGTGTAGTACTGATGGTGATGAAGGTAGTAACAGTGAGATGAATGTAAATGTACTGCACTGCCAACAGGAGCATTACAGTTCTTCTGAAGGCACCACGTCATCAGGCGCTTTATCAGTTAGCACAGTATCTTCTCCCTGGGCCATAACTTCTATCTCTGCTAAAGACATAGGCCTAACTGATCTCTTCCTCCAAGTGATGAACATAGGTATGGGGAGTTGCTAGAGCTGCTTTTTCTTCTGAGTGAGAAGGTTTTTATAAATGGCCATGCCACTCTTGGTTGTATTTACAAAGGGCAATAAATGAAGCATCTGGGGTCCCATTCTTTAGCCACTCCCTGAAGTTCTTTGATCATTCTGACCATGGGTGCAAGACAATCGAGTGCTAGGCCAACCTCCTCCTCATCTCCAACCTGTAGTTCATCTTGTTCCTCATCCTCTTCTTCACTTGCTGACTTCCTCTCATCCATGTTAAAAACGTATTCAGACTTATAACCCCCTTCCTTGATGGTGGATTTGGCCACGTTCACATACTCCTTGTCTCTGACTTTATCCACAGAGGCAGCTTCTCCATGCACAGAAATACTCTTGAGTCCAAAGCGTCTTTGTCATTTGTCAAATTAGCCCTTACTGGCACTGAACAGAGTTGATCTGGTGGGAGAAACACTCGCTGGTCCTGCTTCTGCATCATCGTCCACATCTTCATCCTCGTCACCATCATGAACATCATGCTTTCCACAAAAATATCATAGTTTCTTGGCCTTCATCCCAATAGTGTTGGAATACAACGAAATATTCTACTTCCTACAGTCAGTTACCCGCAGGGCCAATGCAGACTCCATCCTCACAATGGCCTTATCGCGGGGAAGGGACCACCCTCTTTGCTGTCTTGTAAAAAGTCATCATTGCCATAGACCTAATAGTCTTTTCATCTTTATGTAGTGAACAGTAGATTCATTGACCTCGTAATAGCAGCCGATAGCTGCATCGCTTTTGCCTTGTAAGAAGTTCCACTTTTCTTGGATGATAAACATCTTCCTCTGGTGCTTGGCTTCACTGCCAGAAGCCTTAGAAGGCACAGAACCTTTTGGTGGCATTGTAGAGGTTGAAATAAATTCAAACTTTTACGAAAATTTCACACAACATCACAGAGCAACACTACGTGCAGCAATCAAACCATGGGTAGTGGACCAGGAGAGATGCTGAACGTATGGGCACAGTGCTGGAGAGCAAACAGAACCACGTTATGGTCACTGAGCCAATCAGCGCCCAGGATACAGAACACAGTTCTGTGATTGGTCACCTTCCATTCCATCAGCCAGTAGTGTGCCATGTACAGTTTCACGCTGGCAAACTTCACCATCAGTAGTGGTGTACTGCATTTCCATTGTGTACAGTATTCGCCCGCTGATAAAATGCATACTGTATTTTATTATGATTTAATATTCTTTTAATATGTTTGAATTAACATTTTATATTTTTTATATTATTTTCATTTTAGGCCAAAATAATAGCTTAAGTGTTATATACCTCTATACCTCAAAATCCAGCCATGTAGAGAAAACTCCACTAGAATGAAAGAAAAAAACCTCGCAATACAGTGAAGCTGCAACAAGTGAACTGCGATGTAGTGAGGGATGACTGTGTACTTTCTACAGCAATTAGCATAGGCTTTGTCCATGACAACTAACACTGGCTTTATCTTTTATCCTTTATCCTATTGATCTCTGTGTGTATGTGGGTGGTGAGATGAACTAAATCCAGGACCTTGTGCATATTAGGCAAGTGCTTTATCACTGGTTGGGCTGCAACCCCACCCCTTATACTAATTATTTTTACTGCACTTGTGATTACTTAATATAATACCATTTAGTCCTCAGAAGATAATGAAAATGGTTTTTTATTGTGCATTGCAAACAGATCTTCTATTTTAATAATTTAAAACATAGTACAAAGCATAGTACTTATAAAGTTGTTCTGTGGTAAGCCTTTTTGAAAGCAATTACTTATACCAATGTATAAAGTTTAGGTCATAATTCTTGTGTTTCATGTTGGCTACATTCATAACTGACATGAGTCCTTTTAAAGTTTCACAATCACACCATGTCATGTAATGCATGGAAGATTGCCTTCGTGCCCAACAGCATTGAATGCTAAAAGGCTGAAAACACTGTAGGGCTGTCTTCATGTAAGACTTCATTTTTGCTCATTCCAAGTAGCTCATTAATGCATTATAGATGTAACAAGGACTTAACCAACTATAATATCTGCCTCCTAATAGTGTTTTCCTCACAAGAATTTTTTTAATGATGCCAGATATGGTGGTTCACACCAGTAATCTTAGCACTGAGACAAAAGTATGATGAGTTCAAGGCCAGCCTGGACTGCATAGTAAGACAGTATCAAGAAATTTTTAAGTTAAAATAATTTTTAAATAAAAATAGATTTAAAATGGCAACCTAAGTTACTGTAAAAAGATACAACCTAATGATTTGAAACACTGGTCTTTCCTTCTGACCTCAATCTATCATCCACTAACAGAATATTATCAAAAGTGACCCAAGACTGAAATTTATGCAGTCTGAAAATTGCTTAACATTTCTACAACAGCACATACATATAATAATGCATATTAAAACTTTCCTAATTTAGAAAGCCCAAGTTAGATAGATAGATTTACTTATCCACACCATATTAACTGAAAATCAAAAAAGAAAAATAAATAAATAAATATCAACATTTTTATTTTCATCCGTAAATCTTTTCAGAGAGGAGGAACGTGGATAATAAAAGCACATGATGATTGGTTATCAATCTCTCCCTTAGGAGAGGTCCTCAATGGTCTAGAGAGAGTTCAGATAAAATTCTTTAAAGATATCTGCTTTCCCAGTGGCTTAAAGGAAAGTGGAGAGAAAAGCTATAAAGCAAAATGAAGGGAATCGTTAATGGAAACTTAAGAATTTCTCTGTGGTTTCCTACTTCCACATCAAGGACAGACAATACAAAGTCACTTTCCAAGTTTGTTTTAAAGGGGGGAGCTAGTGTTTGAGAGAAGAATACATGGACAAAGAGGAAAAAATAACTCCAGAGGAAAATGCTCCTCTGATTGCCTCTCCAGTCAAGCCTGCAGCTGATGCAAAACTTTCAGGGACAGCAATGGAACAGTAATCCAGAGCCCTATCTGCATGGGGATCCTGTGCAGGACCTATACCTACCCTTGCCTTGCCACAACAGCTGGTGGTCTTCTGCTCCACTGACCTGGGCTTGGGAGTTGTGCTAAGTAGCAGCCTTACTTACTTAAATAAAAAAGTGGGGTATTTGCTGATTAAATTACAGAAGCCAAATAAATGACAAGTAACATTCTATAGGAGTAGCCTATTCTAGAATAATTTATGTCTCAGTAAGACATAAACATGAGTTTAATAAACAGTTCTAATCAAATAGATTTAGCTTTCCAGCTCTTTATTCTAATAATCCTACAGGTTCCCCCCCACCACCACCTCTGTATTTGAGACACGAGGGAGGTATCAAATTATGCTTTTCAAAACTTTTCAGTTGGGCTGGGAAGGCAGCTCAGTGGTGGAGCGCTTGCCTTGCATGCCTGAGGCCCTGGGTTCGATTCCTCAGCATCACATAAGCAAAGAGAAAAAAAGCCGGAAGTGGTGCTGTGGCTCAAGTGGTAGAGTGCTAGCCTTGAGCTGAAGAGCTGAGGGACAGAGCCCAGGCCCAGAGTTCAGGCCCCACGACCGGACCCAAAAAAAAACTTTTCAGTTATTTTTACCTTTCAGGAGAACAAAATGAACATTTATTTAAATATTTTTCCAGCATGGCTCAAGTGGTTGAAAGCCTGCCTAGCAAGAATGAGGCACTGAATTCAACTCCTACTATTGAAGAAGAAGGAAAAAAAGACCACAGATAAATACAAAGTCATTGGTTTGTATTCTGCAAAATAAAGGAAATCAAAAAGGAAGGAAGGAAGGGATTAACTTAAGAAGGGAGGGAGAGAGAAAAGGGAGAATGGGAAGGAGAGAGGATGAGAAAGGGGAAAAGGATGGAGGGAGGGAAGGAAATTTATTTCCAGAAGAAATTATTATGTAAGATGAACAAAGGAGTTGCAAACTTTCCCAGAGCATAGAGCCAATGCATGAAATCCAAGTATTTTATAAGACTCTTTTATTAGAAATGAAATTTCCAAGGATGTTTTTATGACAAAAATAAAATTGTACCAATGTTTCTGCAGATGTAGACAAAGAAGGAATATTTTATTCTTCTTGCTGTGAATTTCATCAGCAGTTAAAAGTTCCTATGGTTTTATTGCTAGTACCAGAATTCCATTAATTAGCATCAGGAGAAAAATAAAGGCTAAATTGAAAAGCTCAAAATTTATAAAATGAAAAAAGGAAAGAGCCAAATAAGATTAATAGGGAAAAATAGCACACAATGTTTCCATACTCATCCAACAATTCAATAACATTAAACTTAGAAAAATGATCATTTCTCATATAAAGGAAGCTCCAATGCATCAAGGAAATATGACCATTTGCATGAATATTTTAAACTTCCTAAGTCTAACGACCACAACAACCCACATTAACAAAATAATTCTAGATTTTTTAGTTAAAAAGTTGGAAAATGCCCTAATCTGAAATATGAATTAACTTTTAATTTTTAAAGGAATTCTACATAACATAAAAGAAATTTGAGAATTAGTATACAATTCTGAGGATCAAGGACCTTTGAAGAAGCATAAAATATTCAATTAACTATGGTGTAAAATGCTTAAATTGTAACATTGAAATGTTAAGTAGAGCATTAACAGTTATTATTCTTAGTGGATTAATACTTTCTAGAACTATACATACTGTCAGTTCTATAATAGCACTTTAGGGCTCAATTTAAGGCTTTGCTTTCATTTTCCATGTTAAGAGGTAGTGTTTAATTCTGATTAGGCTATTTTTCTTATAATAGCCAACAGAACATCCTTTCAAACCAAGAAAACAGTTTGCTTAAAGAATATGGTATTTTCTAGATATTTTAAATGACATATATTTCAAAACCAGTAAGATGTTCTAATTCCCCAAAATTGTGATATAAAGAATTATACTACAAGTATGTTCTGATGTATGTCTTTTCTTTGCCTATTTTCCTTCCCCCCCCCAAGAAAAATAAAAATAAAAAACAAAGATTGTCTTTCATACTGCCAGAGAATAAGGCATCTCTGCATTAAACAGTGCCCTGGGCACAGTATACAGGTAGGTAAGGTTGGAGGTGTGACTACATTGGTAGAGCACCAGCCCTGAGCGAGTAAGTCCATTGAGTGTGAAGCCCCCACGTTCAAGCCCTAGTACCAACCAAAAAGATCAATTTCAGGTCAAATAGTTAAAATCAATTTGAAAATTCCCCTTTGAAATATATAAAGGAAACCAGAATTTATGTGTATGTTTGCACCAGTACTGAAGCTTGAACTGCTTTTTTTTACTCAAGGCTGTCACTCTACTGCTTGAGCACAGCTCTACTTCTTGCTTTTCAATAGTCACTTGGAGATAAATGTCTTATAAACTTCCTAACTATTATATCCCAGATCCAAAAGAGACTCCAAGACACCCAGTTAAAGGAGCTAGGAACTTTATCACAGCCGCTCGGGGTCCACTTCCTACTACCAGGAAAGTAGGAGAATGGCCCTGAGCTCAGGGTAGGATGGATTTTTTTTAAGGGTAGGTTGCATAGAGTCATGCAAGGCAAGTTTGGTACATTTTCATTGGTTATGGTCAGAGGACCTTTCAATTCATTTGTTCTTTATGGTAAATATCATACATAATAATTTGCAATAGGCCACTCAGGACCACTTGGGACCACTTGGTGGTGGTCTTCAATTGGAGGACAGTGGTGATGTCACCTGTGGACCTAAGGCCTTGCTACTGAGGCAATCCAGCAACGTTACAGAAGCAACACGTAGCAAAAGCATAGCCTTGAGTCACAGGAGCATAGGCAAAACAGAATCTTGACTTGGTCAGCATGACCAATACTATCAATGCTATTGACACTATTACAGAAATGATCTTTATATGCTTCTGACTAACACAGCAGCTCAGTGCAGCTGGTGATGAGCCTCAAGGTCATCAGGAGCCTTCTGCAAAGCTGCCAGCTTGGTAAACTTGAGTGAGGGACAGATGTTCTTTTGCTTTTTAGCAAGGATGGAAAAGAGGCAAAGGCTGACTACTGGTCACCCTTTGTCTGAGGTTTTTCTTTACCAAGAAGTTTTACCCTTTATCAATAATTTTGTTCTATTTTCTGATTTCACATTTTAGTTCTCATGGAAAGCCTTCTTTTCCAAGGGAAAGGGAGGGGACTCAAGAGAGGGGGTACATTTCCAACAGCAGGAGGGATTGAGGCCAGACTTTCTGCCAGTGACTAGTAATTCAGATATTACACTAACCAGGCTGGCTTCAAACAGTGATCCTCAGATCTCAGAAGGCTGAGATCTGAATAAGCAAATGGCACCTGGATGGGCTACTAGTTTTGAGAAATGAAATAAATATTTAAAGAGGTCAGTCATGAACTGCATGTCTGCCGTGCTATTGCCAGTTTTCCTAGTTTCAAAATAAATAAGATTTTTTAATAATAAAATAAATAAATAAGATTTTAGAAACCCGAGTAATGTAAGAGAATACAACTTTTAAAAATATTGTTTAAAATTAGCTCATCTGTTACATTCGTATTACATAAATTTATTTGGCTTACAAAAGATGCTTTTCAGTAGTTCAAATTGAGTTTTAGTCAATATTCATATTCTGCTATAGAGAATGTATCAAAATAGAGTTTTTATTATCATTAAAATAGCATAGTTAATTATAGCATCCAGCAAAACATGAAAATAATGCTATGTTCCTAAAATATGAACATATTCAATATGTTTAAAGTTATTGCTTAATAACAATAACAATCATGACAAAGTTATTGCTAATTATATCCCCACATCTACCGTAATGAAGTAGTTTTAATTTAATACAATGCTGCCACTTGCAGTTTGGCTAATAAAATATATTTTATATTTAATTTGCTTTAGGTATAACCTATCTTTCTTTGTAGATAACAAAATTCCACTATTATGAATTTGTGAATTTCTTCATGAATACTCCTGTAATTTATATATGGTAAAGCAAGTGATCTAATCCAACTTACATATAATGATTTCACTAGATTGTTTTGAAGGAAAGAAAATCCTTGTATGTGAGTATTAGAATTGTATGAATCATAGAATCTAGCCAGGTACAGGTGGTTCACACCTATAATCCTAGCTATTCAAGGGGCTGAGATATGAGGATCAAGGCTCAAAGCCATCTGAGGCATACAAATTCAGAAGACTCTTATATCCAATTAACCAGAAGGCTCAACTTGTAGAGGGAAAGATGAGTGAGAATTATGCCCTGAGTTCAAGCCCCAGTACTGGCACAAGAAAAAAAATAATTGTTAATATTTTCACTCTTCGGGCTGGGAAGGTGACTCAGTGGTAGAGCGCTTGCCTTGCATGCATGAGGCCCTGGGTTCGATTCCTCAGCACCACATAAGCAGAAAAAAAAGCCGGAAGTGGCACTGTGGCTCAAGTGGTAGAGTGCTAGCCTTGAGCTGAAGAGCTGAGGGACAGCGCCCAGGCCAGAGTTCAGGCTCACAACCGGACCCAAAAATAAAAACAAAAATAAATATTTTCACTCTAAATAAATATATGGAGAAATAATTGCTCACTTTCCAACGGGCTTTTAGAACAGTGAATATAACCCATATGCAGGGAGTGAATTCAGTATGCTGGTATAGAATGTGAGTTCTGAAGCCTAGGTTCAATCCTAGATCTTACTATTTATGTAATTTGTGCTTGTTTTCCTGCCAGTGTCATAAGACTAATCTCACATGAGTAAATAATCATATCTATAAACCCTTCAAACAATCCTTGGTAGATAATTGCTCACTAAGTGAGAATTACTTTGTGGACAATACCATAGTAATCCCTGGGGACTTTAATGCCATTTATCTGGTCTGTATCCACACAAGTCAATTATCCTTTCATATAACAATCTTGATTGATGGACATCCATCTTTTTGTTGAACATGACCAAGCACTAAAAAATGTTCAGTTCTCTATTCACACAGTAATATCACATAGCAAAGCACCTCAAACCCGTGGCTTAAAGCCAGAAGCATTCATTTAGCTCATAATAAATAAATAGGCCAGAAATTTAGACTAGACTTGCCTGGGTAGTTCTGAGTTAATTTGTCCTCAACTAAGATGTCTGGAGGTCAGTTGGTTCTCTAACTTGTAGGAGTGATTTGGTGTGATTTGTGTGCATCTCATACTCCAATAGTAACCTAAGACTGTTCTCATGGGACTGGCAAAGGTGGGGGGGAAAATCCCAAAGTACAAGCCTACTTCAATCCTCTGTGTCATGCCTCCTAACATCTCATTGGACAATTAAGTCACATGACTTGGCATAGATTGAAAGGTGGAACAAATTAACTTGCCCATGGTGGTAGGCAGCAGGTGTGGCAGAGGACATGGATGTGGGGAGGGGTGAAGTAATAGACCATTATTTTTAGGATACTCAGGGAGTTTACTAGATTAAAAGGAAGCTTTCTAGAATATGATAAATATACTGAGTCAAATAGTCCTTCTCTTTAACTTCTCCTATCTGTGCTAATTCTCTGGAGTGATAACACCTATAAATCTAGTCATTCTTCTACATGGCATTAAGTACCATTAAAATATTTGATTAGGTTCCTCATAAATCATGTCTTTTGCAAAGTAAAAAAAGGAAAATGTTTAATACATTCTAATGTGTTAAATGTAGCTTGAGTATTGATGTTGCTTGTACTGTCAACAAGCCCAGGAAACCGTGGTACTTTATATATGTCAAATAATAGGCCCATGATAGGTCCATGCTTCTGGGTACTATATATTAATTTTTGTGTTAAAAAACAGGCTTTTTGCTGCTATATCACATTACGAATTTACATGAGCTTGTAGACCAATAAAATATTCAAGTGAATTGGATGTAGGTAAACTCCTCCTATATCAATTTCTCATAAAATGAAAGTAAAGGTTTTCTAAAAACATGCTTTAGTTGACAATAAATCAGTATGGCATAATCATAGCTTTCTTGTTGCCAGTTTGAATTGGAATATTTCTCAACTCTGATCGGTTTATCCTAAATTCTGTTCCTCCTAGTACATTACCTTAATGATACATTTTAGCCCTATAAAAGTAGTCGTTAGAATTTCCTGCAATAAGTTTAAAGAAAGAGTGGATACAAGTTTACTGTTTTCACCAGAGCAATTTGAAAACAGCTGTTCTGACCACCTATCCAGGGCAGATAATGTTTAGCAGACTGATAACTGAGCTATTGGCCAAGGATTTTTTTTTTTGGGGGGGGGGGGTCCGGTGGTGGAGCCTGAACTCTGGGCCTGGGCGCTGTCCCTCAGCTCTTCAGCTCAAGGCTAGCACTATACTACTTGAGCCACAGCACCACTTCCGGCTTTTTTCTTTTTGCTTATGTGGTGCTGAGGAATCGAACCCAGGGCCTCGTGCATGCAAGGCAAGCGCTCTACCACTGAGCCACCTTCCCAGACCGAGGATATTGTTTTTTAAAAGACAGAGATGGAGGAGCACATCAATACAATTATGGAGATCAGGACGATCAAACTTTGAAGCAGACCAAGGTAAAAAAACATAAATAAATAACTAGCAAGAGTCCATCTCAACTAATAAGCTAGGCATGGTAGCATGCGCCTTTAT
This sequence comes from Dipodomys spectabilis, assembly GCF_019054845.1. NCBI lineage: Eukaryota > Metazoa > Chordata > Mammalia > Rodentia > Heteromyidae > Dipodomys > Dipodomys spectabilis. The sequence goes on along the minus strand of NW_024870719.1, from coordinate 10,970,361 downwards.
TTCAGCTACTGAAAGACATAGGTAGAAGGATCATGATCTGAGGCTAGCCCCAGACAAAAATGTGAGATTCTACCCAAAATATAACTAAAGCTAAAAAGGTTAGGGCCATGACTCAAGTGGTAGAGTACCTGCCTAGCAAGTGTAAGGCCCTGATCTCAAACCTCAGTACAGAAAGAAGAGGAGTAGAGGAGAGGAGAGGGGAGGGGAAGGAAGAGGAGGAGAGCGATTTTCTCTACTTATGAAGGAAGAATTTGAGCCTGGAACAACTTACTTAGTTCTTGGTATTATAAATCCCTTTCAGTTTAAGGGTGTTTTCTTATCCATTATCTAATTTTATCTCCTTTTTGATTCACATACTCATCAATTTCCAAATATAATTTGCATGGAATGTTATGGAGCCACTGGGATACTTGTAAAGATAAAAAAAGTTCTAAATAAACTGCAAATGCTTCAAATTTTTGGCCAAATGGGAAAGTCACTGACTGCAAGTTCATTCTCTAGGCACATTTATTTGCATAGAATGTTATGGAGCCTCTGGGAGACTAGTAAAAGAAAAAAACAAAGTTCTAAATAAATGGTTCATAGTTCAAAAACTTTGGCCAAATGGGAAAGTAAGGATAGACTCAATTGTATAACAGAAAAAAAATGCAAAACCCATAAGCAATTATTTTTAGCTATATGGTAGCATGGTGCACAATCAAGTAAATGACACTAAAATCAGAGCTGGAAGCCCCAGCTGGCACCTTCTTTAGATCATGATGATGGAGAAAATGATAGAGTATATGCTTAAATGGAGTCAAATCACTGACAATGAAATCATAACAATCTTGAAGAAAGTATTCACCTTTAAATAGGTGCAGCCACTGAGTTGGGGAATCCAGGAAGAAAACAGACTTTACACCATTTCAAAAAGCATCTTGTCTCCTGGCTGTGCATATTCTCCCTGCAGAAAGGAACTAAGATGGAATCTGTCTCCTTTTGTTGGAATTTGCTTTGCTTAGTCTGTTAAGTGTGGATCATAATGAGCACTTTCAGAAAAGTATGAAACACCCATTTCACGGAAAATTCCAAGGAAAGAAAAGTTATTGATTTTTAGATTTAAATTATTAAGCTTTATTATCTTCCACATTCATATTCCAAGTCTACAAAACGACCATCAAACTATAGCTCAAGAAAGAGAAGAGAGGAGAGAGATTTTATTTTCAGTACATTAAACCACTTTCTTTCTCAAATTATAATCCAGCTTCTGGATCTATATCAGCATTAAATTTGTTCAAACCAACTTAGTTTGTATTTTCCTACCTCAAGTAACTTTCTTGGTCTGATTTTCCAAAGTCTCTTTTCAGGTGTCTAATTAGCACTGAATGCCATTCGATTTACATCTACCTACCATCAAAGCACTAACCATGTTGTATTATGAATTATTTCTCTTTAGGTCCATCTCCTCTACCAGAGCATGAGCTCCAACAAGCAGGATTTACATTTTGTGTACTTTATATCTCCAGTGCCGAGCATAAGGTGTCATACATGGCATTTTTTGAACAACCAAATGAATGGAAGACATTCTGCAAAATATTACATGATGCCCCTCTTCACTTCACCCCATGGACCTCACAGCTGACCATTGGCGACAACTGCAGTAACAGATTTTATTCAGTTCTCTCACTCACTCGCTCACTCGCTCTCTCCTCTCTCTCCTCGCAACTTTAGTGTGTGTGTGTGTGTGTGTGTGTGTGTGTGTGTGTGTGTGTGTGTGTGTGCAGTGTGCAGGTACTGTGGCTTGAACTCAAGGTTAGCACTCTTAAAGCTGATGCTCTGTCATTTGAGCCACACCTCCACTTTTAACCTTTTGCTGGTTACTTGGAGATAAGAATCTCACAGCCTTTTCTACCTATGCTTGCTTTGAACCATGAACCTCAGAGTAACTAAGATTATAAACATAAGCCATAGATGCCCAGCTGTATCTCTCTTAATAAAATGTATTTCTCCTCCCAGCTCCAAGCATCTACTTGTGTGCCACTATTGACTGTATCATGTTTCTTAACAAGAACAGAAACTAATGAACGTAAATCACCTTCCACAAGATTCGTGACAAGTAGTTAACAAATCTCTGTATGAATATTTGAACTTTCAGTGATGTCAGAATTTCCCCTAAAGAAACACATCTGAAATATTCCTTACTCTCAGCACTCTTTTGCTTCCAGGTTTACTTCTGAAAAGCTCTTTTCATGTTAAATAGAGTTTTTTGATATGACAGTATTTCAGCTATTTATAGATAGGGTCACCAAGCACCAGTGGTTGATACCTACAAGCCTTGCTAATCGGGAGACTGTGACCATGTTTCAAAGCCAGCCAGGACAGGAAAGTCCATGAGACTCAGATCTCCAATTATGCATCAAAAAGTCGAGAGGTAGAGCTGTGGCTCAAGTGGTAGTGCACTATCCTTGAGCAAAAAAGCTAACAGACAACATTCAATCCTGGAGTTCAGACCCCAAGATCAGCACAGAAATAAAGACAGGATCTGCTTCATCCAAGTTTTTCTCTTTCTTTGTTATTTTTTCTTTTTTTTTCTTTTTTTTTTTTGCTGGGGGAAGGATCCTTGGCTTGAACCCTTGGCTTGGGCAATGTCCCTGAGCTCCTTTTGCTCAAGTTTAGTGCTCTGCCACTTGAGCCACAGCACCACTTTTGATTTTTCTGTGATTAACTGGAGATAAGAGCCTCATGGACTTTCTTGCCTAAACTGGTTTCAAACCTTGATCCTTAGATCTCAGCTTCCTGAGTAGCTAGGATTAGGATTACAGGCATGAGCCACCAACACGCTGTTCCTTTTCCATTTTATATACTTTTCATTCTCTCAACTA